>NC_047034.1:17250224-17891474 GCF_011762595.2 Tursiops truncatus | reverse complement strand
AGTCGATATTTTACAATAACTATAAAAGGAGTATAACCTTTAAAACTTGTGAATCACAGTATAGTACACCTGTAACATATAATATTGTACAGCAACTATACTTCAATTAAAAAAAAAAAGAAAACCTGTGATTGAAACCCAGCATTGTCAAATCACATTGACAGGAGCAGCAAACAATTGATTGAACATTTACTATATGTCACGTGATTTTTTTCTAGTTCTTTCACAGACTTACTAGCTGTTTGACTCCGAGAAATTCTCATAACCTTTGTGAAATTTAGTTGTAAATAAAAATACTACTGTGTACCCATCTTACCTCATATGGTTGCTATGTGACTCAAATGAGATAATATGTAACATAAACATAAGAGCTAAAATTTACTGAGTACTTAGTGTCAGGCATGGTTTTAACTGCTTTGCATGCATTAATTCACTTATTTTTGTCAACTCTCCTACAAGGTGGGACAATACTCTTTTATTGACAAGGAAACTGAGGCAAAGAGGTTTAAGTATCTTGGCCAAGTTTATATAGCTAGCAAGGATTTGAATGAAATGATAGCTAAGATGACTTGTGTATATGTATTTATTATTTTGGAACAGGAAGATCTCAAGTTAAATATATTGGGAAGTCTAGTGATCCCTTGGATCTTCAGTTAGGAGATTTCCATGAATTTGCACGTAGTTTGATGGTGCTGAAGGAACAGCTCTTGGGAGCTGGGACTGAGTTCCATAAGCCTCCAGCTTATATCTTGTTATTTGGACAGTTCAGTGACCAGTTCAATTTATGAGTGGGTCCTCTCTCCTTTCGCTTACTGTCAGGTTCCTGTAATTCAGTCCACTTCAGTTCACTCCATACTTTACCAATTTATGGTCAACTAGGGATTCTGTCTTTCAGGAAAAAGTGACTTGAACACTTTGCGATGAAATGCAAATGCAAACTGACAAAGTGTATTTTTACATAAAGAGTAAACAGTGAACTGGACCTTTTCTCAGTCTACCTCCAACTTGTCCTTGTTTCTGGGACATGTCAGGGTGTGACCTTGTTAAAATAGGGTGGGTGGGAGAGCAGAGATGGGGCAACACTTTGTTCTCCTACATGGAGGAAGCAGCAGTGGGGAAACTTACCTTGTCTTCCATTCTGACAATCAGGGAAGAACTTACTTATGAGGAAGAGATAGGATCTTTGGAGAAAGTGACTCTACCTCCCATTATATTATAACCATCCAGAAAGTTGTAAAAGGGAATCCTGTGTTGAGTGAGGGTGGACCAATGCTATAAGCCCTGTCCTTACCTTGAATTCAGTGTGGGTGAAACCAGACTCATGACCTTATTCTTGTTTCCAATCATCTCCCTCATGATTGCCCTCTTTGTGCCATGGGATTATTATTTACCACTGATGTTGGAAAACATAAAGGCATTCAGTATAGGTGATCCAAGCACACTCTGGATCCAGACCACTCACGTTTGACTCTGTCTCAGCTCCATCACTTATACCAGCTGGGTGATTCTGGGCAAGTTACTCAACCTCAGTTTACTCCTATGTAAAACTGGGATAATAATAATTCCTGCAGCATATCCTTGTTGGAAGGACTAAATAGTTAACATTATGTAAAGTGCTTAAAAGAGTACCTGGCACAGAGTGGGTGCTCTATAATAATAGTAATAATTAATAAATAATATTATATTATACATTAATGATATATTATATTAGTAATTATAATATCTATTATAGTCTATTATTGTTATTAATAATTATAAGTAGTAATTTTATTTCTTGTCTGTAGACTCTTGAGCTCAAGGTCCTTCTGTTTTTTCCCTCTTGAACAGGTCACTGTCCTCTACAACTCATTTTTTGGTTTTCTATCAAATTAACATTTCCAATAAATGCCTCTCATCATTTCTTTCTCCAGCTCACAGCACGGATTGACCTCACATTGAATAGATGATAAGCTCAAACTTCTTTTTTAAAACAATTTTAATAGACTTTATTTTTCAGAGCAGGTGCAGGTTCACAGCAAAACTGAGCAGAAAGTACAGTTTCCATATATGCCTGCCCCTCCCCCCAAAACACACACCATCAACATCGCCCACTAGAGTGGTACATCTGTCACAACTGATGAAGTTACATAAACTCAAGCTTCTTTGATTACCAGTCAAGGCTCTCCACAGCTGGGCTTCCACCATAGCCTCCAAACTTTCATTTTGTAGGAAAGATGCAGACACTTTGGATGGTTTCTCGGTTCAGTTTCAGAGACAGCGGCGCCATCTACCGGACAATTTTTATTCTAACTAAAACTGAGCATCAGTATTCTAGCCTCCTAAGGCAGTGGCTCCCAAGCCCAAATATTGATCAGAATCACACCGAGAGTTATAATACAGATTCCTGATCCCCACCCCAGGTCCACCTAGGAACCAAATCAATGATTACTGGTAGAATCTATGAAAAAGCAAGGCCCCTTGATTTCCAGTCTTGGGTTCTTCCTAAAGCTGCTTTGGAGCAGTTCTTCAGGCTATTCCTGGATGTTCAAAGCCTCCATCTGGAGCCTCCTGCCCCTCCCCATGTTGTACATTGTGGTAGTTTCCCCCCCTTCCCTTCCTCCTGTTTAGCAAAATGCCGTTCTCTTTATCTCATTCCCTCTCAGAAATCTATACAATTGGAAAGTAATATGTTAAAATAAGCATGCAAAATTTAGTTTTGGCTGCACTGGGTCTTCATTGCTGCGCGCGGGCTTTCTCTGGTTGCGGCGAGCGGGGGCTACTCTTCATTGCGGTGCGCAGGCTTCTCACTGCGGTGGCTTCTCTTGTTGCAGAGCACGGGCTCCAGGCGCGCAGGCTTCAGTAGTTGTGGTGCGTGGGCTCAGTAGTTGTGGCTCGCGGACTCTAGAGCACAGGCTCAGTAGTTGTGGCGCACGGGCTTTGTTGCTCCGCGGCATGTGGGATCTTCCCGGACCAGGGCTCCAACCCGTGTCCCCTGCATTGGCAAGTGGATTCTTAACCACTGTGCCACCAGGGAAGCCCCTGCAAATTTTTAAAAAGTCCATTTAAAAAGTTTCCAATTAAATTTATTAAATTATAAAATTGGAAATACATGATCATGTTAAAAGAATCAACCAATACAGAAGTGTATTATTCTTTCTTTTTTGCCTCCCTTATGCTGGACCAAAATTTTCCATTCCCACAGCTACTGTTAACAGTAGGAATGAATCCTTTTAAGATGTTTTGTCTATGTTGAACACCATATATTCCCTTTCAAGAACACCTTTATAGAGATTTAATTGGCATAAAATCAATGGCACATATTTAAAACATACGATTTGATAGGTTTTGACAAATCCCACACCTGTGAAACCATCACTACACCATAGAACGTTATCTATCACCCCCTGAAGTTTAAAAGCAGGGACACAGACTTGGGACCTTGAGTTCTACAAGTATGAAAAACATTTGACATGTTTCAGTGCTTTTAAGGACAGCACATTCAGAATATGCCCACATCCAAATCCTATTTCTAACAGTCTCTGAGTTGAGTGCGTATTTTCTATGTGCGTTCTTCCTTTCATAAGGTGTAATGTGAGAAAAATCGCTTTTAAACACCCTGCCCTCTGGTGGACAGTTTGGGGCTTACATGTTTTCGCGACACCCCAAGCATATGAGACGTGGGCATTTTTTCATCACGGCAGAGGTGCCTGTCGGGGCTGGCTTTTGGTTCATTTATTGCGAGACCCCATTTCAGGGAAGAATAGGTAAAAGTCAGTGTAAGAGTCATGGAAGTATCATGAATAGTAACTATAGTAATTATTGTTTCATTTTGAAAGTCTCTGAAATCATGATTTTAGAATGCAAAAAGAACTTCTACCATTAGAAGATAATGGTAGAGCAGAGGCAATGGGAGTAAAGCCGTTATGTCTATGCATCACTTAAAACGTTTTTAAAGAACTCTCACTTTATCTTATTTGACGCTCAAAATAGCCCTGTAGTACAGGTGATACCAACTCTCTTTTAAAGGAAACGAGATTGAGGCACAGGGAGGTTCAATTATGTGCTTAACGTTTTAAAATCAGGACTTGTGAGTCCTAGTCCCATGAACTTTCCCTTACATTATATTTATCTTCTCCAAACTCTCATCTACTGATGAGAAAACTGAATCCCAGTGAGGCTCAGCAATGTCTGTGCAACGCGTGGGAAGCGGCTAGGACGAGCATTCGGCCAGGACTCTTCTCCTGACTCACAATCCAGCATTCACGTCACAGCTACATCCTCACTTTGCTCAAACCCCAGCAGTGACAACATCAGTGCATAATAGGTAGCTGATGAGACTGTCGTTGGAATTACTGCTCTGAATTGTGAAGGCAGGTGTGTGAAGCGTGAAAAATCTTCTTGGATGACTCCGATACAGACCACCAGCAAGATCCGTCCAGGGCGGGGCCTGACCCTGAGGGGGAGGAAGGAGGTAGAGCGGGGGTGAGGGAGTGCGGGAGGGCGGTGAGGGACCACCGCAAACCTCAGGCGAACTCCGCAGATATTCCCAGGATGGGCTCTGACCCACATTCTCGGCCCCTCAGGGAGCCACCCCAGCAAGGCTGTTTCACACCTGCCATCTGACCTGGGGACCCACCCTCTCTCCTCACTGCAGGAAATGGGGGGCCGCTGAGGGAGCTGTGGCTTTTATAACCACCCCTGGCCAGGACTGAGACGTGTTTCCTGAGCAGCTCTTAGAGTTTGAGCTCTGGTGCTAAACACACTGGTGGGGCGAGAACGTCTTAGTTCCTGGTCTCAATTCCTACTTTGGGGAGTTTTAATGAAGATTTGATCATTCTCCATGGGCTGAATCTTGACACAAGAGTTTCCTGGAAATATAAAAATGTCACCTGGGCTTGCTTGCACTTAGGTAACCCCTGCTGGAGCAACTTAGTTTGAAAGAAACCCGGAGACCCTTCTAGTCCAACTATTTCAAACCATTTAATTATCAAACTTGCACAGACTATAATGATTCTTTTGCAGTTGATTCAGTTTTCTAGGGCCACAATTCCTGGAGCATGTATTGCTTTATAAAAACTTCTTAAAAGTAAATGCTCACTCTAGATGCAAAATTTAGCACTACATGTATTTTCCTTGAATTCTGCCATTGACAGGAAATACTGGAACTTTAAATTGTTGGGTCATCAATTGGAGTTTTCAAATTACATTGTGTAATTTTCTCTGCATTTTTTATCTAAGAGGAAATATTTTTTTTTTTTGCTGTATAAATATTGGTTCCAAATATCAGAATCTGAATTGTAGATGACTGAGTTAGGTTTACATCCCATTCTACTCTACCTTCAAGATGGAAGCTTGAAGGATGGCAAGGACACAGTGGAGGAAAGTACGGCTATAAGGTGAAGATTAATCCAAGATGTAAAGCAGGCTGAGAGAGGCTTGGGCAAGCAAGACAAAATTGTTAGAAGGTAAAATTTTTTCCTCCCATGTGTAGTATCTGCTCTTAGGGCACCAAAGGGCCTTAGGTGGAAGGAGCTGGGAGATTATAAACCTAGCAAAATTGCCGGTGTTAATTGACTTAGGAAAAAATGGGCTTTTCAGATGGACGCTCTTGACCTCTTTGGAGGCCATAGTCCAGGGGGGCCAGCCAGATGTCAGAAAGATTAACAGAGACAAGGTTGAAATCCAAGGAATACTGAAAAGTGGTTAAATCTTCACGAAAATTTCTATAAAAGGTACGAAGGAATGATTACGTTATTTGACAGCAAAACACCCTAAATTTCTCATCAGTGGTTTATCTGCCACAAACCTTAATCTCAAGGCAGTTTCTAGGGTGATCAGAGAATTTATTGTCCACACTGGGACATTTTTGAGAGGGAAAGGGGTGCTATTAATAATTACACTTGAGCAACAGGCTTATACTTAGCCCATCCTCAGCAAACCAGGACATACGGTCTTTCAATGCCTATCCCCCTGCTCTGTCCTCTATTTCTTTCAAATTCTGGCATCCTCTGGTTCATCTACATTCACTTTCTCTCCCAACTAACTGGTCTGTAGGATTTATTTTGTTTTCCAAGAGGAGCCAGAATGGAAATCACTGCTTTGCCCATGGCTGGGATCAGTACAACAAAAACCTGACAACTGCTCACATCTCGTCTCTTACCACCATCAATCTTTCTCATTTATGTGTTAAAAGGAAGCCTCTTGGTCTAGAAGCAGTAACACTCCAGGAATGTGAGCACATCAAGCACCCAGATCTATTTTTCTAAAAACCATTCTCCAGTAAAAGGAATCAGGCTCCTTGGAGAAATGGTTAATTCTAGGTATAGAGCAGGGAAAATAAAGGATTAGCTGGGAGGGTCTTGTAGTGGCAGGAAATAAGGAAGTGCTCAAAGAGAAAAGCATGGAGGCATGTCAGAGGGACACAGGCACCAGCCTAAAAGAGCTCCAGATGGCTAAAGCTGGAACAATTTGAACAGTTAAAAAAATATACGTTATATATTGAATTGTAACCTAAAGTATAAAACAAATATACATAAGCTCATACTGATGTAAATAAATAATTGGATAACAAAATAAATAAACGGAGAAGAGACAGATCTTCCTTACAGAAGAATTCCAAATAACATGTGTAGATATTCCACCCTCTAGTAGGTGGAGCTTAATCTTCCTGTACTCTCCCCTCCGAACCCCCAACCATCTATGGGCTTAGTGACTCATTTCCAATGAATAGAGTCTAGAAAGGGAAGAGTGATACTTTACAGTGGAGAAAACTGGCAATCACTACATTAACTAAAATGACCAAGGTTAACACCCGTGGTGATATCATGTTCCCGTCATATGCCCCCTGTGATGACGTGATGACAAAGGGACTCCATCTCTCTGGTATTCTTCCCCAAACTCCATAACTCATGTCTAACCATGATTAAAACTTTCTGTAATTCCATATTGAAGTCTAGTCTAAAAATTGTCTGACCTGTACTCCTCAAAATTGTTGAGGTCACGAAAAACAAGCAAAGACTGAGAAATGGACTCAGAATGGACTCAGATGACAGGACAACGAAATGCAATATGGGAGCCTGAATCGGATCCTGGAACAGAGAGAAAGGACATTAGTGGAAAAACTGGTAAACTCTAATAAAGTCTGGAGTTCATTTAATAGTAGTGGATAACTATTGGTTTCCTAGTTTTTTTTTTTTTTTTGCGGTACGCAAGCCTCTCACTGTTGTGGCCTCTCCCGTTGCGGAGCACAGGCTCCGGACGCGCAGGCTCAGCGGCCATGGCTCACGGGCCCAGCCGCTCCGCGGCATGTGGGATCTTCCTGGACCGGGGCATGAACCCGCATCCCCTGAATCGGCAGGCGGACTCTCAACCACTGCGCCACCAGGGAAACCCTGGTTTCCTAGTTCTGACAAATGTACCAAGGTAATGTAAAATGATCACCATGGGGGGGAAATAGGTTGAGGAATATATGTGAGCTCTCTGGACTATCTTTGCAACTTTTCTGTACATATAACATTGTTCCAAAATTTGAAGTTTTTTTTTTTTTTTTAAAGAACACAGAAGATAGCTTGAAAAGTCTCCCCCTACCCAAGTCTGGGCAAATTTGAGCCTGTAAATTTGATTATAAACAACAAATTCAATTAAGATTTATGAGTTTGTACTCATCTGAATCAATAAATCAATCGGAGAGATGGCAAAGCTCTTCCTTACTTTATATTGCCAACTAATAAATATAGGAGCAATGATGAAGTTAGAGAATCAGCAATGGATCCTAACACTAGCGATTGAAAGTTTGACGAGGAACGGTGTGTCTACCCAGTCTCAAAATATTTGCCTAAAAAGGAAGTACAAAGGGAAAAGCAGTACTTTTATGGTAAAGAAATCTGGCAGACATTCAGAAAGGATCAATGTTAATAGCACCCAAACTAGACAAACCAATATCATGTGCTTCTGGAAGTGATGCTCTGAGGGCACCTCATCGCTTTCTGTGGTTTTCCTGCCACCAAAGTACAATCAAGTCTTGGAGAAATGTCAGACAAATCCTAATTAGGAGGCCTTCTCCAAACAAACTGGCTTGTATTTTTCATAAATAGCATGGTCATGAAACATAAAAAAGGCTAAGGAACTGTTTCAGATTAAAAGGACAAAAGAGGCCTGACCACTAAATGCAACATGTGATAAAAGATTGGTTCCTGCACTGGGAAGAAACAAATAGCTCTTAAAGGACATTAGCGGGGCAGTCGATGCACCGTGAATACAGACTGTGGACTGGATAGTAGTAGTGTGTCAACTTAATTGTGTTGATTTTGATAATTGCATTGCAGTTATGCAATTAACGTAGGGCCATGACGTTCTTACAAAACGCGCACCGAAGAATTTAGTTAAAAACAAGATACCCCTTGCTGCTTTGTAGGGAGTAGACTGTAGGGGGCAGCAGATGGCAGCAGGAAGCCATTTGAAGGCTATCTGAGTAATCCCAGCAAGAGACAAAGCTCTGATTGAGGAATGGTTGTGGAAATAGTGAGAGATGACTGCATTTATATTGAAAGTAGAACCGAAGGGATTTGCTCATGGATGGGTTGTTGACAAGAAAGAAAGCGAGCCAAGCCTGAGTGACTGGGAGAATGAGGAGGGTGGTGTCGTTTACCCAGCTGGGGACACTGGGAAAGGAAGAGGCCTGGGGTCGGGGGAGACCAGGAATTAATTATTACACATGGCGTCTTGATTAGCCTTCCTGAAGTGTAGCTCTGATAATTCCATTTCTCTGATTGATAATTCCATCTCTTTAGCGGAAATTTTTCCGCGGAATGACCCAAGCTCTTTAACTTGGCATTCAAAGCCTTTCTCGGCTTGAGCTCATTCAAACTTTACAAAGGTGGTATTTACTTTCTCTTCAATATTCCTTTTGTTTCAGTGTAATTGAACTACTTGTTCTTGATAAGGCCAAACCTCAATATTTTTTTCTCCTCTTGGTGTTTCCTGAAGTAGGATCTGTATACCTTTGCTGGTATGAATGATTGTTGTGGATGGCACATGTAGAAATATTTTTATTTTGATAGTTGTATGTTGATTTTAATGTTTGTTACAAAATGATAGCACTAGCACATGAAACCTGTGATTTCATGCATATTAGTGTTAGCTCAGGTCTTGGTAAAACAGTTGATCAGTTTAAAGTTAATACAGAGAAGAATATTATCTATGATGTGATATAATAATACCGCTAAGAAATGGCCCAAACTATGAAGGTGGTACATGGAACCTGAAATTTGGGAAATACTCTACTCTTAGAGTGTAATTAAAAAATACTTCTTATTATGGTAAAATTTCAAATATACCAAAAGTAGACAGAAGGTATCTATCTTTTAGCATATAAAGCAGATTGCTTAGACCTGCCCTCTGGCTCACCGCAATCTTCTCCAGCTTAGTAAATCAGAGGAACCCATAGGGGTTCAGTATCAAAAGTCCCTGTTTCAAAATGAAGGGCTTTGGTAACCACCAAGGAATTTGAACTTTGTCATTTGATAATGGGATGTCAGTGAAATTATTTGAATAGGGAAATCGTGCTATGAAAGGGGTACATTTTAGTTTAGGAAGGAATTATTTAGGAAGTAATAAGGTACGTAATATCATAAGGTAGAATGGCTGAGATGGTTTTCATAAATCTGGGGTTTATGTAATTTAATAGCACTCACTATTAAGGACCGTATCTTGTAATGCAACCATGGTTCCAATCAGAGCTCAGCAGGAGAAATGTTCACTTCCTCTAATATGGCAGACACATTGGGGAGAACATGGGGTGTAGAGCCAGGCGGCCTCAAGATTGTAAGATCCAGACCCATAATTTGCTGTTGTCCAGTTATGTGGCAAGTGGGTAGGGCTTTTTAATTCTCTGAGCTTTTCTTTCATTTTCTAAGCATGGTGTTTTCTACACAGGTCTAATGAAACGATAAGAGCTGTAATTATGACACCAGAGTAGAAGTGTTCTGCTCTTTTTAGATACACTGCTTTGGTTATTTGGGGGTCTTCTACCATGGCTTACCCTCCACCTCCCCACTGCCCACCCCTCTGCTCCAAGTCAATTTTTTTTTTTTAGTTGTGTGGGTGAGGACCTAGGGATAATTGTGGAGATGTCTTATAATACGTGAAGAAGGAATAAATGACAGCAATTTAAAACTTTGGCCTGCAAGCCCAATCAGCAGGTTATTCTCTGTAGCTGCCTGTGATGCATTTGGAAATAAATAAATCTTGATCAATGGAGGCGCTGATGTTCGTGAAGTTCCTTCCTTCAGCTGGTAGAAATCAGAAAGTATTGAAATGTATAGCAGTGATTTCCCTGGCCTCCTTCTCATAGAGAAGCAGTGGGATCTTGGGAATAGTTACGCCTTTGGAAAGAGAATTTCCTCAATCAGAGGACATAAAAGAGTAACGAGAATAAGCATTTGGTAAATTCAGGAAATCAACTTCAGCTTGAGAATCCCAAAAGGGAGTTTGCTTTGGGGGGTAGGGACCAATTTTCCAGGGCTGACCTTTGTTAAAAGGGAACTTCTGATTTTAAGTTTTAAAGCTCCAAAGGGCTAATTCAAAGAGGAGAAGGGAAAATAATTTCCATGGAGATTCCGGCTAAGACATTTGCATACTGTAAACCAATTGCCTGTTGGCTGATGGGGTTTGAATTTTCCGGCCTGTACACTTTTTAAAATTTCCACCACTGAGTAAAATTATTCCCTAAATCAACTCCTATGAAAGGTGATGAAATAAATGTAAGCCAGGGTGGACTTCCTAGACTAAATCTTTATTATATTTTAAAGGGGGAGATACTATAGTTAGCAAGTAATTTAAAAAAATTTTTTCCACCACATTAAAAATAGCAAAGGAAGGATTTGCCAAGACTGATACTCAGTAAAGCATTCTCCTTCCTGGTTATGTATTGGTGCCTTCCAGAAATTCACCTACAACACTTGGTAGAAATAATCTCAACATACACAAAATTGCTGGGGCAACCAATTAAGAGATGGTCTTAATTTAGTTCTGACCAATCTGTTTTGCAGATTCTAGAATTCATAGAGCTAAATGGAATACAGCTATGCTCACCATTATACCCCCAATGCTCATAGAGCTAAATGAATTGGGACCAAAAAATGGGAATTTGACTTAATATGTTTGGAAAAGCTTATCTTACCAGCACTTTACACTTAAACACGTATGTTCCAATCTGCACTCTCTTCAAGTCCCTTACTCGATTTCCACCCCTCCTCTCTGAGGAGATGCAAATCTCCCTGTAGCACTTGTTGGCCTTTCGCTGACTCCCCTTTAATTTTTTTTTTCTTAATTTAATTATTTATTTATTTTTGGCTGTGTTGGGTCTTCGTTGCTGTGCTCGGGCTTTCTCTAGTCAGAGCTGCTGTTTACATAAATTGAAGCTCTTTAATGTGGCCAAACTTTCCCTCCTACCCAGAATGCTTCTTTAGCCTGTTGCCTTTGCCTTGAACTTGACTCTCCAGGAGATCAAATGACTGGTAGTTCTGGACATAGAACATGATAATAGACTCAGGTCCTGCCTCCTGCCTGAAGCATCCCTCTGTCACCCCTTCCTTTTCACCTGTTACATGTTAACTCCCATTCATCTTTCAAGACAAAACTGTCACTTTCTGCCTGAAGACTTTCCCCGCCTGTATTGCTATTCTCTTTACTCTCATATGACCTTGGAGGTACTACCATGATTACTTTTACTGTGGCATATTAAAAGTATCCATTTATTTCCACTCCCCTCATTCTCCACCTGATAAAATTAGATTGCAAGCTCTTTGAGAGCAGGAACCACACCTTATTCATATATTTTTTATTCTAGTGTTTTAAATATGGAAGGTGCTTACTAATTTTGGATGGATTTTTGAAGTCAAGTCAGATCTTGTCCTCAGGTGACTCAGGGTCTAGGGAGGAGACCGGGAGTAAGGTAACAGTGACAACACAGGGTCACATGTGTACACAGGAGCCTGTTTGAACACAGAGATTGGGCCGCCTACTCAGTGGCACTGACATTTACATGGATACATTGATGTATAGCCTGCTTTTAGGTGTGATTTTTATTATTGCTGCCACTGGCTTACTTGGCTTTTTGGGGGTATATTGATTTATTTTTGTCATTTTTTGTGCTTTCTTCTCTTTAATTTTTTTTTCTTAATTTAATTATTTATTTATTTTTGGCTGCGTTGGGTCTTCGTTGCTGTGCTCGGGCTTTCTCTAGTTGTGGCGAGCAGGGGCTACTCTTCGTTATGGTGTGTGGCCTTCTCACTGCAGTGGCTTCTCTTGTTGTGGAGCACGGGCTCTAGGCACGTGGGCTTCAGTAGTTGTGGCTCATGGACTCAGTAGTTGCGGCGCACGGGCTTAGTTGCTCTGTGGCATGTGGGATCTTCCCGGACCAGGGCTTGAACCCGTGTTCCCTGCATTGGCAGGCGGATTCTTCACCACTGTGTCACCAGGGAAGTCCCTCTTCTCTTTAATTTTCTATGAGGCTGTGGGACAAAAAGCTTCACTTATTGGGCCTGTCTCTTCATTTGTAAAATGAGAGTGAGTTTGTGCTTGATGAATGAAGCTCCTTCAAGACATCATGTTGACAATCTTGTGATTCTCCAAAGGCTGCAAAATGTAGAGGTCCATGGACCCAGGAGTCCTCTGGGAGAGTATATTAAAATGGGACTCTGTGTACATTTAGGCTGATGCCCAGAGTTGATAACTATATCATCGGTGGCAGACCACCTACGTGGAATATGCTAAGGGCCGTGAACATAACTTTGTTACCTTTCGCTTATCTCTTACCTCAAGGCTATCAAAGATGTTGAAGATTGTTCAGAGAGAGATTGGGGGGTAAGAATTCCTCTGGCAACGGTTGTAGCATGTCCTATTCTTCCTCATGGGAGTGGGTAGAGTGTGAGTCCCTGTACCTTAAGCCAAGTGTAGGGGGCACAGAAGGTTGAGTACGTGTTTCCAAGAGCTTGGGAAACATAGAGTCTGGTGTTTGATGCCTTCCTGTATTTTTCAAGAATAATAATGTGTTACCTCTTGCAGTGCATGTGGGTCAGGTGTTCTGGAGCAGCACGCCTGTGCCGTTCTGGCTTGGGTATCTCATGAGGTTGCAGTCAGATGTCAGCCAGGATTGCATTCACCTGATGGTTTGACTGGGGCTGTAGGATCTGATTCTAGTTTGGCTCATTCATGTGACTGACAAGTTGATGCTGGCTCTTAGTGGAAGACCTTGTTCCTCTCCATGTGAAACTTTCTACAGGGCAACTTGAGTGTCCTCTTGCCATGGTGGCTAGATTGCTCAGAGTGAGCAATCCACAATGCCTTTTATGACCTAATCTTGGTGGCCATACATCATCACTTCCACTGTATTCTACTTGTCACACAGGCCATCCCTGATTCACTGTGGAAGGAGAGTACGAAAGGGTGTAAGAACTAGAAAGCAAGTATTGTTGGTTGCCGTCTTGGAGGCTGGCCACCAGAAACTGTTATCAAGTGACCACAGACTATCTACTAAGGACAGCTTTATCAATCATCAGGGGTTGGGTACATTTTTATGATGTGTCTGCTAGGTATGTCCTGTCTCATGCATAACTATGAAGCCAGTGACATCTCTTCAAGGTCTCTGTATGCCTGTGATTTTCTGGGTCCTTTACTATAATAATAACCCTCTAGTTATCTTGATGCCTTCCTGTTTTAAAATACAGTGTATTAATAAAAAATGTGAGTTATAGTTAAGGCCAGCAAATCAGGAGACTCATCATTGAAAAAACAGTTTGTTTCTCATAGTTTCCCAAGAGGAGAGGCATGCTACACCATGCCCTGGGGCACACGAGGAAGCACCAGCGTCAGTCAAGAGGAAGAGGGAGAGCCTGTGGGTAAAAGCGTCCTCCCCTCTCCCCTCAGTGGGTCTGGGCTGGGGGGCAGAGGCGAGGGGGACAAGTTTCTGACTGTCGGAGTTTGGATGTAGTATCAGTCTGGATTGGTGTTGGGCGGTCATTAGACTCTATTACATTTTACATTATTTAAGTGTGCTTGGCAAAGCTCTGGGATCTGCCCACGGTTTCATCTGGGGGCAGAGAAGGAACATGGTAACAGGTGGGTTTGTAGAGGCAGATGGGGAAAGAATAAAACTGTATTTTGGTTACAGCCAGTTGTTTTCCATTCAAACCTGTTATATGAGCAGAAAGAATTATAAAGGTCAGTTTGAGATGGTTTACTTAAAGCCTCCTTTGCACAGCACAACATCCTGAGAACTGGGGGAATGAAAATTAAGTAGACAGACTATCTGTCCTTAAAGGGTTAACAGTTTGGTGAAAAGAAAGAACAGGTTAGTCTATTGCAACAGCCTGCCTCTTCCAGGCCTCTGTGACACTAGTCACTCCCCACTTCGGGCCCTCTGGTCCTGCCAGGAGAGTTACAAGCTCAAAGGTGGTGACCTCCTGACTGGAGATCCTGGGCTCCATCTGCATTCTGAAGCTTTCTCACTGGGTTCTGGGTACCAGTTGCAGCAGCTTGACCAGGGCAAGGGACTTAGACAGACCTAGGTGTGAAGCATTTTGATCTTGGGTCAATTACTGAACTACTCAAGCCCCATCTTCCCAATCACTAAATAGATATAATAAAATCTAGCCCTTGGGCTTGTTGTGAGAATTAAATTAGTGTTTGTTAAGGGTTTACCAGAGTGCCTTCACATTGAAGTGCTTTATAAATGAGAACTATTGTTATTATCATCTGTGCCAACGGGCCCCTCTCCATCCCTCTGGCCTTCTCCCTCATGTATTTGAAACCTACTGGATGAGTTTCAAATGACTCTAGTCTGTGGACGATCTTTATGGTTAGATGCTTCTAGGGGGAAAGAAATGTAAAAAAAATTTTTTTTCAAGTAAACTAAGGAGTAGTGCATGACATCATTCTTAATAAAACAGAGTTAAGGAGTCCAGCTGGAAAGGTTGATGACTTTGTAGTAACTGTTTTTGTGTATGAGTATACCAGTGAGATTGGGCATGTCAGACACATGTATATTTTGTAGAAGGGAATAATTTAACTTTCCTTGGTCTGTGATGTCCATGAAGCTAATTGTACCTGGGATTTGTAATGGCTGATCCATTTAGTGAAATGGAAAGACATCTGAAAAAATTATAAAGTGAAAATGTGGTTGTTTGTCGTTCTTTTGTTAGATAATCTTTAATTGCCCCCGCCAGTCTGATATATGACAATTGGCTTTCCCAGAGGTAATTCTGAGTCCCCTGAGGCCCCGTCTTTGTTGTCTAGTGTGATTAATGAAAATCTTACCTTTCCAACACATAGTCTGGGTCTTTAGGATAAGGATTATCTCCTTCACTTAAAAAAAAAAAAAATATATATATATATATATATATTTTTAAGTATTCTACAGCAATCAGATCACAATTATTACTCATTTACTCTGCCTTGTGAGTGACTCTTGAATCATCAAAAGTAGTTTAAAATAGGTTGATGGTACTTTTAGTGTTAATCCTTTTCCACATCCTCTTTGAACATAGCTATTTGAAAATTGGCATGGCAATCTGTGTATTTATTAACCAGAACAGTCCATTCTCAAGCCCTGCCAGGTAACAGGGAGTTCCCTGTGTTCTTTTTATTGTTATGGCCCATATGAGACTTGATGAGTGAATGGGATTCATCTTCACACACGTCTTAGCATTTGGATTCACACAGATCCTGAAATTCAGAATTAATATTTGATTTTAAATTCTGATGTGGACATATGTGCCCACTGAGAATTCTGCTGAGTTGGTTTGTAGAAAATACATATTAATTTTGTTAAACTGAATTCATTTGCATTTATTTTCCCAAATAACCACCAGCTTGCTTAACGAAAGGCAGATAGAGGCAAATGTTCCTTGGTTAGTGACTTTTCTATTTTTCTCAGGGATGCTTTCAACAGAAGCGTGTGTGTATGGATATATATATAAATAATTTTTTGGGGGGGCAGTATCAGTTTACATTGTCCGTTGAAATGAGAACGCTCTTATTTAAACATCTTTTTGACTGATTTTTCTTACATTGTCTGAGTAGGTGATGGCCTTGATGGGACAGTTTGTCAAACACACACAAGACACCGTGTAAGGCCAAGGCCTGACTGATTAGGTAAAGATAGAAAGAGCCACTTTTCGATTCAGACCGTTTATTAATTATACATACAGCAAAGGGGAAAATAGCCGATTGCACCCAGCTCCCAGCAACACAGGTTATGGGAGTCCCCATTGCCGAGGAGCCTGTCGTATACTGCAGCTAAGTGGATTTATCCTCTGCATTTCTGCTTTGAGTGAGGCCAGAAAGCCCCAGACCTCAGCAGAACCTCGGAGGCCATGAGAACTGTCTCCTGACAGCCTTGCAGGGCAGACGGGGAGGTGAATGGGCAGGGCCTCTTGGCCGCCCCTCTCAGGCCTCCCATGCTATGTGTTCTCAGGGGATCCTGAGATATTCTTTGAAGACTCAGAGGAGCTGTGCTTCAAGCCTTTCCTGCGTGGCCTACTTGGATACATGGGAAGTTGCCAGGCCGCCCTGGTGGAGCTGTTGCCCTTGGCCATCCTTTGGAAGCAGCCGCCCCCGGGATGGTTGAGGGACACAGCCTGCAGCAGGGATGCCCGCGCTCCATGTTGAAGCTCTGGCTCATTCTGTCTGCCCAGTTTTCTCATAGCTGCTTGGTATCCATTGTGAAGCTTTCCTCTGGGCAGATCTCAGGGACTGCGTAGGAGAGCTTAGGTCTGTTACACTTGACCTCAAGAGGATGCCCACTTTATTAAGAAAGGGGAGCACTTTCCGAGTGTTTTGCTGCACTGAGTTTTAGGTGGTAAGCACAGCCTGGTGGCTAACGGCTTAGACTCTGCCCTTGGATACTTCTGCCGTTGACTAGCAGGGTGAATTTGAGCAAGTTCTCTCCCCTCCGTAGCTCTCCATTCTTCATCCACAGACTGGGGACAATAGCATGAGACACTTGTGTGAAGCAGCACACAGGCAGCATGCCTGGTGGTGTCTGATGCATTGTAAGCACACCATGAATGCAGCCTTTGTTATGGTTGAGAACATTCAGTGGTACTGAGTTTTCTAGTGAGCTCCTGGGATAGGGGAGAAAGACAAGGGGAAAATACCCCAAGCTTTCTTAATTTACCATATAGCTGAATTAACTGAACATGGACAAAGAGTCATAAAGTAATCAGTGAACATTGACAATGGTTATACGGTGGTCTTTGTAAAGGAGAGATCAATGCTCATAGGATTTATTTTCCGGTTGAACTGCCTTTAATTTTACCTCTGAATTGGCCCAGCGACTTGTGGCTACAGGTGGCGGGTCACTTGACAGAGGCCACCACCAAAGAGTGCTGTCCACAGAATCCCTCTGTAGAATGGTCTTGGCCAGGGGCCGTGCACACACCTTCATTTTCCTTTTGTAGTCCAGCCTGAGGAATACCCGCATAATCTGTTTGATCACTTTGACTGGAACAACCTGTCATTTTACATCCTATGGGATGTTTGCTGAGGACATGAAACACAGGTGTGTGCAGATGGAGGGTTGAAGGCACGACCATTTTCCAATTAGGATCCCCTTGGTTCCCTGAAACCCAATCACAAGGAGTGAACCAGACACCCCTGTCTGGAGCTCTGTATTCAACACAGGATCCAACTCTCAGTGGAAAATTAAAACCAAAGTCATTATTATATATTAGATTTATTAGAAATGCAACTATTACCAAGAGCCTCTGGGCATGTGTGGAAAATACCATAATTAAATTAAATTAAATTAAATCCAGCAGCTAGAAGTAACATTTTCCACTAAGGAGGAGGAGAAGAAAGAAAGAAAAAAAAATAAGCCCATAGGAGAATTCCAAACCAGAAAAGTGCAAGAAGTGGCCAGGATTCTTCTAGGAGAAGGAAGATGTTATAACTGTTATTATTATTATTATTGCTGCCCTGAAATAATGGAAAAGTAATATGTAAATTTGGAACAAGATGGGAACTTTCCAGGCATTGGGAAATGATGTTTATTTGGAAGACAGTGAATAACATTAAAGCCAGAAAAGGAATAGCTACTATTATAGACAGAAGGTTTATTTGTAGTGATTATCTTGAGTAACTATTCAAATAGGGACTATCAGATCAGTGGGAAAGCAGTGCTCTTTCAACGTTGCCAGGGTCAGAGGAGGGTAAAATTATCTGCTGGCGGATTCAATTCTCATGCTTTATTTCTGGAAGATTAGGGGCGTGTTAAGATATTAGGTGATGGGTAAGACCGGACCTTTAGTTTTGTCTTGAAGAAAGTGTCTGTTATGAGGATGGTAGGGAAATGAAGGTGGAGAATTAGTGGGATGAACCCTTATATGCATTGTTTTTGTTTTTCCGTTTTTGAGATATGCTGCTACAAAGAGGTTGGATGTTCTCACAAAGGCTCCTAGGCATATTCCCATGTCCCTTAGGACTAGAGGTTCAGAAAGACTTTCCAGGGGCAGAAGCCTCTTCTGGTTAGTTGCATTGCTGGCCCAGAATCTGTGTTGCCTGGTTTGCTGGCTTCTTCTGCAACATCAACATTGGCTACAACTGCACTGCTATTTCAGAAATTAGGACAATCCTGGGGTATTTTTAAAACATGAGGTGGTCCAGGAAGCTCGAGGGTGAGGTCAGAGTACAGTCAGTACTTCGAGGGTGGTAGCTCCCTAAAATGCATGGCCCAAGGAATCCCCTGGCAGCAATAATTGACACAATTGCTATTCTTGAGGTTGGTGGTTATGGGAACTTTTGTATCAGAAACGATCGTTTTTCTTCTTTATCTGAGACATTTGTTATCCATCTGAATTCCACCAAGAAGGTATCTTTGCTCTCAGATGGCTTGTGTTGATCTGGTTGAACTCATCAATCAATTGGCACATTGGACTTTGTTGATTTATCCTTGGCCAAATTATCTAGCTTGCGTCAGTCAAAATGATTGAACCGGTTGCTTGAAGGTAACTCCGGATCATTCCCAGGGGATTGTGATTGAAAGCTCTGAGACCCAGAAAGAACCCTGTCCTCTCCCACCTGGCATTGTTGGGACATTCTGCACAAGGACTGGGTTCACTTTGCTCGAGGGAGAAGCCATGAGGATTTTTAATGATTTTAGGAATTTTTTATGGCGAGTTCATTCTTTGCAGTTCTGGGACTCTGGAGGGACAGGGGAGGTCATGAATTCTGGCATCCAGGCTGGCAACACTGTAGTCAGTTGGGCTATTTGGATCTGCAGTGGGTCTACATTTGTCTCTGGCTATAAATAAAGACTTCCTCAGTTTACATAAAAGGGGCTCACTCATACCCCGCAACCCTCCATAGGAAGGATTAGAGAAATCAGGGGCTTATTTAATGTAACATAATTTAAAGGAATACACAATACCCCTTTCAGATGCACAGAATTTGAGTGCCAAATGCTGTACCTCGAGTAGTCTGGTTTTATTCCCATGCAGGTTCTCACAGGGTGTTATTGGAGGGGTGATCAAGCCCTGGTTGCAACAGTAAGTTTGTAGTTATTTCTTTTATCCTTGCAAAGTGGCAGGATTCACGTGGAGTGTGAAGGGAATCAGATACTTACAATCATTTTTATCTAGCTGTGTCAGGTCTGCAAAACTATACAGAAGGCCAGCAAGCCGTTCAACCTGCCACATGGAGCAGGGGAAAGAACTGGTTTTACTGCTATAGAAAACCCTATCATTTGCCGGTTGAGACTATGGATAATTTCAAGTGATTCTCAGAGGTTTCTTTGTAATATGTTCGCCAGTTCTCTCCACAAAAAAAGTAAGAAAGATAAGGTAATATCAGGAAAAATAAATCATATTCCTTTAAAATATTTTTTCTACATGTGTTTCTAATGCCTGTAATAGAAATTATGAGGAAGAAATGTAAATGATGGCTTTATGTGTTTGATGGGCTCTCTGATGTCCTCATGAAGTCAGGTTGCCAGAGGCAGACTGGGGAGACAGACAAGGAAGTGCAGGACAGAGAGAGGAGTATCAGAGAACTCCACACTATTTCTAAGGAGGCACACGATTTATGAAAAATACTGTTAAGGTTTTTAGAGTGTGGCATCTCCATTTCCACTGCTGTATGTGTGGATGTGTTTAGATGGAGACTGGGAGAGCACAGCTGGAACATGGCAGGGTGTTTGACAGCTAAAAGGACCGTGTAGCTCACCACTCCAGCTACCGAGCTGCCTTCCCAGGTGGGTCGGAGGAGAGAGTTTTGCGGGGTGCCGTGTAGTTTGAGAAAATCAATGGACAGATCAGTTGAGAGTGATAGAGAATCCCAAATAACCTTTGACACAGGCCTTACCTCCGTGTCAAGTGCTGAACACAACAAGGGGTCAAGTATTGCCCCGTTGAATAAATATTGCTAATTTTATTGACTTTGCTGTCATTCTGGCACAGCCAATTTCCATAAATATCACGAACCAGTCTTCATCCTAAACGTGATTCATGTAAAATGGTTCCCGTAGGGTGGAAAGCAGAGCTGATGTATGCAAGAAGGAGCTTAGTCTAGGAAAAATATGTATATTTCCTCTGTATTAGGCTACTCATTGAAAGGTGTGAACATAGCTTCGGATGTGGCCCCTTGTTTTTTTCTTAATCCTGTGAGAGAGAGGCAGCATATGGTTAGAGCATGGACTTGAATCAACAGATCTAGATTTGAATCCCGAATGATTATTGATTAGCTGTTTGATCCTAATCATGGCGGTCAACTTTTTTCAGCCTTAGTGTAGTTGCAAGGATTAAATGAGATGATGGATCAAAAGTGCTTTCAGTTTTTTCAACTGTAATCTGCAGGAGGAAATACATTTTTTGCATTATTAGATGGTGTACCCAAATGTACACAGAGAGAGAGACACATAACTTTAACAAAATTTTATGAAGCAATAGTTACCCTTACTATGTGTAATACACTCTGATATTTTCTGTTCCATTCTATTGCATATTTTAAGGAATTCTGGTCATGATCCATTACATTAATTTTATAATCCATCAATGAATTGGGACCCATAGCATGAGAAACACAGATCTAGTACTTAGCACAGTGACTGGCACACAGTCATTGCTCTGTAAGGAATAAATATTGCACTTGGGAGGGAATGATGTCATGTAATAGGTTTATTGAGGCATAATCCTTTGGCCAGAGGAAGTTGTAATAAAAACGCTAAACGTTTCTTAATGAGAGTAGCATGAAGCTTGCCAATATGATAAAAGCACTTTCTTCTCCTCCTCTTCTTTCTGATTAAGGCACAACATTGAAGACCAGAGACAAAGACAATGGGAAAACTTTAAACAAAACATCATTCCTTTTTCCTTAACATAATTTAATTAAAATTTCCTAGCCTAAAGATTGATTTCAGAATGGTTAATATTGACAAGTTTGAAAAATAAATACTCAAAGGGGGAAAACAGCAAGGATGCTGTTTATATGTAGTTAAAGCACATTTAACTAAAAGCAGAAAAGGTGAGGCCTGATTAGTTTCTATCCGATAGATGATGGTAGAACATAATTTTCTCCTCTCTTTTCTCCTTCAGAAACAAGGAGAAAATTAATTCAGGGCCAAGATTACATAAGTATACTTGGTGTACTAGTCTTCTGTTGCTACTATAGCAAATTGCCACAAATGGAGATGCTTACAATAACTCACATTTATTAGCTCACTGTTTCCGTGGGTCAGAAGTCTGGGTGCATCATGGCTCGGTTGGTTCCTCTGCTCTGAGTATCACGAGGCTGAAATTAATGAGTCGGCAGGGCTGCATGACTTTTTTGGAGACTTTGGGGTTAGACCTCTTCCAAGCTCTTTTGGGTTATTGGCCCAATTCAGTTCCTTGTGGTTGTAGGACTGAGGTATGTTTCCTTGCTGGGTGTCAGTGGGGGGCCAGACTTTGCTCCTAGAGGCTGCCTACCTTCCTCCTCAAGCTTTCTGTGTGGCTCGACGGGGGGTTGAGGCTCTCTCACCCTATGAAACTCTCTGACTTCCCTTTCTGCCACATCTCTCTTATCCCAGCAGAAGAAATTCCTCTGCTTTTAAGGGCTCATGAAATTAAATTGGGCCCACTCAGATAATTCAGGATAACCTCTCTATCTTAAGGTCTGTAACCCTCATTATATCTGCAAAGTCTCTTTTGCCATGTAATGTACCATATTCGTAGGATCAGAGATTAGGGTGTGGCCATCTTTGTCGGGGGGTTGGGAGGGAAGTATTATTTGCCTACCATAATTGGTTTGGAAATTATTTTCTCTTTAGAGAAGATCTTTTATTGTTAGATTTTTCATGGCTCTTACAGGTACTGAATAAACCTTAAAGTTATAGACTTTTAGAGGGGTATGACGTGTTAAGACTCATGAGGTTCAACTTCCTCATTTTTCAGATGAGGAAATGAAATGGAATTACTTGTTTAGTCTTACAGGAAGTTGGTGAAAGGGTCAGGGGTGCAGCCCATGATTCTTGATTTTTGGTCCTTCTTCATGTCTCAGATACTCAGAAATGCTGACGGATTATGCTCTTGGGTTGGTGCATCTTTAGGAAGAAATAAATGAAGAGTCCTAGCAATGGGCAAGCCAGGCTTTTTGTTTCTCCCCTCTCCAGATCTGACTTCTAGGAAGCATTTGCAAAGTGGAATTCTGATAGTTATTAAGGGTTAGTTTACATCATCCTAGAATGGTGGAACATTTGAAAAGGCTTGATTCTTAAAAATACCAGGGATATTTAAAAAATTTCTCATCCAGTTATTTTAGATGGAAAAAAGAGAGTAATTTTGTTTTCCTTCTTCTTAATATAGTAAAAATACCATTGTTTCTGAGGTTAATAAGGCCTGAGAGAATGAGGAAGAAAAGGAATGAAAGAGGATGAAAAGAGAGCCTAAAACCATCAATTCCAGGGGCCTCCAAAATGAAAGTCTCACTGCTGTGCCTTGGTTGTCTCAGGCTGAGAAGAACACACAAGACCAGCAGTGGTTTATTCTTTGTTAATATCAGTGGAAGCTGGAAAGAAGTTCTCTCTCTCTCTCTCTCTCTCTCTCTCTCTCTCTCTCTTTTATCTCTCTCTCTCTCTCTCTCTCTCTCTCTCTATCATCTGTCTATCCATCTGTTAATTATTCGTTCATTCCCACTTCACTCAATCTATGTTTACTGAGGTCCTATTACATGGCTGGTGCTATGCTAGGGGCTGTGATACATTGAGGAATAAGACAAGGCATCTGTCGTTAAGGAGCTAACAGTTTAGTCAGGAAAACAGATATAGGAACAGATGTAATAGCATGTTGTACCAGAATTGTGACTAAAACCCCCATGTGAAAGTAAGAGGCTCAAAGAACCCTACTTCTTAAGAAGAGGCAGAGGGGAGTCAGACAGCTCCCTCCAGGGCTTCCTAGGAGGCAGTAGAACTTCCCACCATGACCTGCCACCGCACCAAGGATGAAAGAGTAAGGAGGGGGGTGGTGACAGTTTACATAAGAAGTCTTAAATTTTTAGAGTTGCTAGCCTTGTGGGGAGTGCAGTGCTCATGGTAAGAGGGGATTGCTACCCTCCCATGGGGAGCACGGGGGTTTCTTTTCCTTCCTTAACATCAAATGAAGGGACCCCCTCAGGCAATCATTTATAAAGCCTGGGTGTGTCTGCTGCAAGGCAGGGGGAGACTGACATCTCATACCCCAGGCATCAGACTTGCTGATCTGCCCTTGAGTACCCGAGACAGAGAAAAGAACTGGAGGGAGACCTCAGGGTTCAGAAAAGGGGTGGCAACAGTGCCACGACCTGCACAGACACCAACTGGGAAGGGGCCATGAATCTCTAATGGATTGAATGTACCCTCCAGAAGGTGGCTGGCCTTGAGCCCTTTTGCTGATATTCCATATAAGAGGGCTGCCCACAGGATGAAGGTACCCCCTTTTCAAAGGGCTGTTGGATGGACCACTCGTGACAGGAGTTGGGAGGATAGAAGAGATGGAGTTAAGATGTCCCACAAGCAGTGAACCATGGAGGGAAGAGGCTCCTGTGATATCCCCAAAGGATCTGGAATCTGTGGATGGAGAAGGGACAGCCATGAAAGAATGTCTTCCTTCCTGCTCCAAGTCTCTCAAGCCAAACACCTGACTTGAAAGGAGAGAGAGGGAAAGTTTTGAATCAGATATGAGCCCAGCCTTATTAACAGGATGGGGCTGAGTTTTAACAGCTGAAAATAGCTAGAAAGTTATGGGACCTGCCTGAGGTATTAAAAGATTTACTATTGAGCAGGGAAGGAAGATCTGACAGAGTGTGAATGAAAACAGTGATTAAAATTTTTTTGTTGTTTCTTTCCCACTGATTGGAAATTTTAATTCCCTCAATACACTGGTTACAAAATAAATGCAAACCAGACTTGACTTGTCCTATAACGGTGGCAAATACAAGTGTTTTTCCTTTCTTGCACAATGTTTTGTTTTTTCCGAGAACTAATAAAATTGTTTTATTTTTGGTTTGCTTATTACATTTGGTTTTCTATTTATGTATCCCAAATTCAACCCCAACCCATTTCCCCCAACTGTCTAAACCTCTTGGTATATTGAAATACATAAGGTATTCTATCAAATTCACCTTGTTGAAAAAGTTGTTTTTAGAGTCTTTCCTGATCTACTTCAATTTGAACTGATGGATTGCTCTCTGGGTCTGCCACAGATTAGTCATCATGTGACCTCCCAGGAATATTGTTTTCTTGGAATTCCTTTTGTGATAGAGCCCCCATTTTCTGGATTCCAGGTCTTCTTTTTCTTAATTTACTTCTTTATTTTGGTGGAGTACTTTCTCCAACAACTGAAAAATATTGCATGGAACATCAATTTGGGGGACCTTGCATATAAAAAATATTTTTAGTCTATCTGTGGTAATTTGTTTGCCAGATAGCTGCAATAATTCCCCACCCTGAATTTGTGCCATTGGGTAACATTTGACCATACTGAGTCTGGGCTTTGGTCAATGGGACAACATCAAACATGAAGTGAGCAGAAATGGGAATGCTTGTGCATTGGGTGTGTCTTCTCTTGCTTCCCTGAAACCACTATGGGAAGAAGATGGGCTAGTCTGCTGGAGGATGAGAGATTGTGTGGAACAGAGACAATCTCTTTCAGCTGAGGGCCCCTCTTCTTTCTGTTCTAGACCTACCAGCCTGCAACGCGTGTATGAGGCCATCCTAGATTATCTAGTCCCTGGTGAACTGACACCTGACTGCAAAGGTGCACCAAACCAGCAGAAGAACCACTCCGCTGACCCACAGAATTATGATAAATAATAAATGTTCTGTTTCATTTAAGCCAATAAATTTCGGGCTGATTTGTTTTATAGCAAAAGCTAACTGGTATTCCTATCATGACACTTCATTGATAGTTCATCTGGGTAGAGAATTCCGTGCTGAAAATTTTTTCCCTTTAGAAGTTTAAAGGCATCGCTCCATTATCTTCCAGTGTTGCTGTTGTGAAGTCTTAGCCATATAATTCCTGTTTTTCTGTGTGCATTTTTTGTTTCCTCTTTGAAAACCTTAAGGTTCCCTTTTTACCTCTAGTGTTTTGAAATTTTGCAGTGTGCTTGGTCTGGGTCTCTTTTCATCTACTGTGGTGGGCCTTTGATGAAA
Source organism: Tursiops truncatus (assembly GCF_011762595.2). Taxonomy (NCBI): domain Eukaryota; kingdom Metazoa; phylum Chordata; class Mammalia; order Artiodactyla; family Delphinidae; genus Tursiops; species Tursiops truncatus. The sequence goes on along the minus strand of NC_047034.1, from coordinate 17,865,838 downwards.
ATGGGAACTTTTAAACTGAAATTTGGGTCTGCCAGGTCTGGGATTCTTTTATTTTTTTGGCTGAAATATTCAGTCGATGATTTCTACCCATGTATTCTCTGTGTTCTCTCTGAATTTTCCTCTGTTTAGATACTGAACTCCTTGGGTTGCATCTCAGGTTTTCTTATGTGTTCGTTTCACCTTTGCACTGCTTTGTCTTTTTGCTCTATTGGAAAATTTCCTCAAATTTCTTTTCTCACATTTTTTTTTGAGTTTATAATATCTGTTATCATATTTTTAACTTAGCGCTATTTCTTTTTTTTCCCTGATGGTTCTGTTTTTAAAGAACACTGTTTTTGTTAAATGGAGGAAATGTCTTTTATTTCGCCAAGAATATTAGTCATTGTTTTTAGAGTTTTTCCTTCCTTGCATAGTTTCTATCTCCTTGCAATTCTTCTGTGCTTGCTTGTCTTGGTTTTTAACTACAATGAAACTGTAGAATTTCTAGGTAATTTGAAACTAGGAGACACTTTGAATGCACTGGGTCACAGAAGAAGATTCCAAGTAATCTTGAGCAGTTGAAGCAGGATGTATCTGAGAATAAAATGTAACACTTGAATATAAGGTTGGGTTAGCCGTATCAAATGTAATATGGGAGAAGTGTAGTTTAGAAGAAGAATATATAAAAAATGATTTAGCGGTTTTACTTGATTGTTGATTTAATTGATAGGAAGTTCATAGTACTTCCTTTAATGTACCAGCGGACCCTAAAAAAGCTAATGAATCCTTAAGGTTTCATTAATAAAGGTATAATGTTTAGAATGAGGGAGGTGATTGACTTACTCTACTTGGTGAAGCCATATTTTGGTGATAATAATGATAGCTACAATTTGTTGGGCAATTTCATTGTGCTTCACACTATCTTAAGTGCTTCACACATACTAACTTATCTAATCCACATTTTATGATGAGAAAAGAAGACACAGAAAAGTATACGTTTCTGTCCAAGGTTACACAAATAATAACTTGTCCAGGGTCATGCAGATTCTAACTAGAAGAGTTAGATTTTGAACCCAAGGAGTATGGCTTCAGAACCTATGCTCTTGACCTCCATGCTGAATTGCCTCTCTAACTATTGTATTCAGACACTTGAAAGAGATCTGGACTGGAGAGAACACACATGATGGTAAAAGGACTTAAAACCAAGCTAGACAGGGATGAGCTGAAAAGACCATGGGTGCTAGAAGACAAGTCTCACAAGAAACAGATAAATACCTTTAAATATTTGAATAACTATTAAGAGGAAGAGGAATTAGATTCATTCTCTCTGACTCCAAAGATAAAACTAGGACCAGTGATTATTACTTATTTCGAGGCAGATTTTAGCTAAGTATGCAGATGACCTCTCTAATGACCAGGTTTTAAGGGACTGCTCGAACTGCCTTGAAAATAACCAGTTCTGTGGCATTGGAAGTGTTTAAGAAGGAGCAGGGGGCTTCCCTGGTGGTGCAGTGGTTGAGAGTCCGCCTGCCGATGCAGGGGATGCGGGTTCGTGCCCCGGTGCGGGAAGATCCCACATGCCGCGGAGCAGCTGGGCCCACTGAGCCTGCGCGTCCGGAGCCTGTGCTCCGCAACAGGAGAGGCCACAGCAGTGAGAGGCCCGCGTATAGCAAAAAAAAAAAAAAAAAAGAAGGAGCAGGAATGCTAGTGGTAGGATTCAAGCATCAGTCAAGGGAGGGGGTTAGATGATCATTAAGGTTTAAAATCTTGAGATGCTAGGATTTTCTCCATTAGGCAGACAGGCTATTTTGAGAAGGATCCCTAAATTCCCCAGAATTTGGAAGAGAAGGTCATCTGGAAGGTCATTTTCATCATTCCCCTGGTTGCAAGTACATCTGTATCCAAACCAATGGAAACAGTTAAAAATATTCCTCTCCCACCATCCCCACCACTCCCTGCCTCTCTCTTTGACAGCCTGCAAAGGAAGCATCATAGAATCTTAGGTTTATAAATATTTAGGGTTGAATGGACAGTTATTGTTTAGTGTGACACTCTCTTTGCAGATGAGGGGACCAAGAACTGTGACACGACCCTCCCGAGGTCACACTGCTGGTTTGTGGCAGAGCAGGAACTAAAATCCAGCCCTCAAGACTTTAAGGTCAGTTTTCTTTTGCAACATACAACATTATCATTCACACTCCCTTTGGAAACTTCTTCCTTGCGTCTAATTTAAATTCTTCACTGTGTGCTTTAATCCCAGTTTCCTCCTGTCTCCAATAAGAGCGGTGAATGTTGGCCATTTTTCCTGGCAATAAAAAGTCTTTCCTCTTGAAAAATGAACTGCTCTGTTAGCTGTATGTTATAGTCTCCTCCCCTGGGATGGGGCGATGTCCATTTCACACTTGAACTCATCTGAAGTTAGCAAGGATTATGAAGAATAAAAGGCAAAACGAGTAGTTAACTGCTGTTTGCAGTCATTTCTCAAACACTTGTTTGAGACCAAGGATGAGGTCTCTTTCTCACATGCCTGTAGGGTTCATGCAGATATCCTCTCTCCAGGGACAGGCAGTTGTGTATTTCATAACTGACTGAAGGCATTGTTCCTACCCAGCAAAAGGAGCCAGGTGGATGAGCCAATGGGTCCAGAACTTAAAATAGCTTTGTCTAGGGGAATCCTTTTCCCACCACTCTGTCCCTTAATTTCCATGATCTATCAATACGTTGGCATTCAATTCCTCTTGAGCTGGGCTTTCTAAACATGCAGGCACTACCTCTTTGCATTTTAAAACAATTTGATAACACTTAGATCAGTGTTCTCTGCGCTGTAGGAAGAAAGCCCAGGTGGCTATAACCCTGTATAACCACAGGAGGGCAGGAGAGGCTAAAGAATGAAAAGAAGACTGGCCCTGAAAACCAACTCTTTGTTCACACATAGAGGCCAAATTATCAAATGACCTGCAAAATCTGGCAACTTTAAAGAACAATAGCGAAGTGTTATGCATTTAGTGGCCAGCTTGCTAGCTTGACCGTCCATAGCAAAGCAGAGGACTTCTGGGCTCAAGATTTACAAGCTGTGATCTTTGGCAAGTCTGTTAACCCATCTTGAGTCTCCGTTTTCTTCTCTGTAAAAATGGAACTGGTATTGTGCATCATCCCGTCTTATGGTGGGACCTAAAGAGTATGGGGAAGCACCTGCCCCGGTTTCCTTGCAGCCCTTCTTAGTAGTTGATTCTTTACGCTCAATGCCACTCTTTCTTCAATGTCAAATATCACTCCTCTGAGAAGCCCTACAGCACCCCTGATCCAACTAAGCCTGGATGGGATGGTGTCCCCAGGCAGAAAGAGGGGGAAGAGGGAGAGATTGAGGAGGGAGACCCCAACACTGGCAAAGTTAACTTCTTCATATTTACTTGGGAGTCTTAGGTTTAAATTTAACTGAGTGATAATGATATGTTTGCACCAAGTGAAGGCTAAATAACATCCCAGAAATTTGTATAAAAGAAGGCTTTGTAATTATTTGAAAATAGAAAAGGGCCAGAAGTATTGAATCATCATGTGGTACCCAGTGGTACTGTCTCGGGATCTCGAAGGAACCTGTCCTGAACGTTCATTCATGATTTCATTTCCGCCAAATGACATTGTCAGGCATGTTAAATTCATGTAACTGACTTGATTGTCAGTGTTTTTTCAGTTTTCTTCATATTTAAAATTTAAACTTATTTTATAGTTATATATCAATAGTTGTACATATTTGATCAACATTTGTACATATTTAGGTCACAGTTAAAATAATTTTTGTCCACACTAGGAAATTGCAAAATTTTTTTGAGTTCAAACATTATTCGTGTTTCAGAAGTCCTGGATTAAAGGAAATTTAAGGGAGTTTTTACCACACCAGGATTCAGTCAGGGAAGGAGAACCATTATGAGAGATACAGAATAAGGGGTTTTTTGGAGGGATTTGACCTCACAGAACTGTGGGAGTTGGTGGAGATGTCTGTGGAAGGCTGTTCCCTAACCTGCACCATACAGAGGATGGAATTCTGGGAAACTTACTTTTGGACTAGCTAAGTTGGCAGAGTACAAAGCCCTCAGAATGATTCATTTTCACATATTCCTGAGACGAACATTTAAGCAGACACTACCCCATGGTGTGTCTTCAATGAATTATTATTGAATGAATAAATGATTTAAAGAGGAATATTGAACTTTAGTCTCTAGTATCTTGTTGATCCCAGTTTGGCAGTTTAGTACAGGGTTTGGAATGTAGCTGGTGCTCAGTGAATATCTGTTGAATAAATAACTGAATGATGTGGCAGTAAAAGCAAAGGACTGCCAGTCAGGTGGCTTGGAGTGGTTGCAGTTCTGCTACCGCTTAGCTGTGGGACTTAGGGCAAAGCACACAGCTCTGTGGCCTCCGTTTGGTGGAAGGGGTCAGATGAAATCATCTCTAGGTAACTTTTTTGCTTAGAAATTCTGTAGTCCTATGAGTTTGTCAGATGGCTTTCCAAACTGGGTGCTTCATATGTGGAATACATTAGAGAATGTGAGTGATGGTTGAGAAAAGCCGTCGTGGGTGGGACTCCAGAGCTGAGTCCTGGAATCTAGCAGTTTGCACAGGGGCCTACCTAGAGGATGCTAAATAGGAAGAAGAAAGACAGGTGCAGAAAAGGGAGCTGTGAGGGAGCTCAGAGCCAGCATGGTCTGCTTGAAAATGATGCCTCAGGCTGGCTCTAACTCAATCAGAATCTGGCTTCTCATCCACGTCGGTTTTTGTGCAGAGCTCATTTTTCTCTGCAGCAAAGTTCTCTGTCCCAGAGCAAGAGGCAGTGTCATCTTAGATTCCCAGGCTCTCTGGGACACAGACCCTTGCCTTTAAAAGCCTTCTCTCTCTGCTTGGGCACCGATTTCTGAAAACCACCCCAAGTTGGCCAGACCTTCTCAGGCATATGCTGTTTGTACTGAACTTGGCTGAAGGCTCACAATCTTTTAGGACTTGATGAATATGGGATGGGAAGTCTTTTATTGCAATTTCTTGTGTCCTTTCTTAAAGCAGCCGTTGTTTGCTTTCTTAGTATGTAAGATGTCATTTGTAGTCTTGGAGCATGAGATAAGAAAAATCTCTAGCTTAGACCACGGGAAATGATAAAAAAACCATGGTAAACTCACTCCTTCTTTAGATGGGACAACCATTTTCCTGTGCATACTATCCTGCCTCCCTGGCCACATCCCATCCCAGGACCTTAGAGGTATGAGACCCAACTCAGGTTAAATTCTACAGTTAATCTAGAATTTAGAGTCAGTCATCAACTGTTTACTGATTATCTACTATGTTGTTTGGCTAAGTAGATGCTGGGGGAATCCTGAAGTATAATTAAGCATAGTGCTTTTGAAGAATGAATCGTCTTCTTGGAAATAGAACAAACAAATATATGAACAGTTAGGAAATTAAGGTACACTACAGTTGGGTTATAGTCATGGTGGGGCTCTAGGAAAGAGCTTTACAAAACGATGTGATTTTCAGAAAAGTCTTCTTGTAGGTGTTGGGTATGAAATTTTAACAGTTGTAAGAAAAGAAGAAAAACATTCTAAGTTGGAGATGGGAGTGACCAGGAGGTGATAAAAAGCATGAAGGGAAAGTGAACAAAAAGTAGAAGGAATGTTTGGTGGAGATGTAGTAGGACTTCTGTATGTTTTTAAACTCATCTTTCCTTGATATTTCTAGACCCTTCTAAGGCAAGATGCCATTCTGGGGGTTTGGGAGCTCCTTGGCATCATCTAAATCTAGGGATGGGAGCCTCTGTTCTTGGAGAATATTTTTAAAGAATTATTATTCAAGATATCCAGTTTAGAATCCTGGGCTTACAGCCACATTCCTGGACCCTTTCTTATTTTTATAGTGTGACTCTCACTTTTTGCCTCTTTCCCTTCTTGCATTTCAGCTTCTATCAGTTGCGGCTCTCGAAGAACTTTACAGGTGGCAAGGCTAAAAAAAAAATTATGCCTCCCCCCCTCCAAATACCTCTTTAATTTATGCCTTTCCAGCATCTTGTATAGCTTTCCAAAAAATGAAACACGTACATAAAGACAAACTGTACTCAGTATGATGAGTGGGTCAGGAAGATACGGGCATCTTGGTCATTACCCAAGGCTCCGTGGAGGAATTTAAGTTGTTTGATTTGTAGCTCCAGACCTGGTGAAATAAGTAGTATTTCAATTGAATCCTTAGTGGGATTAAGGCTGCCAATATCTAGGCTTTGAAGTGGTTTCACCTCCTATGATGTAACTGGACTCCCTGTGTTGGGCTTGAAGAGGCTGTTTCTCAGACTCACTCCTGTTCTCCCACACGAGTCAGTGGTGTTTTGCCAGCCTGTGAACCCGATGAGACTGGCACTCTGGTTTCTAGCATTTCTCCCCAAAGGTCCGTATTTCCTAGATAATTTGAGAGCTGAAGATTACTGCACATTCTGCTTGTAAGTGTGCTCATTGGAGGGAGCAGGTGCTGGGTGGGTGCAAGTGCTGTGAATTTCAACTCTCTGAATTTGATTCTGATTAAGAGTGACTCTACTTACCCCAATTTTTTTTTGGTCCATCCACACTGAAACGGGGCTTGTTTGACTCTTTCGTTCCCATTAGAGGACATTAGTTTTACCCTTTATCTGGTTGACTGGTGAACAAAATGAATATTTTGATAACTCAGAATCATAGAATATCTGCATTCCAAGGTTTCCCAGAAGTTACGAACCTGACCTCTCTTCCTTCCAAACTTTTTCCACGGCCCGACGTGAGATATAGTTTTGAGGATTTTCTGAAAGGTAGAAGCAGGCTTTCCACACCTCGCTTTACCTTTGAATAAAATCACTCTGCTGGGGGGCTTCCCTGATGGTGCAGTGGTTGAGAGTCCGCCTGCCGATGCAGGGGACACGAATTCGTGCCCCGGTCTGGGAAGATCCCACATGCTGCGGAGCAGCTGGGCCCGTGAGCCATGGCCGCTGAGCCTGCGCGTCCGGAGCCTGTGCTCCGCAATGGGAGAGGCAACAATAGTGAGAGGCCCGCGTACCGCAAAAAAAAAAAAAATCACTCGGCCAGAAAGCTGTGTGCTTGGGATGTGTTTTGGCTTCTTGAATAAATGGTTTCACTGAATTTCACCATGATGCTATGTATTTCGCCTACCCTGAGAAATGAGATAGAGATGACTGTGTGAAACATACTATATTTATTGTCAGGAAGTTTTGGAAAACATTATTCTATGTGTCTTCCGACCAGGAGAACAACAACAACAAAATAAGTCAATAGAGTCTCCCATGTTTCAATATCAGGAAAAATGTGTTTCTTCCAAACTGTGGTTTCTTAGGAAAAACAATTTCATAGTGGATATAAATAAAATCTCATTGGATCGGTCCCTGCTGATTTGAAATTTCTTGTAGTTTGTACACATGATTTTGGTCTTAAAGTAAGTGTGGCCGACGTTGGAATTTGTGCCCACGGTACCTTCTTTGCAATCCAGCGTCATAAAGTCTTCACCTGGTTTGTAATCATGGCCTCAGGTTACCGCATTTGACCTATGAATGCTCATTTGATTTGTAGCTGATAAAATAGTCTGGGGAGAGTAAATGATATTTATTCGAACATGTTTTGCAGTTCGGAGGTGGTATTGTGTTTCTTCTTCTATCGACACAAATCTTTTCATCTAGATCTCTTCACACTAGGTGGCAGGAGTGCCTCAAAGAGGAGTTTACTTCCCTAACCCAGGACTTTAATAGCTTCTGGGGGACAGGGCATCAGGGGCGGTAAGACAGATATTTATGATGGACCCTGGGATGTCCTGCTCTGCTGAAGTGAGTGAATGTGTGGCTTGGGTCTATGATTCTGGGCCTGTGGTCCCACACATGTTCTTTTTGCCTCTATCCTTGTGCCTAAGAGACAGAGAGATAGACGGGGCTGGGACAGGTAGGGGAAAGAGTAAGATTACCTCCTTTTTTCCTTTTATTAAAGTGACCACAATTGAATTTAATAAACAAGAGAGATGAGAAGTGTCGAGCTGTTGTGCACCCTCATCGTGGGCCCCTGGTGAGCTGCAGAAGCCGGGGGTCCGTCATTGCCTGTGTAGTTCTGCTGTGTTGATAGGTACTGGTTTAGCAGAGTTCCTGCTTGGAATTCTGCTCATGTATTGTTTTCAGATCTTTCAGCTGTTTAGTTGGTGTCGTGAGGAGTGCAAGAATTGGACTGTGTGTGTGTGTGTGAAACATGGCCTCCTTCTTAGATCTGGCTTTGTCTTGGGCAAATCACTATCTCCCTAATACGAAGTATGCTCATTTGTGAAATGGGAGTAATAATAGCCCTTATTTCAGAGTGTGGTTTTGAGCATTAAAGGAGATAATACACATAAAGTATTTGGCACACGGTATGTATAAAGTATATGTTACCTGCCATTTTTCGATCTTGGACAAATCAAACTCTGTGAACTTCAGTTTCATAACTGATAAAATGATAGGTTTGAATAATATGATGTCCACAGTTTTCTGTAGCCTCCAGAGCTTGAAAATGTGTGCGCTGTGTGTAGTGTTGTTTTGTATCACTCATAGGGCCTCGTACATGGCTGGGCGCACCGTAGTTACTCTTGTGTTTATTAGATGCATGTTGAATTCCAGATGAATAGAAAACATAAGGACCTATGCTTCTAGCTTGATTTATTTTACATATAAGAAGATGGTTAGGGCATAAGTAATATATTCCATTCTTTCTCCTCTTGTTCATTCATTACTTCTTTTTTTTTTAATCAAAAAAGTTTTTGTTTATTTATTTATTTATGGCTGCGTTGCGTCTTCGTTGCTGCGCACGGGCTTTCTCTAGTTGCGGCGAGGGGGGGCTATTCTTGGTTGCGGTGCTTGGGCTTCTCGTTGGGGTGGCTTCTCTTGTTGTGGAGCACTGGCTCTAGGTGTGTGGGCTTCAGTAGTTGTGGCACGTGGGCTTCAGTAGTTGTGGCACGTGGGCTTCAGTAGTTGTGGCACGCAGGCTCAGTAGTTGTGGCGCACGGGCTTCGTTGCTCCGTGGCATGTGGGATCTTCCCGAACCAGGGCTCGAACCCATGTCCCCTGCATTGGCAGGTGGATTCTTAACCACTGCCTCACCAGGGAAGCCCCATTCATTACTTTTAAATTAGGGAACATTTATGGACCAACTCCTTCCTACCTCCCAGGAACCGAGCTAGCAGCCATTAGGGTTAGAAAGCTAAGGTAAATGTGACTCCTGTCCTCAAAGCCCTGACTTCCAGACTGTCCAGAAGACACACTGTTAGGTGGTGCCACAGAATCTAAGTCTGCACGGGATCTCATTGGGACACAGGGTGAATGAACTTATTATATTAGGGAATTGCAAGCTATTTGGTATAGCTGGTGCATACACTACTTATGGTGCATAGCGCTGGCAGGTGACGTTACTTAAAAACATTTTCTAGCATCTGCAGTGGGCATAGGCTGTCAGAGTGTCACACTTTAAGTTTAGATGTGCATAAAATTCTGCATTTTTAATAGATGGAAACCTATGCTGCTTTATTTTAACAATTTGTTCTAAAAAATTCTATAATAGAAATGGTAACAGGAACAATTGTATTTACTCTGCAGTTTATAAAAGGTTGACACTATCTCATTTGGTTAATCATAATAATAGTCTCTTCCATTTAATGAGTCCCTATTATTGACCATGTTCTGTGTTTGACATCTGACATATGTCATCTCATTTATTCCTAATTAGAACCTTTGTGTCAAGAGCCCAAGTTTACCAGTAAGGGGTGCTGAGGTGAGGAGGGCCAGATTAAGCTCTATGAGAGCAGAGACCACGTTTATCCATCCATCTTCTATTATGTCTCCACCATCTGGTATGGCCTGGCACATAGTAGGCATTTCGTTGATGTTTGCTGACTGACAAAATGAAATGACTTGTCCAGGGTGGCATAACTAGGAAGGAGTAGAGTCAAACTGAAAGGTAGCTGACTTTGACAATTTAGATTTGACGTCATCATGGCTAGAGAAAGTCTGTTTTCTGTGATGCAGAAGAGAATCAAGCTCAGAATATGTCCTTTTGGCTACAGAGCCTTGCTAGAAAGGAACACAATCTTGGTAGTCAATTGATTTCATTTATCAAGGATATTGCCTCTTTGGTGAGCCAGTCTTTAGCTGTATGTGGGATGGCAGAGTAGGGACTCTTTACCCCTTTCCCAATTAGGTGGATGTGATGAGAAAAGCAAATAGAATCAATGGAACACTTCATTCCTGCTTGCCTTTTCTTCTCTTATAGCCAAGTATAGATGGGCTTTCACCTTTTGTTAGTTTTGAATAAGGCTCAAAGGGATTTGGGAAGATTCTTTCATTTCTTCTATATCATTGAGACATGGGCGGGCTCCAAAGGTAGAAATAAATGTATTATATTTCTGAGAAATCTTTCTTCTCACTCTTAGTATGATCAAATAACATCTAGTCAAAGGCATTCTATTATTGTTTCAGCTTCTGGTCTTGAAGGTCATTTTGACTGAGGAAAGGTCATCAAAATTTTTGGAAAAAGTTTATCTCTAAAGAAAATTTTTTTTGAGATTTTTGAGTGTAGCCTCTTTAAAAAGAATAATTTTCTCTTTAATGAACTTCTTGAATAATTCAGCAAATTACTGATTGCATGTCCTATGATGGGTGCTGGGGATACAAAGATGACAAGACACAACCCTGTTTTCAAGGATGAGAGGTGCAGATGGACTCGTAGGCAGATCATTGTTGTACTTGCTGTGTGTGAGACCCTCAGTGAGGGAACATGCGAAGGCATGTGGATGCCCCAAAGAGGCAGACACGGAAGCCACAGGCAGCTTCCCAGCACTGGCAACTTGAGGCTAGGAGAGCGCTATAGACTGAATGTTTGTGTCCCCCAAATTCGTATATTAAAATCCTCACTCCCAGTGTAATGGTATTAGGAGGTAGAGACTTTCTTAGGTGATGCCTTATGGGATGAGTGCCTTATAAAAGAGACCCCGGAGAGCAACCTCACCCCTTCCATCGTGTGAGAATACAATGGGAAGTCAGCAGTCTACAACCTGGAAGAGGGATCTCACCAGAACCCGACCCATGGCATCCTGATCTTGGACTTCCCAGCCTCCAGAACTATGAGAAATAAATTTCTGTTGATTGTAAGCCACCTAGTCTGCGGTACTTTGTTATAGCCAGTCTGAACTAAGACGGGGAAAGTGAAGAGGAAGCGATGGACTTCTAGGAGGGGCAAAATCACCTACTGGATAGGAATGGGTGAAAATTCCACTGGCCGCAATCTGATATCTCTACTGCATCACTTTGATGTCCAGCAGCCCCCCAGGTTTTAGAACCAGATTTAGCACTGCATGTATTATTATGGTCTGTTTCATATTCCCCAACTGAAAGAAGCTGAGCCGTAAATGACCTAAATGGTTCTCAGGTGGAGAAGCTGGAGGGCTCTTCCTCCACTGATGGCCACTGATGCATGTACTTCTCATGGTCATCCTTGGGTGGGTGCTGAGTTGCTGGCTTGCCCTTGGCCATTTATCTTGAGTCTTGTGCTATTATTTATTCTTTCTGCAGTCTCTTCTTCCCCCTTTTCCTCACCTTGTTTCTATTCTGTTGTTCAACCCATAACAGGGATTATCTGTACTTATTCTAAGAAATGTGGTAAAACAGTTCATGCAGACCTGAGTGCAAAGACTGTTGGGCAGAACTGATTAACTCCATCTACTATTAGAGACTGAGGGATCCCTGGAGGACCAGGGGCTCCATAACACATTCAGTAATCTGACCAACTCTCTGCTCTTGACTCCCAGCTGACCAGACGGAATCCATGATGTTCGTCAACATGAGAGGCCAATGTTAAAGTCTGAAAATGCCAGCATTAACAGTTTGTCTCCTGTTTAGAAGCTAAGGGCAGGTAGCAGCCATTCAGAAACTCTGAAATGGCAAAGTTAGGGAATTGGGTTTTGAAAATGAGTCACCCAAACATTTTCTTTCCAAACATCTGCAGGTTGTTAGCCTGATTTATTTTGAATTAAAAAAATCTTTTTGAGCTGGCTGACAGCTTATTTTAATTCCCAGCTGTTAAAATGTTTCAGCAATTGGAATTAGGGGCTGTACCATTGCTTTTGATGTGGTGGGAACCAGTTCAGCACTCAGGTACACCTGGGGAAACCGCCCCTTCTCATCGTGGCCCTTCCTAGTTTTATTTCCTTCTGTTTAAAAGCGTGGTGCTTGGAGCTCTTTGTTTATGATCTATTTGCTTGGGTCTTATAGGACTGGTGGCCAAAGGAGTTTAGCTCATATCCAGGATGTGGTGGCTTTTATCCAGCACATAGCGCTTTGTGGCTGCCTTAGATTCTTTCTGAAACAAGTTGGGGGAATAAACAAATACACAAATAAGTTTATATTTAATTAATATTGCCTCCTTCTTTCCAAAAATATGCTGAAATGAATTTTCTACTCAAAGCTGTGGTTCTTATAAATGTTTTCAAGATTTCTGTGCAGATGCTTGGCTTAGTGAAGGCCTTTGACTTGTTCCTCATATTTCCCTGGTTGTGGGTGAGCACCTCTCTTTGTTTGCTGTGATTTTGGCTAAGGGACTCGGAGGCTCCATCTCTCCTCTCTCCCGATCCAGCCCACCACAAACAGTAACGCAACCACCACCATCTTCTACTACCAACACCAGCAAGAGGCTGTTTCTTCTTACTTCTAACTCCCCTACCATACCATCCTATCACCTTTGGGGCTAATTTGCCCCCCAAATTATGTACACTGGCTACTTTCAGCTCTTTAGCTCCCCTTTAGGACTCAGTTTTTTCATACCCATTGTGGTTCACTCCCACCACTCTGTTGAGACCGGGCTCTCCAAGGTCATGCATGGCTTTTCAGTTGGTCCTCTTGTGACTTGACTTCTTTACTTGTTCCTTGACCTCTGTGTATCTGCATTAAGGGACATTTTGAAGCCAAAAACTAGGATGATGGATTGGGACATTAAATATTAGAGTAGGGATTTAGGACTTCATTCAGTAGGCACTGGGGACTCAATCATGTTTGTAATTTACGTTTAACCAAGCAGTACGTGGATTCATCCAAAGAGGAAAAATGAGTGGAAGACTGTCACTATAGTCTAGGTGGAGGAAAGCACTGAAGGTATAAATGAGAAAAATGATAAAGAGAATTTAATATAAAGCAAAGATGGAAGCTATATTGAAGGAGTCTAATAGGCAAGACATGGGGACTGATAATATACGTGGAGAAAAAGTAGCAAGAGAGCCATGCCCTTCTTTAATTTTAACCTTTTTTAAAAAATTTATTTTATTTTATCCATTTATTTAATTTTGGGCTGCATTGGGTCTTTGCTGCTGCACGCGGGTTTTCCTCTAGTTGCTAAGAGTGGGGGCTACTCTTTGTTGTGGTGCACAGGCTTCTCATTGCGGTGGCTTCTCTTGTTGTGGAGCACGGGCTTCGTTGCTCCGCGACATGTGAGATCTTCCCGGACCAGGGCTCGAACCCATGTCTCCTGCATTGGAAGGCGGATTCTTAACCACTGCACCACCAGGGAAGCCCTAACCTCCATTTTTGACCTTCATGTTTTTGCTCATATTCTTGCTTTTTATAATGTCGTTTCTGGGTCATCCCTGTTTGTTGAACTCCACACTTCTTATCAGGACAGTTTAAAATTTTCATGAAATATTCCTTGATCACCCCAGGTAGATGTTGTCTTTAATTTCTAAGAATTCTGTAATACTTAGTATATCTTAACTTTTATCTCATTATTTTACACAATCTCCTCAGTATGGTGTTAGGTGAATGGCATGTGATTATCTATCTATCTATCTATCTATCTAGATATAAATAGAGGAATAAAAAGATACAGGAATAAGGAAAGTGAGAGGAGAATGCTGGTAAGTATAAGGTTACAGGGTCTCATGACCAAGGTGAAATTATAAACTCTATCTCATGGGTGGTGTGAGTTTGAATTTTTCTTTATCACGTTTTTACTCCTTTTATTTCAAAATATTTTAATGTGTGATAAAGTTTTAAAGTTAGATTCTCAGGACCTTTAGTTAGAATAGAATGAATAGGAGGAATTCAGCCTTTGGTAAATATTAGTCACATTTTCCATGTCTCTCAATGAACTGGAAGAGGGTTCAGGTTCTTATCCTTGGAAATTTAAGAAATTTTTCTGTTTATGATTTTAAGTTAAACAGTTCTCCACTATTATCTCCTGAGAATCTTTCTGAAGAGTTTATCCTCATGTGGCTGAATGCAAATTAACCTGTTTTCTAGAGTTGTGTTGGTCATACCCAACAAAACAATGTTTTTTTCCCCCACTGGGTTTTCTTTCTCTAAAGAACTTATGTTTCAAGTCTTAAGAAAAATGTGGTATTGAGTGTTTGAGTAACACATTAAGGCAAATGAAGGTTCTCTGCTTCTATCCTTCTATTTTAAATGTGAGTAAACTTTGAGAATCATTTTAGAAGCCTTGGGTAATGTTTCTAGTGAGATAATCCCAGATGCAGTTGAGTTGAGAACGAGTTTCATGGATGCTTTCTAAATGATACATTCTTACACATTAGCACATTAAGAAGATGCCTGGCTTTCTGTTTTCCTCTTTCTCTGTGTTAATATATAATCTACTTTGCCTCATTTCAATGATGAGTTAACTGATTTGCCTTTTCACTTTCTTTCACATATTACAAATATGGTTTCACACCCAGAATTTATGAGAAATGCAAATTTTTGTGAAAAATGCTAATTTCAGAACCATCTTCAAAGATTCTCTTCAGGAGTTCTGGGATGGAGCCCCATTTTCATCACCCCACCTTTCCCTGAGGATTTAGATATCCTTGGGATGTGCACCAGACTTTGAGAAATACTGGTCTAGAGAAACTAGCAAGTGAACTTCGCCTGTCATTACATCATCTGTTCCCAATTGCCTTGGCCTCCTAGGGAGTGACCAGTAGATTTAGATTTGTACGTTTCTTCTAACCCATCTCTTTGGAAGAGTTATACAGGGCATAGACCCTGTTACAGCTCAGTACATGTGAACTGAGAGGATTCTCTTAAGATAACCTCCCTTTATCATTTCTAACCTCTTAATCTTGGGTTATGACAATTTTGCATATCTCAGGGAATCCTCAAATAACCTTTCCAAAAAAGTGCACTGAAAAGTAAATTAAAAGGAAAAGACATTGTAAATGGTATTCAGGTAACAGATAAGGATTTGGACTTAATGACCCTGAAGTTCTCTAATTCAATAAAATGTGCTTCTGTAATGTTATACTGGATGTTAAAATGACATATTGAGATACAGTAAAACTCCTTTCTCTGCGAGAATGTGCAGCTGAAGTTGTGAATTTACGTCTCATCTGTTTTCAGCCTTTTCTTTTCCCCTTTTGTGCAAAATACTTGCTTTTATCATTTGATGTATTATTGTTTTGGTGTTTGGTGCATAAATATTACAACTTACAATATTACTATGAGTAACTAGACCGGCTATTGACACTGTTTGCCAATTGCTATAAATAAGGAAACCAAGACCTGTCAAAATGTCAGAACCAGGGCTTCCCTGGTGGCTCAGTGGTTGAGAGTCCGCCTGCCGATGCAGGGGACACGGGTTCGTGACCCGGTCCGGGAAGATCCCACATGCAGCGGAGCGGCTGGGCCCGTGAGCCATGGCCGCTGAGCCTGCGCGTCCGGAGCCTGTGCTCCGCAACGGGAGAGGCCACAACAGTGACAGGCCCGCGTACCGCAAAAAAAAAAAAAAAAAAGTCAGAACCAGTTAATGATAGGGTCTCAATAGCTGTAGTTACCACAAGAATGGAGAGAGGTAGATGCCATTTTTTGTGATACTGTCCCAACTGTGTTAAACACCTGTCATCATTTCATTCTTCTTAAAAAATTTTATTCTTACTTGAGTCATATGAGATAACTATAATCATTTCAGTTTTACAGAGGAGAAAACAGAGGCTCAGAGAGGAACGCACCTTGATCACACTGACCTAAGTGGTAGAGGCAAAATATGGACTGTGCCTTGCCTGCCTCTGAAGTCTGTGCTTTTTCCACTATACTGTGCTGTTATGATTCCTAATTCAGTTTAGCAGATGCCAACTGAATAAAATAGGTTTTATTCTGATTCTGATGGGGAACTGACCCTTTTCTAAAGTCCGCAGCTGTTGATTGGTGAGTGGCTGGGCATTGCTTCTAGGATACATGTATGTAAAACTGGAGAGGTGGGCGATATCAAGACAGAGCAGAAATAGCTACTTGAAGGGTTTCAAACCCTTGACCAACATTTGCTTCCTGGGATGGTTCTGATTTTGCTGCTCTTCCCTCAACTCTCTCTTTTCAAGACTTAGCTTACCTTAACCTGAACCCTTCCTAGTGGTGGGCACCCCATTCACAAGGGGGAAGATACCAGATGGGAGAAACTGAAAAAGCAGTTGTTCGGTGATTGTTCTTATGAGTTATATACTCATGGTTGGACGGTTCTGATCTGAAAGCTTGGCTTCAGATCCACTGAGAAAATTGCATGATTTAAGCGGTGAATTGGAGATGGGAGTGGGAGTGGCCGACAGTGAGGACTAATTTGTTCTTTAAATTTACCTAATGGGTTGCAAGGGTGGAAATATCTGCTGAGGAAATGTGATGGATTCTCCTAGGAAACTGACTTCACCAGATAATTCTTT
Organism: Tursiops truncatus; assembly: GCF_011762595.2. Taxonomy (NCBI): domain Eukaryota; kingdom Metazoa; phylum Chordata; class Mammalia; order Artiodactyla; family Delphinidae; genus Tursiops; species Tursiops truncatus. The sequence goes on along the minus strand of NC_047034.1, from coordinate 17,849,149 downwards.
AGAAACTGTTTTCAGAAAGGAGACAAGTGGCATGAATCTATTGACAAAGAGAATCAGCTCTGTGTCTGGGACTGGGTCAACGACCTGAGAGGCATTCCAGTCGCGATACAGCTTAGACATTTGTTCAGGGGGCGAGTGCTCACGCTGAGTGATTTTCAAAACTGTTCCAGGGCATTTATCAGGCTTTTAAACTCTGGGTCATCTTTCCCACGGTGTGAAGGCCAAGAGAAGGGATCCTGGTCCCTAGGATGGGAATTCATGGGGAGAAGTCACCTATTCTTGTCCCACAAAAGAAAACGTATTCATCAGTTGTCAAGCAGAGGAGCTCCAGATCCTGCAAACAGGGGAATTACTGAGACCTTATCAGCAGTACCCACACCCAGCCCAAGCTGGGGCTGCAGGGAGAATGATGCTGCGGCCATGGGTCTTGTCCTACTTCAGGTGAAAAGGGGGGTTCGTTCTGGACTTCTTTTGACATCTTTCCTTTCAAGTCCAGTAAAAACACGCACTCCAAAACCATCACCTCTCTTACTTTGTACTGGGGGGATTCCAGGAGAGAGTGTGAGAGAGAGGAAGAAGAGGGGGAAACAGCCTTTTCTCACTCAAGAATATTTCACATCACAGGATTTTCCTTCTTCTCTTCTGTACTGTTAATACACCCAAGATCATCATATCCTTTCAATCACAGATTAAAGACGCAGGGTGGGGGGAAAAGAGGAAGAAACTGTATTTAACAATTTTGTTCCATTTATATTACTAGCAATTAAAACTCTTTGTGGTCCCCGCCCTGATTATAACAGCAGGGGCCAGGAGGCCACCACCCTGCCGTGAATTCATTTCCAGTCCAGCCAGCTACGACAATGCTCATATGAATTAATGGGTCCTGCTAGACCTCAGCTTCCCCATCTTCACCTTACTGAGCACAGCCCCGGGCTTCAGCGGCTGCAGGTGTGAGCACACCCACTCCCATCCTTGACCCAAAACACATAATGAAATTGGTGCATGTGTGAAACATGCCATACCTCCAGCCTGGGGTGTCAGAACAAATCTAGCCGTGTGGCAGGGGACCTGGGTTGCTCCTCTGCCCCAGTGAAGGGGTCTTCCTTCCCTCCCCACATCTGCCCACCCTTCTCAATTTTGCAGTATGCTTGGATACAGCCTCTCGGGGAAGTGAAATACAGTGTCGCTTTGGGACAGCTGTGGTTTGCTCATGAAAGCAGAGGTGCTAGAGTCACAAGTCGATGGTGTGGATGTTGCCAGCATTTCTTAGGAGTGAGCCTTGCAGACACATCCAAGGAGAGGAAGTTAGGTTAGGGCAAGACAAGTGAGTGAAATTGTTTAAAGCCTGCAAAAAGATTAAAAAAAATAATTGCTCTTCGTTTGGGGTTATGATGTCCCTTTTCCTGGGTAAATCCACAGGCAATGTGGAGTTAGAGCGCTCCAGCCTAGACCTGGTAGATTCATGTCAGAGGAAATTAGAATTGGGGGAATTTGTGTAGGAGCTGAACTGTGAGCCAGCGTTGCCACTTTAAATTGAGTTTCCCAAGGAAGGCCTTCCTCACCTCCCATAATTGTGAATTATTCTGCCGTCTGAGAAGAGGCTGCCTCGATTCAGGGTCTCCTGTACAACAGAGGGACAGCGGGCTGGGGTTCACATCTGGGGGTGGAGCAGAGACAGAAAAGCGCCTTGTACCTGGCAGTCACTCAATAATTAATCGAGTAAATATATAATAAATAAATACATTAATTAATTATTGAGTGACTGAATGAAGGATTTTTTAAATAGATCTTTATTGGAGTATAACTGTTTCACAATACTGTGTTAGTTTCTGTTGTACACCAAAGTGAATCAGCCATATGCATACATATGTCCCCATATCCCCTACCTCTTGAGCCTTCCTCCCAGACTCCCTATCCCACCCCTCTAGGTAATTGCAAAGCACTGAGCTGATCTCCCTGTGCTATGCTACTGCTTCCCATTAGCTATTTTACATTCGGTAGTGTATATATGTTGATGCTACTCTTGCTTCGCCACAGCTTCCCCCTCCCACCCCATGTCCTCAAGTCCATTCTCTATGTCTGCATCTTTATTCCTGCCTTGCAACTAGGTTCATCAGTACCATTTTTTTTTTTTTTAGATTCCATATATATGTGTTAGCATACTGTATTCGTTTTTCTCTTTCTGACTTACTTCATTTTGTATGACAGACTCTAGGTCTATCCACCTTACTACAAATATCTCAATTTCGTTTCTTTTTATGGCTGAGTAATATTCCATTGTATATATGTGCCACATCTTCTTTATCCATTCATCTGTTGATGGACACTTAGGTTGCTTCCTTGTCCTGGCTATTGTAAATAGTGCTGCAATGAACATTGTGGTACATGTTTCTTTTTGAATTATGGTTTTCTCAGGGTATATGCCCAGTAGTGGGATTGCTGGGTCATATGGTAGTTCTATTTTTCATTTTTTAAGGAATCTCCATACTGTTTTCCATAGTGGTTGTATGAATTTACATTCCCACCAACAGTGCAGGAGGGTTCCCTTTTCACCACACCCTTTCCAGCATTTATTGTTTCTAGATTTTTTGATAATGGCCATTCTGACCAGTGTGAGGTGATACCTCATTGCAGTTTTGACTTGCATTTCTCTACCTAAGACCATGCACAAAAATGAACTCCAAATGGCTTAAAGACCTAAGTAAGACCAGACACTATAAAACTCTTAGAGGAAAACATAGGAAAAACACTCTTTGACATAAACCACAGCAAGATCTTTTTTGACCCACCTCCTAGAGTAACAGAAATAAAAACAAAAATAAACAAATGGGACTTCATTAAACTTAAAATCTTTTGCACAGCAAAGGAAACTATAAACAAGATGAAAAGACAACCTTCAGAATGAGAGAAAATATTTGCAAATGAAACTACGGACAAAGGATTAATCTCCAAAATATACACACAGCTCATGGAGCTCAATATCAAAAAAACAAACAATCCAATTAAACAATGGGTGGAAGACCTAAATAAACATTTCACCAAGCAAGACATACAGATGGCCAAGAAGCACATGAAAAGATGCTCAACATCACCATTTATTAGAGGATATTTTTCAATAAATTTTGTTTGACAGGTTATTGCCCCAGAACCATGGAAGATGTGCTCAGTTTTGAGGTTTGCAGCTGTTCCCTCCTTCCCGAGGTTCTCCTCAGGCATCATATACCTACCATTGGTAGGTGTGAGATGTAGCAATCCCTGTGGACAACTTGGAAGGAAGGATTGATGAGTAGTGTTTTGGTTCCTACCTGTTACTTCAATGTAAGCCAAATTCCTCTAATATTTTTATTTTTAAAAGATAGGAGATTTCATGTGTGACTTGATTTTTCCAAATAAAGATATTAACTTTTTACTGAACATAAAAAATGATAGGAGATTTCTTATGCCCTGTGCTGCTGGAGTAACCCAAACTAATGGTACCCCTTGAGGGAAACAAAGCAACCAGAACTCAAGAGAATCCACTTGCATGAGAGGCTTCAGATGGTGGTTTAGATCTAAAAGTGGTGGCATCTTTAAGACAACATATTGCTTGGGAAGGGCATCTGGTTTGGTCAGCCTGATGTAGGGTGAGATTCATCGTTAGTTCTTGAATGAGGTCCGTGACCCATGTCAACATTAGCGACGAAATCCCAGGTTGGTGGTGCAACTTTTGAGACCTCCTATGTTATAGTAATTTCCAAATGGTTTAGTAAAGTTGAAAAAAAAAGAGAGAGATGAGAGAGAAACAAAAGATTCTTTTTCTGTCTGAGTAATGAGACTCTTGGATGAAAGGCTTGGTTTCTCTCCTCATCTTCCACTTCCTGCAGGGGAAGGGAACTCTGTAATCTGGGTAGCAGGTTGGCATTTCTAATTTGACCCCAGTCTCCTCCTGTGTGTATGAGATGTTGAACAAACTACCGAAGAGTCTTGCTTGAATGATGAGCTGCAGATATCAGCTTGAGTTGAATACTAACAAGAACTGGCATATGACTCCCACTTCATTGAATTCCCTTTTTTCTCTTGCCAGTAAACATGACAGCCCAGGATAAGGTGACTAGGAGATCACGAGGGAAAATGTGACACAGAGCAGAAGGCTATCTTAAGCCTGCCAGCTGGGACAGGAGCCTTCCTTTGCAGGGTAGAAAGGAAATGGGACCACCACACAATTTTATGGATCAGTTTTCACTTCTCCAGATGCAAAGAGAGGAGTCATAGTTACCTTGCATACATTTTGATAACATCCCTTGGGCTAGAGGTAAGGGTAACTCACAACAGATAAACTCTGCTTTTGCTCTGGCGTTGTCTCCTTTATCGGCAACACGGGGGTGTTGAGTGATGCCACAGGCAGCTGGAAGGGCTCATTTATTTGACCTAATTATTCCCACTGTAGACCTGACTCATCATAACGGGCTCTTCTTCAAAGGAAATGAGAGCCATATTGTCTCCTTGGCAGCAATGGAAAACAAATGCTATCCACAGAATGGCTGTTAGATTGAAAAAAGGTGCAACTCACTTTTGGGGCCAGCCGATATTTAATGATGTTACCAAGAATAGAGGACTGGAAAGAGAGTAGCGTCAACTTCTGACATTCTAGCTTTCTAAAAATGTTCTTAATAAAATTAACTTGCCCTTGGATGCCATGGACAAAAGTAACCACATACTCAGAACCAAGGGAAAGATGGAAACCTTGGTTGGGGCATTTTTATTAATAATTGGTTAACTCCTTATGGGTACACTGGGGGACTTTCCACATGGCTACCTTATTATTTCTTTGTCCTCTTAGATGCTCTATTGAAGAATTGAAATTGTTTCTTCTTTAAGGGATAGGGAAATGGAGAAAGAGAGTTGAAATGACTCTCCTATTACCCTTAGGCAAATCAAACACAGAATGGGAACAGCCTGCCACATTCCCTCTGTGAAGCCTTGGAATGGACCACATTAGCTCAGTGATGCATTTCTGAATGTTGAAACTTCATCTTAGAGAATCACAAATTGTCCGTATTGAAATGCAGGTGCACTGAAAATAATCATTTCAATGTTCTCTGGTTCCACCTTCCTGTTTCATAATTCTGGTTGAGAATGTCACAACCCTAAGAATTTGGGAAAGATACAAGCTTGGCTGATCCCCGAGGCATAGTCTGGCCCTCTGCCTTTTGTTCAGCAATTCCTGAAGCACTGGACTGCAAAGATGCCCTGTTGACAGCATCGTTCAAAAGTCAGCCCGTTGTTGATGGAGTGGAACCTCCCAGAACACGGTGTTTGATCTCAGCCTGGATCCTCCCTGGGAGAAGGAGAGGGAATCCCACAAGCTATTTGTAAAGAAGATCCTGTTGTTCCCATCAAGTCCTCTGACACCGTAGCAATCTGTGCATACAGTTGCAGTTGGCATTCTGACACGTGCACGATGTTTTCATCTCTTTCCTGGAGTTGAGGCCAAAGCCCGAGGTTCCTTTTGACACAACTCTGAAAAAACTCTGGCTTTGTGCTCTCCAGCGCTCTGCAATAACATACCAGCTCTGCGGTGCAGCCAATGTTTACTTAATTGGTGGGAGGACTTTTTAATGTCAAAAGGAAAACATTTCTTCTGCATTCCACACAGGTAAGATGTGGTTTGCTGTTCTACAGGGCTGAGATTTGGGGTGAGGAGGGGAGGAGAAAAGAAAAACAATCCCATTTTTTTTTCTTTAGGGCTAAAGTGATGGGTGAGGGTAGATGGACAAGAAAGCGAATCAAGTGATGGGGGAAGATGAAAGATCAACAGACGTTTGAAAGTCAGAGCTATGACTGAGCATATGCTGACTTTGCAGTTAGTTCCCAAAATAGATGATCAGTAGTGAGAAGCAACTGGTTTCTGATGCTTATCAGAGGGTCAGTTAATATCATTTCCAACTGTTTGGATAAGATACAGGGTAGGCTATATATCTAAAAGAAAGTGATGACTAACTTCATGGTGCATTGGATTCGATTTCACGGAACTCTTTACTGGCCAGACAAAGTTGTGAGCTAAGTAAGAGGAATTTACCACAGGATAAAAGGGGCTGGTACCTTGTAGTGGTCCTTTAAGAAATTCTGTATTTTAATTAGTGCTAATCTACCAGCAATGGAAGAGTCATCAAGAAATCAGGGCCAGTGAGTGCAAGGATGGGCAAAGGGGACACACTGCAGACCAACTAGGCAAAGGGACAGGCTCCCATTGGGGGAGTTAGTGCTCTGCCTTCTCCAAAGACCCCTGGGTGGGTGACTCCCAGACCAGAGATTTCTTGAACCTCTAATATTACCTGGAAAAGTGAAGAGGCTGAGGGTGTCCTGTTTTCAGGGGAAGAACAACCTTGCTCTATGTTGTGTTGCTAAATGTTTATACATTTTTACAGCTTGGATTTATTTTGACCGTGGTCATTCATGAAGGATGTCTTAGTTTGTCCATTTCTAACAAGAGACCCCAAGGTGTAACAAATGTACCAGTTTGACTTCTTTTCTGGATGCACATAGTGCCTTCACTTCCCTTTAAAAGGAGGGTAATGCTAGAGTTTCTTGAAATGCTCACAAGCCCTTGAAATAGACCGCAGGGATTTGCAGTGATCTATGTAGGCTGGACATGCTTCAAATGGAAGGTTGATGACTGAATTTTTGTCCCTAGGGCTAACATTCCATTTTAAAGATTATGGTATCCAGCTTTCAAGTTCAAGCTGAGCTCTGAATAGTTGTTAGGTCTTTGATGCTCATATACCCAGAGCCTGATCTTTCAGCTGACTGCCGATTGCAGAGCCCTGTACCATACACTCCGGGGGTGATATAGGATGTCGTAGCCCTGGTCTCCTCCTTCAGCACAAATATGCAAAAGCCCAGTTGGTGAAGGTGAGCATGTGTAGGGGGACAGGTTGATTTGTTGCTTTTTAATGTAGTTTTCTTTTTCTTTTTCAGATGGAGTGAAACAATTACATGCAATTATTAGTACATTCTATAAACATTTATGGTCATCTGTGTCGGGCTGAGATTCAGAGCTAGATAAGACACAGACCAGCCATGAAGGAATTTATATTTGGTTTACATTTCTCTCCCCTCAGTAGGCTCAGCCTGGGAAGCACAGCAGAATTCTCCTTTACCTTCTGATCTCTGCCATCTAGTGTAGAGCCTGGTCCAAAATGGGTGTTCAACGCATGTTGAAATGATGTGTCAAGAGAAGGTTGCCTTGATATTTTCCTTTCCTTTTCTCTCACCTCACATATACCAACTGACTGACTTCTTCCCCTCCAAATACCAGAATGCCTATTTCCCATTGGCTTCTTACAACTCCTGTGAAGAGAAACAGTCTTTCCCCCTTCACGGCAATAGCGACTTCCCCAAAGTATGTATTATGACCCACAAAGGCAGGCATTTTGTTTGTCCTTTTGTTCACTGCTGTATCCCTAGTACCAAAAATATTGTCTGGGATGTAGTAATTATATGTTGAATTATTTGTTGAATGAATGCATCAAATTGAAATCAGAGTCCAAAATCCTAACCTATTAGACAGGTTAAGCTACGCTGCAGTAACAGACAAATCTGCAGATCTCAGTGGCTGAACACATATAGGTTTATTTCTTTTTTTCACAAAGTTGGCTGTGGGTATTGAAGCTTTCCAGATCAGCTCCTTTCCCAGTGGCAACACAAGGATCCCGTCTGGCTGCATCCCGTAGCTATCTGGTGTGGAACATGTTGCTCTTAGGTTGCAGTTGTAGGGGAGGGGAGGGTGGAAGGGTTGCACATTGACTTGATATTGCCTGGAAATGGTGCATGTCACCTCTGTTCACAGTCTTTTGGTTCCATGGCTGAGCCCATGAGTATCTGGTGAGCGTGCCACACTAGAGATGGCATGTCAGTGCTTGCTAAATGATGCCGTAATACCCAGGGAAAGCGACTGTTGGCATCCCACCCTCACTCTTACCACTTAAGTGCCTGCCGGCCAACTTCCCAATGCCAACATCTGCATTTCTCGGTCTGAAGTCTATCTTGGGACCCCAGAGCTTTGTGTTAGCATCCTGCTTTGCCTCCAGCATAGAAGGTTCTCAGTGCCAGGAAACTATGTTATGTCAGGCTGAGCTTCAAAGTTGAATAAGACATGTAGCAGCCATCAGGGAGTTTATACTGTTTAAATTTCTGTCTCCTCTACTACACTAAGCTTGTCCAAGGCAGTATCCGCTCAACCAATGGGAGTTGGTGTATAAATACTTCGGATCCCTCACTACTCAGGTGACATAACTCTGAGATGCATTTTCTATGCTGGCTCCCAGAGACCCCAGCAGAATTAAGCTCCATTTGTCCTCAGTGGTGACTTGCTTGATAACAAACCTATTAATGGCTGTCTTCTCTTCCTTTCCCCATTTTATTTCCCTACACTGTTGGCAGTGTTTCTTGGGATTCCCTTTCCAAGAAACTGTTTGCACTTGAAGTCACGTCTTAGGATCTTCAAAAGGGGGAACTCCAAACTAAAATAGAAAGTTATCTAAACAGTTCTCATTCTATGTGTGTGTGGGAGAGGGGAGAACATCATACAGATTTGGGAGGGGCCGTAAGAGAGACCTCTTCTGCTGTCTCCATTTGTAGAACTGTTTCGTTAGTGGGAATGAAGGGAGAAAAAAGAACACAAGTGAGCCAAGAGGAGACTCCTTGAGGTGCCAGAAAGCCCTTCTTCTATGCCACGTTGTTACAGACATAAAGCCTGGACCTTGTTATGAAAGTACTGGCTCCCCGAAGTCCCAAAGGCTTTCTAAGGTGGGTCAACTACTGCGTAGTCAACATAAAACTTGGGGTGACACATTTCTGAGCACCTTGGTGGGATTCCAGAAGTGTATTTGGACAGGTTGACAAGCAGTCATGGCCACTCATTGCTGTAACACAGGTCGCGGAGTCCAGGCTGGACAAAGTCCTGAAGTGGTAACACTGGGCTTTGATGGTTCTTCACCTCTCCTTTTAGTGTCTTCTGCTCCTTTTTGGTGATCTTCTATGCACCAGGGTCAAATAATGCTAAAATGATCTTATAACTTATCATCCCAATCAGGGCATTTCTTTTATTACCTCCCCTGTATACCAATGAGAAAAATAAGAATTCACGTAAGCACGTCAAAGTCACTCAGCTGGTGGTGTTGCCAGGATTTAAAGTGACGCTTTCTTACTGTACCACTCCTGCCTCTTACTGACTCTGTAAGAAGCTTCGTGGCAGAGGGGAAGGGGCTGGGGCTCTGGCGTGAGAGTCAGGGCATCCAGGAACGCTCTCAGGTTTGGTGCTTATGCATCAAGGAATGTTGGCAAGTCCTTTGGCTTCTGTGGTGCCAGTATCAGTACCTATAAAGGAGAAGCTTAGGACTAGATAAAAATAACAATAATAACAGTAGCAGCCACACTTTCCTGTATACTTAGTGGCTCTGCTAAGTGGCTTAAGACTGTTAAGAACATGGATTCTGGAGCCAGAAGCCTCAGTTCAAATCCCAACTCCATCACTTACTAGCATGAGATGCAGGATAAGTCACTCATAAATGTCCTTAACAGCCTGATGACAGTACAATTGTCATATAGTAAAATGTACATACAGTACAACTGTCATACAATAAACTGTGCATATTTAATGTGTATAATTTTTAAGGTTTAATAATTAATTTTTAAAGTTTAATAGTTTCATCTTTAAAATGTATTATATATATTCTTTTTCAGGTTCTTTTCCATTATAGGTTATTACAAGATACTGAATATATTTCCCTGCACTATACAGTAGGTCCTTGTTGTTTATCTATTTTATATATTGTAGTGTGTAGTTGTTCATTTTGATATGTGTATATAGCCAGGAAGCCGTGAAACTATCACCACAATCAAGATAATGTACCTATACACCCCCCACCTTCCAATTTCTGCATGTCCCTTCCTAATAATCTCCTTACCACCCCTCCCTGGCCCCTATCCTCTGCTCCACTCCACAAGCAACCACTGATGTTTCTTCCACTATAAATTGCATTTTCTAGAGATTTATACAAATGAACTTTTGCAGTAGGTATGCTTTTTGGTTTGACTTCTTTCACTCTGCATAATTCTTTTGAGATTCATTCTGTGTTGTATCAATAGTTCATGTGTTTTTAAAAAAATTTTATTGGAGTATAGTTGATTTACAATGTTGTGTTAGTTTCAAGTATACAGCAAAGTGAATCAGTTATACATATACATATATCCACTCTTTTTTAGATTCTTTTCCCATATAGGCCATTACAGAGTATTGAGTAGAGTTCCCTGTGCTATACAGTAGGTCCTTATTAGTTACCTATTTTATATATAGCAGTGCGTATATGTCAATCCCAATTCCCAATTTATCCCTCTCCCTGCTTACCTCCTGGTAACCATAAGTTTAATTGTGATTTTAATTAATTTTTTGGCTCATAACTAATGAGGATGAGCATCTTTTAATGTGCATATTTGCCATCATATATCTTCTTAGATAAAGTGTCTGTTGAAATATTTTGTTCATTACAAGAGTTTGGTTTTGAGAGTTCTTTATGTCCTAAATAATTAGTTCCTTATTAGATATATGAGAGTAAATATTTTCTCCATTTCTGTGGCTTATCTTTTCATTCTTTGTCAGTGTATTTCACAGAAAAAAGTTTAAAATTTTGATAAAATCTGATTTATCAATTTGTTCTTTCAGGTGTAATCCAAAGTCAGTTTTTCTCCTCTGTTTTCTTCTAGAAGTTCTAGAGTTTTAGGTTTACCCAGTGTATGATCCATTTTGAGTCAGTGTGGATCAAAGTTCAATTCTGTAGCATATAAATAGTCAACTGATCCAACACCATTTGTTGAAAAGACTACTTTTTCTCCACTAGACTGCTTTTGCACTTTTGTCAAAAATCAGTTGTCCACGTATAGATCGGTCTGCTTCTGGATTTTCTAGTCTGTTTCATCAATGTTTTTTGTTTATATTTACATCAATTGTACATTGTTCTATAGGTTTATAATAAGTTTTGAACTAAGGTAGTGTTAGTACTCCCATTTTGTTCTTTTTTGAAGTCGTTTTGGCTCTTCTAGGCCCTTTGCATTGCTATATGCATTTAAGAATCAGTCTGACAGTTTCTACAAGAAAGCCTGCTGAGATTTTGATTAAATTTTTGTTGATTCTATAAATTATTTTCAGGAGAATTGACATCTTAACAATACTGAGTCTTCTGATCCATGATCTTGCAAACTGGGACACAATGAATAATTATGCTGGGACAGCCAGCATCAACTAGGGCTGTTCTGGGCAGCCTGGGAAGTATGGTCATCCTATCTTGTGCCCTCTCATCACCCCATAAGATGACATCTCACTGGTGGCATGGTTCCCAGAACTCTCATCTACTCCTGTCAACTTCAAAATTTATTATGCTTCCAGTAGTATTAAGTACATTCCTGGCACAAATATATCAATAAATAAAGTCCTAAAATCTCAGTATCCCACTGACCATTTTTCTTGTATGACAGGAGTGACAATGGGCTAGCCTGATAAATCAATCCCTAGTAAGAATTACATAGCAAATATATTATTCTATTAACTTACTCATTCTCATCACTTACGATTGTATCCAACTTGCATATTCTTTAAATTTTAAGGACTAATTTTGAAAGTAGGTGTTTGAAGAAGGAAAGTCTTTTAAATAGTTTTTAAATGTTCATCCCACTGAATTAAATTAAATAACAAATGTAAAATACCCAGTACTATTTCTGGTGCATCCTAAGGTCTCTGTAAATCCCTATCCCTTGGAGCATATCAGAGCCCTGGAGAGTCCCCGCATCCGGTCAGGAAGGGCTTTCCTCAGGAGGGAGAGGAAGCTGTGAACCCTGGCCCTCCTGTGTTCTTCTGGGTGGATCAAAAGCAAAGCTCATCTAAAGCTGGCTAAATAAAACCCAAAATATATCGCAGCAAAAAATCTGGATGAGTTCTTCTTGGTATCAGTGCCAGCAATCTTTCAAGACACTTGGGGACCTGACCTTTATTGCTTTTTGCTGTCATACACTCAAGGGTCAGGGCTTGGGTAGAGTAAGGAAGGAGGTGGTAACTTTGAAGCCTGAAGCTATTTTTGTGAGCAGGAAGAGAAGTATCAAGGATGTTATTCCAGAATATTCTCTCTTCTTAATTCTGTATCATCATGGCTTCCTGTGCTATGCTTCTTCTCTGGGAGGCTCTGAATCCATTCAGGTGGTCAAGATGATGAGCTCAGCTGGAGCTCTGGGGCTAAGGAAATCAAGGTCATAGTTTCAGTCTCCGTATGAGCCAATTAACTCTGGACATAAAGAAATCTGTCCAAGTCCTCAGAACGCCTCACTGACTCTCACTAGCTGGCTTGAAAATATGTGTTGTGCAGGGCCTGGAACAAGGATAGCTACATAACAGGCCTATCTCCAGTCCTGAAGAATTCCTTTCAGAGGAGGCCCTCCAGACGTTAGAAACCTCTCATTAGATTCTGGAACTGTTCATTAATCTGGCAGCACGTCACTTCAAGGCCTGGTGTTTCTCTTGAAGTAATTTATGAGTGGCTGAGGATTTTGCATTTTTGCAACAATTGATTGTTGATAGTGTACCAGCCTACTTGAATAAATGATTCCTTTCCTCAGTATGCTGGAATGCAGAATCAACTGAATAAGACTTGAGGAGGGAGGCCACAGGCCAGCAAGTTGGGGTTTCAGAGGTTGAGTTATCCATTTAAAAACTTCCATGGAGTGCCTTCCATGGGCCAGGCACTGTTTTTGATACTGGGGGTCTAAGGACCCATTATTTCCACAATGTTTTCTTAAAATTTTATTGAAGTGTATTTGATTTACAATGTCGTGTTTATTTCTGCTGTACAGCAAAGTGATTCAGTTATACATGTACTTTTTCACATTCTTTTCCATTATGGTTTATGACAGTATAATGATTATAGTTCCCTGTATTTCCACAATGCTTTAATGCTTCTTCCATACTAGGCATTGTACTGGACCCTAAGGGTACAACAGAGAATGAGACACAATCCGTGCTCTCAAGGTGATCTGGGTTTAGGGCAAGGGGTCTTAACCTTTGTGCCATGGACTCCTTTGGCAGTCTGGGGAAGCCTATGGAAACCTCAGAGGAACAATTTTAGAGGCATAAGATAGCGCACATGAGATTACAAAGGAAACCAGTTATAATACAATACTGTGGTCAAAATATTAAATAAATATATCAGTGCTAAGTATTGAACATGTAACTGATGCTGAAAGCTCAGCCTCTCTGTACACTGGTGCTGAATCGAATCTCTGAGACAGTTTCGGGTGAAGTAGAAAAGAATAGCTTTATTGTTTTGCCAGGCAAAGGGGGACACAGTGGGCTCCTGCCTTCAAAAACTATGTGTCCCAACCCAGGAAGATTTGATGAAGAGTTTCACAGCAATAGTTCAAGGGTAGGGTTGCTGACAAGGTTACGGTGTGTGCAAGGCTTGCACTCCTTTAATCTCATCTCAGGAAAGCTTCTTGATGAGCTTCTCTGGTTCCTTTAGTCTGGCCTCAGGTGGTCTTCTCCAGTATGGAGAATGCTGACATCTTCCATTTGTTGGGTTTTAATTCTATAAAAGGGCTTGAAGACATTGTTATGTGTGTCCCTTGAGGTGGAACCAGGACCCTGCCCCAAGGCTGCACTATTGTTTCTTGGCTATTCCTCCCTCGTCTCTGCATACCTTCCCTTCCCAGATTAGCAACTGTTTGAATCTGCCCTTTGGAACTCAGAGAAGGTCATGAAGTGTGAACAGAAAGACTTCCCATGCCCAGGAGCCCCTACAGGGTCCTGCTCGGTTTCATAACCATGGTCCGTGCCCGCTCACAGCTCCTTCTCAGGGACACTGGCCCCATCTCATTTCCTGCTGCTGAGGGGTCCTAGCCTGCCATGCTTGGATCTGTGTGTCTTTATTCTCCCAGGCACAGCAGAGTAAAGAGAGGGAAGCACCGACCTGAAGGCTGCTGTTCCATCTTGAGTAACTAAGATGCTCTTACAAAAGAGTGGTCTCGGGGCTTCCCTGGTAGCGCAGTGGTTGACAGTCTGCCTGCCAGTGCAGGGAACATGGGTTCGAGCCCTGGTCTGGGAAGATCCCACATGCCACGGAGCAACTGGGCCCGAGAGCCACAATTACTGAGTCTGCGCGTCTGGAGCCTGTGCTCCGCAACAAGAGAGGCCGCGATAGTGAGAGGCCCGCGCACCGCGACGAAGAGTGGCCCCCACTTGCCGCAAGTAGAGAAAGCCCTCGCACAGAAACGAAGACCCAACACCGCCATAAATAAGTAAAATTTAAAAAAAAAAAAGAGTGGTCTCAGTTATCACGTCATCCTTAGGAACCTGTAACTGGCAAGGAGGACACATCTCGGATACGGCAGGGAACTGAAGATGAAAAAAATGCAAACAGTGGGCTCTGGTGCAGAGCTGTAGTCTTGCGATGTCAAGAGCCAGATGAGGTTATGAGGAAGCTGAATCAATGAACAGGCAGAGTGACCAAGAGAGAGAAGAGAGTTAATAAGTCGCTTGTAGTGGGAGGAGAGGTAGAGGAACACACAGAGAAGCAGAAAAAAACAGACTAGCTGAATGGGGTTAAAGGCAGAGGCTTAGAATGCAAATCTAGAAATCTTTTTGCTGAGCTCCCTAGCATTGCTTTGGACTTAGAACAATCCTTCCTTTCTGTCTCCACTTCAGTTTTTCCCATAGGACCTGGTTGTTCATCTTTTCCTAAATTGTACTGAAACCTAGCTTCTTGGCTAACAGTCCCTTTTGCTTTATTACTGTGCACATTCTGATCATAAACCTTCATTTCCTGAGGCAACTAGCGTGGATCTCTGTTTCTGGTGATTTAGAGAGTCAAATGCAAACATGACAGGAAGTGGGTGATACCCCAGAGGACAAGGACGGTGGGACATCTGACTGCCTCAAGAAGTAGATGTGGGCAGGGAGTGCCTCCCAGCACCCTTCAAAGCTGATTTTTGGATTTGTCAAAAATTATTCAGTTAGTTCCAAATTTTGGCAGAAAAATTTCATGGTTCATTAAAATAGTGCTTCTTTTTCATGTTGGTGATATTTTAATTCCATTACACTATGTGCTATTTATACTCACAAAAGGAAAGAGGAAAAGTCCGAGTTAGTAAAAAAAAATTTAAGGTCACTAAACATGATATTTAATAATGAAATCTCATTTACATCTGTTTCACTTGGTAATTGGTAGTAATGTGAGAAAAGTAAAAAATGATCTTAAAATCTGAAGTTGCACATGGATCACTTAGTAGAAAAGAAAGGGCAGACCATCTTAGATATGAAGGAAGAGGGTTTGGGGGCCAAATAGGGATTCATTCGTTTAGCTACTGAGTGCCTCTTAGGTGTCATGCAAAAGCTAGACAGATTCTCCTGGAGGAGCTTGCCTTCCAGAGGAGGAAGATAAACAATACATAAAAATAAACAAATAATTAGATAATAATACATTGTGAAATGTGCTAAGAAGGATATAAAAGAAGACTTGATAAGTGAGCAACTAGGTGGGTAGGGGCTACTTTAGATAAGATGGGTAAGGAAAATCCACCTCTGTAAGGAGGTGACGTTTGAGCTGAGACTTTTTTTTAAATTAAATTTTATTGGAATAGAGTTGATTTACAATGTTGTGTTAGTTTCTGCTGTACAGGAAAGTGAATCAGTTATATGTATACATATATCCCCTCTTTTTTGGATTTCCTTTCCATTTAGGTCACCACAGAGCACTGAGTAGAGTTCCCTGTGCTATACGGTAGGTTCTCATTAGTTATCTATTTTATACATAGTAGTGTATATATGTCAATCCCAATCTCCCAGCTCATCCCACTCCCCACTTCCCCCCTTGGTATCCGTAAGTTTGCTCTCTACATCTGTGTCTCTATTTCTGCTTTGCAAATAGAATCTAGAAAAATGGTACAGATGAGCTGTGACTTGAAACATATGATAAGCCAGCCCTGGATGCCACCAGAGGAAGTGCATTCCAGCCAGAAAGAAACAGAAGAGAACCTGAGAGGCCTTTGTGACAGGAGCTTAAGGAGGCGGTGGGCGAGGGAGAATAGCATGAGTAAGGCTGGAGTTAAGCAAGGACTATTTGCTTAACCACAATTCATCAAATGCCTTCAATGGACCAGGCTCTGTGCTCTGCCCCCAGGGATATAGCAGTGAGCAAAACAGACAAAACCCTCTGCCACCAGGGAGCTTACACTCTAGAGTGAACCAGGTCATAATATGACTTATTTGTCATAATAAATGGTTTAGACTTTAGTCTAAAGGCAATGGGGAGCCTTTGACATGCTCAAAGCTGGGGATTTGAGCATTTTAGAAATCACAACTGACAGCAGTGTGGAGAAGGGACAGCAGTGTTGGGAAAGGGCAGTCTAGAAACAAGGAGACTATAAAGAGATTGGTGCCAGAAAAGAAGATGCTGTTCTGAATTGAGATAGTGCAGTAGGTTGGAAATAAATGGAGAGATTCCAGAGATATTAAGAAGGTACAATGATCAGGTCATGGACAAGTGAAAGATCTAGAAGGACACAGATATGTATGGTCAGGTTTCTGACTTCAAGAATTGGGTGGATCTCCAATGTTCATAGCAGCACTATTCACAGTAGTCAAGACATGGAAGCAACCTAAGTGTCCAACTACAGATGAATGGATAAAGAAGATGTAGTATGTGTATATATATATATATATATATATATATATATATATGTATATATATATATATATAAATATAATGGAATATTACTCAGCCATTAAAAAGAATGAAATAGTGCCATTTGCAGCAACATGGAGGGACCTAGAGATTATCATACTGAGTAAAGTAAGGCAGAGAAAGACAAATATATGGTATCATTAATATGTGGGATCTAAAAACTAGTACAAATGAGCTTATTTGTAAAACAGAAACAGACACACAGACATAAAAAACAAACTTATGGTTACCAAAGGGGAAGAGGGGGAGGGATAAATTAGGAGTATGGGATTAATAGATACACACTACTATATATAAAATAGATTAACAACAAGGATTTACTGTATAGCACAGGTTACTATATTCAGTATCTTGTAATAACCTATAATGGAAAAGAATCAAAGAAAGAAAAAAATATATAACTGATTCACTTTGCTGTACACCTGAAACTAATACAATATTGTAAATCAACTATATTTCAATAAAAATGAATTGGGTGGATCTTGTTGTCATTTATTTTTGGGGGCAAGACAAGAACCTATTTTTTTGGTGGAAAAATTAAATTGTATCATTCTTGTCCTTGATGAAATTTCTACTTTGACGAGGAGACAAACATGCAAATAAAACCACTTTATCAACCAATGTACCAGTCACAATAAGTTAAATTCAGCTGTACTAACAGACCACCACCAGAATAGTGGTTTAATACAGCAAAGATTTATTTTTCTATCAAGCTACATGTCCAAAGCAGACAGGGTGGTGGTGGAGTGGGGGAAGCGGGCAGCTCTTCTCATTGTAGTCAGTAGACGGAGGCCAACATAAGTCCCATCTTGACACATGCTTCTACCCCCACCAAGACAGGGTAAAAAAAAAAAAAGAAGAGAGGCATAGTGATGCTGCCTCTTACAACTCCTGTCTGGAAATGATTTGTGCCACTGCTGCCCACATTTTGTTGGCCAAGTCACTGAGTTTCACTTAACTTCAAGAAACTGAGGAAGTGCAATCATACTGTGTGCTGGGAAAGAAGAAGACTTTTTGGTCATTTATTTCATCCTGTCAGGTGGTGCCCAATATCAATTTGTCTTTTACTGATGACAGTCATTTTGATAACTTGATTAAAGTGGTGTCTGCCAGACTCCTTCACTATAAACATTTTTCCCCTTGTAATTTATATATATATATTATAGGGAGTTACTTTGAAACTATGTAAACATCCCATTCTTCGTTAAACTTTTAATTTATTCATTCATTTACTTATTTATATCTGAATGGACCCATGGTTTCTCATTTATTCAATGGGTTATCATTTGCTGCTATCATTATTTATTTTGACACTCAAATTGTCCTAGATTGGGCCAGTGGTAACCCCTTCAATCTGGCTTCTGTGTCCATTTGTCACATCTCCAGCCTTCTTTGAGTCTTTCCTAGCCTCTGGCTCTAGCCAGGCTCATCTTATACTTTCCTTGCTCCAGCTCTAGCCTTGGAATCAGCCACTTTTCCAAGGAGCTCTGGTTGTTTTTGGCGGAAAATGGTATTTAGGGACAGAGCTACAGGATATATGTGGACATGTACATATACACGTACACCACCACACATACATGCACGCATACACACATTTACATCTGTACTTGTATCTTTTTTTTTTTTTTTTGCGGTACGCGGGCCTCTCACTGTTGTGGCCTCTCCCGTTGCGGAGCAACAGGCTCCGGATGCGCAGGCTCAGCGGCCATGGCTCACGGGCCCAGCCGCTCCGCTGCATGTGGGATCTTCCCGGACCGGGGCACGAACCCGTGTCCCCTGCATCGGCAGGCGGACTCTCAACCACTGCGCCACCAGGGAAGCCCTATACTTGTACCTTTGTCTATCTATTATGTATAATGAAAACCATGAGTTTACTTTATATCTCCAATTCCAGTTCAACGCCACAGAGTATATTCTGGTTTTCTCTCTTTCCATATTTATAAATCCTTTCTCCTGCATTGAGAGAATTGGCTCTCATATCCTAATATGCTTACTTATTTCACCAGCTCTGTCCTGCTCCCTCTCCCATCCCCTCCCCTACGTGGGTGCCCTACCCACTCTGCTTGACCTCCAACACTCCATTCCAATCTCCCACCCTCACCCTCAAGCAGGTTAATGGGACCATTGCATTATCTAAGACATTTGCACGGTCATATTCCTATATCTTACCAGGAATCTGTTTGGGGCCCATTTTTACAGGCATGTGTGATAATGAGAAAGAATTGCAGCCAGCTAAGAATTAGAAACCCAAGCCCTCTGATTCCCCATTCTTTTCTTCTCTAAAGCCCATGGCATCAACAGCAATGAATGGAATCCATGGAAGATTTCTCTGGCTTCTCTTTCTCAGTTTTATTCCTAAATGGATTTATTTTGGAAAGTAAATGAAAGCCCATTTACCCAATTCAGAATTACCTAAAGGTGAAAAAAGTGTTATTTTTTCAGCAGGTCAGAGATTTTTCAAATGCTTTTTTGTCTTTGAATTACTCAAAAGCAGCTTTGTTTGGAAATATCAAACTTGGCATTTCTGGTACATAACCCTGAGTAAGGAATGTGTGCTTTGCCTTGTTGGAAGAAATTTGGTTTTGAAATAACAAAATTATGGATGTTTAAAAATACTGCACTGAGCAGACACTGTGGGTTATTTTCCTTTGCCTTTAAAACATGCTCTATATTGTGAAGCTGATAACTTTCATGGGTGGGGGAGTTTAATAGCGTGTACTTAACTGATGCAAATGTGAGATCATTTTATAAGCCACATGGGAATGTAGCTGAGTTGTCTTTTCCATTTTTACTTGGGAAACTCACATGATCGCCAAATAACTTAGAATCCTTGGCCATAGTCCCTGTGTATATATCAGGTGCTCAATAATTGTTGGGATGATGTGAATTGAACATGCTTGTTCTCATTGGGCTACAAAATTTCCCTCCAGCTCTGAGTACCTAATTATGATCTAGGACAGGCAAATTAGGGCCCACAGACCAAATCCAGCTGGCTGCCACCTTTTTTATGACCTGTGGACCGAGAATGGTTTTCACATATTTAATTTGTTGAATAAAAATCAAAAGAAGACTAACATTTTATGACATGTGAAAATTATATGAAATTGAAATTTCAGTGTTCACCAATAAAGTTTTATCAGAACATAGTCATGCCCACTGATTTACATACTATCTAAGAGAGCTTTCACATTACAATGGCAGAGTTGAGTAGTTGCAACAGAGACCCTATGACCTGTAAAGCCTAAAATATTTACTATCTGGCTCTTTATAGAAAAAGTTTGTGGACCCCTAATCTAGAAGATAAATACATGTTATCTGTTCATTTTTAAGATTACCTGCTATGAAATTTAAAGTCAAAGTGAAACAGGAGAGAAGGGGGCAGGGCACAACCTTTAAAAGAATGATGTAGCTATAGGACATGACAAAAACTTGTTAGAACGAACTAAGCCCAAGATGGCAGAAGATTTGACTTCCAATAGACCTTGAGCCTCATTATACGCCATTGTCACACATCAGCATGCTAAATGACACACCCACAGGCACCATGACTCTTCACAGGCTAACCATAAAAGGCCATAAAGTGGTGGTGGCCCAATTCCTGGAAATCCCCACCCCTTCCCTGAAATAATTGAAATAATCCTTCCACTAATTAGCCTATGCAATTATCCGGCTCATAAAAATTATCCATACCATTTTCCGGGGCCTCTCACCTTCTGAGATGGCCCACACTTTGTCTGTGGAGTGTGTTTCTCTCTAAATGAATCCACTTCTTACCTATCACTTTGTCTCTCACTGAATTGCTTCTGTGATGAGACATCAAGAACCTGAGCTTCATTAAGTCTTGAGACCAGGTGTATGATCTCAATTAAAAGACCATGGGTTCAAGTCCCAATCTGAGGTGCACAGTTTCAAAAGCTTCCTTTTAACTTTCTACCCATCATACTTCTGGCCTGCCTCCTCATTGCTCTTCGATTGGATTCCAACTTAATTTCATTAACAAAAATTATTGGAAAAGAATAAAAGTATAAAACACAAAGTCACATATAAAATTTTTTGATTCTGTTCTCTTGTTAATTGTCTGCAATACTAATTCCATATTAGGTGAGTAATAGAGACAATTATGAGTAAAGAGACTTGAATGATACTGCCTATTTTATACATCACTGGGTTTGCTTCTAGTTGCTGTGTTAATTTTGCTTTCTCAAGCTGTTCATAAGCTCTGTGAAGATAGAGACTGGCTTTTTTGCTTCTTTTGGATTTCATGCACATGGTGTGGAAAACAGAACTGATAATCACAACTGTCTAATGGCACTGCCCTGCATCTGAGCCCCTGAATCTTATTGGAAATAATCACATATCTATGATGATGACAAATCTCAAAAAGATACTCCTCTCTGCCTCATCATCCTACCAACCATCCCTAGTAAGTTCACTTTTCCATTCTCATCCTCCTGGCTAGCTCATCTCCTACTTCACAGAGAATATAGAGGGAACCAGATGAGAATTACTCCAATTCTACCCATGTTCCTGCATCTTTAGCTACATGGTGATATAGATTGTCATGTAACAATAGGTCTCTTACTACAGATAATAGTCCTTCCAGGTCCTCCTGGATCCCATTCCTCCAGCCTTTGAAAGGACTCCTCCAGCCTTTGAAAGGCTCCTCATTCACCCCTTCCTTGTCTCCACCACCAGTTGTCCTTCTCTTCTGCATCATTCCAGTCAGCACATAAGCTAGTCTTAATAAGAGCCATCTTTTAAAATCTTCCCCCCCCCATTTCCTGGCACCTCGTCTAACTACTCTTAAAGGCATCTCTTGAAATCATCATGCATACTTGCTATCTGCACCTTTCTCACTTGTTGTCTAGACCTCCCATCTGCCTATTCTCCCCTCAACCCATTCTAAACAGGCTCTATTTACCACCATGCATGAAACTTGTCAAAGTCACAAGTGACTCCATCTGGAGAAATATTGTAGTTGATCATCCATTTGTACCTTACTTTGTTTATCATTAGCACATGGTATGGTTGTTTACTTTCCCTTGAAAACACTTCTTTTCCTAGCCTTCTGGGGCACCACACTCTTCCAGTTTTCCTCCCACATCACTGATGACTTCTGTCTCCTTGGATGACCCCCTGTATTAACCATGTCTTTTCAAATTCTGATGCTTTGGCATCCAGAGTCTTGTGGACCTTGGAGGGACTGCTCCTCCCAGGGTTAGATAATGAACAACTCATCTCTGAGTGTGCCTTTCAAATGCAAACAAACCGATCCAAACTCCCCCCCCATTCCTTACCACCCCCCATACCCCGCCCCAGCCACCTTCTTTATTGGGCTGTCACAGGGCTCTTACACTCCAGGACAATATTCCCTTGCCCTAATCACCTAGGGCCAAGTACCAGACAACTGGGGACAGTGCCAACTGTAGTCCAGCGCCTACTGAAATTATTCAAAATAGCCAGTCTTAAGCCTGGTAACCCCTTGCCCATTCTTTCCCATGGAAACCACAGTAAAGACTCTTTTGTTTTATAAATTTATTTTATTTATTTATTTTTGGCTGTGTTGGGTCTTCGTTGTTGCACGTGGGCTTTCTCTAGTTGCAGCGAATGGGGGCTACTCTTTGCTGCGGTGCATGGGCTTCTCATTGAGGTGGCTTCCCTTGTTGTGGAGCACGGGCTCTAGGTGCGAAGCTTCAGTAGTTGTGGCACATGGGCTCAGTAATTGTGGCTCTCGGGCTCTAGAGCAGAGACTCAGTAGTTGTGGCGCACGGGCTTAGTTACTCCGCGGCATGTGGGATCTCCCCAGACCAAGGATCGAACCCGTGTCCCCTGCATTGGCAGGCAGATTCTTAACTCCTGAGCCACTAGGGAAGTCCCACAGTAAAAACTCCTGCTCACATTTTCCCCATCACTTCCTCTGCCTCCTGACTGACTCTGGTGCTTCCCCATGTGGCCCTGCCTGGTATGCCATGCCTCCTGTTTCTAGAGATCTGTGAATATAACAAACTACTTCCTTCATGACAGTTATTCCATGTCTATATGTCTTACCATAGTTGATTAAAATAAATCCTGGGTACCTTTTAAGTACTCTTCTTCTTTCTGAACTTTAAATATTGGAGCCTCTCTGGAATCTTCCTTGCCCCTCTTCTTTTCTCTCTTTACCCCTGCCATCCCCCCCCAATTCCCAACTGCCAGGATGATCCAATTTATGTACATCGCCATGAATACCATCTGCATTTGCTAAAACCCTCAGATTTCAATATCCAGACCGGATCTCTTCCCTGAGCTCCAGATTCATGTATCCAACAGCCTTGCTGACACATTTATTGAGTGTCTAGTGAGCACTTCAAACTTAATATGTCCAAACTGAACTATTTATTTACCCTGCCCTTCCTTATCCCACCCAAACTGTTCACACTCAAGCCTGCTCCACATCAGTAAGTGAACCCCTTCTAGCCAAATGCTCCAGCACATGAGACCTAGGAGCTACCCTACAGATCTCTCTTTCTCTTATACCCCACAACCCATCTGTGGTAGAAAGAATTCTACGATGACCCCAAGGAAGCACACCCTTATTTAATTCCCTCTTTGTGAGTGCTGGAGGAATGTATAACTCGCTTCTAACCAATGGACTAGAGCAAAGGTGAGAGCCTGAACACAGGACCCAGGGAAGCTGTGCTTGAACTCCTGATCCATAGAAACTACGAGATAATACAAACGTATGTTGCTTTTAAGCTGCTAGGTTTGTGCAAATTTGTTATGCAGTAATGAAAGATGAATACCCAATCTCTCAGCAAGTTCTGCTGGTTCTACCTTGAGAACTTATCCACAATCTAACCACAGTCTATCCCCACCACCACTGTGGTCCTACTCTAGTTCATGTTGTCATTTCTTCACAATTCCACCAGCCTTCTCTCTGACCTCCCTACCTCCACTCTTGCCCTCCCACATCTCACTCACCAGTTTCAAGAATTGTTTTTTAAACATGTAAATCAAATTACATGACTATGATGTACAAACTCTCCAAGATCTGGCCTTTGCCTCTCTCTGACTTATAGTGCCCTTTCCTCACCACTGTTTTCACATGGGTCTCACTGATCTCAATGTTCCTCAAACATGCCAAACCCATTGCTGCCTGTGGACCTTTGCACTTTGTGGTTTCTGCTGCCTGGAATACTCGGATGGACCATTACATGGCTCTCCCCCTCACTTCCACCCTGTCTTGGCTCAAGGGACACCTCTTTATTGTTTATTCATTTTTGAAATTGAAGTATAGTTGACTTACAATATTGTGTTAGTTTTAGTTGTACAGTAAAGTGATTCAATTATATATATATATATATATATATATATATTTCAGATTATCTTCCATTATAGGTTATTACAAGATACTGAACATAGTTCCCTGTGTTATACAGTAAATTCTTATTGCTTATTTTTGTATATAGTAGTGCGTATCTATTAATCCCATACTCCTAATTTTTCCCTCTGCCCCCCTTTCCCCAGTGACACCTCTTTTTTTTTTTTTTTTTTAGTATTTATTTATTTGGCTGCACTGAGTCTTAGTTATGGCATGAGGGATATTCCTTGTGGCATGCGGGATCTTTTTAGTTGCCACATGCGGGCTCTTAGTTGTGGCATGAGAGATCTAGTTCCCTGATCAGGGCTCGAGCCCAAGTCCCTGGCACTGGGAGTGTAGAGTCTTAACCACTGGACCACCAGGGAAGTCCCCCACCCCCACCCCCACAGTGACACCTCTTTAACAGGACTTTGCTGATAAACGGATACGGAGAAACCACCTTTCCTTTTTACTCTCTAACCTGTTTTCTATTTATTTTTCTAGTGAGCACTTATTATGATCTGAAATTAATTCACACTTATTTTTATATCATATAGTTATTTATGGCATGTCCCTTCCTCTAGAATTTAGGCTCCTCAAGGGCAGGGAACTTCTGTCTAGTCTCTGCTTTATCCACCACAACTAGAACAATGCTGGGCATAGACGTGTCCTCAAAAATGATTTGTCGAATGAATGAGCTCACCAGCCTAATCCCCATGCTTTGTGTTTGCTGTCTTTTCTGCTGGGGATGCGTTTCCTCCACGGACTGTCTCTTTATCATCCTTCAGCTCTCATTTCAAGTCGCTTCCTCAGAGAAACCTGTCCCTGCCAGCCTTCTGTTCCCCATCCCCTTCCCCTTCCCTGTGACCCTGGTACAGAGGGAGGCGAACTCTTTCTGTAGTGTCAGATAGTAACTGTTTACAGCTTGGTAACCCACTCAGGACCTGTCACCACTACACCTCTTGGCCGTTGTAGCTTGAAAGTGGCCACGGACAATTCCTACCTGAATGTGTGTGGCTGTGTTCCCATAAACTTTATTTATGGACACTCAAATTTGAATTTTGTGCAGTCTTTACATGTGACGAAATAGTAACCTTTTTCGGATTTTTTTCAATCGTTAAAAATGTTAGTTTGCAGGCTGTACCGAAATAGGCAGCAGTGGGTTGGATTTGGCCCCAAGGCTGTAGTTTGCTAACTCCTGTGCTAGTATATTACCTTCTTTTTTATTTTTATTTTTTTAGTTAAAGTATAGTTGATTTACAATGTTAATTTCTGCTGTACATTAAAGTGACTCAGCTATACACATATATATATACTGTTTTTTAATATTCTTTTCCATTATGGCTTGTCTGAGGAGGTTGAATATAGTTCCCTGTGCTATACAATAGGACCTTGTTGTTTATCCATTCTAAACGTAATAGTTTGTGTCTACTAACCCCAACTTCCCAGTCCATCCCTCCCCCTCCCCTCCTCCCCCTTGGGCACCACAAGTCTGTTGTCTATGTCTGTGTTATCTTCAAAGAGCTGACAGTTATCTTATTTGTTCCTTTGTTTTTGTGCTTGTTTTATCCTGTTAAAACATGGTCACCTTCAGGGCAGAAACTTAATCCCCAGGGCCTAGAACCTGCCTGGCTAGCGCTACCCCAGGGCAGACTTTGCTCACTCCCTAGAGTCCCCTTTCTCCAGAAGCTTCTTTACCTTCTTCTCTTGTATTGATACTGCCCCCTTAGGAATTCAGGTTTCATTTCAGGAGAGGGAGCCAGTAAATGAGACATCTGGTTGGAATAAGAATCTCAGCTTTCAGTGAAGAGGGGCCTAGTTTATCTTGATCGCAGCTGTATCCCCAGCATCTAACGGTTCTAACCATATCCTATTTACCCCTGTAGTAAAGGAGTAACCACCCTCCATAAACAGGACAAGTTAGCCGTACATACAACACCTGACACTGTCAGGCTGGGCAAATGAGCTTTTGTGGTTTTCAAATCCAGGAGACAAGCTATCACCATGACACACAGAGGACAAATTGCGATTATGAAGAAGGACACGCTAACGTGGTCTCAACAATCTGCCTGAGCATTGCAGATGTGTGGAGACAGTATGAGTGGTGTTCTCACGCAAGTGTGGCGAGTCAGGGGGTGCCGTGGAGGGGCATTTGGAGTTCAGGCGAGTGACGGACACCGATTGGCAGGAAGGGGGGGCAAAGAAATCCAGGCATGAATCAGTCTCTGGTTGGCTTCCTTGTTAAATTGATTTTTCACAGGGAAGAGCCATGTCCTGTCCAACTGCTTTCCTCTGATGGATTTGTGCAGCAATAGACCACACCACGCTGTTTATGGGATTACGAGGTTGTGTTTGCAGCTGAATTTTAGTCAGGCAGGACCTCTCAGGGTCCAGAGCCTGGTCTTAGCCTTAAAATATAGGCAGGAAATGGGAAGTATAACTGCCTGGCTCTCCTAGGTCAACTTATTATTATTATTTTGCAGTATGCAAAAGATCCCGCCTGCCACAACTAAGACCCAATGCAGCCAAAAAAAAAAAAAAAAAATACATTACTCATCCTTCTTTCTTTTTTTTTTTTTTTTGTGGTACACGGGCCTCTCACTGTTGTGGCCTCTCCCGCTGCGGAGCACAGGCTCCGGACGCACAGGCTCAGCGGCCACGGCTCACGGGCCCAGCCGCTCCGCGGCATGTGGGATCTTCCCGGACCAGGACACGAACCCGTGTCCCCTGCATGGGCAGGCGGACTCTCAACCACTGCGCCACCAGGGAAACCTGATCAACTTATTTTGACAAAATTTTCTAGTCTTCTTTCCCTACTTTGTGTGGTGGGAATTTGGCTATATATTCATTAATTCATTGAGCAAGTGCTTGGTATCAGACACAGGGCCAGGGTCTGGGAAAAGCAATAACAGCGACAACAAACAGATCTCTGTCCTTGAAGAACTTGCAATGTAATGGGGAAAAATAATATCACAACAAAAGCAGCAAATAAAATTGGGTGTGATAAACTTTAAGACATAGACTATTATAATTACTTTTTAATTGAAATATAGTTGATTTACAATGTTGTGTTAATTTCTGCTATACAGCAAAATTTTACATATACATACATTCCTTTTCATATTCTTTTCCATAATGGTTTATTATAGCATATTGAATATAGTTCCCTGTGCTATACAGTAGGACCTTGTTTTTATTCATTCTATATATAATAGTTTGCATCTGCTAATCCCATACTCCCAATCCATCCCTCCCCTGCCCCCTCCTCCCCCTTGACAACTACAAGTCTGTTCTCTAAGGACATTGACTCTTAAACCAGAGAGCTCTGGGTTTTGATTCAGCCATCTACTAGCTGTTAGTCCTTGGAAAATAGCTTAACCTGTCCGTTTGCTCTTTTCTAAAATGGGAATAATAGTGGAACTACCACATAGAGTTATGTGAGGATTAAATATTGTAAGAATTTAGGGCAGTGTCTGTACGAGCAGTCAACAAATGCTGGTTCCCATTATTGTGATTATTGTGGTAGAGACAACTTCAGGGACAATGAATGCATACAGAACGGGCACCTAATCGTGAGAAAAGGATTCATGGAGAGTTTCCTATAAGTGGTGATAATTGAACTAAATCTAGAAAGAAGAGTAAGGATCATAGCTAAAATGTATCAAGTGCTTACAACGGGCCACATACTGTTCTGAGGATGTAACATGGATGGCCGCTTTTAATCTCACAGCCCTCTGAAGTATGTGCTAATATTATCTTTATTATTCCAGATGGAAGGCAAATAGGACTTAACCAGGCAGAGAAGCATTTTGGACAGTGGTGCAGGTACAATGGTCCAAGGATATGAAAGAACAGCAGATTGATAGAACTGAAAGCTGTGCAGTGTGGCTGGAAGAAAAAGGATGTGTGGGCAAGCTGTGTGAGCTGAGGCTGGAGAAATAGGCAGATCAGACTGTCACTGTTATCCAGATTTGTTGGACCCCAGCTGAACAGAGTCCAGCACTATCTTCGACAAAGCTCTGGCCACCCATTTCCCATTGTATTGATGGGAAGCAGATGTAATCAGGCTCTTCTTCATTGGAATAGGTGCTCTTCACATATAAAAGCACATCAGAAGGTTCTTGGGAATCAACTGAAGAAACCATTCCAGAAAAGATTGGACCAAGAGACAGAGGCACAACTACTAGCCTCTCTCTTTTACCATGTCCAGTTCAAGTGATTTTAAATCCCAAAGTTAAACCCACATAAAGATGAGCTCAATTTGAGCTCAGAAATATATGCACAAAAATGGTTCTGTCTTGATGCTGTGAACTTCTCTGACGATTGCCTTCTTCCTAGGCCTTGTTCTGGTCTTGTTTTGTTGGTCACTTGACCCAAAGCAATGAAGTACTGACCTGACTTAACTTCTAACCTTCCCAAGAGGTGTGAACAAGCACCAAAAGGCGTTTTTAACTAAGACACATACAAAGAAACATGCAAAAGAGAAAAGCAGTTAAAAGCAACAAACCAATATAGAACTATAACACAAAGCCCAATGCTTAAGTCATGTCCATGATTTAGGGCTGGTCTTGAAAGGCACTGGAAACTTCTAGCTGTTAGCAACCCTAAAGCTACCAGATCAGTTGGGTAACACGTTTGAAGACAGACCACTGGACTGGCCTGGTTCAAAGTGCAGCTCACACTCTGCTGTTTGGGATTCGAGATTGGCCAAGAAGCTCATCACTACTTCTCTTCCTCTCCCTCCTCCACCCAGTGTACCCACTGGGGACTTTCATTAATAGCATCTGCTATGCCAGTAACTTGTGGCTTCGGATTAAACATTTCTGTCTTTTCTTTTTTTTTTTTTTTAACTGCCTCTCTCTGCCTTTATTTTGTAAGGCAAACATTATTTCTGGGGGTGGTACAAAACTTCAGGAATACTTCAATATGCCTGTGTTCACTCTGGTGAGACCAGGACATTAAAAATATCCCCCAATTTAGAGAAGAGACAGAAAGAAGCAATGTTCAAATGGAGGAAAGAAAGACTATGTGGTATCCATGAGATGCCTACTGCAAACCTTTTCATTTTTTTTTCTTCAGTTTGCACTGCACTGAACTGTAGTTCCTGGGAAAGAGAATTTTGGGAATATTGTATGTGCGGTTGATTTCATTATAAATGTTTAATTAAAGGAATGGTGTCTCCTCCTACACTTCTCTACTCCCATCCACCACACCTATTTTTGCCTTCTCCTCTTCTTACGCTTCCTAGGTTAATCCACGGTATCCAGTGGTCCAGGTTAGATACTTTGGGGGCATCCTCAATTCCTCCTGTTCCCCTGCCCATGCAATGAAATACTGACCCGATTTAACTTAATTCTTTTTGGGGGAATAATATTTATTGAGCACCTTATTTGTGCCAGAGATTGTGTTGAAGCCTTCACATATTTTTAATTTACTCCTCACTATAACTATACAAGACTAATTTTAATGTACTAAGGAAGCCAAGGATCAGAACTTTTGCTGAAAACATCTTTAAAGTACGTGGAGAAGCCAAGTTTTGAGTGACATTTTGTGTGCCTGTGAGGTTTCAAAATTCAAGGTCTTAGGCTGTACCCACCTAGTTAATCAGCTTATGTTTACATGATGTTTGCATTACTGGTTGAGGAACATTCCAAACTGTATGTACTATAAGTACCTGAAGCACAATGTGTGTGAAACAGAGTTTACCGTAGTCTTTTAAAAGCTGCTCCTTCCCCTAATTTCCCTAATTTGGTCAAAGGTACTACTTTTCTTCGCATCGCCCTAAAGCGGTGTTTCTCAGCCTCGGCAGTACTGGCATTTGAGGCTGGATACTTCTTAGTTGTAGGGGGCTTTCCTGTGCATTGCATGATGTTGAGCATTAACCTTCATAACGGTATCATCCACACCATCCCAGTTGTGACAATCAAAAATATTTTCAGACACTGAAAAATGTTCTGTGGGGAAAAAATGGCTCTCAATTGAGAATCATTGCCTTATAGTGAAATTCCAGAATCTCCTTTTTCCTCTCCATCCTCTTTATTTATTTTGGTTTCTTTAAATACTGCATCAGTTACTAAATTCTATTACTTCTGCCTGTGCAACGTTTCTTGCATCCATCCTTGTGTTTATATTGTCTTACCTAACACTTGCCCTTCTCTCTTCTTAAGGGGTTTTCCCTGTCCTTGGCATTTACTGCTTCCAACCTGTCCTACACATCTGTGCCAACTTAATCTTCTCATCCATCATGACACCTATCTGCTGAAACCTCTCAAACAGCTCCCTGTTGCTTACTGAATACATTTTGAACTCTCTGAAACTGTATAGCTCTGCCTATGATTAGTGGGTGAGATTAAACGTGGGATCTTTGCTTCATGAAACTATTGTAGATACAGATCAGAGGCACCAATCTGCTTCATGTGAATTGAAGGTGATCTTTTGTATCTCCATTTATTTTATAAAACCTAACATTTTAAACATTCCCTTCCTTGTAGTTTCAGTAGCATTACCCTATTAAAACTCTCTGGAACTGGTCTCCATTGAAGGGAAGTACTTTGGATGACCAATTAAATTTTTTTAATGAGTTTTTGGTTTATTCAGGTTTTCTATTTCTTAAGGTAAATTTTAAAATGTATTAGCTTAAAAATATTCATAAATCTTTTAACTTTGAAAGCTCTACCACATCTCTAGATATGTCCTTTTTTCCACCTAATATTGTTTAAATATATCTTTTCTCCTGGTTTTCTTTTTTTAAGATTGGAGTGTAGTTGTTTTACAATATTGTGTTAGTTTCAGGTGTACAGCAAAACTATTCAGTTATACATACGTATGTATATATCTCTATTCTTTTCTTGATTCTTTTCCATTATAGTTTATTACAGGCTATTGAATATAGTTCCCTGTGCTCTACAGTAAATCTTGTTGTTTATCTATTTTATATATGGTAGTGTGCATCTGTTAATCCCGTACTCCCAATTTATCACTCCCCCCGCACTCCCTTTGGTAGCCGTAAATTTGTTTTCTATGTCTGTGAGTCTGTTTCATAAATAAGTTCATTTGTACTATTTTTTAAATTCCACATATAAGTGATATCATATAATATTTGTCATTCTTTGTCTGCTTTGCATCACCTAGTATGATAATCTGTAGGCCTACCCATGTTGCTGCAAATAGCTCTCTTTGTTTTCTTGACTCATTTTGCTAAAATTTTGTCTCTTTTATTACATTTTAGAAAGTATCAGCTTTTATTTTTAATTTTACTGAAGTATAGTTGATTTACCATGTTGTGTTAATTTCTGCTGTACAGCAAAGTGATTCAGTTATACATATATATATATATATATATATTCTTTTTCATATTCTTTTCCTTTATGGTTTATCACAGGGTATTGAATATAGTTCCCTGTGCTATAGATAGGACCTTGTTGTTTATCCATCCTGTATATAATAGTTTGCATCTGCTAATCCCAAACTCCCAATCCTTCCGTCACTTCCCACTTGGCAACCACAAGTCTGTTCTCTATGTCTGTGAGTTTGTTTCTGTTTCATAAATACGTTCATTTGTGTCATATTTTAGACTTCACATATAAGTGATATCATGTGGTATTTGTCTTTCTCTTTCTGACTTACTTTGATTAGTATGATAATCTCTAGGTCCATACATGTTACTGCAAATGGCATTATTTCATTCTTTTTAATGTCTGAGTAATATTCTATTGTGTATATATATATAAAATATTCTGTTATATATATACCACATCTGATCTTTCCTTAAGAGAACCAGGCATGAGGAGCACAGGTAGCTGAAGGCCTCCACCTGTCACACCTTCCAATTCCTTCCTATGTTCACACTCTGACTTCTTCACCCAGGCTGATCCTAGACAGTGACTGAACAGAGATGCCGTAGCCTGGTCATCTCTGGACCCCTCTAATGGGCCATCTCTCCTCCAGGGCCTCCCATCTGCCTGGCCAAGACTTTCTCAGAGCAGCACTGCAGTCTGAGACCCTTTCTACCTGCAGTGCTGAAGCCTTTCTTCCTTGATTTTTTTCCCACTTCTTTCAAGGGACTGGGGGCTATTTTATTTAAAGGAGTGTTTCTCAAACTTGAATGTACGTATACACTGAAGATCTTGTTAAAGTGCACTGTTGGCTTCAGTTGATCTGGAGTGAGGGCCCGAGAGTCTTTGTTTCTAACAAGCTCCCTGGTGATGGGCTGCTGGCCCAAAGGCCACAACTGAGTGGTAAGGGTTTAGATTGTAATTTATATTTATCAGCCAAGCAGTTGCTATAGAGAGAAGCAATCAGGTCCAATTCAAGCTGGATGCGTAAGTGGAAATAACAACATGCATTTCAGCAGAACCAATTTTTCTGATTGCTTTGACCTGAGTGGTAGAAGCCCATGATAAAGTGGGCTTGGCTATTTAAGTTATAATGAGAGAGATGCTTCATCGTTTGGGGCACATCATTTGAGCCTCATACAAACAAAGTACTATTATAATGAGGCACTTCAGAATGGCATTTAAGTGTCAGGTAGATTTAGGTTTCCACTGCAGAAACACCTTTTGAATAAATGTTCCACGAGGAGAAACAGAAGGTCCCACTGATGTGAGAATTATGAACAAAACAGTTGGAGTGAAGACCTAAAGGA
Organism: Tursiops truncatus; assembly: GCF_011762595.2. Lineage (NCBI taxonomy): Eukaryota > Metazoa > Chordata > Mammalia > Artiodactyla > Delphinidae > Tursiops > Tursiops truncatus. The sequence continues at coordinate 17,816,406 of NC_047034.1, read as the reverse complement.
GAGAAATGCACGTAGGGTTGGAATGCAGTACAGAGGGGAAATATATCCAAACAAAAACACCCAGACCCAGTAGGCTTGCCATTTAGATCTGAGCCAAAAGAGCAGGCTTGAGATCAATCAGCCTGAAGTCTCCATGTTCTGAAGGCAGTAGAAATGCTAAAGTTAGCATGTGTGGCTTCCTATAAACTGGGAGTAATCTAAAACAGATATTCTCCAAAGGACACTTCCAGTGTTTCCTGGCCCCGGGCCAGATACTTCAAAGCCCCATTATCAGTGAGCTGTGGTCCCTGTGCTGGGAAAGTTGGGCGATGCTCTGAGGAAATGTAAGCTCCGGATCACAGTTTCCTCTCATTGCAGTGCGAGGAGGTCAAAGTTGCTGAGGGCGGCTCACTCTCCAGTGGCCTGCCAAGTTGCCAACTCTACGTGCATTAGAGTTTGCCTTCAATCTCGTTAAGTGTTAGGATGCTATCTGACAGGAAGCAGGGTTTGAAATGTTCTCCACTGGCTGATTTATGACTCCTCTCCAGAAGTCTGACTCTGCCAGAAACCCCTCACCTTTTTAATGAAAATCACACAGAGAGATTCCGTGTCCTTTTCTTCTCCCACTCAACTTGGCTTTTGGAACGCTCCCAGTTGAGTTGGTTGGGCACCCATGCAGTGCTGAGCATCATATAAGTAAGTGTGTGGGATGGGGACTCTTTAGAATGCTATTTTGAACCCATGAAGACGTTACACATCTCTGTTTCCCCAGTCTCTGCAGTTTTCTTTTCATTTCTGAGCAGTAGTGCTTGCTCCTTTAGACGTGAACCATTGGAGCTGACCTCTCTCAGCCCAAGAGCTCTTTCATTAGGATGCACTTGTCCTCTTTGTGATTCAGTGAGCTGAGGTGGTATAAAGGTGAGACATCTACACAGCAGGCCAACGTTCCAACCTGGGAGCCGGGCACAGCACTATTACCAAGGGTGGCAGGACACCTCGATTCCTTTTCCTGGCCTTGAGGAAATATTGTACAAGAGGTTAAGGTGACTAACTGGCATCCAGAAAATTGTCCATTTCCCCCTGAGATTGGTTGATTCTTGCTTCTGGGACCTGGGTGGAAAGAGGAGAGAAATAAAAGGGGTACAAATAGTGAGAAAAAATTGCTCCAGGCCAGGTAGTACCCACCCTTTAATTCTATAAGGGCTGGAGTGGCAACTTTGGGTGAAAAAGAAATGTCTCTGAGTGGATTAAGTATTATATGACATTGTAAAAATTGTCACAATTTTGGGTTGTCTGGTAAGTGTGTCATTAGGGCAAGTTCTTGGAACAATTAGGAGGTTTGCCCTTAATAATCACTTCTCATTCTCTTTCCCTAGTAAGGTATTAGCTGATGAGGCTTACTGTGTGATGTCTCTCAGGGATAATTGCGTCTTTTTAAAATACTCTTTAAAAAAAGTTTGTTTGAAATTTTAAAAACTAGCTTTATTAAGGTATAATTATATGCAGTAAATTATACATATTTAAAGGATACAATTTGATAAGTTTTGACAGATGTGGAACCATACCTGTGAAACCATCACCACAATAAAAATAATGAACATGTCCATTACCCCCCCAAATTTCCTCTTGCACGTTTTACTCTTTCCTGCTCACCCATCTCTGAATTATCCTTTTGCAACTACAGATCTGCTTTCTGTCACTATAGATTAGTTTGCATGTTCTACAATTTTGTACAAATATGACACATACTCACGTGTAGTTTGATTTCTTTCACTCAAAATACTTTTCTGGGATTCATTCATGTTATGCCTGTATCAATACTTCATTTTTATTGTATTAGTATGCCAGGATGTGTTTATCCATTCACCTGTTGATTTGGGTTGTTTCCAGCTTTTGCCTATCATATTCTGCTCTGAACAAAGGAGCTGCTATGAACATTCCTGTCCAAGTTTTTGTATAGTTTTACTTCTCTTAGGTCAATACCTAGGAGTGGAATGGCTGGATCATAGAAGAATGCTTAACTTTTTAAGAAACTGAATGCTTAGCTTTTATAGACACTGCCAAAGTGTTTTCCAAAGTGGCTGAACCATTTTATAGTCCTACCAGTTCCTCCACAACCTCACCGACACTTGATATAGTCAGTCTTTTTAATTTTAACTATTTTAAGATGCATTTGGTGATATCTTTGTGGTATTTTTCTTTTTTTTTTTTTGGTATGCGGGCCTCTCACTGCTGTGGCCCCTCCCGTTGCGGAGCACAGGCTCCGGACGCGCAGGCTCAGCGGCCATGGCTCACGGGCCCAGCCGCTCCGCGGCATGTGGGATCCTCCCAGACCGGGGCACGAACCCGTGTCCCCTGCATCGGCAGGGGGACTCTCAACCACTGCTGTGCCACCAGGGAAGCCCTCTTTGTGGTTTTAATTTGTATTTATCTAATGACCAATAATGTCGAGCATATTCATGCACTTATTTGCCATCTGTATATCGTCTTTGGTGAAGTATGAGTTCAAACTTTTGCCCATTTAAAAAAAATCAGGTGTTTGTTTTCTTATTATTGAGTGTTGAAACATCTTTATAGATTTTTGGATAAGTCCTTTATTAGATGTATGATTTGAAAATATTTTCTCCAACTCTGTGGCTTGTTTTTTTTATTTTCTAAACAGTCTTTCCAAAAGCAGAAGTTTTAAATTTTAGTAAAGTCCAAATTATCACTTTTTAATTTTGCGGATCATGCTTTTGGTGTTGTATCTAAAAAATCTTTGCCCAACCCAAGGTCACAAAGATTTTCTTGTATGCTTTTTCCTATATGTTTTACAGTTTTAGGTCTTACATTTGGGTTTATGATTAATTTTTATATGGTGTAAAGTATGGATCAAAGGTTATTTATTTAGCATAGGAATATCCAATTATTCCAGCACCTTTTGTTGAAACTCGTATCCTTTGCCCACTGAATTTTTTTTTTTGCGGTACGCGGGCCTCTCACTGCTGTGGCCTCTCCTGTTGCAGAGCACAGGCTCCAGACGCGCAGGCTCAGCGGCCATGGCTCACGGGCCCAGCTGCTCCGCAGCACGTGGGATCCTCCCAGACCAGGGCACGAACCCATGTCCCCCGCATCGGCAGGCGGACCTCAACCACTGCGCCACCAGGGAAGCCCATTGAATTGTTTTTGTACTTGTGTCAAAAATCAGTTGTCTCAAGCTCCCTGATTTCAAACTATATTATAAACCTGTAGTAATAAAAACAGTATTGTATTGGCATAAAAACAGACACATAGTTCTATGGAACAGAATAGGGAGCCCAGAAATAAACCCACACATATATGGTCAGTTGATTTACCACAAAGGAGCCAAGAATATACAACAGGGAAAGGACAGTCTCTTCCACAAATGGTATTGGGAAAACTGGACCAGTCACATGCAAAAGAATGAAACTGAAACTTATATCACACATAAAAATTAACTCAAAATGTATCAAAGACTTGAACATAGGATCTGAAACCATAAAATTTCTAGAAGAAAATGTAGGAGATAAGCTTCTTGACATCGGTCTTGGTGATGATTTTTTGGATTTGACACCAAAAGCAGATACAACAAAAACAAAAATTTTAAAAATGAGACTACATCAAACTAAAATGCTTTTGCATAGCAAAGGAAACCATCAACAAAATGAAAAGGCAGCCTATCAAATATTTGCAAGTCATATATCTGATAAAGTGTTAATATCCAAAATATATAAAGAACTCTTACAACTCAATAGCAAAAAGCAAACAATGCAATTAGGAAGTGGGCAGAGGGTCTGAATAGACATTTTTTCTGAAGAAGACATGCAGTTGGTCAACAGGTACATGAAAAGGTGCTCAACATCACTCATCATCAGGGATATGCAAATTCAAAACCACAATGAGATATTACCTTACATCTGTTAGAATGGCTATTATCAAAAAGACAAGAAATAAGTGTTGGTGAGGATGTGGAGAAAAGGGAACACCTGTGCACTGTTGGTAGGAATGTAAATTGGTGCAGCCACTATGAAAAGCAATACAGAGTCTCCCCCCCAAAATTAAAAATAGAACTACCATACATTCCAGCATTTCCATTTCTGGATATTTTTCCAAAGAAAACAGAAACACTAATTTGAAAAGATATATGCAGTCCTATGTTCATTGCCACATTATTTACAATAGCCAAGGTATGGAAGCAACCTAAGTGTCCATCTATGAATGAATTGATAAAGAAGATGTGAAATATATATATATATGTGCGTGTGTATATATATATATATACACACACGCACATATATATATAAAATAGACTATTATTTAGCCATAAAAAAGAAGGAGATCTTGCCATTTGTGACAACATGGACAGACATTGAGGGCATTATGCTAAGTGAAATAAGTCAGAGAAAGACAAGTACTGTATGATCTCACTTATATGTGAAATCTAAAAAACAACACAACAGAAAACAAACGAAAAACCCCAATAAACCCTACCCTGAACGCATGGATACAGAGAACAGATTGGTGGTTGCCAGAGGCAGGGGTTGGGTGGGTGAAATAGATGAAGGGGGTTAAAAAGTACAAATTTCCAGCTACAAAAAAGTAAGTCATGGGGACGTAAGGTACAATATGGTGACTATAGTTAATAATATGGTATCGTGGGGCTTCCCTGGTGGCACAGTGGTTGAGAGTCCACCTGCCGATGCAGGGGACATGGGTTCGTGCCCCAGTCCAGGAGGATCCCACATGCCGTGGAGCGGCTAGGCCCGTGAGCCATGGCCGCTGAGCCTGCGCGTCTGGAGCCTGTGCTCTGCAACGGGAGAGGCCACAGCAGTGAGAGGCCCGCGTACCACAAAAAAATAAATAAATAAATAAAAATTAAAAAATATATATATATATGTGTATATGGTATCGTGTATTTGAAAGTTGCTAAAAAAGTAGATCTTGTAAGTTTTTACCACAAGAAAAGAAATTTGTAACTATGTAAGGTGATGAATGTTAGCTAGACTTTTTGTGGTCAACACTTTGTAATATATACAAATATCAAATCATTATGTTGTACACCTGAAAATAATATAATGTTATATGTCAGTTACTAAAACAAAATTCAGTTGTCCATATATGTGAGACAAATATGGAACATATATTTTTTCCATTGACTGTTTGTCTCTGTTGATGACAATATCACACTGTATTGATTACTGTAGCTTTATAATAAGGCTTGAAATCTGTGGTGTCAGTTCTGTAACTTTGGTCTTCTTTTTCAAAATTGTTTTGGTTTTTTAGGTTCTTTTCATTTCCAGATAAATTTTAGAATCAAACTGTCAGTTTCTACAAAAAAAAAAGCCTACAGGGATTTTGATTGGAATTGTATTGAGTCTATAGATCAATCTGGGAAGAATTTCAGGTCTTGCACATATTTGGGGATATTTATTCTTTAGTATTTCATATTTTTTGCTGCTATTGTAAGTAGTATTTAAAAATTTCAATTTCCAATAATTTGTTGCTAGTATATAGAAATATGGTTGATTTTTGTACATTGATCTTGTATCCACAACCTTGATAAAATCACTATCTCTAGTAGTTTTCTTGCAGATCCCATTGGATTTTCTACATAGACAATCATGCTGTTGGAACTCTTTAAAATTAAAAAGACTAATTAATTTTAAAAGCAGGTTTTTTGGTACATGCGTATGTGAGTTTAATTAAAACTGCTCATGGAGAAAAGTGATTACTTTAACAATTTACTTCTGATGATGTTTTTGAAGGGCACCAGAAGGTGATGACTGGAACAGACATTTCCTTGGTAGACACATGGACCCTATGTCTTTAATTTGCCCAACTGTGGATGGTCTCACTCTTACTTTCTCCAGCCCAGTCTGTTGCCGGACTGTAAATTTCATTTTACAGTCATACTTCATGTGCACTTAGAATAACTCTACAAACCACACAGGAAAACCCCATATGAATGGCTAGGTGCTAGCATACATTTCAAATTATGGCTTTCAGTTAATTGATACTGAGTTATGACCTTTTAAACATTTTAAACTGTCTGTTTTATAAAAGGGAAGAGAAAATTAAAAAAAACAGCAAATTCAACAATAGTATTTTCTCATCTTTATTCTTTCTCTATAGTCCTAAAGGTTTAAAATAAAAATGAAAGTTTGCTTTTCTTTTTCCTTTGGGGGGAAGGGTTGTAGAGGGAGCTAAACCACATGGTGAAAACTCATGTAAAGACTGAACTTTTGATGTGTTTATATTTGCTGGCTCAGGGAGGCATGGTGATTGACAGGTGGGATTGCTCGCCTCCCAGGTGGTGTAGGCACAACGACTATTAAACATGCACTCCCTAACCTCATTCCCTCACACTTGTACATATGCACTGTCTTGTGTTACCTGCAGAATCTCCCTGACCTGCATGTGTAATCCACATTCCTCACTCTACACTCTACCCCATCTTTCCCACCTCAATGTGTCTCAATGTACTTGTTTTTTATTTTTTTTTAATTAAAAAGTTTTTTTTTGGCTGTGTTGGGTCTTTGTTGTGGTGCACAGGCTTCTCATTGTGGTGGCTTCTCTTGTTGCAGAGCATGGGGATCTAGGCCTGCAGGCTTCATTAGTTGCAGCATGTGGGCTCAGTAGTTGTGAAACGTGGGCTCAGTAGTTGCGGCGCGTGGGCTCAGCAGTTGTGGCTTGTGGGCTCTAGAGCGCAGGCTCAGTAGTTGTGGTGCATGGGCTTAGTTGCTCCGTGGCATGTGGGATCTTCCCAGACCAGAGATCGAACCCACATCCCCTGCATTGGCAGGCAGATTCTTAACCACTGCACCATCAGGGAAGTCCTCTCAGTGTACTTATTGGTGATGCTGTGGATAGTAGGTATTACTCATGCTTGTGGTTCTGGAAGAAAAGGCAAGAATAGAACAATCCTATATGTACACACGTCCATGGCAACCCCTTAGCTTTAGTGCTCACCATCTCCAGACAATGGAAGCATGACAGAAAATACTGAGTGGCCAAGGAAAGACCTCATGACTGTTCATTGAACATATTATTTAAGGAGTGGGTAGAAGTTAGGATGAGAAGATCTTTGCTAGCATTCATTTATTCAACAAACGTTTTTGAGTGCCAGCTAGGTGTTACCTTTTATTCTAAGCACTTTGGAAATTCAATCAACAAAAGGGACAAAAGTTCCTGCCTTCTAGGAGCTTATCATTTAATAGGGGAGAGGGGAGATGAAAAATAAATATAAATGTAATAAATTATATAGTATATTAGAAGATGACACTTATATGGAAAAAAGCAACAGAGTAGTGTTGGCAGAAATCCAGAGAGGAGTAGAGGATGATTACAATTTAAAATATGGATTACAGTATATAGAATGATATTTAAGCAGAAGCTTGAAGGAGGTGAGTTAGCTGTGCACAAGAGCCATCTCAGCCAGTGTGAACAATGTAAAGTGAGAGCATGCCTGACATGCTGTTCCCCTGTTATTGAGACCTGGTGCAGTCTGTCTTGGTCTCTGATAGCCCTGAAGGTGGGAATAAACCCAGCTTGAAAGTGGAAGATGGGTTAGGTATCTTTCTCAGGTCCCTCTTAGTTTCCAGTGTCACAGCTTTTGAGCCCCTCATAAGAGGATACCAGCCTGTGCATTGGGCACACTACATGTTACCCTCCAATCTCTAGCCATTTCATTAAAAATCAATTGAGTAAGAGTGAACAATGATAGAAGCTTCAGTTGTGAGAATAAGCTGGAGTGTCCTTAGAAGGGTCTTTGGGGCTGTGTGAGATGGGGTGGTGTGGGGTGCATGTGTGTGGAGGAGATATTGTTGCCTGGCAGCTGTTCAGGATACACTCAATAATGGCAAAACATTTGGCCTTTTTTCAAGATCCAAGTGCATGTATATGAAGAATAGAAAAAAATATAATGAAATTGATAACCTTGGGTGAGCCATAGCTTTTATCTGAAGACAGTTCTCAAAGTGAAGTTCCAAAAGTGGTCTTAGCATCAGTAGGACTTATAGGGTGTGTGTATGTAGTTTCCTAGGGGGCTACTTTTTTTTTTATACAGCAGGTTCTTAGTAGTTATCCATTTTATACACATCAGTGTATACATGTCAATCCCAATATCCCAATTCATCACACCCCTACCCCCACCCCCCCCACCGCCTTCTCCCCTTGGTGTCCATACGTTTGTTCTCTACATCTGTGTCTCAATTTCTGTGCCTAGGGGGCTACTTTAAGGGGAATACTGATTTGGGTGAATAAGCTATGGAGCTAGACTTGATCCTCAAAAAAACTTGATCCTCAAAAATCCTGGTTTATTTTTAACTTTTGAAAATATTTTGAACCTCAGAGGGAGGGCCATCTCTTCTCCAAACTTGGAGTATACCTGTAGCACTCTGGCTTCCTAAAATGTGGAGGTGGTGGAGAAGGGGTCAGATGGCTTGGACCTTGGGTCACCTGCAAGGAGGAAGCAACACCTCCATTGCTGCCTGTGTACATTTCTCATTATTAGAATGTTATGGCCATTGTATACTTTAATAAAAACTTGGTGAATCTATAAGGAAGTGTGGTTGTACCCTCACATGGGATGAGGATGTTTCTGGCATGAGGAAGAGTCATGGTTCATGTCATAAATTTGTACAAGGAGGGAGAACATGAAATGATGTCAGGTGTGAATTAATTCTGTTCATCTAGTGCTTGGTCTTAAGCATGGATGAAGATGTTGAGATGTTTCAAAGGGCACTACCAGGTGATAGGACCTGACATGGTGGCTTCTTTGTGGAAAGAAGTCAGAAATTAGAACTGAGGAGCAGGAATGGGCTTCCTAGTTGTACCATCCCTTTGGGACTTGAGTATAGTTGTCTCAGATGGTGGGACAGCATCTATGAGCCCTGGGATCCAGGAAATCAAGGTAGAATCAGAACCTACCTTGTGTGTTTCTTGCTTTCTCTGGACTTTCTTCATGTTAAGTGAAAGGATCTTTGAAAGTTTGAACTATGCTAAGGGGAACCAATTGTGTTGAAAGGGAAGCAACTCACCATAGGGCCTGTAAAGTGATAGTAGTGGGGATTAAAATTAGAGAACTTGAAGGGAAAAGTCTAAGCTAAGGGTACAAATCAAGGCTACTGCTCATTGACTTCTCTTGTCATCCCGGAGATTTGCCTTTGCGAGCTAAAAATCTCAAGTGGGCAGTTCTGGCTTTACCATTTTACATTTACCAGCACAATACCTGTCTTAGTGCTTTTTTCACTTTTAATAGAAGGAAAAAATAAAATAAAAAATACTTCTCTTATGGTTCCATGAGGGACAAAATAAAAAGTTATCATAAGTTTTGGTTATTTGCATGGTGGCTCAATTTCACTCACAAAACAAGAAAGGCACTTGATCCAAGATCTTATGAGCCATTTCAGAATTTTCTAGGTATCTTTGTGTCATATTTCTTTGGATAGCATCATGAAATATTTGGAGTATTTTTTTGAAGTCAGAGAACACTGGACACTTTTTTTAAAATTAATTAATTTATTATTTATTTTTGGCTGCATTGGTCTTTGTTGCTGAGTGTGGGCTTTCTCTAGTTGCAGCGAGCGGGGGTTACTCTTTGCTGTGGTATGCGGGCTTCTTATTGTGGTGGCTTCTCTTGTTGTGGAGCACGGGCTCTAGGTGTGCGGGCTTCAGTAGTTGTGGCACGTGGGCTCAGTAGTTGTGGCTCGTGGGCTCTAGAGTGCAGGTTCAGTAGTTGTGGCGCATGGGCTTAGTTGCTCCACGGCATGTGGGATCTTCCCCGACATGGGCTCAAGCGCACGTCCCCCGCATTGGCAGGTGGGTTCTCAACCACTGTGCCACCAGGGAAACCCTGGACTCAAATCTTAACTTACTATCTTTCAGGTGGGTGACAGCAGATAATTACTTACATTCTCCAAGCTTCAGTTTCCTCACCTATAAAATTAGAATAAAATTGATTTTACATGTGAGGCAGCTTTGTAATTTGTAGAACTCTAAAACTGGGATCTACTATTCTTACCCAAACTCCTCAAGCAGGTGGTAGTATTTTTATTAGATTTATGTGGTAAAAGTATTAAGGACCAGTTTACTTTTTCCTGGAATGAAAAAATGTGCTCCCTCTTTCTTTTTTTCTTTTTAAAAAGCTATTATGGTATCAAACAATAGCCAAATATTTGGTTGACCAACCCCTTCCCTTTCTGATGGTTGCAGAGAAGGTCTTTTAAGTCTCAGATGAATGATTGTTTAGCATTAACATTGGAATCATGGCAACAGTGTATGTTTATCCCATTGCTGACTGTTGTCCTGTGCAATGGAGGATAATAAAACATAAATGCACATGGTTTACAGGGCAGTAGAAACAAAGAAGGGAAGCTTTTCCACACTCATTTCCCTCTTTCTCCACCCCCTCCCCTTCTCAGACTGAGCTTCCTTCTTCAAACTCTCTGGAGTATAAGTGCTGATAATGGTCTAAATACAGGCGTGCACTTTAGCCGGAATGCCTGCTGTGGATCAAAGCTGTATCATCCAATCTCCTGTTCAAGGATTTCTGACTTCCTGCTTTATCTTTGGAACGTCTCTCAGCTCTCCATTACCCACACCCATCTCCAGCCCCGGGTACCTACTTTCAGTAGTAATTCCATTTCATCATTCTCTGTTCTCTGGCTTAGCAGGTACTCGATCCATACATTATGTTCTCCTTCTATACATTACAGTGTTGTTTTTTCATTCACTTTGTAATCCGTATGGACAATAGGTTCTCCTGTGGCCTTGTAATTATTCCATTTGCATTGATTTTGCATTGTACACTGGCTATAAACTCTTCTATGTCTTCTCTACAACCTTTCCGAGCCTTTGTTTCCTCATTTGTAAAAAGAAAAAAGAGGATACTAATACTTATCTCTCAGAATTGTGTGGATGAAATGAAATGATGCATGATGTATGCAAGAGCCCTTAGCATGGTGCCCGGCATTTATAGGCGTTCAACAAATGCTGCTTCCTCCTCTTTATTTGCTGTTCTCCTTCATGCCCAAGACAAAGTTTGTTGCCAACTAAGCATTCAGCAGATTCTTGTGGGATGAATGATCATAACACCCATATAGATAGGAACCGCTCTTCTCCAGTATTGATGTTTCTTTCTGTGTTGAGGGACTTCTATTAACAGAACACCCTGGTCTCACATCTTCTGTGGGAAGGAATGCCTCATTGGAGAATAAATTTGGGATGAGGAAGTGAAGAAATTTGGAGGAGGAAGAGGATGAGGAAGTAGGTCAACCTCTTTTTGCCTTGAGTGTGTGGGATGGTGGGGAGAGATGGGGGTTAGAGAGGAGGTTTGGCTGCTGATAAACACATTCTGACCTGCTCTTTCATGCTGAAGGTTTTATAGGGACAAGCTCCTAAATGAGGAGGCCTGTGTTTTTTTCAGCCTTATGTGTGTGGGCTTCTGGGATTCAGTAATAAAGGGTTTATTGTTGGTGCACGTGTAAGCCATGTTCTCCAATACGAGACTAATCAAAAGTAAAGGTGATATTTTTTCATCTCCATCTACTGCTCTTTTGTACCTCTCAACTGATTCTGAACTTGGGTATGGAAAATAGATTTTGTTCTTGCTTTTGCTTTTGTGTCCTCCTACTATCCCCAGAAATCTGTTCTTCCAGTTTGTGTAATAGCATCTTGTTTCTGTTATCCTAGACCTAAAAGTTTCTTTCATATGGAGTCACATATATTTCAGAACCAGTGGAGACATCCTTAATTGGTTTTTATAATGAGAGCACCCTTCTTTGTCTTCATTCCATAAAGAGGAATCTTTTTCATTTGGTGTCTCTAAAAATTTTTGGTGCATTTCTACCAAATGGACCTGTTACCATCACGATTGCTGTGTTTTTTCATCTCAATCTTTATTTTACCTAAAAATTATTTTTCTTCATCGTCATCCTTCTCCAGATGACAAGATTTCACTATGGAACATGGTTAGAGGCCAACATTGTCAGCTTTTGAGTGATTATAAAATGCTTGGGTGGACTCTTTTGTTCATTTCCCTTGGTTATGATTCTGGACCTACGTGTAGGGTCACAGAGAAGAGAGAATGGGAAGGAGGTGATGACTAAATAAAAGGCAGAAGAGAAGATGGACAGCCAAATAGGCTTGTGACTGGGGGTTGGAAGAGCAGGGTTTGTCCCCATGCCAAGTTGCTTTTTCCTATTCCAGCGAGCCTGTGACCATTGATCATCTTCATGTGACACTAGTGGGGAATGAGTCAACATCGGTTGTTGGAAGGAGGAGAGTTAGTCAAGCACAGGGACGTGTCATTTCTGAGACGCTATGTTCTCTGGGATTTTGATGGAAAGAAAGACTGGCGATGAGCCACTGACAGAGGGATGCTACACTCAGCTAAAGGAGAAACACAGGGGATGTCATTCTCTTCAGAGTCCCATGGGTTTTGTCTGAGCACGTCTCAGAGCTGAGGTTGGGGAAATTTATCGTTGACTCCAGAGCAGTTGGAGTGGTTTGCATTGTTGAGAGTTTTTTCTTTCAGAACCACAGTTCTGTCCATTGCTCACAGGATCCAGCCACTTGTTTCATGAGAGGTACCAGAACACAAATTACATGAACTTGTGGCCTAACCTATATAGTCCATCTTCAGATTTTCACTTCATTGGTCCTACCCATGGAAAACCAAAAAGATGCATTCTCAAGCTCATATGAATTAATCAGTTTAATAACGGTTTATTCTTTTGACATTCTTTGGACCCCTGGCATTGATAACAGGAATATAAGAAATCAATTAACTGTGACTCTTGGTCTGGTCTTGGGAAAACTCACAGGGTTATGGGGGAGACAGACATGCAAACAGATAAAACACAAGCTTATACAAATCAGGAACAAAGTGCTGTGGGAGCACAGAGGAGAAAGCAACTCATCTCACATGGCATGAGAATGTATGTGGTGTGGCTTTTCCAGGCAAAAGGGTGGACAGAAATGTGAACCCTTCCTGAAAACTGCTTATAATTTGAGCATCGTTAGAATTTGTCCTGCCTACTTGGTTGAGTGGTCTCGACCTGAGTGAACTGCATGGAATGCATCAGTGTAAAGAGAGTCTGAGCACAAATGAGTTCATTATCTCAGTAGTCACTATAGAATCTAAATAAGCATGTCACAGAAAGATAGATGCCTGTGAAGGAATCGCCTGAAAAAAAAAAAGTATGGTGAACTACAGTTGCTGAAGAAATTTCATTTTTCAAGTGTATTTGTAAACATGCACAAGCTTATCTGGGTGACCTTCTTGCAAGTAGCAGAGGCTCATGCTAATTCTGTGGTGTCTGGGAGTGGTGAGGTTTTGGTTATTTGAGCCCAGGAGGAGAAAGAGAAGGCTTCCACTCTGCAGACACTTATCAAATGCAGAGTTGGAAGTATCCTGATAAATCTGGCTCTAAGCTAAACATCCGCTGAATTATGTGCTCCCATGGGAAAATCCTACCCTTGAGAACTTGGTCTTTTTATTTGCTTTTAAAACCTCAACTGCTGAATTGCACAATTCCTGGAAGCATCTTGACAGCATGAATTGATTATGAAGATGGTGTAAGTAGCACTAAAGTTCCGGTGCATTAGGTCATTAGAGTTCTTCCTTGTGAAAGGAGTGGTTGGGACATTTGTTGAAACGATGATGACATGAAAGAAACATCATTTCCCCCCAAGTCTACCAAAATCACACAGCATTACCTCCAAATGGCTTGCGCAAGAGAGAAGATTTTTTTTACAGATCGTGCTGCAGTCAGTGTTTCCACAATTAGCCACTGAGAATGAAGATGACTTTCAGCATGCTGCTTTATTTTTGTGGTTGTAATAGTGTGTCAAATTATTTGAAACATGGGAGCCAGGGGCACAGCCCTGTGATCAGAGCACTGGGCAGAAGGGAGGGAAATCATTTTACTGAGTCCCAGACAGGTGCATATATGGTCTCATTTCATCCTCACAATTACCAGTTAGATACCATGGCTCTCAAGGAAGCTGAGGCAGCAATAGATTAATTAATTGAGTCACAGCAAGTGGAAAGAACACTGAACTAGGACTTAGAATTTGGAATATAAATCTAACTCTCATTTCTTTGTAATGTAAACTTGGGCAAGTCATTTAATCTCTAACCTCTGTGTGTAATATCTCAGCTGAATAATAATAATAACAACAATAATAATAATACGTTACATTTGTGTAGTAGTAAATACTTTATGAAGGGCTTTCATAGTCATTATCTTATTTATTCCCCACCCCATGTCTGTGCAGTAGCTGTGGAGATGGTACAAAATTGTGGAAAATTCTTGAGTTGTGATGTGAGAGAGTCCTGGGTTCAAATCCTGACTCTGCCCTTAATCTGCTTTTTTAAAAAATTGAGGTATAGTTGATTTACAATGTTGTATTAGTTTCTGGTGTACAGCAGTGATTCAGTTTATATATATATATATATATATATATATTTTTTTTTTATATTATTTTCCATTATGGTTTATTACAGGATATTGAATATAGTTCCCTGTGCTACACAGTAGGACCTTGCTGTTTATCTATTTTATATATAGTAGTTTGCATCTGCTAATCCCTAACTCCTAATTTATCCCTTCCCCACCCCCTTTCGCCTTTGGTAACCATAAATTTGCTTTCTATGTCCAATCTGCTCTTTTGAGATTCAATCTCTTTTTCAGTAAAATGGGGCTAATAATACATGTCTTGCAGCATTTTTGTGAGATCTGAAAGAGAACTAGGTAAAGGATGCTCGACAAATGGTAGCTCCTATGACGGTCCCATTTGAGGGATGAGAAGAATGTTACTCAGATGTTATGTGAGGTCCTCAAAGTCACACACACTTACCACACTAGGCAGGGAGGTAAGGTGTAGGAGTGTGGGCTTTGGAGTTAGGTGGACTTAGGGTTTAACTGTGCTCCATTTCTTAAAGGCTATCTGACCTTGGGCAAGTGATTTAATCTCTCTGAACTTTAGTTTCCTCATTTGTAAAATTATCTGTAAAATAATTACAACCTCGTAAGCCAGGTGGGTGAGGAGTATGATAAAATTATAAAAAACACTTTGCTAATGAAATGCCTGTCTCTTTCCTCTTTCCTTGCTCCCTCCTTCCTTCCTACCACTTGTAATACAGTACATGCTCAATATATTTTGGGAATTATGCATGACTTTTATTAGCAGGATCAGCTTGATATAGTAAAAAACACATTGGGGGCTTCCCTGGTGGCACAGTGGTTGAGAGTCTGCCTGCCAATGCAGGGTACACGGGTTCGTGCCCCGGTCCGGGAAGATCCCACATGCCGCGGAGCGGCTGGGCCCGTGAGCCATGGCCGCTGAGCCTGGGCGTCCGGAGCCTGTGCTCCTCAACGGGAGAGGCCACAACAGTGAGAGGCCCACGTACCGGAAAAAAAAAAAAAAAAAAAAAAAGCACATTGGATTTGGAGCTGGGAGCAACGTGGTCGAGGTGGAGGAGTTCTGGCTCTGCCATTCTAGCTCAGTGACCGTGTGCAGGCCCCCTCGCCAGTCTGTTTCATAGTCCCTGTTAATAACCCTTCTTTCACAGGGTTGCTGTAGCAAGAACATGAGATGATGACTCTGACAGTGCTTTGTAATGTTGTAGAGCTAGAGAAGTGTTTTTACTAATATGGAATTTGGGGGCATTAGGCAATGAATTAAGGGCTGTTTGTGTGAATGCAGTGGGCCTAGATGTTAATAGTTTTAATTCAAAAGTCAAGTCCGGTCTCATGCAGGGCTGAGCAAGCTTCACTTTTCACCATGTTGCTTTCATGGTTCATCTCACTAGTGCTGTGCTTCTCTGCAGCCTGGAAATACCCAGAATTCCTGTAAGGAATCTATAAGTCAATATGCATACGTATTTTTTCAACCAATGAATTTTAAGAGTGGGTTTCCTATAATTACTCTCATCAAAGTTTTTGATATTAAAAAAGAAGCCCTATGACAGAAAATGTTACAAACCACTGCGCCTGAGTGTGAGGGGGCCTTTGGTGGTTAAACAGTGGGCCTTGGTTATCTTTATCTCCTAGTGTCTAGTGTAAAGTATTAGGAACTTAATAGACGTTCAATAGCTAGTGTGAATAAAAGAATGAATAAAACATGGGTGTTTTCACTGACAATGCTTTAACCCAATTCCTCCTTTCAGAAGCCTGTAGAGTTCAGATGTGCCCAACCTGACCTCTGGCTTCCTTTGCCTTTTCAGATGGGCTGGTCTGCTTCTGTTTATAGAGCTCTTTGTTTGAAGAGTATCCTGCTCCCTTGGAGTCCTTTGTCTTATAGACTTTTTCCCTTACAGGATGATGATATCACTTGAGAAATTCAGTTCTTAAAAATTCCATCTCTTCCAAAATAGGAAATGAGCTCATCTTGGTTAAGCTGTCTACCTGTTAGAGTATCTCAATGACATCCTCTCCTACCATCGCTTTTGTCTTCAGTGTTAAGAGGAAGAAGAAATGCGACAGCTCCAAATGATCCCCGTGAAACATCTCAGAAGTCTTCAGCACTTAACTTAGTTATTATCACCTCTCATGGAACAGAGCCTTAGGCAAAATGTGAGAAAATGGCCCCTGAAGTGGAAAAAATGAAGAAAGGGGAAAAAATGAGATCAGTGCAAAAGGAATATAGTACAAAGCTCCAAGTGATTCAGCTTTCTAAAAAGTAAAGTGATGATTGGTACAGAGAGTGCCGTGACTGTGTGGGTTATTTTCTGAAACCCCAAACAAGGGATCTGGAAAGCTGAAAGGCAAATCTGTCTCTTATGCTTCCCCAGAGAGACCTTGCAGGGAGAGCTAATAACTGTAGCTATTTTGAGAAGGTCACCTATTAAACAAGAACCTCATGTGTTGGATTCATGTGGGGCTAGCATACAAGGTCATGGACATTCATGAGTCAAAATGTTCCTGAATGTGGAGTGTCTATAGCCAGTTGGACCTTGGTTAAATTTCTTCAGGGGTTGGAACATAATCCTTATCTACAGATGTAAGCAAATACTAGACAGGAGCTCTCTGGTGGGCCTAAAATTATTCCATACATTTGAATGGCAGATCCATTTACTCCAAGTAACGTTCTTAGGAGCAGATATGTGTTATCCAAATGCCCACATGTTCTCTTCTGGGTGGGTGGCTGTGCAGGACACAAGCGTAGAATTTGGAGCTGGGCACATGGTCTAGGAACCCAGCACCAGTTGCGGTGACTCAGGGCTCTAGGGGCAGAGACCGGGACTTTGGTGGAGCATAGCAGATAAGAACATGACTTTAGAATTAGATAAGTCTCCCTCAGCCACCTACTATTTACATGACAGAGGACAGCTTGAGTGTTTTGGAACCTATTGCCTTGTTTAAGTAAGACCGGAGATAATATTTATATCACAACATTGTGTGAGGATTAAATTAAATCAAGCTTGTGAAAAGTATCCTGAACTGAACTTGACCAGGGTTAAGTGGTGGCTGTTGTTATCATTATTCTCCAACTAGAGAATCAGGGGGAGGAACATGGGCATAGAGTATAATAGGAGATGACAAAAAAACTGGGCTTTTGTTGCCTTTGTATTCTCTTCTCATGGGGAACCACCTTGCATGTGATCATTGCAGCACTGTTAGAAGTGGAGTTTAGGTTCCAAGGCGAACCCAGAATGTGTTGAAATAGTGTACTTCAGCAACAAGATTTTGCATTTTCTCTTCTATTGTCAGTTTGAGTGATTTAAGTTTGGTGAGCTGCTTTAGGAGATTTATCGTACTGTTTTTATGGGCAAATAAATTCCAGGCTATAGACAACTGGAAAACAATTTATTTGTGTGCTGGGGATTTTCAGTGTTGGGTAAAAGGATTTTAATTGTGTTGGAAATCAATACTCATTATTCCTGTTGAGATTAAACAAATCCTTTAGGAAATTTCTAGTGCTCTGGCTATATGTCTGGCAGGGAACCTCAGGGTTAGGGTTAGGGTGGGTTAGAGGGCCTCTGGCCAGTCAGCCTTTCTCTTTCTTTCTCCATCTCCCTTTCCTTCTATCTCCTGTCCCAGGATCTTAGGTATGTTTCTGAGTAAATGAACCTATTTGGAAGGTATATTCTTCCATTTGGGGCTACTGTTTTGATGCAGCCTTTTCAAAATGTTAATTCAACAATCTTACTAAAGAAATATTTTACAGTATCCAGCTTGTCCCTGCATAGATTAAGGCTATAAGATTTCCCATTTCTACCATTTCCCATTTTTTCCTCATCCTTATCAGTAATAGGTATTGTTATTTTAGTTTTTTTCAGCCTGATAGATCTCAGGTGCTATTTTCATGTCCTTACTAATGAGTTTGTACCTCTTTTCACACATTTGATGGCTTTTTGGAATTGTTCTTCTCTAGAGTATATGCGGATATTCATTCTACTATTCTTGTAATTTTTTGGTAGACTTGACATTTTTCTAAATGTTGGAAAGAGGAACATTGAGTATAGAAGAAGAGAAATTAGAGACAGGGTGCACATCTTTGAGGGATCTAGTGCACAAGTAGAGTGATTGGTTTTAGATGGGAACGTATCATTAATAAAAGGCAGGGGAGACTTCCTTGGTGGTGCAATGGTTAAAAATCCGCCTGCCAATGCAGGGGACACGGGTTCGATCCCTGGTCTCGGAAGATCCCACACGCCGCGGAGCAACTAAGCCCGTGTGCCACAACTACTGAGCCCGGATGCCACAACTACTGAAGCCCGTGTGCCTAGAACCCGTGCTGTGCCATAAGAGAAGCCACTGCAATGAAAAGCCCATGTACTGCAACAAAGAGTAGCCCCCGCTTGCTGCAACTAGAGAAAGCCCACATGCAGCAACGAAGACCCAACGCAGCCAAATATAAAATAAAATAAATAAGTTTATAAAAAAAAAAAGGCAGGAAAGCAGAGTGTGTAGGTACAGATGTCTACAGATATGGGTAGATATGGTAGTGTGGGTCTGTTGAAATTATCTTCTGATTGTTCAACTTTCTCATTGAAGTGGGAAAGTAGATCATCAGCTCAGCATAAGGCTGTGTGAAGAAGTATTGGAGGCTAAAGGAGAGGAGATAAAAAGTGGGGAAGTGAGAGCACCAGGGAAATCTAATATGACTACCAAGCAGCATTAAGGGGCCATTTGAGTGAGCTACAGTGACAAACATACTAGTGACCAGTCAGAGTAGCTATATGTTTTTCCTTAGTCATGTTCAGATACTTGGATGAGAACATGAGAGTTGAGGTGTTGGATTTAGCCAGGGTTGTAGTATTCTAAGAAAGTACAAAATCAGAGAGGGCAAGATTGTTGAAGGTGTATGCAAGGACATGATTAAAACAATTAATCTTGGAGTAGAGCTGGGAGAATGGTGAGGGCCAGTAAAAAAACAATTGTATGACCAAGGGATTAGAGATCCTGTTCAGGGGAATAATTGTAGGAGGTGAGTACAAAAGAGAATGAGCTAGAAAGATCAGAGGTGGTGGACAGAGAGTGGGGATTAGGGTAAGGAATTTACAGAGGGGTTATAGTTATTGTCAATATTGAACCATCCTTGCATTTCTGGAATAAGCCTTCATTAGTCATAGTGTATTATTAATTTGATGATTGCTATATTTCTATTTTATTTAGATATTTTGCTTTTATGTTTAGTAGTGAGATTATATTTATTTGCTTGTTATGTTTTGGCCTTAGAGATATACTGATATCATAAAGTGAATTGGGAAACATAATTTCTATGACCAGAGCAGTTTAAATAACATCAAAATTACCTGCTCTTTGGGGGCTTCCCTGGTGATGCAGTGGTTGAGAGTCCGCCTGCCGATGCAGGGGATGCGGGTTCGTGCCCCGGTCCGGGAGGGTCCCACGTGCCGTGGAGCGGCTGGCCCCGTGAGCCATGGCCGCTGAGCCTGCGCGTCCAGAGCCTGTGCTCCGCAACGGGAGAGGCCACAGCAGTGAGAGGCCCGCGTACTGCAAAAAAAAAAAAAATTACCTGCTCTTTAAAGATCAGATAAAGCTTAGCCGTTGACTCACCCACCCTCTGCCCTTGTCCATAGTAGATTTAAATCACCTTTACCATTTCCTTCCAGGTTATTAGTCTATTCAAGTTTTCCACAGCTTTTAAAATATATTTTTATATTACAAACAGATCATTTCTTTCTTACGAGTTTCAACATTTATTGGCACAGACTTGTAGTAAACATTGTCTTATAATTCTTTTGATCTTTCCTGAAGCTGTGATTTTATACCCTTTCTTTCTCTCTTTTTTTCTTTTTTTCTGATAATGGAAGTATAGTTGATTTACAATATTACATTAGTTTCAGGTGTACAACATAGTGATTCAATATTTTTATAGACTGTACTCCATTTAAAGTTACTATAAAATATTGCCTATATTCCCTGTGCTGTACTATATATATCCTGATTTCTTTCCCTTTTCTCATTCCTAATCTTCTCTACTTGTGCTGTAATCAAATATATGATGGTATTTCCTATTTTATCTTATTTTCCAAAAGTGTTAAAGTTATTTATCATATCTACCAATTTTATTTTCTACCTCACTAATAGCATATTTTAGATTTGTTAACTCACTTTTCTTATGTGTTTTTAATTGATTTTAATGATCTATTTTTAAGTTGTTAATACGTGAACTTAGTTCTTTCTGTTTTAAGTCTGTTTTTAAATTATGAAGGCATTTAAAGCTATGCATTTAGCTTTTTTTTTTTTAACATCTTTATTGGGGTATAATGGCTTTACAATGGTGTGTTAGTTTCTGCTTTATAACAAAGTGAATCAGTTATACATATACATATGTTCCCATATCTCTTCCCTCTTGCATCTCCCTCCCTCCCACCCTCCCTATCCCACCCCTCCAGGCGGTCACAAAGCACCGAGCTGATCTCCCTGTGCTATGCGGCTGCTTCCCACTAGCTATCTACCTTATGTTTGGTAGTGTATATATGTCCATGCCTCACTCTCGCTCTGTCACAGCTCACCCTTCCCCCTCCCCATATCCTCAAGTCCGTTCTCTAGTAGGTCTGTGTCTTTATTCCTGTCTTACCCCTAGGTTCTTCGTGACATTTTTTTTTTCTTAAATTCCGTATATATGTGTTAGCATACGGTATTTGTCTTTCTCTTTCTGACTCACTTCACTCTGTATGACAGAGTCTAGGTCTATCCACCTCAATACAAATAGCTCAATTTCATTTCTTTTTATGGCTGAGTAATATTCCATTGTATATATGTGCCACATCTTCTTTATCCATTCACCCGATGATGGGCACTTAGGTTGTTTCCATCTCCGGGCTATTGTACATAGAGCTGCAATGAACATTTTGGTACATGATTCTTTTTGAATTATGGTTTTCTCAGGGTGTATGCCCAGCAGTGGGATTGCTGGGTCATATGGTAGTTCTATTTGTAGTTTTTTAAGGAACCTCCATACTATTCTCCATAGTGGCTGTACCAATTCACATTCCTACCAGCAGTGCAAGAGTGTTCCCTTTTCTCCACACCCTCTCCTGCATTTATTGTTTCTCGATTTTTTGATGATGGCCATTCTGACTGGTGTGAGATGATATCTCATTGTAGTTTTGATTTGCATTTCTCTAATGATTAATGATGTTGAGCATTCTTTCACGTGTTTGTTGGCAGTCTGTATATCTTCTTTGGAGAAATGTCTATTTAGGTCTTCTGCCCATTTTGGATTGGGTTGTTTGCTTTTTTGTTATTGAGATGTATGAGCTGCTTGTAAATTTTGGAAATTAATCCTTTGTCAGTTGCTTCATTTTGCAAATATTTTCTCCCATTCTGAGGGTTGTCTTTTCATCTTGTTTATGGTTTCCTTTGCTGTGCAAAAGCTTTGAAGTTTCATTAGGTCCCATTTGTTTATTTTTCTTTTTATTTCCATTTCTCTAGGAGGTGGGTCAAAAAGGATCTTGCTGTGATTTATGTCATAGAGTGTTCTGCCTATGTTTTCCTCTAAGAGTTTGATAGCTTCTGGCCTTACATTTAGGTCTTTAATCCATTTTGAGCGTATTTTTGTGTATGGTGTTAGGGAGTGATCTAATCTCATACTTTTATATGTACCTGTCCAGTTTTCCCAGCACCACTTATTGAAGAGGCTGTCCTTTCTCCACTGTACATTCCTGCCTCCTTTATCAAAGATAAGGTGACCATATGTGCATGGGTTTATCTCTGGCCTTTCTATCCTGTTCCATTGATCTATCTTTCTGTTTTTGTGCCAGTACCATACTGTCTTGATAACTGTAGCTTTGTAGTATAGTCTGAAGTCAGGGAGCCTGGTTCCTCCAGCTCCGGTTTTCGTTCTCAAGATTGCTTTGGCTATTCGGGGTCTTTTGTGTTTCTATACAAATTGTGAAATTTTTTGTTCTAGTTCTGTGAAAAATGCCAGTGGTAGTTTGATAGGCATTGCATTGAATCTGTAGATTGCTTTGGGTAGTAGAGTCATTTTCACAATGTGGATTCTTCCAATCCAAGAACATGGTATATCTCTCCATCTATTTGTATCATCTTTAATTTCTTTCATCAGTGTCTTATAATTTTCTTCATACAGGTCTTTTGCCTCCTTAGGTAGGTTTATTCTTAGATATTTTATTCTTTTTGTTGCAATTGTAAATGGGAGTGTTTTCTTGATTTCACTTTCAGATTTTTCATCATTAGTGTATAGGAATTCCAGAGATCCAGCCAGCCAATCTGTGTCTTTTGGTGGGAGCATTTATTCCATTTACATTTAAGGTAATTATCGATATGTATGTTCCTATTCCCATTTTCTAAATTGTTTTGGGTTCGTTATTGTAGGTCTTTTCCTTCTCTTGTGTTTCTTGCTTAGAGAAGTTCCTTTAGCATTTGTTGTAAAGCTGGTTTGGTGGTGCTGAACTCTCTCAGCTTTTGCTTGTCTGTAAAGGTTTTAATTTCTCCATCAAATCCGAATGAGATCCTTGCTGGGTAGAGTAATCTTGGTTGCAGGTTTTTCTCCTTTATCACTTTCAGTATGTCCTGCCACTCCCTTCTGGCTTGCAGAATTTCTGCTGAGAGATCAGCTGTTAACCTTATGGGGATTCCCTTGTGTGTTATTTGTTGTTTTTCCCTTGCTGCTTTTAATATGCTTTCTTTGTATTTAATTTTTGACAGTTTGATTAATAAGTGTCTTGGCGTATTTCTCCTTGGATTTATCCTGTATGGGACTCTCTGTGCTTCCTGGACTTGATTATTTCCTTTCCCATATTAGGGAAGTTTTCAACTATAATCTCTTCAAATATTTTCTCAGTCCCTTTCTTTTTCTCTTCTTCTTCTGGAACCCCTATCATTTGAATGTTGGTGCGTTCAATGTTGTCCCAGAGGTCTCTGAGACTCTCCTCAGTTCTTTTCATTCTTTTTTCTTTATTCTGCTCTGCAGTAGTTATTTCCACTATTTTATCTTCCACGTCACTTATCCGTTCTTCTGCCTCAGTTATTCTGCTATTGATCCCATCTAGAGTATTTTAAATTTCATTTATTGTGTTGTTCATCGTTGCTTGTTTCATCTTTAGTTCTTCTAGGTCCTTGTTAAATGTTTCTTGCATTTTGTCTATTCTATTTCCACGATTTTGGATCATCTTTACTATCATTATTCTGAATTCTTTTTCAGGTAGACTGCCTATTTCCTCTTCATTTGTTAGGTCTGGTTGGTTTTTATCTTGCTACTTCAACTGCTGTGTGTTTTTCTGTCTTCTCATTTTGCTTATCTTACTGTGTTTGGGGTCTCCTTTTTGCAGGCTGTAGGTTCGTAGGTCCCGTTGTTTTTAATGTCTGTCCCCAGTGGCTAAGGTTGGTTCAGTGGGTTGTGTAGGCTTCCTGGTGGAGGGGATTAGTGCCTGTGTTCTGGTGGATGAGGCTGGATCTTTTCTCTCTGGTGGGCAGGTTCACGCCTGGTGGTGTGTTTTGGGGTGTCTGTGGACTTATTATGATTTTAGGCAGCCTTTCTGCTAATGGGTGCGGTTGTGTTCCTGTCTTGCTAGTTGTTTGGCATAGGATGTCCAGCACTGTAGCTTGCTGGTCGTTGAGTGAAGCTGGGTGCTAGTGTTGAGATGGAGATCTCTGGGAGATTTTCGCTATTTAATATTATGTGGAGCTGGGAGGTCTCTTGTGGACCAGTGTCCTGAAGTTGGCTCTCCCACCTCAGAGGCACAGCACTGACTCCTAACTGCAGCACCAAGAGCCTTTCATCCACACGGCTCAGAATAAAAGGGAGAAAAAGTAGAAAGAAAGAATTCGTAGAAGTAGAAAGAAAGAAAGAAAGGAGGGAGGGAGGGAGGAAGGAAGGAAGGAAGGAAGGAGGGAAGGAGGGAAGGAAGGAAAAAAGGAAAGAAAAATGATAAAGTAAAATAAAATAAAGTAAGATAAAATATAATAAATTTATTAAAAAAAAATAATTATTAAGAGGAAAAAAGAAAAAAAAATTTAAAAAACGGACAGCTAGAACCCTAGGACAAATGGTGGAAGCAAAGCTATACAGGCAAAATCTCACACAGAAGCATACACATACACACAAAAAGAGGAAAAGGGGAAAAAAATCATAAATCTTCCTCTCAAAGTCCACCTCCTTAACTTGGGATGATTCGTTTGTGTATTCAGGTATTCCAGAGATGCAGGGTACACCAACTTGATTGTGGAGCTTTAATCCGGTGCTCCTGAGGCTGCTGGGGGAGATTTCCCTTTCTCTTCTTTGTTCTCACAGCTCCCAGGGGCTCAGCTTTGGATTTGGCCCCGCCTCTGCCTGTAGGTCGCTGGAAGGCGTCTGTTCTTCGCTCAGACAGGTCAGGGTTAAAGGAGCCGCTGATTCGCGGGCTCTGGCTCACTCAGGCCGGGGAGAGGGAGGGGCACGGAGTGTGGGGCGGGCCTGCGGCGGCAGAGGCCGGCGTGACGTTGCATCAGCCTGAGGTGTGCCGTTCGTTCTTCCCGGGGAGTTGTTACTGGATCCCGGGACCCTGGCAGTGGCGGGCTGCACAGGCTCCACGGACGGGAGGTGTGGAGAGTGACCTGTGCTCGCACACAGGCCTCTTGGTGGCGGCAGCAGCAGCCTTAGCGTCTCATGCCCGTCTCTGAGGTCCGCACTTTTAGCTGCGGCTCGCGCCCGTCTCTGGAGCTCCTTTAAGCAGCGCTCTTAATCCTCTCTCCTCGCGCAGCAGGAAACAAAGAGGGAAGAAAAAGTCTCTTGCCTCTTCGGCAGCTCCAGACTTTTTCCCGGACTCCCTCCCGGCTAGCCGTGGCGCACTAACCCCTTCAGGCTGTGTTCAAGCCGCCAACCCCAGTCCTCTCCCTGCGCTCCGACCGAAGCCCGAGCCTCAGCTCCCAGCCCCGCCGGCCCCGAAGCGTGAGCAGAGAAGCCTCTCGGGCTGGTGAGTGCCGGTCGGCCCTGATCCTCTGTGCGGGAATCTCTCCGCTTTGCCCTCCGCACCCCTGTTACTGCGCTCTCCTCCGCGGCTCCGAAGCTTCCCCCTTGCGCCACCCGCAGTCTCTGCCTGCGAAGGGGCTTCCTAGTGTGTGGAAACGTTTCCTCCTTCACAGCTCCTTCCCAGTGGTGCAGGTACCGTCCCTTTTATTTTGTATCTGTTTATTCTTTTTTCTTTTGCCCTACCCAGGTACGTGGGGGGTTTCTTGCCTTTTGGGAGGTCTGAGGTCTTCTGCCAGCATTCAGTAGGTGTTCTGTAGGAGTTGTGCCACGTGTAGATGTATTTCTGGTGTATCTGTGGGGAGGAAGGTGATCTCCGCGTCTTACTCTTCCGCCATCTTGAACTGAAGCTCAGCTGAAATATTTTTGTTAATGACATTTACTTACACTCATAGGTAAATAATTATTTAATGTTTTTCTTTCATATTAGATTATAGACTCCAATAATTGATTTGGCCTCAGCTCCTAACATAGTACCAGCACATAATGTGTTATCAAAAGTATATTTTGAGTGAAGGAATGAATTTATATAGTACTTTCTAATTTGCCAAATGTTTTCATGTACATTTTCTTATTTTGCTTTTTCATAGCCTACTCTTTTCGATAGCTTGGGTAGATATTATTGCCGTCTGAATTTTACAAATGAGGTCACTAAAACTTAGAGAGTTAAGTGATGTGCTTATGGTCACAGAGCTACTAAGAGTAAAACAATGATTCTCATAGTGTGGTACCTGGACCAGAAGTAACAGTTTCACCTGGGAACTTGTTAGAAATGTGAATTCTCAGGCTCCACCTCAGACATACTGAATCAGAAACTCTTCAGGTGGGGTCCAGAAACTTTTGTTTTAATAATTGTTCCAGGTGATTTTGATGCATGCTAAAGTTAGAGAAGCACTGCTGTAATGAATGAACTTTCACTGTATCCTCTTAATCCGAATTCTGTATTATTTCTGCTTTACCATTTTGGCTCTCTAATACTGCTTAAATGTAAAGAGGAAGGTCTTTGATATTATCATGCCAACTTGAGTCTCTAAGGGGAAGAGTCCTTACTTCCATAGCAAATAATTACTTAGTGAGGAACTAGTTGGTCTGTAAATGTCTTCCTCCCCTGCCCTCCTTCCTCCCTCCCTCTCTTCCCTCTTTCCTTTTTTCCTCCCTCTCCCTCTCCCTCCATCCCCCTCTTTCTTTTCTTTTCTCTGGTATTGGTATTAGGATAACACTATCTTCATAAAAATTTTTGGGAGGTATTCCCTTCTCTTTTAAATTTTGGAAGTGATTGTATAGAATTAGTGTTAATTCTTCTTTAAATGTTTGGTGGAATTCTCCAGTGAGAACATCTGGGCCTGGAAATTTCATTTTTGGAAGATTTTAAGTTACAAATTCAATTTCTTATTAGTTTGAGAACTCTTCATAGTACCTATCATATGAGGTGATTGTGATAGTGTTTTTTAAGGAATTGGCCAATTTTGTCAAATTTATGTGTGTAGAGTTGTTCATAGTATTCTCCTATTATTATTCAGTTGTTTGCAAGGTTTATAGTGATATACTCTGCTTCATTCCTGAGTTTGGTAATTTGTGTCTTCTCTTTTTCAATCTTGCTAGAAGTTTGTCAATTTTGTTGATCTTTTCAAAGAACCAGCTCTTTGTTTCAGTATTTTTCTGTATTGTTTTTCTCTTTTCAACTTAATTGATTTCTGCTCCAGTTTTTATCATTTCCTTTCTTTTCTTGCTTTGGATTGATTTTGCTCTTCATTTTCTAGTTTCTTGAGATGGGAGCTAACATTATTGATTTGAGACCCTTTTTAAGCATGTGCACTTAGTGCTATAAATTCCTGCAGCACTACTTTAGCTGTGTCCCACACATTTTGATATGCTGTGTTTTCATTTTCTTTTGGATAATTGTACATTTTTTAAATTTTGCTTTGAGACTTCCTCTCTGATCCATAGATTATTTGGAAGTGTGTTGTTTAGTTTCTAATTGTTTTGATATTTTCTTATCTTTTTGTCATTGATTTCTAGGTTGATTCTGTTGTGGTCAGAGGACACGTTGTATGATTTCAATTCTTTTAAATTTGTTGAAGTATGTTTTATGGCCCCGGATATGTTCTATTTTTGTTTCATGTGTACTCGAAAAGAATGTATATTTTGATGTTGTTGGATGGAGTATTCTATTAATGTCAGATCCTGTTGATTGATGGTATATTAGTCTGCTAGGGCGGCCACAACAAAATACTACAGACTAGGTGGTTTAAACAACAGAGATTAATTTTCTTTCAGTTTTGGATCCTGGAAGTCCAAGATTAAGGTGTTGGCAGGTATGGTTTCTCCTGACACCTGTCTCCTTGGCTTGAAGATGGCTGCTTTCTCACTGTGTCCTCAAAGAGTCTTTTCTATATGAGCACACATCCCTGGTGTCTCTTTATCTGTATGTCCAAATTTCCTCTTTTTATAAGGATACTAACCAGATTGGATCAGAGCTCACCCTGATGGCCTCATTTTAATGTATTTATTTAAAGGCTCTATCTCCAAATACAGCCACAACCAAAGTACTGTGGGTTAGGACCTCAACATATAAATTTTGGGGGGACACAGTTCAGACCATAACAGATGGTACTGTTGAATTCTTATATAGTCTTGCTGACTTTCTGTCTAGTTGTTCTATCAATTGTTGAGAGGTGGGTGTTGACATATCCACTATAATTGTTGATTTGTCTATTTCTCCTTTTAGTTCTATCAGTTTTTACCTCACATAGTTTGTAGCTGTGTTTTTTGGAACATTTTAGGCACATTTAGGATTGCTGTGCCTTCTTAGTGTGTTTAATTTTTAAGGTCCCTCTCTGCCTCTGGTAATTTTCTTGCTCTGAACTTTAAATGATAATAATATAGTCACTCCTGCTTTCTTTTGATTAATGACAATTATCATTAATGTTTGAATGATATATCTTTTTTCATCCTTTTACTTTCAACCTACCTATATTGTATATTTGAAGTGAATTTCTTGTAGACAGAATATAGTTGCTTCAAGTTCTCTAATCTACTCTGACAATTTTTGTCTTTTAATAGGTATTTTTAGATAATTTACATTTGATGTAATTATTGAACTACAGTACAAAATACTGATATACTCTTGAACAGTGTGGAGGTTGGGGCACTGACCCTCTACACAATTGAAAATCTGTGTATAACTTTATAGTCAGCCCTCTGTATCCCCAGTTACACATCCACAGATTCAACCAACTGTGGATTGTAGTACTGTAGTACTTATTTATTGAAAATAATCCAGATGTAAGTGAACTTGCTCAGTTCAACCTGTGTTTTTCAAGGGTCAAGTATATTAGGGCTAAATTCTGCCATTTATTTGGTTTTCTCTTTGTTCACTTTACTTTTTGTTTCTCTGTTATCTTTTCCTGACTTTCTGTGGATTTATTGAACATTTTTTTAGAATTCTATTTTAATCTGTCTATAGACGTTTTGAGAGTGTCTCTTCGTATAGCTTTTTTAGTGGTTGCTCTTGGTATTACATTATATTATACATAACTTATCAGAATTTAACAGTCATGTTAATTTACTCTTTCAAGTGAAGTATAGAGACCTTATCTCCCTTTATATCCCAATTTCCTCCCCTCTTTATACTTCAATTTTATTAAAACTTTCCCTTATGCACACTTAAAACTACATCAATGTGTGTTATAATTTTTGTATCAACTATCGTACATACTTTAGAAAGGTCAGGAGGAGAAGGAAAGCCTATTGGATTTACTTATCTTTTTGCTCACCTGCTTTTTCTTCCTTTGAAAGTTCTTTCTTTTACTGTTTGTTTTCTGTTTAGAGAACTTCCTTTGGCCATTTTTGCATGTGTTTGCTGGCAACAGTTTCCTTCAACTGAGAATGTCATGATTTCTGCTTCATTCCTGAAGGATGTTACCACTGGGTATAGAATTCTGGGTTGACAGTTCTTTTTTCTCAACACTTAAACAATATTGTGCCACTTTCTTCTGGCCTCCATGGTTTCTGATGAAAAATCTTTATCAGAACTCTTTTCCCCTATTGGTAAGGTATTGTTTTTCTCTGGCTACAATCAAGATTTTTCTTTAGTTCAGAAGTTAATTATGCTGTGTCTTGTTGTGGATTTCTTTGGGTTTATTCTGTTTGATATTCACTGGGCTTCCTGAAACTGTAGATTTGTGACTCTTGACAAATTGGGGAAGATTTCAGCCATTAATTTCTTCAAGTATTTTTTCAGCACTGCCCTGACAGTTTCCTAAGGCTCTGTTCATTTTTCAAAACTCTGATTTTCTCTCTATTGTTCAGATTGGATTTCTATTGTTTTATCTTCTAGTTCCCTGATTCTTTCCTCTATCCCCTCTATTTTGTTATTGAGTTTTAATTTTTTTTTTTTTTTTTTTTTGTGGTACGTGGGCCTCTCACTGTTGTGGCCTTTCCTGTTGCAGAGCGCAGGCTCCGGACGCGCAGGCTCAGCGGCCATGGCTCACGGGCCCAGCCGCTCTGTGGCATGTGGGATCTTCCCGAACCGGGGCACAAACCCGTGTTGCCTTCATCGGCAGGCGGACTCTCAACCACTGCGCCACCAGGGAAGCCCGAGTTTTAATTTTGATTATTGTAATTTTCAGTTCTAAAATGTCCATTTGGTTGTTTTTTATATCTTTGGTTGCTTTGTTCTCTGAGACTTCCTATTTCTTTGCTGAGGGTTTTATTCTTTCATTTGTTCATAATTACCTCTCCTCCATCTTCCAGGAAATGAAAGTCTGTGTTTCCTGGTATAGTTCTTTTCCCAAAGTGATGAAGTACTTTTTTTTTCAGATATAATTTATTTTTTTGAAGAAAATATACCTGAATGAAAATGTATTCCATGTAATTTTTCCAGTGCCTTGACTGTGATGTTTATCCAACATACTTCATCAGTATTTAAGAAGCTGCCTGATTAATTTTGCCCATTCTGCCTTGGTTTTCAGACTTCCTTTCTATGTGTACAGGGAGTTATGTCATATTAGTCATTTAGCCAGGAGAGCCTATTGCCAACAGGCCTCCAATATCGAATAATTCTGGTTGGGAAGTGGCTAGGAAAATATTAACATTTGTTCATGGAAAGTAGATAAATCATTAATCAACTAATATATGATAAAAAATGTAGCCCCTGGGACTTCAGTTGGGCCTTGACTAATTGGTAAAATTTGATTAGGGCTGGAAGAAACGGATGGATTTTTGGATTTTACAACATTGCTTAAGTAAGGAGACTATTTGAGTGAGTGTTAGATAATCCTGTCTGGAGTGAAGGGAACATTCTGGAATGCCCTGTGAAGTACTCATTGAACTAGTTAGAAGGTCAAGAGAGATCACAGTGGCTCATGTAATCTAGCTCTCTGGCTTCCATAAGGACCACTTCAATGTGGAATCCTGAAGCATTGGATCCTAATATGGTCAGCTGATAGGAGCAAGAAGCATCACCAGAGGGAAGGATTTGTTTGCTGAATCATCAAGAGTTCTGTGAGCTCTTCTGCTTCAGGTTGTTCTGTAAATAGGTCTTTCCCTTCTTCTCTGATGATGTTCAGTGGTAAGCAAGAGGTATTTAAGTCTTTGTGAACAAGTCTGAGAAAACTGGTTTATATATCTCTTTGTATTTTGATCCTTAAATTTTTCATGTGTAGAGGAGAACTCTCTGTTTACCCATAGTAGTTAAGCAAGACCTCAGGTTGTGCATTTTTATCTTTGACTCCCCTTTCTGTGCTGCCATGATTATGCCTTCACCTTGGTTTTACTGTTATTACTTTTACCCTATTGCATTATATGAATTTCTATAAGCTATTTAAATAATTCTTGAATACGCTGGGATCTAAATAAACAAATAAAAACCTATTTGCCCTACCACACAGCACATTTTTGGACCTCCATTTTCTACCTATCTTCTTCAGATCTTTCCTCCTTCTCAGGAAACGAATTCAAACTGACACAGAATGAAAATGAAAATCCCCTTTCACCTTCCCTGAGTCCTCAATCTCACTTCCCAGGACTAACCATTAAGAGTATCTTATGTATGCTGGGCAATGAATGTTAAAAGAAGCCTGAAAACTGTTTGATTAGATATTTTTTTCTAACTTTTTTCCCTAAAATCTTATGTATCATGAATAAGAAATATGGGACTCATTATCCCCTGAGACCATATAGGTCAAGTATATGAGCAGTTTTAAACAAGTTTTATTTAAATGTATAGACAAAAGATCCATCTAGTGAATTTATTCATTAGACCACAGGGATGTTCAGGGCCTGTATGGAGCATTCAGAGATAATAAAATGGGGGTAACCTCCATGGTGTCCATGACCATCCTTGCATCTAATGTCTAATGATGTGCTAGTAACTGTTTAACTAGTGGCAAAAAAAAGATGTGAGTGTGTGTGTGTGTGTGCATGTGTGTTAGATACAGAAATACCTATATATACTTTGTTATAAATGTTACTGGTATACAGATGCGTAGCACACAATTTACAAGTACTAATAGCATATACAGTATTCCTTATCATAAATGTTTTGTTGATTTTTGCTGAATTCTTGTGTCTATAGACAACCTATGGGTGCAATTCAACCACGACATGAAAAATGGAGTTTCATTCTGATCTGCCCTTTTCCCAGTAAAATTTATTGTCATCACATCTGTTGTATGATCTATGATTAAACTATTTCTCATTCTTGTACAAATCACATTCATTAAACAGAAATCTCTTTCCGCTTCAGTACTATGTATGTCAAAACTTCAGTCACTTATCAATGACATGAGTGACTTCTTTGCTGAATTAGCTACTTCTCAAATGCTGGAAGAGTATTTCCTCCCTAGTTTGTGTGCCTTAGAATATATGGCTACAGATATGATACACTTTTAAAAAAAGTTTCATCTGCAATGTTAACATTTTCTTCATCTCTTTCTTAAGCACAGGCAATCAATAAAACAATAAATCAAACCCAGATTTTTAGCTTTTGCTGATTTCCATGGTGCAGACACTCCCACCTTGGCTGATTTCTAGTTACCAACATGATGCTTCTGAAAGAGGAACTGGGAAGAGATGATCAGTAACACACCATATATAGTAGAGTCGTCCTTCTGTATCCACGGAGATTGGTTCCAGGTCCACCATGGATACCAATATCCATATATATTCAAGTCCCTGAAATAATATAACACAATATTAGCATACAACCTATGCACATCCTCCTGTATACTTTAAATCATCTCTAGATTACTTATAATACCTAATCCAATGTAAATGCTATGTAAATTGTTGTAAGTACAATGTAAATGTTATGCAAAAAGTTGCCAGCATATGGCAAATTCAAGTTTTGTTTTTTGGAAATTTCTAGAATTTTTTCCAAATATTTTTGAATATTTGGTTGAATTCATGGATGTGGAACTGGAAGATATGGAAGGCTAACTGTATTTTCATCATAAAAACGTAATAGATGTATATATAGGAGTATAAATTTTTGTAAAATGCAGTAAAGTAATTAAGAAGTGAGAATTTTGAGTATTTTTTTACCTTTCTTTTTCAGTATAATTCATTTAATTTTAATTTCTAATAATGGCTGTGTTTAACACTGGCTCACAAAATCTGTGAAACTTTAACAAGCCACTCCTTTGTGAGCCTCCATGAACCAGCTGTATCACCCCAATGTTTATGCCACTGTCAGAGAAAGAGTTGAAGCAGATCAGAATATGCCACCCCAAACTATGGTACTTTGGCTTAAAGATTATTTTGAGCTGAAGGCAAATGAGAAAAAGCAGATACAGGATGAGCTCTCTGTTCTCCCCTCACTGCCTAACAGCAGGGCATAAATTTATCTTGTGATGTGTCTCTCCCCTCCCATACCAGGAAGAGGAGAACAGCCTTTATCATTGGAGCCATAAGTGGCACTGATTTGAGTCTGCATAAACAGAGCTTACTAAATGATCCTTATCATGAGCTTCCTCTATATATTTCCTAGTCACCTTCCCACATGTCATTGCCCTTAGAAACCCAACCTCCTTTCTTTTGTCTAGCTACATATCCACAATTTATAGTCCTTTGTTAAAATGGTATATAAGCCTCTGGGTCTAACTGCTTCTTTGTTTTTGTGTGTTTGTTTGTTTTTCTGTTTTTTTTCTTTCCTGTGAAGCCCCTATGCAAGTAAAATTAAAAATATTAATACAGTTTGTATGGCTTTCCCCTCCTTATCTGTCTTTTGTCAGTTTACTTTTCAAGCCTCTGTTATAGAATCTAAGAGGAGAGAAGAAAAGTTTTCCCTCTCTATAGTTCATTGGGGGTAATTCTGGTTTATAAGGGGATTTTCTAAAGCCAAATCCTGAAGAATAGAAAAGACTTTAGGTTTTCCAACTTTGGGGTTTAATTACTCCTCCTTCCCTTATAGCCTCATGAATAAATGCATTGTGGGTAGGCAGTTTCTTATCCTTTATACCCCTTACACTGTACATCTTTGATTCTCTGTGAATATTTTTTTTTCTGAAATAATGAGCTTTGTAATGGCCACTTCAGTGGCAAAAGATGATGGTGGTGTTAGAGAAGAGAACTTTCCCTGTGAACGAAAGCCTTCATATCCTTGGCATCCCTGACTGCAGTGAGAATGGCCTATTGGATCTTGCATACTTTAACCTCTCAGAAGGGGGATAATGTGTTTCTTTGGTTTTCTTAAGGCAGTGGGGTGTTCCTTCTGACATCCTGCAATGCCAAGGCAGAAGCTGCCCACTCCATGGGAGGCAGTTAATTGAGTTTTCTGAGGTTCTCCTACCAAAGATGCTTGTCAGTGTATGTACAAACTCCTGAGCTGGACCACTCTCTTCTGCCGTATCATAGCTTGAGGTCACTTTCCAAGGGGAAGAGATCAATCTGCTATCAGCAGCTCTTGCCTCTGCTGCCTTCTTAAAGGAGTAGACTCCCTGGAGCCACCCTTACAATTGCAGGCGTTGAACAATAATCAGTATCAAGGCTGCAAAGAACTAAGGCCTTTATTTGTGGTCTTAAGAGCTGCATTTCAGGAGAGACAGATTAAGGTGAAAGAGTCAAAAGGCTTATAAAGACAAAAAGCCACACAACTGTTAAAGTTGCCCAGTGGGAATTGTGATGGACCCTGATGCAAGTCAGGAAATATTTGTCCTTAAGGAATCATGAGTTGTTTCAGGAGAGGGGCTTGATAAGTAGACAGGCTGTTACAGTTATTTTAGGGTAAGAATCCAGTAAATATCTTGAGTTTCTTACAGATGTTTTGGATGCCTTCATTAGGACAGTAAGTGGTCAATAGGTCAGATTCCACCTGGGCCGAGATGTGCATAAGTCACACTTCCTCAGTGGTCTCCTGGCTCCATTTGAGAGAGCTCATATAGGGCTGCAATTCCATTTTGCTTTTCTTCTCACACAAGACAACCGCCTTCTCCTATTGCTAGTGATGACATCTGTGAATGATATGGTAGCATTCAGTTTGAAGTTTGCTTTTCATGTATATGATATTTCCATTCCAACAGCAACATTT
The DNA here is from genome assembly GCF_011762595.2 of Tursiops truncatus. Taxonomy (NCBI): domain Eukaryota; kingdom Metazoa; phylum Chordata; class Mammalia; order Artiodactyla; family Delphinidae; genus Tursiops; species Tursiops truncatus. The sequence continues at coordinate 17,781,452 of NC_047034.1, read as the reverse complement.
GTTGGTCTGACCCCACTGTGGTAGGCAAAGAAGGTTAACAAGAGTGTATGGGAAATAAAAAATAGCAATTAGGAGGGATATGGAGAGGACTTGTAACATTTTTTCTTACAAAAAAAGAAAACAAGCACTATAAAATGTTTTCCTTTACGCTGTGTTGAATTTATGGTAATTCAGTGAAGGTGTTTTACTGTTTTTAACATATCAATGACAAGAAAACAGCCTCAAGAGATTTCTTTGATTCTTTTTGATCTTGAAAAGGAACACAACTTAGAAATGGGGGAAAAAACAGACCTAATTAAGATAGTCTGTAAGTTCTATTTTTTTCTTTCATTCAAAAGGAAAGATGTCAGCCATGTCTAGAAAAGCAGTTTGATGACTTTTCTCTTGCCTGTCTACCATGGATATTGTTCTGTTGTTTTAGAACTTAACACCCTTCTCCTGAAACTCTGAGGTCTGGTTTCAGAGCTGTCCTCCTAGACATGAAAAGTAATACTGGAAAAAGAACATATAACTGCTTTTCTTAGAGTGCTGAGTCAGGGACAGCAGCTGGTTCAGAAAGGATTCTGAACTGGAAGTGAGCTAACAAGGTCAAGGGAAAGCTTGAGAATCAAGTCCAAGTTCAAGATGCACAGCTAATTCAGAACCCTGAAAGGATGAAGACGTTAGTGACGAAACTTGCAAAGGCCAAAGAAACACAATCCACAAGAAGCAGAGTCAGAGGGGATTTATTAGCAAGAAATGATCTCCCATAGGAGACAAAGCCTGCTTGCTGGCACACGTGTTTAGATGTTCCAATGTTACGTGTGTCTTACACTGTGGCCAGTCCCAGAATTACAGTGGGGAAGGGATGTCTCTCTCCCCAAGCTCTGGTGATCTTGACAAACAGAACTCAGTTACAGCAGAGCCTTTTAGAAAATGACTCAATATTATGACATTTCCTAACCCATATCTATCAATTTTGGGGTTTGCAAAGTATTTTGTGGGATCACATAAAGACAGGAATGCCATCTGTTTTTCAATGAATAAATATAAGTCATTTTTTTCCTCATTCAAAACAAATCAGTGTGAAGGGCTCTAAGTAAGAATCTAGCAAACACATGACCCTTTATGGAGGCTGCTGAAGATTCGGTCATTCAGCTAATTTGTTTCTCAGCTGAACACTTCCTTCTCTGGTGGTGGTACAATTAAAAGTGACTTTTATTCTTACTCATATATTTTAAATTTTGTACCTACAATAGATTGTTAGTTAAATTCTGGATCATAAAGAATATTGATGCTGAAACATGGATATAATCCTGTAAATTAATCACAAGATGCTCTTCCCTATATTTATAAGTTTAATTTATCTGATGGAAAAATTTATACAATACCTTGAGATGTTTCCAGAACTTTGAGAAAACGAATACTTACAGAGAAACTATAGTAATGATTATACCCAATTTATTGGGAATAAAGACTATATGTCAGCAATATATTATATGTGAAGAGGGTTTACAAGTAAAAATATAAAACCTTTCTGAATTAGTTTAGAAGTAAAATAAAAAGTATGAAAAGTCTAATTTGTTGCCAAAAGGTAGTTAATTGTAGTGTACATTTAAATATATATACATATATATTTTACATCTACATGTATATTTACATGTATATAATTATATAATATATATATAGTTTATGATCTCCAAACCAAATAAGACATAGGCGGTTTTAGCTTTTTTATGGTAAATTGTTTTATATAACAAAATTAATTTAATGGAACTTAAGTCACAATGAGTCTTCATACATCATGATTATTATTAATGATAATATTAGTGGGACTTTTATAATGCAATCAATACTATTCCACTCTAAAATAAAAGCAAGTCTTTATTTAAAATAATTTCTTTTCAGTACATGCACCCCTATGTGCATAGTAGCACTATTCACAGTAGCCAAGTCATGGAAGCAACCTACATGTCCATCGACAGATGAATGGATAAAGAAGATGTGGTAAATATATACAATGGAATATTCTCAGCCATTAAAAAGAACAAAATAATGCCATTTGCAGAAACATGGATGGACCTAGAGATTATCATACTAAGTGAAGTAAGTCAGAAAGAGAAAAACAAATACCATATGATATCTCTTATATGTGGAATCTAAAATGTGACACAAACGAACCTATCTACAAAACGGAAGCAGACTCACAGACATAGAGAACAGACTTGTGGTTGTCAGTGGGGAGGTGGGGAGGGAGAGGGATGGACTGGGAGTTTGAGGTTAGTAGATGAAAACTGTTACATTTAGAATGTAACAGTGGGCTTCCCTGGTGGCGCAGTGGTTGAGAGTCCGCCTGCTGATGCAGGGGACACGGGTTCGTGCCCCGGTCTGGGAAGATCCCACATGCCGCAGAGCGGCTGGGCCCGTGAGCCATGGCCGCTGAGCCTGCGCGTCCGGAGCCTGTGCTCCACAATGGGAGAGGCCACAACAGTGAGAGGCCCGCGTACCACAAAAAAAAAAAAAAAAATAAATAAATAAATAGAATGTAACAGTTTAGCACAGGGAACTGTATAGCACAGGGAACTACATCTAATCTCCTGGGATAAACCGTAATGGAAAAGAATATATATAAAAAAAGAATATATATATGTGTATAACTGAGTCACTTTGCTGTACAGCAGAAATTAGCACAACATTGTACATCAGCTAACCTTCAATAAAAAAAATCATTTCTTTTCATATGCCACTTAGCAGTTGAAACAAAAGTTCTAAGAGAGTTTGGGGATAATTATGCCCATGGAAAGAGTTCACAGTTCACATCATACCAGAAATGCTGAGATGCAATGTTGAACCTGGATGAACCCTTTAAGAACATCTGGGCAGTGCCCTCAGTTGTATCGGTGAGGGATAATTAAGCTTAAAATTTCATGCATTTCTATGTGACACAGGCCAAATGTTGTACCCTGGGACACTGCCCCACACTGTGAAATGCTGATATAATATGACTTGTTAATGGCACAGATGGTATTCAAAAATGTATTCCCTGTGTGGTTTTCTCTCTTATCAACAGAACGGTGTGAAATTCATTATTTTCGTAAGAAACACTGAACAGGGGGCATCAACAAAATTACATTTTCTGTCTTGGAAAAGGGGGTCAACTTCTTTGTCCATTGACGCTATCCTCTGAACAATGGATTGAGAGTGAATTTATTGTCAAATTTAAAGAACTACACTATTTGGGGAGAATATTTTTAAATGAACTTATTTTAAAAATATTACTTGGTAAATGTAAATATCAAGTAAAGAAAAGTTAGTTTGAACTCTTACTCTGTAGTTTTTATTCATTGGATGAACTTTTGGGATAAGTATTTTTCTCATCCCTACCACCCTATCTATGGAATAGAACCCAAATATCTTCTAGGCTGTGGGCACCCATGGAGTCATATTAAAGTAAGATATTTCCTCCTCAGAAGCAGAGACTCTGGGAGTCCCTGGAGTGTCTTCTATGTGTTCACGTGCAGTTTTTCTTCTACTCCCAGCTGGTACCCTTGCCCACTGGCTGCCAGAGGGAAAAATATGCGTGAGCACTGTTGCACAGGCTCTGGGGGAGTGCCGCTCCCAGGCCTGTTACTACCCTGGTTGGAACCCGCAGGTGCCAAATATTGTTCTTTATGTGTCCCCCCTCATGCTAAGAGTGACACCGTGTTCCCCTCTAAAAAGGTCCCCATTCTCCACCTGGATGAATTTGGTCTCTTGGTCCTGGAATAAGCCTGATTGATCTCAAGACATAAGTTTCTCTGGGAAATGGTGCCTTTGGCTCCTACCTGCAGCTTCCTCAAGGTAAATGTAGACTTAGGTCTCTAGGCCTGGGTGGGGACACACCCACACACGCAGAGCTGTCATCTCCTGTAGCCTTTTCTTCTGCCTTCCTCCAAGACATTTTCTTGGGCTTTTTTTCCCCTCCATTCACATCAACTTAGGCAATAGATCCTGGAGCTCCAATGGCTCACAGGTTCACCTGACACAACCAGATCTTGAATCTCCTTTGGGGCTGGCAGGGAAGCTCTGCTGTGATAATTAATCATAGCCTAGAGTTGTGGTGTGTACATCTGCTCCTCCCAAAAGATCTGTGAGATGGTATTTTCAACTCTGAAAGGGTAACTGAGTTGCCTGAAGGTAGCAAGAGGCAGAGGCAAACTTATTCTGAATCTACTCTCTGACTCTTTATCCAGTGTTCTCCCGTGACACACAGTTTCCCTCAGGCATTGTCCACCAAACATAGAATGTAATCTCTGTAAGGGACATTTGGGAGTATCTATTCCAGTGCTTTATTTTACAGATGAGGGAGCTGAGGCTTCTTAAAGTGATTTTCCCAAGAGAAGCTGGGAGTGGAAGCCAATTAAAAAGGGCCCTATGTGTCCTCTTGCAGGGCGTGTAGGTGGGTGATGGAAATGTTCTGCCTCCTATAGACACCGTCTTTCTCCGGAGGAGTTCTATTTAGTTAATGCTTTGAATAAGAGCCTGAAAGTTTTTGAAGGCTGGAAAACAGAGGAGTTGCTACTAAAAATGAACAGTTTGGATATATCAAATTAGTGGAATCCTCATCTGATGCTTTGCTTGGCAGATGTGGTGAACTTCACCTGGAGAAGGTAGAAACCACCTGGTTTATTTGTAAAATGTTTTTTTATGTGCAAGAACAACTTAAATTAGTGTGATATACTGGAAACCCTCAGACCAAGACCCAGAGAACCTGGGCCCTTGCTGAGACTCTGCTACTAAGTGGCTATGTGACATGGGAAAGTCATGTCAGTACTGAGTCTCCAGTTTTCTCACCTGTAAAATGGCCTCTACAATATTGTAATCACAGACTGTTCAAGAAGATGTGAGGTTCAGAGGCAATAAGGTGAAAGGAGCCCCACTGAGTACTGGTAAGTGCTCTGTCTATGTGAGGCACTATCAGTAATTAAGGTGCTTAAGCTTACAGGGCACCCCAGTTGTTACCGAAGCAAACTTGGGTCTGCTTGTCCATGTGCAGTAAAGCCAATCTACTGACACTGGGTTGTGGTGAAGGAAAGTGCAGTGTTAATTACAGGGGTCAAGCAAGGAGTCTACATAGCTAGTTCATTTTTTTTTTTTAACATCTTTATTAGAGTACAATTGGTTTACACTGGTGTGTTAGTTTCTGCTGTATAAAAAAGTGAATCAGCTATACATATATATATCCCCATATCCCCTCCCTCTTGCATCTCCCTCCCACCCTCCCTATCCCACCCCTCTAGGTGGACACAAAGCACTGAGCTGATCTCCCTGTGCTATGTGGCTGCTTCTCACTAGCTACCTATTTTACATTTGCTAGTATATATATGTCCATGCCACTCTCTCACTTCATCCCAGTTTACCCTTCCCCCTCCCCATGTCCTCAAGTCAGTTCTCTATGTCTGCATCTTTATTCCTGTCCTGCCCCGAGGTTCTTCAGAACCATTTTTTTTTTTTTTAGATTCCATATATGTGTATTAGCATACTGTATTTGTTTTTCTTTTTCTGACTTACTTCACTCCATATGACAGACTCTAGGTCCATCCACCTCAACACAAATAACTCAATTTCATTTCTATTTATGGTTGAGTAATATTCCATTGTATATATGTGCCACATCTTCTTTATCCATTCATCTGTTGATGGACACTTAGGTTGCTTCCTTGTCCTGGCTATTGTAAATAGTGCTGCAATGAACATTGTGGTACATGTTTCTTTTTGAATTATGGTTTTCTCAGGGTATATACCCAGTAGTGGGATTGCTGGGTCGTATGGTAGTTCTATTTTTAGTGTTTAAGGAACCTCTATACTGTTCTCCATAGTGGCTGTATCAGTTTACATTCCCACCAACAGTGCAAGAGGGTCCCCTTTTCTCCACACCTCTCCAGTGTTTATTGTTTGTAGATTTTTTGATGATGGCCATTCAGACCGGTGTGAGGTGATACCTCGTTGTAGTTTTGATTTGCATTTCTCTAATGATTAGTGATGTTGAGCATCCTTTCATGTGTCTGTTGGCAGTCTGGGTATCTTTTTGGAGAAATATCTATTTAGGTCTTCTGCCTATTGTTGGATTGGGTTGTTTCTTTTTTTCATATTAAGCTGCATGAGCTGCTTGTATATTTTGGAGATTAATCCTTTGTCAGTTGTTTCATTTGCAAATATTTTCTCCCATTCTGAAGGTTGTCTTTTCATCTTGTTTATGGTTTCCTTTGCTGTGCAAAAGCTTTAAAGTTTCACTAGGTCCCATTCATTTATTTTTGTTTTTATTTCCATTTCTCTAGGAGGTAGGTCAAAAAGGATCTTGCTGTGATGTATGTCATAGATTGTTTTGCCTATGTTTTCCTCTAAGAATTTTATAGTGTCTGGCCTTACATTTATACCTTTAATCCATTTTGAGTTTATTTTTGTGTATGGTGTTAGGGAGTGTTCTAATTTCATTTTTTTTACATGTAGCTGTCCAGTTTTCCCAACACCACTTATTGAAGAGGCAGTCTGTTCTCCATTGTGTATTCTTACCTCCTTTATGAAAGATAAGGTGACCATATGTGCGTGCATTTATCTCTGGGCTTTCTATCCTGTTCTGTTGTTCTATATTTCTTTTTTTGTGTGTCAGTACCATACTGCCTTGATTACTGTAGCTTTGTAGTATAGTCTGAAATCAGGGAGCCTGATTCCTCCAGGTCCGTTTTTCTTTCTCAAGATTGCCTTGTCTGTTTGGGGTCTTTTGTGTTTCCATACAAATTGTGAATTTTTATCTTCTAGTTCTGTGAAAAATGTCATTGGTAGTTTGATAGGGATTGCACTGAATCTGTGGGTTGCTTTGGGTAGTAGAGGCATTTTCACAATGTTGATTCTTCCAATTCAAGAACATGGTATATCTCTTCATCTGTTTGTACCATCTTTAATTTCATCAGTGTCTTATAGTTTTCTGCATACAGGTCTCTTGTCTCCGTAGGTAGGTTTATTCATAAGTATTTTATTCTTTTTGTTGCAAGAGTAAATGGGAGTGTTTCCTTAATTTCTCTTTCAGATTTTTCATCATTAGTGTATAGGAATGCAAGAGATTTCTGTGCATTAATTTTATGTCCTACTACTTTACCAAATACATTGATTCGCCCTAGTAGTTTTCTGGTAGCATGTTTAGGATTCTCTATGTATAGTATCATGTCATCTGCAAACAGTGACAGCTTTAATTCTTTTCCAATTTCGATTCCTTTTATTTCTTTTTCTTCTCTGATTGCTGTGGCTAAAACTTCCAAAACCATGTTGAATAATAGTGGTGAGAGTGGGCAACCTTGTCTTGCTCCTGATCTTAGTTTTTCACCATTGAGAATGATGTTGGCTATGGTTTTATTCATATATGGCCTTTATTATGTTGAGGTAAGTTCCCTGTATGCCTACTTTCTGGAGAGTTTTTATCATAAATGGGTGTTGAATTTTGTTGAAAGCTTTTTCTGCATCTATTGAGATGATCATATGGTGTTTCTCCTTCAATTTGTTAATATGGTTTATCACATTGATTGATTTGTGTATATTGAAGAATCCTTGCATTCCTGGGATAAACCCCACTTGATCATTGTGTATGATCCTTTTAAAGTGCTGTTGGATTCTGTTTGCTAGTATTTTGTTGTCGAGTTTTGCATCTATGTTCATCATGATATTGGTCTGTAGTTTTCCTTTTTTGTGACATCTTTGTCTGGTTTTGGCATCAGGGTGATGCTGGCCTCATAGAATGAGTTTGGGAGTGTTCCTCCCTCTGCTATATTTGGGAAGAGTTTGAGAAGGATAGGTGTTAACTCTTCTCTGAAAGTTTGATAGAATTCGCCTGTGAATCCATTTGGTCCTGGGCTTTTGTTTGTTGGAAGATTTTTAATCACAGTGTCAATTTCATTGCTTGTGATTGGTCTGTTTATATTTTCTACTTCTTCCTGGATCTGTCTCAGAAGGTTGTTCTTTTCTAAGAATTTTTCCCGTTCTTCCAGGTTGTCCGTTTTATTGGCATATAGTTGCTTGTAGTAATCTCTCATGATCCTCTGTACTTCTGCAGTGTCAGTTGTTACTTCTCCTTTTTCGTTTCTAATTCTATTTATTTGAGTCTTCTCCCTTCTTTACTTGATGAGTCTGGCTAATGGTTTATCAATTTTGTTTATCTTCTCAAAGAACCAGCTTTTAGTTTTATTGATCTTTGCTATCGTTTCCTTCATTTATTTGTCATTTATTTCTGATCTGATCTTTATGATTTCTTTCCTTCTGCTAACTTTGGGGTTTTTTAAATTCTTCTTTCTCTAATTGCTTTAGGTGTAAGATTAGGTTGTTTATTTGAGATGTTTCTTGTTTCTTGAGGTAGGATTGTATTGCTATAAACTTCCCTATTAGAACTGCTTTTGCTGCATCTCATAGGTTTGGGGTCATCGTGTTTTCATTGTCATTTGTTTCTAGGTATTTTTTGGTTTCCTCCTTGATTTTTTCAGAGATCTCTTGGTTATTAAGTAGTGTATTGTTTAGCCTCCATGTGTTTGTATTTTTGCACATTTTTTCCTGTAATTGATATCGTCTCATAGCATTGTGGTTGGAAAAGATACTTTATACAATTTCAATTTTCTTAAATTTACCAAGGCTTGATTTTTGACCCAAGATATGATCTATCCTTGATAATGTTCCATGAGCACTTGAGAAGAAAGTGTATTCTGTTGTTTTTGGATGGAATGTCCTATAAATATCAATTAAGTCCATCTTTACTCTAGTCATGTCAAGTTTAGGGAGAGGAACTCTAGAAATTTGGAGAATCACTAGGATCCTTCTTCCCTGGTCCCATCTGTTGTTAAAGGAATTGAGAATTGCTTCCTTTGAATCTGAGTACATTGGATGCCTCAGATTGAAGGTCATCCATTTCTCTTACAAGTGTCTTTTTTTAGAAGGATCAGATGTTGTTCTGATCTCCAGCTGTTGGAGATGAGGGTGGATGAGGCATTGGTGGCAGTGTATTCTTGAGTCACATGACTAGGAATATAACCTGTTCCATCTGTGGCATAGGATGTTACATTTAAAAAAAAAATTTATTGATGTATAGTTGATTGACAGTGTGTTAATTTCTGCTGTACAGCAAGGTGACTCAGTTATACATACATATATATATATACATATATATATATTCATTTTCATATTATCTTCCATTATGGTTTATCTCAGGATATTGAATATAATTTCCTGTGCTATATAGTAGACCTTGTTGTTTATTCATTCTATAAAAAATAGTTTACATCTGCTAATCTCAAATTCCCAATCCTTCCCTCCTCCACCCTCCTCTCCCTTGGCAACCACAAGTCTGTTCTCTATGTCTATGAGTCTCTTTCTGTTTTGTAGATCTGTTCACCTGTGTTGTATTTTAGATTCCATATATAAGTGTTATCATATGGTATTTGTCTTTCTCTGTCTGACTTACTTCACTTAGTATGATAATCTGTAGGTCCATGTTGCTGCAAATGGCATTATTTCATTCTTTTTTATGGCTGAGTAGTATTCCTTTGTATGTATGTACCACATCTTCTTTAGAGGATGGTATATTTCTTTAGGAAGATTCTTTTTGTCTCCTAAGGAAAGTTAAAGGGAAAACTAAGATGCTAAGGAATTCTACTTTAGCAGTTAGGTTTAATTTGAGAAGCAGAACCACAATGAGTGAGATGAGATAGGGGGTTTAAGACTTTACACAATTGCAGGACCTGGCAAAGAAATCTGCAGAAGACTGTTGTCTCTGATGTACCTGATGTGAGCCCAAAATTGTTGTGGGTCTGGAGGACTAACTGTCTGGAAGAAAGGAAAACTGCACATGAAGTGGGAGAGAGCAAAAACCAACCTGTGGTTAAACTAGACTCCTCAAGGACAAACTACCTTGGACTTGAGGAAGTAGAAGGAAGCTCTGTGGCAGGAACAGGAGTTGCTGTCGGCTGGCAGAGCTCCATGTCATCCAGGTGAGCTGGCAGATCAGTGACAGCATTCACCAGCTGCCACTGCATCTCACGACATTTACCGACCTTCAGAGTATAAAGGCTGCTGCTTCATTTCTGCCTTATAAAAAGTGGGGAAATGTCTCCTTGACAATCACAACCTGGCACCACGTAGGGAAGGAAACTCTTAGAAATGTAGTCCAGCTTATCTCAGGGAACACAGTACAAAGTCACCAACCATGTCTTCATGGGATCCTTCTTTCACCTAACTATTCAAAGGAATCCTCAGAGCTGCCTTGATCTCCCATATTCCTCAGAATTCTTCTGTGGTCCTAGAAGAGAGGGTGACATTGGCTTCTGATTCAGCTGGCCTTTAATACTAAAATGTGTAGACCCGTGAGCTTTTGTAGTTATTTTCTCACTTATTCCTCCCAGCAAACCTGAGAGATAGGCATTATATCTTCTGCATTTTACAGTTGAGGGTACTGGGGTATTTATTCACCAGGGAATCTGAGGTTGGGAAAGAAGCAGGGACATTATTACCATAAAGAAGTAATTCCTTGGCTTTTAGGTCAGTAGCAATAAATTGTCACAAGTGAAATCTGAAGGACATTGTTGAGTTTGGGCATGTTGCTTGGACCATCTTTTCTTGGATGGGATGCCCTTGGAACTGGCTATTAGCTTGATGATGGTCACTGGCTTCTTAGTAAGCGCATGAGAGCTTTCCAGGTGAAGGGGAACTCCTGGCCATGCTCATTCTGCTGTCAAATCCATCTGAGAAATCAAAAAATTCTCCTGGCAGCCTCAGTGCTCCCTTTGCTTTTTCACCACTTCAAGAGAATTCCTAGCATTCTAAAGTATGAGGTTATACTCATTTCAATCATAACTTGAACCGAAAATGTTGACCTTTTCCAATGCCTTTATAAAATCTTCACCTTCTGGAATCTCTCTCTTCTTAGGGATGAGAAACATCTAATTTTGGAAGCATCAATTGACAGAAAATGTTCTGGCAGCAAAAAGCATCATAGCCTGTTGGGTACTTGGGACTCAATTTCACAGAATAGCCATATTTTGCTTTTTGGGATATTTATCATTCGAAATGCCAGCACTTTGCTTAGTCATAGTTGTAGTTTGCAAGCTTACCTCTAGGAAAAGAGGCTTGGGAAAGGGAAAGAAATAACTTTCGCTTAAGAAAAAAAAAATCTATCTATACATATGTATGTGATGATTGTAGGAAATTCTCTGTTTCAAATGGGTTTTCAGTTTCATAGAAAAAGGCAGGAATGTAAACAAAATAAGTATTCAGAGTACTGTTAAAAAGTCTGTTACACAGTAGTTGAGTCACAAAAGTGAGAGAACTATTTCATAGAGAAAGCCACTCTTCAGCAAGACTTGAATGTTGAACTGGTATTTCCTAAATCAGAGCTTCCCAATCTGGGTGACAGGGCACGTGGATTATAATTGTATTAAACTGTTAAATTCCTTAGTCTTTGGGCTCTTGGAACCTTCTCTATAGACTCCAATATATTGTGTAAATGTTGCCATTTTAAAATGTGTGCCATGGTATGAAAAATGTGGAAGATCACTGCTAAGCTGACACGTGGGAAGAGGGAAGGGTAGTGGGAGCTGCAAAAGCAAAGAGACACAGGTGGGAATCAGCACAGTTTTTTAGAAACATCCAAAGGATTTTGAATAGGAGAGAGTCATGCCCAGATCTGTATCTTAGGAATTTCACTCTTCTCAAAGTATGTAGGTTGGATTGGAATGCTGTAAGACAGGAAGCATGAAGATCTTTAGGGGACCTCTGTAATAGATGAAAGATTATTAAGTTCTGAACAAATAGCATGGGGGATGGAGAGGCAGAGATAAAGATGAGGGATGTCAAAGAAGTAGAATTGAAAACCATTCGTTATCTATTGTTTGGAGGAGGAATAGAGAATTTGTTCATTTATTCATGCGGTCATTTATTCATCACATTTATTGGCTACTTACAGAAGTACTTACTTACTTATTTCTTGGCTCTAGAAAAATAATGGTGAGTAAAACAGATACAGTCCCTAATCATGGACATTATGTTTTGGTAGGGGGTCTTATTGATCAGGTCATCACAAATATAAAATCATTAGTGGTCTGAAACACAGGAGCAGGATGGTATACATTATGTATATATAACAGAGAGCCTGACCTAGTCTACAGTTCAGGGAACGATGCCCTGAGGGAGGGAGGGTGGAATAGGGACCTAAAGGGTAAATAGCAATCAGCCAAATGCTTGGGGGGATGTTGTGGTGGAGAGGAGGGTATAGGCAGAGCCAGCATGTACAAAGATCCTGTGGCCATGGGGAACATAAGACTGTTGGAGGTACTGCTGAAGGAAGACCAGTGTCACTGGAATGTAAAGTAAAAGTAGAGAGAAATGTGAGATAAGACTTAAGAGGACATGGGAGAAAGCTCAGCAGGGCCTTGAAGGTTGTGCCAGGATTTTGGTATTTATCCTCAGGGCAAGTGAAATAAGAGAAGAGTTTTAAGTGAAGTGGTGTGTGTGTATATGTGTGTGTGTGTGTGTGTGTGTGTGTGTGTGTGTGTGTGTGTGTGTGTGTGAGATCTGATCACATTTGAATTTTATCAAATCTATAAAGATCACATTGGTTGCAATTGGGGGAATGGATTGCAGAGGAACAAGAGTGGAGACATGGGGAGACCAGTCAAGCTTATTGTGATAGTCAGGGTGAGGCTGAGAGGTAGCTAGAATTAGGGTGATGGCATAAAAGACAGGTGTGGGTGACTCTGAGAGATATTTACCTGTTAGACTCAACAGGACTTGGTCATATCTTGGAAACAGGGAGTGAGACAAAGGGTATACTCATAGGTCTCTGGTTTGGGTGAAGGGTAGATGATTCTTCCGTATTTTCTGAAATGGGAAACATAGGGAAAGGAATAGTAAGGGAGGAATATTAGTGGCTTCACATGGACACGTGCCTGTGGGACATTTAGGTGGATATGTTCAGTAAGCAGTTTTAGATTTCAGGAGTATATCTTGGTGAAGCTATAATGTGGAAGTCATCAGCCTCCAAGTAATGGTCAAAATGCAAGGGTGGAATGTGTCTGACAAGCAAGGAAGATCACGTAGGGTAAGAGAAGAAGATTAAAGACAGAAGCTTGGGCAATGCCGGTGCAGAGGGGAAGGGCCAAGAAAGAGGAGCCATCCTGGGAGGCTGGGAAAGAGAATGCTCCTCAGGCAAAGCCCCTGAAGACGTTAAATGAAGCATATGTTTCAGCCTCCAAGAGAAACAAGAGAGAATCATTGCGCATCCGGTCTTCAGAAAACACTTCTCTCTCTTTACACAACCAAAGGCTGGATCTATGAAGTAGCAAAATAACTTGTTCAAAAGTGAAAAAGTAGATGTTTGAACAATATCAGACATCCAGCCAGACTCAGATTTGTCCCTGACAAACAAGAATCTGTCCCTCTTTCCTTCTTTCCCCCTAATCTTGTAGGCATTGGATTCAGAGGCTAAAAAAAACCCCAGAAATAGGTTGGGCTGCAATCAGAAGAAAGAAAGAAACAAGAACCCACCAATAATCCTAATTAATTTAATTAAACAACCAATTCTTACCTCTTCTCCTCCCTGCCCCATCACCTGTAAAGAAAGGATTTTTGACTCTCAATGTGTGGACTAATTGAATTCCGGCAAAAGTCTCAGTCAGTCCTGATTAGGAATATCAGTGCTTCCACTTGCGTTCCAGCCGGTTGCTAGAAGCTTAGGAAGGCACGTTTTCTCACTGGGGTCATGAAACCTTGGGATGATGTTTTAACTAACTGAAATCTCAGAGATGTTGCTGTTGATGATTTATGGAGAAGCATATTAGTCCTTATTTTGGCCTCCTCAGTCATCACATAGTTATTACGTATCTGTGATTTGTAAGACATTGTTAAACCCAGGGGTGGCTACAGAAGAATAGAAATTCTTGCTTCCTTCCAGTTTGGCCCACATTTACTTTCCTTCATGGAACCTCTTGATGCCTCCAGCCCCCAGTGATATCACCCTCCTTTGAACTTTTGTTGGGTTTCACACGCTCTTCTCAAATCTAGTTTTAGCAAGATGATGGCTCAGAGGGGCTTGGACTCTGCTGTTCTTCCGAGACAACACTTGGCAGGTTAATTGTAAATTAATCAGAGCCAGATGGATTTAATCAGACTTGCAGAAAGATTTTAGAAGGATCTGGACTCACCAAAATGTTCACCAGCCTGGAAACATTCCGATAAATATAACAGAGCTTTACAAAAACTCGGGAGAATTCTACATATTTATGAACTAGGACCCAAAGCTTTCTGATATAATTGAATAAAAATATTGACCTTCCCAATGGAATAGAGCATTCTTACACCTACGTGTGGGGCCATATATCTCCCATGTTGTCTAATCTGCCTCTTGCAGTGGGATCTGAACTCAGCTTTCACGGGCTGTGTGTGTTCATCTATCTTGCACAGGCTTGGCTCATACAAAGTTACAGAGGAGAAGTTTGCCTCTGGGTCCTTTTTCTCCTTGCCTGGATGCTCTCTCTCTTCCCTGGGTGCTAGTCATCCCCTCACCACCCCCTGATTCTGGGCTAGATAGGATCTTCCTCTGTAGCCGTTCTTCCTGCACATTGGCTCAGGGCTCTATCCTCTGTTTTCTAAGGTGATTTCTAGTTATTTCATATAATAGCTTGTATTTACTTTTTAACAGCAGAGAATGTTTTGGGAATTCCTTGGCAGTCCAGTGGTTAGAACTCTGCACTTCCACTGCAGGGGGCACAGGTTCGATCCCTGGTCAGGGCGCTAAGATCCCTGCAAGGCGTGTGGCGTGGCCTAATAAAAACCCAAAGAACAACAACAACAAAGCAACTGAGAATATTTTCATATGTTACCCTTCCCTGGGACATCTGGGGAGATACTGTGGGGTATAATCCTAGTCTTTTTCCTTGTGGCCGAGGTCTCCTGGATGATGAATACACTTTAATATGTTTTCTTTTCTCAGATTCAGAGTGTCAAAAATTAGTGAATGGCTTTTGAAATACATTTGGTGATTTGAGATTCCAAGTACTAAATTAATACCTGCTTAACTTTTAGGGAAATCTGTCTGACTTGTTAGAATTTTGTTCTTGTTGACCACTTGAGTTGTTAATCATGGCCCCATTAGGTCAGGTAATAACCATAGGCTTTGCACGGTATACTGTAATTGATTTAGTATTCACCAGTTATACTTACACATTTATTTGTATTTAATTACACTAATTAAATCTGGTTTAATGGAAAACTGTCTACACTTGGCTTCCTACCCCTTCTAAGCATGAGCACCTAACAATAGAGCTAAGACCAGGACATGCTGTTTCTCCCTGCACTCCATTTTCTTCTGTGACTTCCTTTCTTTCTTTGGTAAGTCTGTCCCTTCCTCTTCTTTCAAGGGTGTTCTAACCACAGGATGTGGGTGGTATAGCTGGTGTATTGTATCAGAAATCCTGGCAGGACTGGACCATGTTAGGGAGTGGGTGGCCTGAACTCAGAGAAGATTCCTTTTGACAGTATGGTGGGGATGGGGCACTCCCAGCTCACACCCTGAGCTCTCCTGCAGGGCAGACTTGCGGATGCTTCTCCCCACCCTCCCTGTCTGCCGTCATCCCAGGCAAAACATTCACCATGTTATCTCCCTGTGGTTTCTTGCAATCTGTTCACTTCATCATGTTAGTCATCCTTCCCTTAGTTTGTTCTTGGATGCTGTTCATAGGTTACCTCAGCTAATCCCACAGACTACATTTCATGGATACGTACATATAGCCTCAATTTACCATACTACGTGCAGACATTTACCACTTATAAAATAGATACTTAGCTAAGTGTTTTGCCTGCATTTTCTCATTTAATCTTACCATAACCCCGTCATCTGTTTTATGGGTAAAAAAACAGGCTGAGGGAGAATTAACTTAACTGGAGTAATGTCCCACTACTTCAGAAACACTTGTGCTCCTAAACAGTGTCCACTATTACCTCCTTTCCCATACAAAAGTGTCCTAATCTCTTCATTTGGAGTTCCACAATCACCTCATACCTGGAAGTCTAGGAGAGCCTTCTGTCTGCTCATCGCCCACTCCCCCCATTATTCCCTACCCTCAAAGCATCATCATGGAAGCTACAGGGAAGGGGTAGGACTCCAGCTGGACCTTCAGAATGGGGATGATAGAAATATCCTCAAGGAGCGCAGGTCCTGATATGGCCGCTGAAGGCACATAATGGGTGCTAGGTGAATAATCTGACTCAATGGACAGATGAACTGAACGATGATCAGTCCAGTCTTTTATGTTTGTTGTGTATATTATACTACGGTATGGTACATTTAGCAGTTCCTAACCATGATGTGTAGATGCAACACTGTGTAGCAATCATGAGGCTTGGTCAATAATTTGTTGTTAAAACAAAGTTTTTCAATGGTTTACTAAAAAAATAACACTTATAGTGTAACGCAACGCAACCACTGACAATTAGATAAACTTTCTTGAATGGGAGGAAAAGGGGGAAAATGGTAGGATAGCCCAGTATCTGCCTAATATTTTCACAGCCTGAAGTGAGAGATTTTTCAGTCTCAAAATTTGCTGCACTGTTTGTTTTACTTCTCTGCCAATTCAAGGGGGAGTTTTTCTCAAACTTCGGCTATGCTCATGACATTAAGCATACTGTGCAGAGACCATGAGAATGTGCTCAACAGTGTTCACCAAACTCTTCCACTTCGCTCCTGGGTACACAGGGGACCATATGACCCAGGCTCTTTGGATCTAGTTAGGATCATGTGACTGATACAGGCAATGAAATGTGAGCTGAAGTCACGTGCATCACTTCTGGGAGATGAAGAAGCGCCTAGTGTACCTTCCTTCCTCTCTCTTCCCCTTCCTATCTTGGCACAAGCATTGAAGGATTCCAAGATGGCAGAGAAGCATGATGGAAAAAGCCTGGATCACTGAGGTACCACCTGGGGGGCAGCTGAGAACTCAAAGCAAATTGTGATGTGAGTGAGAAATGAACATTATTTTGTCAAACTCCTGAGATTCAAGATTGTTTGTCACTAGGGTTACTACCCTGAGTAGTACTTATATCATCTGTGTCATTGGTTCTTGGCTAAGAACCAGTGGTATGTATTTTAACTCTAAGTTTATTAAGAACATACTTTCTGACTCTGACATTTGGAAGTTTACTCTACTTTATTTCGATTCGTAGAACAGCATTGCCATCACCATTATCATCATCCTCACCCTAACCTTCATATATTGAGCACTTACGTGGGTCATATAGTATTCTAAGTCTCCTGCACACAACTTGTTAAATTAGGACCTTCCATCGGTCTCTGCCTACTATGCTCCAGCCACACGGGCCAAGTTCTTTGATCTTTGGAAAAGTCCAAGCATGTTACTCTCTTTGGGCCTTGGCATCTGTTTCATCTACCATATCTTTGCTGGTTAGCTCATTTGAGTCATTCAGGTTCCATGTCAGTTATAACCTCCTCAGTGAGGCTCTCCCTGATCATTCAAACTAAAGTATCCATCCAGTTCCTCCCTCTTTGCACACCTCTTTTATTGTCTTCATTCTACTATCTGAAATTATCTTGTTTCCTTCCTCACCAGCTGTCTCTTCCCTGGTTCCTCACCACCACCTCTGTAGCCTCAGTCCTGGAACAATGCCTGGTACATAGTAAGTGCTTAGTAAATACTTGTTGAATGAATGAATGAGTGAACGAATAAGTCTTATGTAGTAGAAACTATTATAATCCTAAGTTTTAGATGAGAAAACTAAGGCTTAAATAGATCCCCTACCTACCCACCCTTCCTTCCTTCCTTCCTTCCTTCCTTCCTTCCACCCTCCTTCCCTCCTTCCTCCCTCCCCTTTTTCTTTCTCTCTCTCTCTCTTTCTTTCTCTCTCTCTCTCTCTCTCTCTAAATGGCACATATTATATAGATTGTATATGCAACTGAAGTAAAAAATTCAGCTTACCATTTAAGCTTTTTTACTTAAACAATAGAAGATATACAGATATTTGGAAATGTTAAATGTTTAGGATAGTGTATGTCCAGCTACTTGACAGATGTATTCAAACCATTTGGATGGGCTTAATACCTAAAAGCCTTAAAACAAATTATTTGATGTGCAAGTGAACCATGTACACTATTTTTAATGTCTAGGCTTCACAAATTAGATTCCTCTTCTTCACAAGTACAGACTTTTCACTCTGAGGCTGAGTAAATTTTGGAAATGAACACAATGTGATACCCTCTCTGAGGCTTATCACTCTTTCTAGCATATTTAAAGCTTTGAAAAGTTCCGTAGTTAAGAAGTCTGTTTACTTTTATTTAATCCAGTATTTCCCAACTTATTTGGCCGTGGAGTCTTTTTTTACACATAATGACTATTTCAAATGAAACTTGGGAAATACTATTCCAACGTATGCTAAAAATTTTAATGATTGCTGTGAAGCGTTTTGCTTCCTAAGTTTGCAGCTATCTCCATGTACAAGAATTATACCATTTTATTTTATAAGCTTCTGGGACCTGAATGGAAATAGACTATGCATTGCTATATATTTGCAGTTCTCTATTTTGTTGAAAGAGCCTTTATTTATTATTATTATTGCTTGTTATTATTATTGCTTAACAGATAGCTCATTGATATGGTCTAATCAGTCCCTGGTCATGGATAGGGATTTCCACATCTGTATGATTACTGTGTTTTCTTTAAAAATATTGTGCTCATCAACTATTTTCTCTTATCTTAATCCAATTCCACAAATGTAGAAAGAATTTTTTCATAAATTTAGAGATGAAGTGTTGACCAAGAAAGGAGAATATGACCCAGGTATAAGACCATCCTGACAAAAGATCTCTGTTTTTTTTCTTTAAGAGTTTTCTGAATTTGAGGTTTTCAAGCAACTATCAGTATTTATTAATACATTTAAAACACAGTTTTATATTTGTTGCTGAGGCATATGAAGGATGAGACATTGTACCATCTCACTGGTGCTTATAGTCTTGCTGCAGAGAAATCATGGATACGCACTAAACAACTGGAGTAAAAAATCAACTTATAAACCTTAGGTTTTGGAATTCATAGCAAAACAAAATCCCTAAGTTTATTTAGCAAAGCAATCATGTATTTCAAGCCTATTGGTGAGATGATCTTTTTACTGAACTCTCAATTACTCACTTGCCTACTGTAATCAATTTGAATACACAAGGAGTTCTCTGGCGTTATAACGATATGTGAATCTGTTAAAGCAAAATTAGGATGTTTTGTTCAGTTATAAACATTGGTTTGGTCAATTTTTGGTCCATTTTTCATAGCTAATATGTAAAGTGAATTCTCGTTTTTCAAGGTTTCTCCATATAGTAATAGATTTGGTTGGTTTTTTTTTTTTTTGGTGCTTGGGTCAATACTTATAGCAATAATTTTCCCTCTGAATTTAACTTCTTTTAGACTGCATACATATATAAATGTGGCTTCAAAAAATTAATTTAAAATTTAAAAACTTAAACTCATCTTCACACACAAACCAGTTGTCTCATGGAGGGTTGGAATGAGGCTGAACATAGATCCTCATAAAGTTGGGGAGCTTGACAAAGATGGTGGTATCACTTGATAAGATATTGGGCCAATGGATAACCTGAGGTCCTCACATGGTTGGCAAAGGTCCATAAGCTTCCTTTGGACCCAGAATATAAAGAAAGGATACTAGCTGTGACCATGATCCAAGGAGTTTCCTGGCAAATTGAGCACACTGGATGGATGAAGTTTATGGAGAATTCTCACTGGAGGTGGGGTCTGCCTTTAAGGGATAATTCAGGCCAGGAAGCTGCACAGGAATCCAATAGGGTGGCTATAGACGTCTAAAATGCTACCACACTGAGCCTGTGTCAGATACTTACCCTTCTTATAGAGCCAAATGCCCATACATCAGAGAAGATGAGAACGAAACCATACCAAGAATAGGAACACACTACCCCTCTCCCTGTCTTTCCCACCAGACCCTTACTAGTACCCAACTGCCTAAATTCTCCATGCTTTCAGCAGAGGGTGATGTGAGTGAAAGTACAGAAGCCACTGAAAAACTCCTTTAAGAAAACAACTGAGTTTAAATTGAGTTTTGAGTTCGATCATATTGGGCTAGATTAGGTTTTCTTTTGCTGATCTGAAACGGAGGATCCAGATTTGAGATTAGTAATAGAAAATAGAGCTTTATTTTTGTAACGTCGTTGCAACAAAGAAACTACATATGCAATGAGCGCATATATTCCCTTTCAAGTGTCACCGAAGCAAAATTGGAGAGACTGGTCTGCCCCATTCACACAGATTCCTGTGTTAGGTGACATGCTGCTCTTCGTGACTTCTTTTTTTTCCCCTCCAAAGATGAATCTTGATATTCATTTTTCTGAAAAGACAGAAACAGAGAGGGAGAAGTGGAAGGAAGAAAGAGGAGAGATCCTATAGCTTTATTTATTTCAGGTGTACACCTTCTAGACATGTTCATAAGCAAATATCCAGGGTTGCCACATACATAATTCATTTATTTATGGAAGCTTTCTGCAATATTAACATTTGCAGCCTATACTTAGGTATGATTTTCCTAGAAGAGCACCAAGCATTAGAAATGAGTTCTGGCTTCCATAGAGAGTCTAATAAATCCCAATAGAGAGCTATAATTTAAAATCCCTTCAAACATTTTTAAAGGGTAATGTCAATAGTGAAAGAATAAAGAAGAAAAAATAGCCACATGTAACATAAATATGACGTAGCTGTCTGAGTCTTCTCATCTCTTTGACCTTTTCCCGTGGTAGAGTTGGCACTATTTCTATTAAGGAAACAATACATGGCATTTTAATACTACTAAATTAGAATTAAATGGATTGGGGAAGATTTCATCTGCAAAGTTAGATCAAAGTGTTCTTTAAAAACACTCCTCTCAATTTCTTTCAGTGCAATGTCTTGGGTAAATGTTATTAAAATATAAAATGTATTTAAGGGCAAAGTAGAGGAGGGAGATACAGGGGTCCAAGAAAAATATTTCTTAATTGTGTGGTAAACCTATTATGTAACATCCTTCTTCCAAGACCAGACAACTGGCAGTGGTTAATGTGTACATGTGGGAGTGGACAGGATCCAGCTACACCTGGGAAGCAGAGGTTTGGCTCTGTAATACGTGGTTATGGGTATCTATATTGTGGGGGGTGTTTTTCTCATCTTCAGATTTAGGAAGAGGTAATGCATACTCAAGCTGTAATCTATGTAGTAGGAATGTCAGCTGGAGAACCGAAGCTTTTTTACCTTAGTGTTTAGATGTATCTGGACATTTCTCAGCATATCAAGTGGGCTAACTCAGTGTTTTCTTTGCAGAAGGGATTGTGAGAGATTGATCACAAAAGTGGCTCTTATTTTCTATCCCTCCCTTCAGCCACACCCTTTGCAATGTGAGTCTATAGCTCCTTCTGTCAAGGGGTAGAATCTAGTTCCCCACCCCTGGAATCTGGGCTGTGCTTATGACTTGCTTTGGGCAGCAGAATGTAGATAAATGAAATTCTGTTGGTTCTAAGTCTAGGTGTCAAGAGATTGTGAGTGCTTCTGTTCTCTCTCTTAGCAACTTGTCACCACTTGCAAACCAGTCTAGGCTAGCCTACTGGATGACGAGCAACCCATGGCCCAGTTGTCCTTGTCACCACAGCTGACAGTCACTCAACCACCAGTCATGTGAGACAATCTTAGACCGGCCAATCTCCAGCCAGTTGACCCCAGTTGCATGATTAAGCCCAGCTGGAGATCAACTGAGTCAGCCCAAATTGGCAGAAGCATCTAGCTAAATGATAGACTCATTATGAATAATTAATTTTTATTTCTTAATGTGCTAAATGTTGGGATGGTTTGTTATGCAACAGTACATAACTGATACAGAGACTAAGATGTCTCCTGGGAAACCAAATGTTCTAAAGATGGGCGACATGAACATGCACTAGTTTTGTTCAAGGATAATGGTGGAGAATGAGATCGAGGAATGATTCTCAAAGGGTGATTGCAGAACCAGCAGCATCAACATCCTCCAGGAACTTGTTTGAAATGCAGGTTCTTGGGCCACACCGTGGATTTACTGAATCAGAAACTCTACAGGTAAAGGCCCAACAATCTACCTTTTAACAAGCCCTCCAAATGATTTTGATGCTCAAGAAAGTTTGATTAAAAAAGAGTGTGATAAGAATGAAACTTTCTTACACCTCTCTCCTGGGAATTCTTCAGGTAATATTCACTATTCGGTAATTTTGGAAACACTCACTTAAACCACTCAGATAGGTACAATTATTTACAAAGTATGGAAATTTCAGACAGGAGTTTGCAAAGCAAAGAATATTTTTCAACTCTATGCTGCCTATTATGTAGAACTGGTCCCTAAATTTACAGTAAGTTTTAAAAACTCAATTCCCAAATTTAAAAAGCCAGACTGTATCAAGATGGATACTGCTGACACAACAATGCCAGTTGCTAGCACATCACCCCCGGTGCCACTGCCAACATCGCCACAACAAAGTGCTTCCTATGTGCAGGCACTGTGCTAGATACTTCACATGAGTTATCCCAGTGAACGCTTGCAACAACCCTGTGAAGCAAGAACGATCATTTTCATTTCAAAGATCAGGAAGCAGAGGGATTAGAGGGAGTCAGTAATTTGTCAAATGTCACATAGCTAGAATTTCTGCTGGGCAGAAAGTTGATGTTCTCTTCCTAAACCCAATGGAATATGACATCGCTTATACGTGGAATCTAAAATAAAATGGTACAAATGAACCTATTTACAAAACAGAAATAGAGTCACAGATGTAGAAAACAAACTTATGGTTACCAAGGGGGGAAAGGGGGGAGGGATAAATTGGGAGACTGGGACTGACATATACACACTACTATATATGAAATAGATAATCAACAAGGACCTACTGTATAGAACAGGGAACTCTACTCAGTACTCTGTAATGACCTCTATGAGAATAGAATCTAAAAAAGAGCGGATAAATGTATATGTATAACTGATTCACTTTGCTGTACAGCAGAAACTAATATAACATTGTAAATCAACTATACTCCAATAAAAATTAATTTAAGAAATAAACCCAGTGGGGGCTTCCCTGGTGGCGCAGTGGTTGACAGTCCGCCTGCCGATGCAGGGGACACGGGTTCGTGCCCCAGTCTGGGCAGATCCCACATACCGCGGAGCGGCTGGGCCCGTGAACCATGGCCGCTGAGCCTGCGCGTCCGGAGCCTGTGCTCCACAATGGGAGAGGCCACAACAGTGAGAGGCCCGTGTACCACACACACAAAAACCAAAAAAAAAACAATGGAAAACAGTGATGAACTGGTAAAGGTTTAACAACCTTTTAACAACCTTTAGATTTCTGAAAACAACAGCAGCAATATAAAAAATATCCCTGATTTGTGGTGTTTGCTAATTTCCATGGTGTAACTATTTACACTATGGCTGATACCAAACTACCACTGTGAAGTCACTGACTGCGGGGTTAGGAAGGGATGAGCACGATTGGCTTTTAGGACCCTATATGAGCCTGCTCTAGTACACCATTGAGGGGAAACGTGAATGAACATTGCTTTCTGTGACAAGATGAGCATATTGATATTTTAAATTTTATTTTCAGAGTAGTGACTTTCAGAGGAGGACAGTTTGGTTATTTTCAAGTATAATCAAATAGAGACACAGATGTAGAGGATTTGTGGACACGGTGGGGAAGGGGAGGCTGGATGAATTGAGAGAATAGCATTGATATATATACACTACCATGTGTAAAATAGCTAGCTAGTGGGAAGCAGCTGCATAGCACAGGGAGATCAGCTCGGTGCTTTATGATGACCTAGAGGGGTGGCATGGGGAGGGTGAGAGGGAAGCTAAAGAGGGAGGGGATATATGTATTCATATAGCAGATTCACTTTGCTGTACAGCAGAAACTAACACAACATTGTAATGCAATTATAAGCCAATAAAGATGTAAAAAAGAAAGAAAAAATATAGGCATTGGAATCACTTTTTTTAAGGCTTATATTTCAGCCCTGAATTTACGGATAAAATAAAAAAAGCATCTCCTTTCATGAACCTTTGGGAGATACTCATTTAATGGAGTCAGAGCTGGGTGGAACCTCGGGAAGATATTTTGGTTTTCCCCTGACTTTAGCAAGGGTTGCTTGTCTAGGGCAGCTGTTTGCTCTTCTTGAAGGTGTCTAAACACAGAGGTTTTACCACATTTCTCAGTGTTCTAAACAAGTGCTTTATCATTCTCGTGAAGGCCCTTTCCTAGGTTGATATGAAAGCTTTCCAACTGTAATTTAAACCTTCTCCCTTTGTTTTATCTCTGTGGGCATGAAAAGAAACGGATTGGCATTCACCTCTTAGAAATTCTTCTGCTTTGACAAAAGATGTTAAAAGATTCTTTTAGTACCTAGTTCCAGTTATGAACTGGAACTTCCTCTTCCATGAAGAGGAAGATTTCCAGTTAGGCAGGCTGCCATTATTGGTCCCCTAAAATGCAATTTTAAGACCTCTCGAATTTCCAGGCAAGAATGTCCTGGCCACTTTTTGACAACATCCCTTCTTGATGTCATCCAGTGTTAGGTTTTTTAAAATGCTGTTAAACATTGAACATGAGATCAACCCTCTTAACAAAATTTTAAGTGTACAATGCAGTATTGTTAACTATAGACACAACGATGAGCAGATCTCTAGTACTGATTCATCTTGCATGATTGAAACTTTATGTTGGATTTTCAAATAGCAAGGTACATACATTTCTGATGATGTAAATAGCTCCTATTTCTGTACATTTCACTAGGTGTAGGCTGCAAGAGATGGACCCATTTGGGATATCTTGGCTGTAATGCTTACAGTAAAATAGAGAAAGTATTATTACCCTTAACTCACATGGTTAGTTGTGTCTTCTACAGCAAAGAGGTAGATGATTCTTCTTATACAACACATTTGATCGCATATAGAAAGGCACAAGATACACTATCAGCTGTTGAGTTGTTCTTTACCTTTGCTCTTCTCTTTTACCCCCACTCCTCAAGTAAGAGACAATCTTTGAAAGTATCTAGGTAGCCTCTCCTTCATTAAAGTATGTAGAAAGAAGATGCCAAAAAAGGCATCATTTTGATGTCTCTTAGCACCCTCTTTCTGCCTTTTCTTACCGCGTATTGGTTTTGCTTTGTCTTTTTTGTTATTGTGGGAAAATTAGATGCTGACTTTTCAACTTAAGTTTGACAAGAAGCAAAAGATCCTTTGGGAAAGCTCTTGCCTCTGACCTTTACGTCCCCAGAAGTTACATGCCGAGGATAGGTAACAGTGGGGGAAATCAGGTACTGGTTTATGAGAGTACCAAGTATATTAGAAGGTTGAATAATGAAAGGCATGGTAGAGAGGGAATAGCAAATTCTAGGGTTAAACCTACCAGGACTGAAATGGTGTTTCTCTTACTTCCCTTACTTAGCTATGACCTTAGGAAATCATTTAACTTCTCAGTGTTTGTATCTATAAAAAATTAGGCTGATATTGTATACTGCAAAAATTGAAATGAGTTAACATATATATTACCATATAGTTTGATATATACACATGTAGTCTGGTAGATAATAAGTGTTCAAAAATGTTTGTGGGCCGTCTGTGTACAGAATGCTTAGGGTTCCTGGAGTGTACATGACTGGATTTATGTGTGTTACCCTTTGTTGAGTGGAATAACATTATTTCATGTAATGTACAAGTCTCTTTTCTTTCTCTCCTGGCTGCTGACTTTTCCTTGTGGTGCCAAAGTGTTGAGTTGCCATGTCAGATAAGTAGGATATAGAAAACTCCTACACAGCATAGGAATGGAGTTTTTAAATATTAAGGTTTTTCTTTTTTCCTACCTAAGTGGTTCTGACTTCATCATTGAAACCAGGCAAGAGGCTGAGGGGCCTTCCCAAGGACAGACTCCTATGTCCCCTTTGTTTGTAGAAAAGCGTTAGCCTCCAGGGCTTTCCCTAAGTTCCAAAGAGCAAACTTAATCAAATAAGCTTAGCATCTCTGACTCCATATTGTATCTATCTCTTCTGCTGCTTTAACCTCTGAGTCATAGCCTCTGCTTAGCCCTGCACGTAGACATGTTAATCACTAAAGGAATTTTGCTTAGAGCTTAAGATTTGCTTAGAGCTTAAGGTTGTGCTAACAGCCCCTTACCTGAAACTTGCCTCCCACGGGGAGATAAAGAAATACGAACAAAAATAATGATGGTCTTGTCGAGATTTGTAGGAACATCATGACCAGACTCATGTCAACTGAAGTCAACTGATTAGGAACAAAGAGTTTTCACAGCCCTCCTTGCTGGCACCCAGATATCTGTGGTCGTTAGTCACTTCCTGAACTTAACCCCCTCCTGCTTCCCCCTTCCCTAGCCTAAAAGAAGCTTGAATTCTACGGCAAATCAGGATGGTTCTTTAGGACATTAGTCTGCCATCTTCTTGGTTTGCTGTCACTTTTCATTGCCCCAGTACCTTGTCTCTCAGTTCACTGGCTTGTTGTGTGGTGAGTGGTACAAGCTTGGCCTTGGTTACATAATGACAGCTGAGTAGGACTCTAATATGCTAGATTGCTGGGCAGGGCTTTTAGGGATATCAGATCACAGTTACTTCTGTCTTCTTGTAATGGAGCAGGACCCTATGGGGCACTCCCAGGACAAACCCCCCAATCCCTATATCCTCCACCTGCCTCTTGTTTGTAGAAAAACCTTAGTTAAAGAATACATTTAATCAGAGAAATGAGAAAATGCAGAAGCAAAGGAAAATAGTCAAACAAGATAAAATAATAATGGTTTGGTCATTAAGCAAAGTCAAAGACCCTTAATTCCTCCTCAAGGTCTATATATTATAATATTCTGAGCCATATCCTTTGAGCTGTTTTGCAGAATCTGAAACCCACACCAGGTGGAAGAAGTTAACTGCATGATGACCAGACTGTAGTCTGACATAAGCTGCTCCATCTTACACAATTACAAGAACTGGCTTCAAGGAAATGGGAACAAGCTGACCCTGGAACTGAAGGTTAACTGTACTTAAAACAATCAAGATGACGCTGATCAGATCACTGCATGACCAATTTCAAGATGATTGTTGGAGCTGACTGTGCTGTTCTGCACGTAGCCCCACTCGCCTGTGCTCCCCTGAAGCCCTCCTTTAAAAGCTCTTGGCGCCTGATTGGCAATTGGGAGTTGGTTCTTTGAGGGCAAGAGTCCCCTTTCTCCCCAGGAGTGCCAGCTTCCTCAATAAAGCTTGTCCAACACTTGTCTCTCAGTGTTGGATTCCTGAGCAACGAGCAGCCACACCTGAGTTCAGTAACACTCTGAAAACTTGAAAAGTAATTCATATTGAAAGAGGAAGGATTAGCTGACAAAGTATTTCAGGATCAGAATAGCTCTCTCAGACAGTGAAGCTGTGGTCTCCTGAAATTCCAAGGAAAGACAAACCATTCCTGTACTGCCTGAAATGTAAATACTGGTTAGATGATTTACATGTTAAGCCATTTCAGTGATTTATACTACAATGTGAGTAAACTTGTAAACCTTAAATATCTTCTCCTGGGAACTAGCTTTGATGAATAGAAAAGGCATGATAATATCTGGGAGAACGGGAAAGGAAGCAGGTGGGATGCATAGGACTCTGTTCTTGGATTATCCTAAGGACAAAGGCAGACGCGGTAGATGGTTCATCATTTGGGGAACAAGACAAGGACTCAATAATTGCTGACAACATGAAAAAGAAAAAAGTTACCTAAGCACAGCTTTACTTGTAACTGAATTTGCCACAACATAAAAATATTCATAAACGGTAACAAATGTTTATCACAACTTCTTCTTATTCCTTCTAGATAAACAGCTAGAACTACATTTCCCAGCATCCCTTGCATTTAGGAGTCACCACATAGAGTTTTGGCCAATAGAATTTGGGTAGCAATGATGTGTACCGTATCAGGTCTTGTCCATATAAAACCCTTCCTCCACAGAGAGTGTTCTCTCTCCTCCATCATTGACTAGTTGGCTGTTGAAACCCAGAGGAACCTGTAAAGCCACTGAGGTTTGGGGGTTTATCTGTCGCAGAAGCTACTGACACTTTAATATAGAAGTTGGAACCAAAAGTGGTGTGATCTTATCAAAGTCAAAATGTGTGGCACTGACTTAGCATTTGTTTTCCTGGCAACAGGCAGTGGGAAAATTGATACTGAAATCTGGAAAGATAAAGACCCATGCTATTTAGTGGCAAAACATTTGGTAAAGCCATTACCCTACAAGAATTTGGAAAGCAGACAAAGGGAAGACAAAGTGTATCGCTCTAGGATGGAAAATAGAACGTTACTAGAGTATGTTGATTATTACTGGCTTCACTTAGTTGGTTTTTCAAAGAAAGAGACAAGTTGAAGCAAGAATCGGCTAGTTTGCAAACAAGTGGAAAAGCATACAGAACAGAACTGGGGAGCCTTCACACATTGTAAAAGCCGATTGTTTCTAGACTCTGCCCACCATAGAATGAAATCTCTGGAGTGAGAAAGACCTATTAAAAACTCAGCTCTGTGGCAAAGGTCTAGTGAAGGTGAATTTCCACCCAGATCTGATGGCCTCAATAGAACTGCCATTAAGTTGAGAGAAGTAGGACAGTGGGGACAGGGAGGGTGGCAACAAATCAAAGAGATAAAACAGGCTTGAGAATTATATGTAGCAAAAAAAATTTGAGTGTGTTTGCTGGCACATGATGTTGACTGGAAGCAAACAGATATGAACCTACCAAATTTTGAGGGAATTATCCTGCCAAAGAAACCATGAGTTTGGACTAATCTTAGACCTCTTGGATCACCAGCAAGAATGGGCAGGAAGTGAACTGTGAAAACTGTGCTTTCCTAAAGAGACCATCCTCTCCCACTTTGTGTGATTCTTTGGAGGATAATATTTAGGAAAGTCTGTCTCTGAGATCAGAGCCAGGGGCAACAAGAACAATGGACAAGGGAGTTCTCTCCAGGGAGATTTGCAGTTAAGGATGACTGAATTCTGGCAAACAGAAAGTGGGTGGATCTGCTGTGCACCCATTTCCAGATGTGGCTCATGAAAACTGTCCATGTGCAATTCTCTTTTTCTTTTTTAATCTGCTGATTGGTGGCATTGCCCAAGATAACCTTGGAAGCCAATGAAATATCAGAAATTTTTTTTCTGTTACAGCAGTTTATTAATACTTTAACTGGTACACTAAACATCAAATTAGCCCCATTTGACCTCTCCCTTAAATACCAGCATCTAGCCTGATCCTTAGAGCCAATTTCTTTGTCAGTTAGTCTCTTGCTTACTATAACTTACTTATTATACAGTGAAAATCAACTGCAAATGTGAGTGTAAAATCTTGAAAAAGATGGAGGACTTAAAGTCAGTGAAAATGATATTGAACAGGTGCTTGAATCACCTGCAAAGCCATTGACAAATGAGGATCTGGTAGAGTTAAAACGATTAACGAAAGAGAGAAAGTCAACAAGACAAATGGCAACATGCTTCTAAAGAAAATGGTTTGAATACCAAATGATTAAGAGCTG
The DNA here is from genome assembly GCF_011762595.2 of Tursiops truncatus. Lineage (NCBI taxonomy): Eukaryota > Metazoa > Chordata > Mammalia > Artiodactyla > Delphinidae > Tursiops > Tursiops truncatus. The sequence continues at coordinate 17,751,839 of NC_047034.1, read as the reverse complement.
TCCTTAGGAGACCTAAAGAAGCTCTCAAATATTTTTATAACAACAATCCTCATTATAATTGTGTAGTGAAAGTCAAATGCAGAGCTAAATTGTCCTAGCATGCTGTCATGCCCTGTGGAAGGAAATTTTATGTGCCAAAAGTCAGTGCTTGATTTGTTCTTTGATTTAAGTAATAGCATATAAGTGAACTTATAACCTAAAATAGGTTAAATTGGTAAGCTTATATTCTTAATTTTTAATTACATTTTCCAAAATAAAGTCCTTTTTCTGTACTGTTTGAAGTGGAGAAGGACAAGTATGTCTTCAGATTGTGTGCCATTAGAATTAGGCGGAGTTAAAAAAATGGAGAAAACAAGCCAATAATGCTTGACAAGGAGTGAGAGTCAACGGAAGAAGCTAATGAGAAAGGAGGATGACAAGAATGAGTATGACATATGGCTTATCTGGTGCATTGTGATTCAATGGGTTATTTTTATTGGGTGTTTTCAATTCATTAGATAAAAGTAGCCATTTAACGTAAATATGAGCATTATAAAAACCTCTCCCTAAGTTTGCATTGTAGTCCATTTTGAGTGGTCCAACTGTTTCTGTGAAATATTATTTTTCATACTGCTTTAGGGTTTTGATTTAATATTTATTTGCTTACTTTCCAAGACATGTTTTCTGAATATATCTTTCAAACATTCTGTTTTAATAGGACAGTGAAACACATCATTAGGCCTCCATATAGCAGGACTCTGCAATAGGGCTACTTTATAAAAGATTCCCACTGAATACAATAGACTACCTTTCCAGTAGAAAGCTTCTCATCTCCTCCCTCTTCTTAATTTGTCAAACATGTTTAATTATTTTAAACAATAAGCTTTTCTTTGATGGTAGGCCAATGAGCAAGATCCACTAAACTGTCTACATAAATCTCATATACAGGGAATTAGAAATCTTTCCTTAATGGAGCAATCAGTGGGTATATTAGGCAATTAGAATGACAGACTCACTTGCTGCAAATGAAGACTTATAGGTTGTTGTATATTTGGCATATGAACTCAAGGTCACAAGTAGAGGCTTTTTTTAAAACGATTTTTGTTGCATATTTTCACTGTGGCAGTTTGAGAAAGTGACTGTGTACAGAAATAAAGTTTCCTGTTGTTATTCTGTTGTTATTAGTCATTATTTGTCATTTATTATTACATGATAATGAATATACTGGATACTACCTCAAAGGAGTTAGGTTCTGTTAACACGTGTTGATAATTTCTCACTTAAAACTTCTTATCTATTAAAGACAGAAAGAAGAGAACAGCCTAAGGAGCAAGTCCTAAATAGATATATTTTATTTAGGGTTTTGGAAGCAACAGAAAATGGCTCTGGATAGTTTAAGCAAAAAGAGATACTTGTAAGAAAGGTAATGATATATCTCAAGAAGCTGGTGAAAATTGAACTGCCAGAATCAGGAAGGAAAGCAACTCAGTCACAAGTGGCCTTAGCAGAAGGGTGAGTGAATATTCTTTTTGGAGAGCTGCTTTTAACACCGAGCTCCAGGAACTGAGCCTGTATTTCCCTGCATTACCTTTCATAGTCCTAGGAGAGACAAACTCATTTTCTAAGGAAAAATCAATCTAGAATTAGCCTGATCCTTGTGTGTCTGTGTAGACTACATTTGACAGCTACTGCATATTTCCTATTTTCAGGTTACATTTGCTGAGTTCCTTTAACAATCCTTTTGTAAAGATGTTTTCCAGAACTTTTTCATCATCCAGGTTGCTTTCTTCTGAATACAATCCATTTTGACAGTGTTCTCAAAATGTGCTGCTACAGATGTGGCTGAACAGTGCAGAGGATATGGGAATTCTTCCTTCCTTTGATCTGCTAATGGAATCTTATATTCCATTAACTGCCTTAACAACCATGTTAATCTGGTAAGCTCATTTTGAAATAGCAGTCAACTAATTTTAAAAGGTTTCTTTTCTGCTTACTTCTTTTTTTTTTTTGTTTTAACATCTTTGAGTATAATTGCCGTACAATGTTGTGTTAGTTTCTGCTGTGTAACAAAGTGAATTAGCTATATGTATACATATATCCCCATATCCCCTCTCTGTTGTATTTGCCTCTCATCCTCCCTATCTCACCCCTCTAGGTGGTCAGAAAGCACTGAGCAGATCTGCCTGTGCTATGTGACTGCTTCCCATTACCTATCTGTTTTACATTTGGTAGTGTATATATGTCAATGCCACTCTCTCACTTCATCCCAGTTTACCCTTCCCCCCTCCCCGTGTCTTCAAGTCCATTCTCTATGTCTGCGTCTTTATTCCTGTCTCGCCCCAAGGTTCTACAGAACCTTTTTTTCTTTTTTTAGATTCCATCTATGTGTATTAGCACACTGTATTTGTTTTTCTTTTTCTGACTTACTTCACTCCATATGACAGACTCTAGGTCCATCCACCTCAACACAAATAACTCAATTTCGTTTCTATTTATGACTGAGTAATATTCCATTGTATATATGTGCCACATCTTCTTTATCCATTCATCTGTTGATGGACACTTAGGTTGCTTCCTTGTCCTGGCTATTGTAAATAGAGCTGCAATGAACATTGTGGTACATGTTTCTTTTTGAATTATGGTTTTCTCAGGGTATATGCCCAGTAGTGGGATTTCTGGGTCATATGGTAGCTCTATTTTTAGTTTTTTAAGGAACCTCCATACTGTTCTCCATAGCGGCTGTATCAGTTTACATTCCCACCAACAGTGCAAGAGGGTCCCCTTTTCTCCACACCTCTCCAGCGTTTATTGTTTGTAGATTTTTTGATGATGGCCATTCTGACCAGTGTGAGGTAATACCTCGCTGTAGTTTTGATTTGCATTTCTCTAATGATTAGTGATGTTGAGCATCCTTTCATGTGTCTGTTGGCAGTCTGTGTATCTTCTTTGGAGAAATGTCTATTTAGGTCTTCTGCCCATTGTTGGATTGGGTTGCTTGTTTTTTTCATATTAAGCTGCATGAACTGCTTGTATATTTTGGAGATTAATCCTTTTTAGTTGTTCCATTTGCAAATATTTTCTCCCATTCTGAGGGTTGTCTTTTCATCTTGTTTATGGTTTCCTTTGCTGTGCAAAAGCTTTTAAGTTTCATTAGGTCCCATTTGTTTATTTTTGTTTTTATTTCCATTTCTCTAGGAGGTAGGTCAAAAAGGATCTTGCTGTGATGTATGTCATAGATTGTTTTGCTTATGTTTTCCTCTAGGAGTTTTATAGTGTCTGGCCTTACATTTATACCTTTAATCCATTTTGAGTTTATTTTTGTGTACGGTGTTAGGGAGTGTTCTAATTTCATTTTTTTTACATGTAGCTGTCCAGTTTTCCCAACACCACTTATTGAAGAGGTAGTCTATTCTCCATTGTGTATTCTTACCTCCTTTATGAAAGATAAGGTGACCATATGTGTGTGTGTTTATCTCTGGGCTTTCTTTCCTGTTCCGTTGTTCTATATTTCTTTTTTTGTGTGTCAGTACCAAACTGTCTTGATTACTGTAGCTTTGTAGTATAGTCTGAAATCAGGGAGCCTGATTCCTCCAGGTCCGTTTTTCTTTCTCAAGATTGCTTTGTCTATTCAGGGTCTTTGTGTTTCCATACCAATTGTGAATTTTTATCTTCTAGTTCTGTGAAAAATGTCATTGGTAGTTTGATAGGGATTGCACTGAATCTGTAGGTTGCTGTGGGTAGTAGAGGCATTTTCACAATGTTGATTCTTCCAATTCAAGAACATGGTATATTTCTCCATCTGCTTGTACCATCTTTAATTTCTTTCATCAGTGTCTTATAGTTTTCTGCATACAGGTCTTTTGTCTCCTTAGGTAGGTTTATTCGTAAGTATTTTATTCTTTTTATTGCAAGAGTAAATGGGAGTGTTTCCTTAATTTCTCTTTCAGATTTTTCATCATTAGTGTATAGGAATGCAAGAGATTTCTGTGCATCAATTTTGTGTCCTGCTACTTTCCCAAATACATTGATTCGCCCTAGTAGTTTTCTGGTAGCATCTTTATAATTCTCTATGCATAGTATCATGTCATCTGCAAATAGTGACAGTTTTACTTCTTTTCCAATTTCGATTCCTTTTATTTCTTTTTCTTCTCTGATTGCTGTGGCTAAAACTTCCAAAACCATGTTGAATAATAGTGGTGAGAGTGGGCAACCTTGTCTTGCTCCTGATCTTAGTTTTTCACCATTGAGAATGATGTTGGCTGTGGTTTTGTCATATATGGCCTTTATTATGTTGAGGTAAGTTCCCTGTATGCCTACTTTCTGGAGAGTTTTTATCATAAATGGGTGTTGAATTTTGTTGAAAGCTTTTTCTGCATCTATTGAGATGATCATATGGTGTTTCTCCTTCAATTTGTTAATATGGTTTATCACATTGATTGATTTGTGTATATTGAAGAATCCTTGCATTCCTGGGATAAACCCCACTTGATCATTGTGTATGATCCTTTTAAAGTGCTGTTGGAGTCTGTTTGCTAGTATTTTGTTGACGAGTTTTGCATCTATGTTCATCGTGATATTGGTCTGTAGTTTTCTTTTTTTGTGACATCTTTGTCTGGTTTTGGCATCAGGTTGATGCTGGCCTCATAGAATGAGTTTGGGAGTGTTCCTCCCTCTGCTATATTTGGGAAGAGTTTGAGGAGGTTAGGTGTTAGCTCTTCTCTAAAAGTTTGATAGAATTTGCCTGTGAATCCATTTGGTCCTGGGCTTTTGTTTGTTGGAAGATTTTTAATCACAGTGTCAATTTCATTGCTTGTGATTGGTCTGTTTATATTTTCTACTTCTTCCTGGGTCCGTCTCAGAAGGTTGTTCTTTTCTAAGAATTTTTCCCGTTCTTCCAGATTGTCCATTTTATTGGCATATAGTTGCTTGTAGTAATCTCTCATGATCCTCTGTACTTCTTCAGTTGTCAGTTGTTACTTCTCCTTTTTAATTTCTAATTCTATTTATTTGAGTCTTCTCCCTTTTTTACTTGATGAGTCTGGCTAATGGTTTATCAATTTTGTTTATCTTCTCAAAGAACCAGCTTTTAGTTTTATTGATCTTTGCTGTCGTTTCCTTCATTTCTTTGTCATTTATTTCTGATATAATCGTTATGATTTCTTTCCTTCTGCTAAGTTTGGGGTCTTTTTATTCTTCTTTTTCTAATTGCTTTAGGTGTAAGGTTAGGTTGTTTATTTGAGATGTTTCTTGTTTCTTGAGGTAGGATTGTATTGCTATAAACTTCCCTGTTAGAACTGCTTTTGCTCCATCCCATAGGATTGGGGTCATCGTGTTTTCATTGTCATTTGTTTCTAGGTATTTTTTGGTTTCCTCCTTGATTTTTTCAGAGATCTCTTGGTTATTAAGTAGTGTATTGTTTAGCCTCCATGTGTTTGTATTTTTGCAGATTTTTTCATGTAATTGATATCAAGTCTCTTAGCATTGTGGTAGGAAAAGATACTTGATACGATTTCAGTTTTCTTAAATTTACCAAGGCTTGATTTGTGACCCAAGATATGATCTATCCTTGAGAATGTTCCATGAGCACTTGAGAAGAAAGTGTATTCTGTTGTTTTTGGATGGAATGTCCTATAAATATCAATTAAGTCCATCTTGTTTGATGTATCATTTAAAGCTTGTATTTCCTTATTTATTTTCATTTTGGATGATCTGTCCATTGGTGAAAGTGGGGCGTTAAAATCCCCTAGTATGATTGTGTTAGTGTCGATTTCCCCTTTTATGGCTGTTAACATTTGCCTTAAGTATTGGGGTGCTCCCATGTTGCGTGCAAAAATATTTACAATTGTTATAGCTTCTTCTTGGGCTGATCCTTTGATCATTATGTAGTGGCCTTTTTGCCTTTTGTAACGGTCTCTATTTTAAAGTCTATTTTTTGTGATATGAGAATCGCTACTCCACCTTTCTTTTGATTTCCATTTGCATGGAATATCTTTTTCCACCCCCTCACTTTCAGTCTGTATGTGTCCCTAGGTCTAAAGCGGGTCGCTTGTAGACAGTATATATACGCGTCTTGTTGTTGTATCCATTCAGTCAGACTATGTCTTTTGCTTGGAGCATTTAATCCATTTAGATTTAAGGTAATTATCGATATGTATGTTCCTATTACCATTTTCTTAATTGTTCTGGTTTTGTTATGTAGGTGTTTTCCTTCTCTTGTGTTTCCTGCCTAGAGTAGTTCCTGAAGCATTTGTTTTAAAGCCGGTTTAGTGGTGCTGAATTCTCTTAGCTTTTGCTTGTCTGTAAAGCTTTTAATTTCTCCGTTCAATATGAGTGAGATCCTTATGGGTAGAGTAATCTTTGTTGTAGGTTTTTCCCTGTCATCACTTTAAATATGTCCTACCACTCCCTTCTGGCTTGCAGAGTTTCTGCTGAAAGTCAGCTGTTAACCTTATGGGGATTCCCTTGTATGTTAGTTGTTTTTCCCTTGCTGCTTTCAATATTTTTTCTTTGTATTTAATTTTTGATAGTTTAATAACTATGTGTCTTGGCGTGTTTTTTCTTGGATTTACCCTGTATGTGACTCTCTGTGCTTCCTCGCCTTGATTGACTCTTTCCTTTCCCGTATTAGGGAAATTTTCAACCATAATCGCTTCAAATATTTTCTCAGTCCCTTTCTTTTTCTTTTCTTCTTCTGGGACTCCTATAATTCGAATGTTGGTGCGTTTAATGTTTTCCCAGAGTTCTCTGAGAAGTCCTCAATTATTTTCGTTCTTTTTTCTTTATTCTGCTCTGTGGTAGTTATTTTCACTATTTTATCTTCCAGGTCACTTGTCCATTCTTCTGCCTCAGTTATTCTTCTCTTGATTCTCTAGAAGGCTAGAGAATTTTTAATTTAATTTTAAAAATTAATTTTAATTTAATTTTTAATTTCATTTATTGTGTTGTTCATCACTGTTTGTTTGCTCTTTAGTTCTTCTAGGTCCTTGTTGAATGTTTCTTGTATTTTCTCCATTCTATTTCCAAGATCATCTTTACTATCGTTACTCTGAATACTTTTTCAGGTAGTCTGCCTATTTTCTTCATTTGTTGGGTCTGCTGGGTTTTTACTTTGCTCCTTCACCTCCTGTGCATTTCTGTGGCTTCTTGTTTTGCTTCACTTACTTTGTTTGGCATCTCCTTTTTGAAGGCTGCAGGTTTGTAGTTTCCATTGTTTTTGGCGTCTGCCCCTAGTGGTAAGTTTGTTTCAGTGAGTTTTGTAGGCTTCCTGATGGAGGGGACTGGTGCCTGTGTTCTGTTGGATGAGGCTGGATCTTGTCTTTCTGGTGGACAGGGCTGCGTCCTGTGGTGCATTTTGGGTTTCTGTGAACTTATTATGATTTTAGGCAGCCTCTCTGCTAATGGGTGTGGTTGTGTTCCTGTCTTGCTAGTTGTTTGGCAGGGGGTGTCCAGCACTGGAGCTTGCTGGTCATTGAGTGGAGCTGTGTCTTAGCGCTGAGATGGAGATCTTTGGGAGAGCTCTCACCGGTTGATATTACATGAGGTCAGGCGGTCTCTAGTGATGAAATGTCCTGAACTCGGCTCTCCCACCTCAGAGGCTCAGGCCTGACATCCGGCCAGAGGGCCAAGACCCTGTCAGCCACATGGCTCAGAATACAAGAGAGAAATAATAAAATACAATACTATAAAGTTATTAAAGTAAAAAATTTAAAAATATTATTAAAATAAAAATAGTAAGAAAAAAAAGAGAGAGCTTGCAGTGGCAGAGGCCAGCATGACATTGCAACAGCCTGAGGCATGCCATGTGTTCTCCTGGGGAAGTTGTTCCTGGATCATGGGACCCTAGCAATGGAGGGCTGCACAGCCTCGCAAGAAGAGAGGTGTGGATAGTGACCTGTGCTTGCACACAGGCTTCTTGGTGGCTGCAGCAGCAGCCTTAGCATTTCATGCCCATCGCTGGTGTCTGTGCTGATAGCCTCGGCTTGAGCCTGTCTCTGAAGCTCGTTTAGGTGGTGTTCTGAAGCTCTTCTCCTCATGCACCCCAAAACAATGGTCTCTTTACTCTTAGGCAGTTCTAGACTGTTTCCCGGACTCCCTCCTGGTTAGCTGTGGTGCACTAGCCCCCTTCAGGCTGTGTTCACGCAGCCAACCCCAGTCATCTCCCTGGGATCTGACTTCCGAAACCAGAGTCTCAGCTCCCAGACCCCACCTGCCCCGGCGGGTGAGCAGACAAGCCTCTCAGGCTGGTGAGTGATGGTTGGCACTGATCCTCTGTGTGGAAATCTCTCTGCTTTGCCCTCCACACCCCTATTACTGTGCCCTCCTCCGTAGCTCTGAAGATTCCCCCCGCCACCCCCTGTTTCCACCAGTGAAGGGTCTTCCTAGTGTGTTGAAACTTTTCCTCCTTCACAGCTCCCTCCCAGAGGAGGTCCTGTCGCTATTCTTTTGTCTCTGTTTTTTCTTTTGTCCTACCCAGGTACATGGGGAGTTTCTTACCTTTTGGGAGGTCTGAGGTCTTCTGCCAGCGTTCAGTAGGTGTTCTGTAGGAGTTGTTCCACATGTAGATGTATTTTTGATGTATTTGTGGGGAGGAAGGTGATCTCCACGTCTTACTCCTCTGCCATCTTGAAGGTCCTCCTTTGCTTACTTCTTTATCTCCTCCCAACTCCTCTCTACTGATCCCTTTAATACAAACTTGTTCAGTCAGGCCTTGTTCATCTATTTTGCCATGTTTTTTTCAGAAATATAACACAGGACTTTGTCAGATTTCACTCTTGTTTTTCCACTCAGTATTCTAAATTATATAGACGATTTTTATTTATTTATTTTAAATCTGAAAGTCATTTCTTTAAATAAAATCTGAAGGTTATTTCTTTAAATAAAAGATTTTATTTTAAAAGCAATTTGCCGTACATTTGCAGACACTTTGAAAATACTGAAAAGTATAAGAAGAAATTAAAAGTTAGCTGTAGTCCCATTTCTTAGGGATAAAGTAATACTTTAATGTAATAATTACATCTCATTTTAGTTAACAGCTCCGTCTGAGGATATCATATTTCAACTTGTACAGTCTTCCTGCGCCGTTTTTTTGTTGTTTTTTTTTTTAACAAATTGACGTGGCCCTGTGAATAGCTCAACAGGATTTTATATAGTTTTTCCAATCTCTTCTGTGATGACAGATGCACCAAGCCCCTCAGAGTCTGTATTGATTCATTATTTTCAAGTACCAAAAGGACTAATGGACAAGCAAATACATCTAACAATCAGCTGGTTGTTCTGGCTAAATGATGCAAAACAACCAACTTCAGAGTATTTTCCTTCCTCAATTGATGGGTTATTTGAAACTTAGCCCCATGGTCAAGAAATTGACACCAAACTTTCACGATAGGGATCTTTTATTTTAGTTTATACAAACCTGTTTACATATATTAGGGTATATTGTCTTAATGAGATTCCCCAGATCAGTGAGGATTCAAATCATTTTCAAATCAGGTTACATTTGCCATTTCTGTTGCTTTCAACAGAGAAGAACAGGAGGTTTCTGAAGCTTGCAACTCAACTGATCCTCATCCTTTAGTGTTCTCCCCTAGCCAACAGGGTGTGATCCATGTGGCAATACTTTATGTAAAGCATGAGACCATTGTGTCCTTTAGACATTTTTGGGGCACAACAGTGTGTTGCTTAAGAGAGTGGTCCTTTTTTTTGCTTGAACTCTGAAAAATGATCTTGGAGTAATGGTTTTTTAAATGGCAAACTGTAGTGTTTATTTGTACAAAAAGTCAGAGTGTGGTTATTTCTTTGCAGTGAGCTAATTTTGGTTTTTATCCAGAATAAAATTGAAGTTGTGGCATAGTATAGTACCAGATGTTAGAAGTCCAATTTTTTCTTCACAAAAAACAGTCTACAAAGTAGCCATGACAAAAGTCACCTCAGTTTCCTCATTGGTAAATTGATGATAGAAAAATGGGCTCTAGTGGGGTTCCAGTAAAGCACTGGGAAGCTCAGCTCTATAGTAGTGATTTCCAGATTTTCAGTCATCACAGTTATTACTCTTTTGTACTCAAATGTCTGCTCCTCAGTGATCCTTGCTTTCTATACCTAAAACTACTTCAATCAATTTATATTTAATGGCAATGGATAAAGTTACTTTTGCTGCGTGGATATACATTTCCTTATTTTGTGAAGTAAGAACATTATACTCAAATTATTGTTTTTGAAGTATTTTTTTAAAGTTGTGAAAAAACACTTTCTTAAAATGACACTTTTTATTTGACATTCTTCATATCTCTACAACTTTGTCTCTTCTCTATCAACATCATCACTACCTTAGTTCAGGCCATCATCTCTCACTTGCATTGTTGCAGCAGCCTCTTGACGATTTTCCTGCCTCTTCCAATTTATCTTCCACACTAGAGTAAGTAATAAAATACAAAGCTATTGATATTGCCTCACTTGTTTAAAATTCTTCCACTATTTCTCCCCAGAATTGATGTACAGACTCAATACAACCCCAATAATAATCCCACCATATTTTTTTTGGGGTAAAAATTGACAATCCAATTCTAAATTTATTTGGAAATGCAAAGGACTTAGAATAACGAAAGAAATATTGAAAAATAAGAGCAAAGTTCGCATACTTTACTTAATTTGAAGGCAAGGCTACCAGAAGGATGATGTCAGCAAGACGGCAGAGTGGGAAGCCCTGAATTCCCCACCCCCTCACAAACACACTGATTTCAGTAACAATTCACAAATTCCCTTTGTGAGAAACTAATCAAAGGCTCCTGCATTGCATCACAGGTAAACACAAAACCAGACTCATCTAAGCCAGTAGGGAGATGTGTGACACCTTCTCACTAGAATCTCTGCCCCTGGCACAGTGCCATGTGATTGGAAGGAAGAACTCCAAGTTTCTGTCTTCTCCTAGGGGAGAGAAAGTGTTGGTTTACGTGTCTAGTGTCCTAGGTTTTCTGAGCGGTGTCCCCAGAGGACTGGCTTCTGTCTTACCAGTTTTGGAGCTCTAATGGGTCTGGCAGTTTAGCCACCTGAGAGAGAATGGAGATGGCAGCTGTTGCTGGTTAGATGACATAGATCCTCCCCCTGCTCAGTACAGGGTAAGTGGATGAAAAAATATCAGCTCTCAGCTACCTCTTGGGGATGAAAAGAGTTGAGCTGTGTATCTAGCACCCCCAACTTCTCTGGGACTGTCCAACAGACTGGCATATGGCTTGTCAGTATTGGAGTGCAAATAAGTCTAGCAGAGTCTAGCCCCACAGGGGAGAATAAAGACAACATTTTGGACTGGTAGATGCTGTAGCTTTACCCACTGGCTCAGCACAGTACAAATACACAAAAACCACAGCTACCTGATTCTCTCTGGGGAGGGAGAGAGTTGGTAGAAGTCCCCTGACTCTCTGGCTGGACTGACTGGTCAAGTTTTCTTCTGTATGAGGCCAGTCCATGAAGACCAAAAAGGTGTCTGTTTTGTCTCATGAGCAGACACCAACACAGAGAGTCAAGGAAAATAAAGAATCAAGCAAACATGTTCCAAAGAAAGAAAGAAATCTCCAGAAACTAACCCTAATGCAATGGAGTTATATGAATTACCTGAGAAAGAATTCAAAATAACTCATAAAGGTGCTCACCAAGGTAAAGAGAAAAATTCATGAACAAATGGAGAATTTTAACAAAGAGATAAAAACTATGAAAAATTACCAAACAGAGATCATGGAGCTAAAGAATGTAATAATTGAACTGAAAAATTTACTAGAGGGGTTCAACAACGGACTAGATCAAGCAGAAGAAAGGATCAATGAACACAAGACAGGGCACAGGAAATAATCCAGTCAGAGGAGTAAAAGAAAAATGAATGAAAAAGAGTTAAGAAAGCTCAAGGAACATGTTGAACACCATCAGATGGACCAATAAGTGCATTATGGGGGCCTCAGAAGGAGAAGAGAGAGAAAGAAAGAATCAGAAATGTTGGTCAAAGAAATAATGGCTGAAAATTCCCAAATCTGGAGAAGGAAATGCACTTCCAGATCTAAGAATCTTAAAATATATCCAATAAGATGAATCCAAAGAAATGCACACTGAGACATTATAATCAAATTGTCAAAGTCAAGGGTCAAAGAAAAAGAGATTTTGAGAACAGCAAGAGAAAAGCCAATTTCCACATACAAGGAAACTCCCAAAAGATTATGAGCAGATTTTTTTTTTAGCAGAAATATTGCAGACCAAAAGATTGATTTAAAGTGCTAAAAGAAAAAAACCTTCAAACTAAGAACACTATACTTGACAAACCTGTCCTTCAAATATGAAGGAAAAATAGACTTTTCCAGACAAACAAAAGCTGAGCTAGCTCCTCATCACTAGAACTGCCTTACAAGAAATGCTAAAGGGGGTTCTTCAAGTTGAAATAAAAGGACACTAAACAGCAACATGATAACATAAGAAAGTATGAATTGCTTTGGTAGAGGTAAATATATAGAGAAACACTGAATACTATACTGCTGTAAAGGTGGTGAATAAATCAGTTTTAATTTTAGTATAAAAATTGAAAGTATTGAAGAAAAAAGTATTAAAAATAACTGTAATTAAAATATGCTGAAAGATACAAAATAGAAATAGAAGTAAAATGTGACAACAATGACATAAACTGGGGGGGAGAGTGAGTTAAAGTATGGAGTTTTTATATACAATTGGACTTAAGTGCTGTTAGTGTACAGTAAAATATTATACCTATAAGACATTTCATGTAAGCCCTAAGGTAACAACACAAACAGTTACTTACAGAAGTCACACAGACAAAGAAGAGCGAGAGATCAAAGCATATCAATACAAAAATACCCAACAAAGACAAAGGAAGAAAGCAAGAGAGGAAAAGACAGACAAAAGAACCACAAGATCAACAGAAAAGAGCTATGATAATGGCAATACTAAATCCTTACTTATCAATTATTAGTTTAAATGTAAGTGGATTAAAGTCCCCAGTCAAATGACATAGAGTGGCTGAATGAATTAAAACACGGGATCTAACTATATGCTGCCTACAAAAAACTCACTTTAGATTTAGGACAAACATAGGCCAAAAATGAAAAGATGTTTCATGAAAATGGTAACCAAAAGAGAGCAGAGGTGGACATTATGTAATGATGAAAGGATTAATCCACTTGGAAGATATAATAATTATAAACATATATGCATCCAACATCAGAGCGCCTAAATATGTAAAACAAACACTGACAGAACTGAAGGGAGAAATAAACACCATTACAGTAAGAGTAGGAGAATTCAGTAGCCAACTTTCGATAGATCTTCAGACAGAAAATCAATAATGAAACAGATGTCTTGAGCAACACTATAGAGAAAATGGACTTAGACATACAGAGCATTCCACCCAACAGCAGCAGAATACACATTTCTTCTCAAGTGCACACAGAACATTCTCCAGGATGGATCACATGTTAGGTCCCAAAACAAGTCTTAGCAAATTTAAGAAGGTTGAATTCATACCTAGTATCTTTTCTGACCCCAATGGAATAAAACCAGAAATCAGTAGCAATAGGAAAACTGGAGATTTTACAAATATGTGAAAATTAAACAACACACTCTTAAACAATCATTCAAAGAAAAAAATTAAAATGGATTTAGAGAATATCTTGAGACAGATGAAATGAAAACACCATACTTAAAGTTATGAGGTGCAGCAAAAGCAGTACTAAGAGGAAGTTCTTAGCAATTAATACCTGTATTACAAAAGATCTCAAACAACTTAAATTTATACCTCAAGGAGCTGTAAAAAGGAAAACAACCTAAGTCTAAATCTAGCAGAAGAAGGGAAATGAAAAAAAGATGAGAGTAGTAATAAAGAAAGTAGAAACTAGAAAAACAAAAAATCAAACTAACAGCTGAATTTTTGAAAAGATAAAGTTAACAAACCTTTAACTAGGTTAAGGAAAATGAGGGAAGATTCAAATAAATAAAATCAGAAATAAAAGAGACATTACAACTGATGCCACAGAAATAAAAAGGAACAGAAGAGATTACTATTGACAATTATATGCCAACAAGTCAGTGACCCTGGAATGTGACTCCACCCACCAGTGGGCGGGCACTAGCCTCAGGATCAGCCTCACCCACGAGTGTGCCAATACCAGCCTTGAGACATCCTGGACCCTGAACCTAGTCATGTCAGGAACCAGCTCTGCCCACCAGCAGGCCAACACTAGTTCTGGGACCTCCCGGTCCCACCACTATCCACCCTAGAATCTGACCGTGCCCATCAGTGGGCCAGCTGTAGCCTGGGGACAGCTCTGGGCTCTGCAGCCAGCCACCTCATGACCCAGCCTCACCCACCAGTGGCCAGCAACCTTAGCACAAGGCAAAGCCTGGCAACAAACCAGACTGGGTGCCAGCCATTCCTACAAGACTGCCCACAGTAGTCAGCCCCAAAAATCAGAAGGACTCACACAGCATACATAGGGGGCACCCCTAGAGCATATAGCTTGGTGACCAGAGGGGAGTGCACTGCTGGCAGTTATAGGATATCTCCTACAAAAGGCCACTTCTCCAAGGACCTACGTAACAACATACCAAGTACATAAAAATTAAAATGGCAAATTAGGCAAAATGAGGAGAGAGAAATATGTTCCAAATGAAGGAACAAGATAAAACCCCAGAAGAAGAACTAAGTGAAGTGGAGATAAGCAGTCTGCCTGATAAAGTGTTCAAGGTAATGATCATAAAGATGTTCAGAGAACTCTGGAAAAGACTGAATGAACAGAGTGAGAAGCTAGAAATTTTTAACAGAGTTAGAAAATATAAAGAAGAACCAAAAACATTAGAAAACTACAATAACATATAAGATACACTAGAGTGAAACAACAATAGATTAGATGATACAGAGGAACAGATTAGTGAGCTGGAAGAAAGAGTAGTAAAAATCACTGAAGCTGAACATAGAATATAAAGGAATGAGGACAGTTTAAGAGACCTCTGGGGCAACATCAAGTGTACTAACATTCACATAATAGAGGTCTCAGGAGAAAAGAGAGAGAAAGGGGAAGACATAATAGCTGAAAACTTCCCTAACCTGGGACAGGAAACAGATATCCAGGTCCAGGAATCACAGAGAGTCCCCAAAAGGCTCAACCCTAAGAGGAACATACCAACACATACTGTAATTAAAATGGCAAAAATTAAAGATAAAGAGAGAACATTAAAAACAGCAAGGGAAAAGCAACAAGTTATATGCAAGGGAACTCCCATAGGCTATCAGGTGACTTTTCAGCAGAAACTCTGCAGGTCATAAAGGAGTGGCATGATATATTTAAAGGTGTTAAAGTCCCTTATTATTATTGTGTTCCTGTCAATATATCTATCCATTTATGTCTTTTAATATTTGCTTTGTGTATTTAGTTGCTCCTATGTTGGGTTCATGTACATTTACAACAGTTATATCTTCTTCTTGAATTGATCACTTGATCATTATGTAACGTATTTCTTTGTGACAGTTTTTGTCTTAAAGTCTATTTGGCTGATATTTGTCTGACAAAATATCATATAAGATCACTCATATGTGGAATCTAATTCTAAAAAAAGGTACAAATGAACTTATTTACAGAACAGAAGCAGGCTTACAGATATCAAAAACAAACTTATGGTTCCCAAAGGGGAAACATGGGGTGGGGGAGGGATAAATCAGGAGATTGGGTTGAACACACACACACTACTATATATAAGACAGATAACCAACAAGGACCTACTGTATAGCACAGGGAACTGTACTCAATGTTCTGTGATACCTATATGAAAAAAGAATCTAAAAAAGAATGAATGTGTGTGTATATATATATAACTGAATCACTTTGCTGTACATGTGAAACTAACACAACATTGTACATCAACTATATTCCAATAAAATTAAAATATTGAAAAAAGAAAAAATGAAGACTATTTTGTGATATAAGTATTGCTACGCCAGCTTTCCTTTTTTTTTTTTTTCCATTTGCATGGAATACATTTTCCATTCACTCACTTTCAGTCTATGTGTGTCTTTAGATCTAAAGTGAGTCTGTTGCTGGCAGCATATATTTTGGTCTTGCTTTTTATCCATTTAGCCACCCTAAGTCTTTTGATTGGAGCATTTAATCCATTTGCATTTAAATAATTCTTTTATGGGTGGTGTCAAATTACTTTATTTGAAAGAATGGTACTAAGGAAAGAACTTAAGTAGATGTTTTGGGAATGCAAAATGGTGCAACCTCTATGGAAAACAGTATGGGAACACCTCAGAAATTTAAAAATAGAACCATCATATGTTCCAGCAATCCCAACTTTTGGGTATTTATCCACAAGAATTTAAATTAGGATCTTGAAGAGATATTAGCACTCTTGTGTTCATTGTAGTACTATTCACAATTGCCAAGATCTGAAATCAACCTAAAAAATCTAATGTCTACTGAGAGATGAATGAATAAAGAAAATGTGGTGTATACATACACTTCTTAGCCTTAAAATAAAAGGAAATCTCTAATATGTGACAACATGGATGCACCTTGAGGACATTATGCTAAATGAAGTAACCCAGTCACAGAAAGCAAAATACTTCATGATTCTACTTAACATATGAGGTATTCAAAATACTCAAATTCATAGAATCAAAGAGTGATTTGATGCTGTGGCTGAGGAAGGGGGAAATAGGAAGTTACTAATCAACAGGCATAAACTTTCATTTAAGCCAGGTGAATGAACTCTAGAGATCGGCTGTGTGACATTGTAACTATAATCAACAATAATTTATTATACACATAACTTTATTAAGAGGGTAAATCTCATATTAAGTGTTTTTAATCTAAATAAAAAATTTTAAAATATTTTTAAAAGGGTCTATTGAAGAAACCAATAAACACAGTGCCTTTGGTCCCAATATTTCTGTGGAAGATGTCTTCTAGAGTTTGTATCCAAGTCCTGATAGCGTCTTATAAAGCTTGAATATAAGAGGACACTAAAAATTTAAAGGACATAGAATGGCCTGGCTATATAAAATTTAAAATTTTAAAACACAAAGCTACTCTAGCTGACACTGTGGTACTGACATGAGGATAATAAATCTGTTAATTGAACAGAATAGACCAAGATGTAGGCTGGTATAATTCCATTTTATGTGGTCATTAGATTTTTAATAAAGGCAGCAGAGCAATTCAATGGAGAAAAATATCTTTTCAACAAGTGTTTCTTAAACCACAGGAAATTCATATGGAAAATAAAGAACCTTGAATTACTTCACACCATATACAAAAATTAATTCAAGATGCATCCTAGACCTAAATGTGAAAAGTTAAAACTGTAAAGCTTTTAGAAAGAAACATAGGAGAATATCTTTGCAATCTGGGGTAGGCACAATTTAGAATAGGCAAAGCTTCCATAGACAGGACACAGAAAGCAATAACTATATACAAATTAATAATTAGATTTCATAAAAATGAAAAGCTGCTCATCAAAAGACATCATTAAGGAAACAACCAGTCATGTTACACATTGGAAGAAAATATTTGTAAGACATCTATCAAAGGACTGGTATCCAAAATACATAAAAAGCTCATTTAACATTATTAAATCATCAGGGAAATAAAATTAAAACAACGAGTTACTGCTATACATGGACCCAAATGGCTAAATTTAAAAAGACTGATAATACCAAGTGTTAGCAAGGATACAGAGCAATTGGAGGTCTCATTCATTTTGGGTGGGGGGTGTAAAATGCTACAATCACTTTTGAAAAAGTTATGAAAGTTTCTTAGAAAACCAAACATATACCTGTCCTATCACCCAGCAATCCCACTACTAGGTGTGTAGTACCCAAGATAAATGGAAGCATATGTCCACAAAAGACTTGTAAAATAATGTTCATAGGAACTTTATTCATAATTGCCTAGGGTAGAAATGGCCCAGGAATCCATTAACAGGAGAACAAAAAAGCTGTGGTATATCCATACAGTGTAATACTATTCAGCAATAAAAGGGAATGAACTCCTGACACGTGGAAACGTGCATGAATCTGGAAAAGTTTAAGTTGAGTGAAAATTATAGACTAGGCAAAACCAAACTGTTGTGGAAAAACAACAATTGTTTCATCTGGGGGTGGAGGCAGGGATTTACTGGGAAGGGACATGAAGTATCTTTCTGGGTTTAATGTAATATCTTGTATCTTGAAAGGGATTTGACTATATGTAAATTTTATCTCAAAGGAAACAAATATTGAACTCTAATGATATACATGCTGAAGTGTGTGGGAGGAAGTGTACTGATATCTACTACTAACTTTGAAATGCATGAACAAAGTGGTTTGATGAATAGAGAGAGGGGTGGTTAGATAATAGAAATGTGATAAAATACAGTAAATTATTAGTCCTAGAATCTTGGTGGAGAGCATATGGGTGTTCACTGTAAAATTCTTTCAACCATTCTGTATGTTTGAAAACTGTCACAATAGAATGTCTTTGTTTTCCTAAACTTTGCCATGAGTTTCTATTGCTATCAGAATAATGTAAAACTACTTAGCATCTTGTATAAGACTACTGTTGTTTACTTCTTTTCCACCTTCAAACTTTGGGCTTACCTTCCCCCTTTTCTTACTTTTATCATGGTACTTCTCACATCATATTGTGATTGCCCCTTTACTTCCAGGACTCTCCTACCAAAAGCAGTGTGTCCTATTTACTCTTGCATCATCATTGCAAGAGTAATATAATATAATATAGTTCCTGGTACCTAGTAAGTGTTAACAAATGAAAGAGGCATAGCTATGGTTGCTGATTTGCATAAATGTGGATGGATTTAAAACCTAGAAAATTTTGTTTTTAAATTAACTTTTCCTTTCCAATTATGTAGTGTAAGTGCCTGACATTAAGCTTTTGACTGCCAAGGCATTCATTTCAAAAGACATCTGTCTTGAACATATTGCCAGTTGTATGATATGGCTACTAGCAAAACAACCAGATAAGAAACTAGGCCACCCACACCCATGAAGTTCTTTCATGAAACCTTGGGCAACCTAGTGACCCTAGTGACCTTCACTCTCCTGTGCCCTAATTCCTGCTCTGATACTTCAAATTAGTCAATAATGAAGGACCCTGCAAAACCCTAAACACCTACGCCTCAGAGTCTAATAAATGTAGAACCCCAGGTCCACAGTGTCTCTCTTCCTCTACCTCACTGTGAGGCTTTGAGGCGTACTCTCCAGGACCTGTGAGTAATAAATTTTTTTCCTCAAAGTTCCCTAACGGTTTTTGCTGAAGTGTATCCTGCAATCGTAAGAACCACAAGGACGAGCCTAGATGCAACATTGGCCCCGGTGGAATAAATGTCTATGAGACTTGCTAAGAGTAATACAGCTCAGCGAGTGGCCCCAGCATTCCTAGCTGAGACTGTCACCATCAATATGCTGGGACCAGCACAACAGATTATCTCAGTGATTTTTGTTGGGAATGAGTGGTAATCAGGAAAGATGACACTCTGCCTTCATTGCTATAAGGATGGCCAAGACTATACTTTTTAACTTCCAGTGTCTGGGCCATAAAACCAACGCAACCCAAAATATTCATAATTATCCAAGGAAGAGGGAAGGCCCAAATTATGATTAAATTAGATAAAATGAATACCTTTGAGATAAAACTCTACATTACAAATTAGAGCTCTTTAAAGGACTTCATGCCCAAACCACTGCTTTCCTGTAATATAGGAAATAGGAAACTGGCAGCAGTCTCTAAACAATCCTCAGCTGTATTCTGAGGCCATTGCCTTATCAGGTACCATGCTTTAGAAGTCTTCATTTTTGGAGTATGGAAATGAAATTTATGGTACTCCTGGCACATCTAGTTAAGAACAGACCTTATAAACAATAAATGCTGGAAAGGGTGTGAAGAAAAGGGATCCCTCCTACACTGTTGGTGGGAATGTAAATTGGTACAGCCACTATGGAGAACAGTACGGAGGTTCCTTAAAAAACTAAAAATAGAATTACCATATGACCCAGCAATCCCACTCCTGGCCATGTACGCTGAGAAAACCATAATTCAAAAAGAAACATGTACTGCAATGTTCATCGCAGCACTATTTACAATAGCCAGGACATGGAACCAACCTAAATGTCCATCGACAGATGAATGGGTAAACAAGATGTGGCACATAGATACAATGGAATATTACTCAGCCATAAAAAGAAATGAAATTGTGTTATTTGTACTGAGGTAGATGGACCTAGAGTCTGTCATGCAGAGTGAAGTAAGTCAGGAAGAGAAAAACAAATATCATATGCTAACGCATATATATGGAATCTAAAAAAAAAAAAAATGGTACTGATGAACCCAGTTACAGGGCAGGAATAAAGATGTAGACATAGAGAATGGACTTGAGGACACGGGGTGGGAGGGGGAAGCTGGGGCGAAGTGAGAGTAGCATCGACATATATACACTACGGTATGTAAAATAGCTAGTGGGAAGCACTGGGATAAATGTCTTTTAACTTATTTTAGTAACAGCTTGACAAGAGAGTTGCCCGTTGGTAACCATAATACCTCTTTTTCTCATCTCCAGTGTGTCCAGAGAGAAATAGTGTCATTTTGCACAACTGTCTAGGATTATCAAGTAGGAATCCCCTGAGGGTATGGTATTGTGGCTTCTTCTTCTCTATTAACTCTGCAGGGCCCATAATTAGAAATAAGACCCCATACTTTTACTTTTTAACTAGCGTTTATTTAGCCTTACAATGAGGAGTGTATTAAAATTTTCTTCGTTTCAAAGACAACATAAGTTACAATTTAGACCAACTTATTCTCATATAATATTACCTTTTTGGTTTCTTTTCAGAGACAGTGATCCTTTTGATGCTGGTGTGTCCTCTTTTGTGTTTTCTGTGTGGGGTAGCATGGGAGATGATCTATTATAAATTTCAAAATATAATAGATGTCATGAAATATTCTTCTGTAAGCTTTCCATATTTTTTGGATAGTATTTCAATAATTTGCAGTATTGATTTATCCCTCATCAATCATGGGTGGAACACTACTAAGCTCTGATAAAGGTATATAGGAAAGAAAAGAAAAAGACTTTGTCCTTGGAGTTCTTAGACTAAAGAAGAAAATGTGAGAGAAAAAGCTTTGCCCCCATACCCTTATCTCCCTCACCCTTCCCCCAAGAACAGAGACAATCAAAACTTTCTAATATAACTTTAAGGTATCATTGTCTGGGCTAAAATAGTATGCACGGCAAGATGGCCAACTAAGCTCAAATTCCCCCCCTTAAAAATAACAATTTGGCATCCATCTATGGACAAAAGTGTCTCTGTGGGAGCTTTGAGATCTGTCTTCTCCTGACTTCTCTGTGCTGGTTGATCTTGGTCGAAACAGATTCTAAATTCTCTCTCTCTTTTTTAAAAATTTTATTTATTTATTTTTGGCTGTGATGAGTCTTCGTTGCTGTGCATGGGCTTTCTCTAGTTGCGGCGAGCAGGGTCTACTCTTCCTTGCGGTGCCCGGGCTTCTCATTAGTGGCTTCTCTTGTTGCGGAGCACAGGCTCTAGGCGTGTGGCCTTTGGTAGTTGTGGCTCTTAGGCTCAGTAGTTGTGCCTCGCGGGCTCTAGAGTGCAGGCTCAATAGTTGTGGTGCACGGGCTTAGCTGCAATGTGGCATGTGGAATCTTCCCGGACCAGGGCTCGAACCCGTGTCCCCTGCATTGGCACATGGATTTTTAACCACTGTGCCACTAGGGAAGCCCCAGATTCTAAATTCTCTTGATAGCAGTTCTTAGACATCATTGAACAGTGATGTTTAAGGAAAAATAGTATTTTGCTAAAAGGTTGTGAAGAAATTTTTCCAGTTAGCTCTTTACGTTATATGTCCTCCCAGTGCTTCCAACAGGTAATACCTAGTGATCAAAAGCTTCTTCAACAAGGTGATAAAAACTTGAGAACTCTTAAAAAAACCTTTCTTTTTCATATAATGCCTAAAGGGATTCCATTTACAAGCGGCACTGGTGAACTGATACAAGGAAACGTTAGGACTCTAAAAATTAAGTCTTAGCACTTCTTTCAAACTTTTAGTTTTCGAATACATTTAAAAAAATTGATTGTGGTACACAACATAAAATATACCATTTTAATCATTTTCAAGTATACAATTCAGTGGCATTGAGTACATTCACAATGTTGTACAACCATCATCACTATCTATTTCCAGAACTTGTCATCATCCCAGAAACTCGACCTAAAAAGCAATAATTCCCCATTCCCCCCTCTCCCCAGTCCTGGTAACCTCTGTTCTACTTTCTCTCTCTATGAATTTGCCTATTCTATTATATAAATTGAATCATATGATATTTGTTCTTTTATATCTGGCTTATTTCACTTACCATAATGTCTTCACTTATCATAGTATATGTCAGAATTTCCTTCCTTTTAAAGGCTGATTAATGTTCCACTCTATGCATATACCTCATTTTGTGTATCCAGTTTTCTACTGATGAACATTTGGGTTGTTTTTTCCATTTGGCTCTTGTGAAGAAGGCTGGTATAAAAATTGGTGTGCTGTTTGAGTTCCTGCTTTCAGTTTTTTGGGGCATATACCTAGGACCACAGCGTTTTTGCATATATCACCTTCTTTCAGTTCTCTAGGGTTGACGGGTCAGATACTATTATTCTCATTTTTCAAGTATGGAAACTGAAACAGAGATATAAAATGACTTTCCCAAGGTCATCTAGCAAGTTGAAATAGAATTAGGAGGAGGATTCAGGCCTCCTGATTCATCCAGTACAGTTCCCGCTATGTCTTGCGACCGTCCCATTAGACTGATTTGTTGATGAAGAATCAAGAAATGTTATAGCGTATTGATTCAAGAATAAGATTTTGAATTGAATTCTTGATTCAATTCAAGAATTGATTGAATCAAGAAAATGTTATAACGTATTGATTAGCACGGTAGCTTTCGTGGCCCTTCTAAGGAACAACATCCCACATTCCAGTGATGAGCCATACTATCTAGTTGCACACTGCTCTTTATTCTGTGTATCAAGGCCACTCTAGGAGATTCAGGTTTTGTTTGTTTTTTACATGCTTCTCAGCATGTTTCAAGATGCAACTTATACCATAAAAACTGCTTCCAGGATGGACCTAGAGTCTGTCATACAGAGTGAAGTAAGTCAGAAAGAGAAAAACAAATACCGTATGCTAACGCACATACGTGGAATCTAAAAAATGGTACTGGTGAATCCACTGGCAAGGAAGGCATAAAGACGCAGACCTAGAGAATGGACTTGAGGACATGGCAGGGAAGGGGAAGCTGGGACAAAGTGAGAGAGTAACAGTGACATAAATACGCTACCAAATGTAAAATGGATGGCTAGTGGGAAGCTGCTGCATAGCACAGGGAGGTCAGCTCGGTGCTTTGTGATGACCTAGAGGGGTGGGATAGGGAGGGTGGGAGGGAGACACAAGAGGCAGGAGATGTGGGGACATATGTATATGTATAGCTGATTCACTTTGTTTTACAGCAGAAACTAACAAAACATTGTAAAGCAATTAAATGCCAATAAAGATTAAAAAAAAACAATCATGATAAAGGTCAACTCTTAAATACATTGGAAAACTTACGAGTAAAAATTACAACATTTAAAAAATAATAGATGTTATCTTCTGATGTCAAATTGGCATATCAGACTTTATCATTTCAGAATTGAATCTCAAAGTGTCATGAATAAACTGGTACCAGAATTAAAAGGAAAAAAAGAAACTGCTTCCAGGAGATCCCTCTTGACTCACATGCATCACTGTGAGCTGTCAGATGCTCAGGTTTTCTCTTCATGATCTGAAGACAACCAGTCAATTCATTCAGTCCAGAGCATGAGCCGCTCATATCTACTGTTCCGAAAGCTCATAGATCACATAAGTGTTAATGAGCTACTCTTGCCTTCACAAAATACCTAAAATTTCTGGTTACAGCTCTTGGAAATGTGGTGGAGGAAAGATACTTAGTGATTTCCAGAATTATATATGAATGAATTGGTTTTGTGTAGGTACCACTTTTGTTTTACATCTGTTTTAGCTGCATGAAATAAAATTCGAGTTAAGCCAAGCTTCCCATTCATGTAACCGCGGACCCAGTATCCCACACTGTGGAACTGGGGGAGCATTTCCATGCTTCCTCACTGTCTTTGGAGGGCTTGTGCACTCTGGGCTCCAAGTCTTGAGCAAACGCCCTGTTTATTCAAAGAGAATTCCCTCCCCGTCTCCCACAGGAGTTTGGCTTTCATCTAAGACTGGATCATGTTGGGAGTTATCTTTCATTTTCTGGCTACTGCAGCCAGCAAACTCCATTAGCTAATTGCATTTTTTGTCTAACTACAGACCCAGAGGCACTATAAAAAGTTCAGATCTGACACACCAAGGAGGAAAAGAAGAAGAATAAACAAGCATGCTGTGAGTTTTCTACTGTGTGAGGGTACAGGCGCACTAGAGTTCTCAGCATCTTTTGCATTCCATGACCATAGTTTGAGAGGTAGCCAAGTCCAGAGTTAGACTTCAGAAGTCTTGTGCTTCCCTCAAGAACATTGTCACTGATCTAAGACACGGACTGAATTTGAACCAAGTTCTCTTTGTTATGTTTCTAAATCCAAAGCAGGGATGGAGATCATCACTTTCCTTCTCCTCCCAACAAGCCTTTCCCTTGTAATGACGGGCTTTGTTCTAGGGAGTACATTTCTCAACTGTGCTCTCATGCTTGGGTAGTTTGGCAAGCTCTCTGATGCTTTGGGGCAATCTGAATCACACCTGAGGCTGATGGGTTGCTGACATATGAAGCTTTCATTAAACCAAGCTGAAAACCAGGGCTGGGCCTTGGAAGGGCCTGGGTAGTGCTTTTTTGATTGTGTGTTTTTTGTTTTTTTTTAGAGACCATGTTTATCTTTTCTACCAAAAAAAGTTGGAATAACATGAATAATCTGATTGAACTTTGTCAAAATTGTGTCAAGAGAGATTTGTTTTCCTTTGTGAGTGTTATAGGCAATACTTGAAAGAGTTGAACTGGGATTTGGTCATGAAAACAGTTGTTTGAAGGGCACATGACTTTTATTTCTCAAAAGAACATCTCCCAAGGTTGGTCATCATTGGCCTCGAGGGAAGTTATTGGGGGACCATTAAGGCAAAAGTGATCCAAAACCCCATACCAGGAGGACATGTTTCAATTCAGGACCTGAAGCAGAGGACCACTGTAAAGATTTGGTGAGGGAAAAGATACTTCCCTGTTCTTGAAAGTGAACTATCTACAAAATTTAGTCTGTTATTGCTTTTAACGATACGAAAAATCAGTTTACCCACTGTGTGGATCAAAATTGAATTGTTACTAAATTATAAGAAGAAATCAGAGTATGTTGCCATTTATTAAGCATTTATTCTGATCTAGGCATGCACTTGATACTAGGGATTCAAGAATTCATTTATTTATTAATTCGTTTATTCAGCAAATACTGTGAGCCTATTACGCACCAGGCAGGTTTTAGACATCACGGATAAAATGGCAAAGTATTTATTCTCACAAAGTTTACTTTTTAGTGGGGAAGTCAGACAATAAAAAAGTAAGCAAAGAAACCAACAATATAATTTTAGGGAGTGATGAGAGATTTGAAGAAAAGCAAAATGAAAATAACATGCCCCATATATCTTTCTTTATTTGCCCAGCAAAATTTTATTGGGGACCCAGAATGTGACAGGTACTGTGCCAGGCACTGAGGACCTGATGGAGACGGTACCCGTGATGAGTATTATAAAGAAAATAAAGGGCTAAGACTAAGAAGAAGCAGGAGCTTGGATGAAGTCATGTGTGGTCCCAAGCAGCACATTAGACGGGGGTCTAGGAAAGCTTCTCCAAGGACCTAAATTATGAGAAGGAGGTGGCAGAGGGAACGGTGCTGTGTGTGGGGGGTGATGGGTGTGTGTGTTGGTGGGGTAGGAGTGTGGGAGGGTATCATGAAGATCATTCTAGATAGAAAGAGCACAGTAATCAAAGGTTCTGAGGCAGAAAAAATTTGGTGAGAGTTGGTCAGGAAAACCAAATTTGGTCCTGGTTTAGAAGACCTGGATAAGCAGTGTGACCTAAGACCAAGTTGGGGCCAGCCATACAGTGCCTTGAAGCCCGTCATAAGCATTTTGAGCTTTATTCTAAGGGCAGTGTGAAGACACTGAAGAATTTTGAGCAAGGGTGTGACATGATTTGATGCCTATTAATAGCGCTTTGACCACTATGTGGGGGACAGATGAGAAGTGCGCAAGAGCAGAGGCTGGGAGGTCAACACAGAGGCTTTTTAATAATCTGGGCAAGAGAGGTGGGGAAGGAATCCACCGACAGCCTTGTGTGTAGTAAGCACCTCTTCCACCGTTTTGCTCACCTCTTTCCCAACTGGATCAACAAAAATCGGTCTTCCAGCTATTCCGCACTTCGGCATGCAGGCCACCAGGTACCCAGACTGATTTGAAACCTGTGGAGTTTGAGTTATCTGGAAAGACAGCTCTTATTTTAAACTTAAACCTTTATTCAGAATGTTTCCTAATAAGCTGAATTCCTCCTTTAGACCAGAGTCTGACATTAAAAAACCACCATCACCACCACCACCGAAACCCACAACTGCTTAGTATGTCAGTTGGAGTTTGAGTTGAAAGTAGAGATTGTGCAACACTAATTGGAAATAATATTGCAGCTTCAGTGTTTCTCTACCAGCGTTGTCTGGCAGGATAGCACGCTCAGAACGAGAGAAACCATGTGAATAATTTTCAGATCAAATTTGCTACCTCGGCAGGGGGTGAATGTTTTAGGGTAGTGACATGGGAAGAAAGTGACTTTGAGAGAAATATAGACCTAAGTTTGAATTTCAGTTCTGCTGCTCAGCTGACAATGTAACATGCAACAGGTCACTGAGGTTCCTGAGTGCGCGCTTCTTCAGAAAGTGACATGATGTGCGTATAATCATTGGTACGTCATCGATGTTCAGGGAGTGCAGCTTCCCTAGCTTTCTTCCTGGCTTCCCTCTTCTAAAGAGCATCTCCCTTTTCCTGGCTGTGACATACTCTGAAAGATCTTCAGCTAAATCCGTCATCACGGAATGAGGAAGGGATAAACTAAACTTCCTCTCCCCTCCCCCAACCTCCCCTCCCCTTTCTCCTTTCCTCCCTCTTCTCCTCCTTCTCCATATTTCTCTCTTCCTCTCTCCCTCTCTCTTTCCTCTTCCTTTCCTCCTTCTCCCCCCTCCTCCCCTTCCCCCTTCTTCTTCTTTTCCTTCTCCTTCTTCCTCGTAGGAATAGTGCAGGTTAACAATTATGTTCAAACTACAAAGCTTGGTATCAGCTACCATACTAGCTACTTTTAAAGGAAGTTATTTATTTATTTTTATTTATTCATGTAAAATATTATATGTTACAGGTGTACAATATGCTGATTCATAAGTTTTAAAGATTATATTCCAATTATAGTTATTATAAAACCATACTAGTTACTTTTCAGACATTAACGCAATCTTCATAGTTCCTAGAGGGAAATACTAATATTATTCCCATTTTATAGATGAAGAAGCTGTGGCTTAGAGAGGTTTAATTGCTTATCCAATATTATACATCCCATATGGGATGTACTTGAATCCAGGTAGTCTGACTCCAGAGCCCTTTTGGGGCACTGTTTTTTTTGTTTTTTGGTGGTTTTTTGCCTTTGCTAGATTTCTCTCTCCCTTTAGACAATTTTACTGGGTGTGGGGCATGGGGACATTGGTACTGCTGATGGCCTTGGTGGACAGGTGGGGAGTCTTGCCAGGAAGTAAGTAGGATTTGCTGTTTATGCAAGTGCATGGATGTGTGTGCCTTATTCATGAAAAATTGCTTTTCCCCCTTTATTTTCCACCATCTGTGTCACACCTGGAGGTGCTCAGTATTTTCCAGAAATATAGATGATTCATACAATTATTTTCTTATATCTAACCTCCCAGAGGAGGGACCAGAGGGGCAAGTTGATTTACAAAGATCAGTTTTGCTTTTAAAGGCATCTTAATTTGGTGAGTTGGAGAACGCCAGGCTGCTAATTGATTAGTTTGTTTCTTGACCTGCTAATTGAGATTTGGTCCTTATTCACATGGCTCCTACGCAGTTTTGGCTTTAGTTGTGTGTCTTGATCTCAGCTTGCCAAAATCAGATGCTTTGGGGTGTAGAGTTAGCAATCTGGCCATGCGTCTGGACATGTAATGTAGATGCCACTATGGAAAAACGAGGAACTTCCCTCCCAGTTAGAGAAGATTGTTCTCTTGCTTCTCTGTTGTTACAAGCTTGTTCTTGTAAATACTTCCACCACTGTAATCCCAAAGTATAAGACAATTTTTTTTTTTGAAAAAGGAAATCTGTGTATGTTTAAATGTTATTTATATCACAAAAGAAGGCTCTCCATAAGTGCTTGGCAGTGACAAGCTGACTTAGATGAAATAGTCCATCTAGGAGTAGGTTGAGTGAGAGAGGTTTCATGCGAATTTTAACTACCCTTTTCAGAGAGGTGAGAGCTGCACTTCTGTGTGCAGAGAGGGGAGTAGGTTAAGGACAGGGATTTCTGCCAGGTTGGCAACCTTTGCTGAATTCTCCAAGTCTCTTGTGTGCGCCCATCCTCGGCTAAGTCCTGCTCTGCATTTTCCTTAGTGTCTTCCTTCTGAGTCCTCTGTCTGCTGGGTGGTCAGCTGCCTCGTTCGTTGCATTTACATCCACAGACCAACCATAAGCAGTAAACATTTGCTTTTTCTTTTCAAAACTATCTTTCCGTATTCCAAAAAGAGAAGAGAAAAAAAGTTATTCGAAACTTCTGAAGTACTTAAAAAAAAACTGTCAGGTTTTTTGGTTTGTAAAATGGGAAAAACAGCTTACACTTTTCTGAGGATGAATATGAGATATTTAAAGCATAGAGAGCGCAGGGCCTCGCCTTCAATAAAGGCGTGTACTGTTTAATGCATATTTTAGTGTATTTCTGCGTGTTTACCTGTTTGCCTCCACCCTGCTTCTCTCCTCCCACCCCTTCCTTCCTTCTGTCCCTCCTTCTTTCCAACATATAAACCATAGACTACATACAAATTGATAACCAACTTATCATAGATATTTTGTCTACAGGATTTAAACCTAGTAATCCTTACTGAGTAGAGCCCCATACCCCATACCCTATTCACTAACTTTTTGGTCAATACCTGTTTGTCGTTCTGTTCCTTTGCCACAGAGTCAGGAATGGAGCTGGATTTGAAAACCCTCTAGCCCTATGTCCTTCCCTCCCAACCTCATTCCTTCTTAACTTTCCGCAGGGCTAATAACTGGACAGAGCCAAGTTCAGGAAACATATGTGATGATTTCAAAAGATGTGTTTGACAAGGAAGCACTTACAAAGGCAGAATATTCTCGGAATCGCACACAGTGAAGCTGACTAATAAGTTGTTGAAATAAGAAGTTGTCCCAATTGGGCTGCTTCTTTTGCTCCCTTGTCTCCATTTTCCCTTCAGATTTCTTCTCATCTGGTTATGCGGTTGAGTCAGAATTTAAACTTGGGGATCATTTTGCCCAGAATCGTTTTGCTCCTGACACAACTGTGTTAGAAATCCAGCTGAGGTGAGATGACCTCTTATTCCTCTTCCAACCCTGTGATTCTGTGATTTTTTTATGAACAAGAGGAGGAAAGCTATGCCACCTAATGGCGTTTACTCTTTTGAAAATTTCCCAAGAGTGCATGACTTGAAGTCTATTTATTCAATTCCTCTGAAAGTTGGGTAGTCTTTAAACACGTGTCAGGACAGCCTGGCTTAAAGCCTGTATATTTTACTAAGAGGTTGGTGGGCTTATTTGATTTAGCTCATGTTAGAAGTTTAATTGTTTTTTTCTTCTCCATTTTTTTGCTGGCAGTGACTATATCTAATAGAATAAAGCTTTGTCCAAGCACCCGCTCTCATTCCTTACACACATGAGATGGGAACTGTGGATGGCTGGTGTTTTTTTGAGGTTCCCAACGGGCCATGTGTTTCACATCAAGCGAGCAAATACCTTTTCAGCTGAAAAACCTTTCAACGGCCTCAAGTTTCCAGACCAGACTTTACCTCTGGGCTCCAAACAGATCCAGCCTGACTTCATGTTGGTTCACCCTTAATTTTGGCATAATAGATGCTGATTCATGAGAGCAGGTTCCAAAGACCTGCTTGGGATTATGCCTGAA
Organism: Tursiops truncatus; assembly: GCF_011762595.2. Classification (NCBI taxonomy): domain Eukaryota; kingdom Metazoa; phylum Chordata; class Mammalia; order Artiodactyla; family Delphinidae; genus Tursiops; species Tursiops truncatus. Next base: position 17,721,602 of record NC_047034.1, on the reverse strand, counting down.
GTCTCATATGCATTATTTTTCCCCAGCCCGAGTCTTGCCATCCTGTTACGGGAAGCCCGGTGCGTATTGGTGGCATCGTGGTAACGATGCCCCTGGTTCTTCCTAAGAGCTTTATGAAGTTGGTATGGCTATTATCCACACTTTACAGCTGAGGACAGAGAAAAGGAGATTTAGGGAGATAAAGTTGGCTGCTCAAGATTGAAAAGTTAGCAGGCAGAGTCATGATTAGAATCTAGATTTTAACACCACGGTTCAGACTCTTAACCCACATCCCAATTTGTGCCTACAGCAGGAAGGGTAAGTACTAAGCACTGAGAGAGTAAGACCATTTTTTTCACATGTTTGATCAAGTTAATTTAGGGCCAAAAGGATCTTTGAGATCATCTGACCCCACCTCCTTTGTTGATGGAGTCAAGGCTTGCAATGGCAGGGACTTGGTCAAGGTCACACCACTGGCAGTGCCAGCGCCCTGCAGTGCCAGCACCAGAACGAAGACACCCTGTACTCTTTCCAGAACCGGGTGCGGGGCAGGGGCAGGAGTCTGAAATTACAGAGGAGAGAGAAGGTGCTGGCCAAGAATCAAGAGAACTAAGATTTTGTCCTAAATGAAAAATGAATTTACATTTCCTTGAAATAAAAATATATATTAAAGCATCCAATACATGTAAGGGATCTGGAAAGCTTTCCTGGTCAAGTCCTTCAGGAAAATCCAAACTCCTTCCAGGATCTACAAGGTGATGTGTGATCTCTCCCTGGCTCTCCATTCCAAGCTTTCACAGTGTGAGTCTCTTTTGAGTCCTACAATCCAAACCATTTTCTTTTTCCTTGGGCTTTTTGCTGCCATTTCACCTGCTCCCCAGCCTTTCCTTTGTAGGGCTGGTTCCTTCTTTTTTAAAAAATTTTTAAAAATTGAGGTATGATTGACATATAACATTATATTATTTTCAAGTGTACAGCATAATGATTTGATATTTGTCTGCATTGCAAAATGATTGACTTGGCTCCTTCTTTAAGCTTCAATTTTTTTTTTTTTTTTTTTTTTTTTGCGGTACGTGGGCCTCTCACTGTTGTGGCTGCTCCCGTTGTGGAGCACAGGCTCCGGACGCGCAGGCTCAGCGGCCAGGGCTCACGGGCCCAGCCGCTCCACGGCATGTGGGATCCTCCCGGACTGGGGCATGAACCCATGTCCCCTGCATCGGCAGGCAGACTCTCAACCACTGCGCCACCAGGGAAGCCCCAAGCCTCAATTTAAATATTCATCCGTATAACCAACAGGGACCTATATAGCAAAGGGAACTCTGCGCAATATTATGTAACAAACTAAATGGGAAAAGAATTTGTAAAAGAATAGATATATGTATAACTGAATCACTTTGCTGTACACCTGAAACTAACACAACATTGTTAATCAACTATACGCCAATATAAAATAAGAAGTTAAAAAGAAATTCATCCACAGACTTCATTTAAATAAAGAGAGAGCTTTCCTGACGTCACTCTATGTATGAATGCTTTCTGCTTTCTGCCCCCTCCTTTAACATTTTACCTATTTTTTTCACCATTACCACTATTTGTATCTGGTTCTTTGTTACATCACTTGAGTAATGTTTGTTGCTCTTGCTAGGTTCTAAGTCTAGTGAAGTCAGGGCTGTGACTGTGTTGCTCAGTACCTATAACCTGGCACATTTGTTGAACAAATGCCTGGCTGGCTGGTCGGTTGGCTGGATAAACGAGTGAATGAATTTCCATCTCCCAACCCGATATCCACTCGTTGGAACAGTATTATCTGAAGCTCCTATAGTAGAGAGATTTTGGTATTCCAATCAAATTCAACTTTATTTTCTAAGAGCAGTAAACTGAAATTACTGATACTTCAGTGTGAATTTTTTTTCAAATAGCTAGTCACTTAGCAAAAGCCCAAGAGAATGAGACAGAAGTAAGGCATTATTTTGGGGAAAAAGGTGACAGATCCAGAACTGTCAGGGCTTGGAGGTACTCAGTGTGTGTCATGCATGCGTGCATGGGCCTGCTTGAAGCTTCCTTTTCCAAATTTTGAACAATTAAAAAAAAACCTTCTCAGTTGTAATTAATGCCTACTTCCTCTTCCTATGAATCAAGCGCCTGCTATATTGGAGTTCCTTTCTCTACTGAAGAGACTGTGTCCAATGCCTCTTCCTGTCCCTGGGGCCTAGTCCAGTACCAGGCGCTCCACTAATGCTTATCAGACCATCTTCACACAGGAAATGAGTATATACATTTTGGAACAAAATTAGTCTCCAAGTATTTTATAAATATACAATTAATAACAGTAACAATATTAGTAGTTATTATTGAGTGTTTACATATGCCAGGCGATATGTGGCTTTGCTTTCACTATAATTTAATTCTTAAAATGACCTTTTGAAGTAGGCACCTTAGTTATTTCTGGGTCACAGGCAAGAACATTGAAGCGAAGGTAAAGAAACAAAATGAAAGAAACAAAAAAGACCAAACTTCCCAAGGTCATACAGCAAAAAGTGCAGAGCTAGCATTCCAAGCTGGTCTCTTTTTTTTCCAGAGCTAATGCACTAAACACGCTGCCGTGAACACAAGTCTTTTCTCACCTTCCAATTCTCCTGACAAGGAGAAGTAGACACGGAAGCCCAAGAATGGTCTAGCTGACGGCAGGTACTAAAGCAACTGCAGCAAGGAGGTCCGGCTGCCTCTGGATAAGCAGGTAACCACAGGGGCTTCTCCCTCCCCTCCTGTAACACTCGCCCCCTCAACCCTGTGCCCCACTGTGTGATTCCCACAGAACTTGGCAGCACCCCTGGGGGCATGGGATTCTTCCAAGGAGGACACCGGAACTGGTTTCTAGTTCATGTTCATAGCTGAGGGGTACTGGAAAGACACCAGGCCTAAGTGTGGCTCTTAACATCTGTGATTTGGGCACAGCATTTAACTCCTCTAGGGCAGAGTTTTCTCATGGGTCCATGAGGACAAGGCTAGTGGTGACCTAACAATGCTGTTGTCAGGACTGCAAGAGCACGCTGCATTGGAAAGTGTTTTGTATGCTGCACTATCTTATAAATGCAAAGGTTATTTTTAGTGGTGGCTCTTTGAAAAAGTTGGTGCTGTTTGGTCCAGGCATAAGTGATCTCAGTCTTTGCTGATTGACCGGGGGGTAGGGGGGTGGATCCCAGGCTTCCAAAGTGATGGCCCTCACAGCTGGCTTCCCTTGTTGAGAAAGCTCAATGAGGCTTGGCCATAGGTTCCCAAACATCTGGAGTTTGCCCATAAGGACTCCTTGCTGGGCAGTCATGATACTGGTAGCTGGATACTTTGTCCTTTACTGACAGTCAGTCAAGCCTCGCGTAGCGATCGCACAGGCAAATCACTACTGGGGGAGGAAAGGAAACACTTCTAATCATTTCTGAGTCAGCTTTCTGACTTACTGGTTTTGTTCCTTCCCACGTAAAGCATTTATAGAAACGTGCTTGGCTCAGAGAAACACGCTTCGCTGGATGGAGAGACGCATGCCTCCGTTAGGGGTGTTGAGTGGCTCAGACAAGGTTCTAAAGCGAGAGATGAATGGTTTCATGTTTTGCGGTTCTGAAAGTTGGGGATAAGACTTCCTTTGACGGAGGGTTGAGCGAACCGATGAGACTGAACACAGAGTGCTTCCCCTTAGCAAGTCCAAAGCAAACCACTTTTGACTTCCACTGGAAAGTCCAGCTACGTCCTCATGTCACTGTTTGTAAAGTGTTGCATTCCTTGGCAGGAGAATATGTAGGCAAATCGCAAACGGAAACAGAAATCATGCAAAAATCTTCCTTGTGGTGGTGAGACTTCTACTTTTTCTTGTTGGTCCTGGAGGAGCTGACAATGGCCACATCTTTCATCACCATTTTCATAACTCCTCTTGAAATGAAAGGGAAATAAATGTTCCACTGCTAAAAGTAATGGGAAGGCTGACGACTCTGCTTCTCTGCACACGCAGGACCACTTCTTACCCTGTCTGACATTTGGTCTTAGCCCAACAAGACCAAAATTCCGGAGCATCCCGGAGTTGTAAGCATATGAAGCAAGCTGTCAGTAACGGAGCAGGTCTGTGTACCACAGTTACACACGTGTCTGGTAACAACTTGTCCTTAAATGTTGTTCTGAGTGTTTGCCCTGAACTTCGAAGTCACCACCAGCAAACTATCCTTTACACTTGAACAGTTTAGATGACATATGCTCTTGTAGGGTATTGTGTATATATATATATATATATATATATATATAATTATTTTATTTTTTTTTTTTTAAAGAGGAAAATGTTTCCTCAGCAAGTCTGGAAGCAAGAACGGGGTTTAATGCCGGCGCCCAGAGATTTCTTTTGACGGGGTTTTCAGATTGGCTCAGGTGGGAGAACCACTTAGAATAATCTAAAATCCCATCAGAATCAGCATTCTGTGTGTGTGTGGGGGATGTGCACCTGTCATTGGATACCTGTGATGTTGGCTGAGAGCCAAAGCTTGGAAGATGTGAGAGGTTACACAACAGATTAGAAATGTAGGGACTGTGGCCATTTGGACATATCTGCTTGTATACATAGCGGCAAAACATCTGGATAAAAAAATGGAAAACCATCTCATTTGTTATCTGTGTATATAATGCTCTATAATGCAAACTATATGGCTGAATGGTTTCTTATTTTTTCAGTTTTCATTGGGTTTTTAGGCTAAGTGTAGACACAGCATGTAAGTTCTGATATCATTTATGTAAAAACATGCCAGTTTTTAATAGTTCAGAGTCCAGACCTTTTATGTTTCTTCTTCTGAAGAAGTAGTTGGTAACATCTGTGGCTTTTCTGATGCACTTGGGTCTACCTGTCAATACCCCACGTTGGGGTAAGGGACGAATGCATAGGATATCCCTTTGAGGGAGCGGAGCCTAACTTGCAAGGTGTTACCACCCTTGTAGAGCTGGATCTTTCTTCAAAGATTTGGAAAAATTTACTTATTCAAGCTGTTTGGCTGAAGGCTCTAGGTGTTTCATAAGGAAGAGTGCAATTATATACCATTCCTCAAAATGAAGCAGCTGCATAACCTTACATATCTTTTAATTGTTTGACATTACACCTAGACTAAGGGATGGAAAATATGGTTTAAGGAGTCACTAGTAATTCCTTGGGGACCGCTTCATGGTCCCCAGCTCTGCTTTCTGCCATGTGGTGACGCTGAGGAGGGTATGGTTTCTGGTATGAGTTAATTTAACTGTATTTATTATACTACTTATGTTTTTAAATGAAAACCAGACATAATCTCATTGGTGTTTCACCGAAGCACTGCCACATTTACTTATTTGTTGCTTTTTGTGGTTCATGAAGGTTTTTTCACCTCACTGATATTATTATCCATAGGCAAAAACATGGTATCTTGGTTTATTCTACATTTTAAGCAATTCAATAAATATCTATTGATTTTATCATGCACTATGGTAAGTGCTGCTGTTATCAAGATGAAAGGATATAATTCCTTCTCTGAAAGAATTCTCAGCCTAGTACAGGAGACAGAAAACAAATATTTTCAAGATGGTAAAACCCAATGATTTGGTGATGGGCTTTGGGTTCTGCTTGCTTCTGAATCTTTTCTTTGCCATTTATTAGCTATGTGCTCTTGGGAAAGTTTCCTAATTTCACTTTATCTCAGAGAAGTTAATCAACATGTACATGGAGATAAAAATTTCTCTTCTTATAAAGATAATTGGGGTATTTAATTGAGTTGATATTGTTATAATGAAAGAGTTAATACACATATGAAGTGCTTTGACCACTGGCTGGCACAACTTAGGCACTTAGTAAATATTAGGTGCTCTTCAGAATTATGCGGGCAATAAAATAAATGTCTGTATTTGTATCAGAATCACTGGGGAGAGGGTGGGAAGCTTAGTAAATGCAGATTCCTGAGCCTCTGCCTCAGTTTCTGATTTAGCAGAACTGGATGGAGCTTGGGATTCTGCAGTTTTTCTTTTTTTTGCGGTACGCGGGCCTCTCACTGTTGTGGCCTCTCCCGTTGCGGAGCACAGGCTCCGGACGCACAGGCTCAGCGGCCATGGATCAAGGGACCAGCCGCTCTGCGGCATTTGGGATCTTCCCGGACCGGGGCACGAACCCGTGTCCCCTGCATCGGCAGGCGGACTCTCAACCACTGCGCCGCCAGGGAAGCCCTTCTGCAGTTTTAACAAGCACTCTGGGTAATTCTTATGCAGGATGTTCATGGAGGAGTTCTTGTATATAGGATGCAGAAACAACACTGAGGAGATGGGATAAGCCTTTGTTTAGGGGTGGAATCAGGAGAGGCTTCACAATCACTTCATATGGTACGAACTCTGGGTTTTGAAGGATGCGTAGGAGTTCAACAGCATGTGTAAAGACAGAGCTATGGATCATTGTGATATGTTTGGAGCATTAGCTTTTCCATGTCACTGGAGGTGGTTAAAGGGTGGTTGAAGGAAAGCTGTGGGTGATAAAGTTAGAGAAAGAAGAGTAATTTCTGGAGAACATCTGGCCATAATTAAAGAGTTTCAGTGAATAAGTGGGTCAGAATGTTTTCTGATATCATTTGGATGAAAGTGAGGGATAGATTAGAAGTTTAATTTTGCAAATAGTCCTGGTAGTGATAAATAGAAACAGTCATCACTGGGCTAGTTAATCATGATGTCAAATTCTGTTCCAATGACCAGTGCTGAGCTGATTAGGAAGAATTCTTAGGAAGAATTCAGCTTAGACTCTGGTAGTTGTGGATATTTGGACTTAGCAACAGGTTAAAATAAGGATGTGAGGTCTCTCCCTCTTCCTCTCGTGGATATTTTCCAAATAAGGTAGGCTTTCACCCACTTGAGGTTTTTAGATGTTTTGGATATTTTAGATTTGGATATTTGAGGAATAATTAGGTAGTGCCACAAAACTCCTTCTACTCCATAAAATTATAAGGGATCATGGGGAACACAAATACTCTTGTTTTCCCTTTTGGTCAGCCCCAGTACAATTATGAATATAGAAGAGGAGGCAGTGGTCCTATATTACAGATAAATAAATGAATTTCAGGCAGAATAGGTGATTTTCTTCTTGCATTGTATTAGATCAAGAGGATTTCATGAGTGAAATTGAGGAGCAAGAGGGTTCCACATGAAATGTGGCTCCACACTGCTGTATGGTAGAAGGAAATTTTATGGTAACTGGTGAATTCCATGAATCCCCTGATCCAGGGGTGGGGGAAAGGAAGGAGATTCTTTGGGAAACCTGACTGGTGATGTAGTTTTTGGTGAGGCAAGGGGAAGGAACTAATAATGTAGCTGGAAACTGACTAATTGGCATAGAAATTCAGGAGTCATTTTTCCTTTTTCTTTCTTTCTTTTTAATATTCTCATGCTTCTAAAGTTCTATAGATGTCATTTATTTATTACAGCATCAGAAGAAACTTTATTTCTGCTGATTAGAAGCTGCTCTAAAAAAGAGTTACATAGTCAAACCAAATGCTCATCAGATTGCATGAGAAGACTTTCTCATCAGGTTGCAGTGAGAAGACTTTCCCCACTGTGGGCTGCTCCATTTTTATTGTATCAGCTTCTAGCATTAGTCTATATCTACTGATACAAAAATGGATACTTGACAAGGGAAAAGAGAGCCTGGTTTTGTGTGTGTGTGTGTGTGTGTGTGTGTGTGTGTGTATGGTTGTGTATGGCAAGTGGATGGGAGCTTTTTAAAAACCCTTTGGGAGACACTGGAATATCTCTCAGCAACATTTTCCCTCTTAGGTACAGTAACCAGAAAGTAGTATCAAAAAATGTAAAAGGTTCTTGGGCATCTGGATCTATCTGAGAGAGCCTGTGTTTAGATTCATGGATGACAGACTGAATAGTGGGTCACGATGGGTGGCCAAATCCTTTGAAACACAGTAACCCTATTGTATATCTGAGAGCTACTAAATTCAAAGCAATCTATGGCTTGGATGCTTTTGTAAATATACATTAGCCTTTAAGGAAACAAGAAATTATGCCTGCTTTTTTTTTTTTTCCTTAAGGGTAGAAAGTGAGAGAGAAAAGAGATGAAACAAACAAAAAGAGCGCCCAGAGAACTTTCTTTGCAACTCTAACTTCTTTCCCTCGTGACATTGTTTTTTAAAGTTGCAGTGGTCCTGTGTGAATGAATATGGGTTTTTATCCCTGAAAACAGAGGCCTGCTGTCTGATGCAGGCTACTTTTTCCTGTTTGATTGGCAGGGTTTTCTGTCTCACTCCCATTAGAGAAGAAATACTGTTCAGATTTCGACACAAGATATTTCCAGTGGAATAAACAGTGCCATTTTCATGATAAAGTGGATGTTTAAGGGTTTATTTAAGCCCACTGGTGAGCGATATTCCACTGGAATTAGGAGGTACTCCTGCAGGAAACAATTTTTATCAACTTAATTTTGCTACTTTCCAAGCTTTTCCCATTGAGCATACAGAAGCACGGTGTCTGCAGAGATACTGCGGTAACATTCGGCTATTAGCAGAACTTAACACACAGAGCAGTAACCTCTTTCAGGTGTTGCGATGGAATCCCTAGAAAAATTAAGACAAAGAGCCACGATAGGAACGGCAGGGGGCGCTCTAAGACAGGCTGCAGCGCGTCAAGCTGGCTGCAGGGTGTGAAGCTGTCGCAACAGTACCCGACTTCCATCCCCCTTCCCCTTCCCTTTTTAAACGTAGGGAAGGAAAAAGAAAAGAATCATCATCCAGAATACAAAGGGCGCCAGAGAACCAAATATATGCAGCTGAAGAAGCTTAAGACGTATTTTTTTCAGGGGACTCCAAAGAGAGGAAGCTTGATGTCACACGGTCCCATTCTGGATGTCAGTCATTTTGCAGCTGTCCTGGCCTCGGGTCTTCTTCTCTTCTCCAGCCACACCCCTTCCTCCCCCACGCCGCCCCCGTTTGGGTCTTCTGCCATTTGATTAGCTTGGACAGCACCGTAGGTTTCCTTTAGGAAGACCCCCAGCCCGCACTGATGTCCTCACGCTCTGCAGGAACAAAACTTCTGTGACTGGCCTGGGTAGTGCTAACTTAAGCATCGCTCCCCTCTCCTGCAGAAGTAAGTGAGCCGACGGAGCTGAAATCTTGGGAGCAGCTGAAGGCAGGACACCTAGTTCTCAGCCCAGCTCTACCCCTGGGGGCCTCCCTTAACCTCCCTTGGACTCCTGTCCTTCATTTGTAAAATGAGGGAATTGGGCTAAATGGGCCCTAAGCCCTAAGGTTATGTCTGTTCATAAAATAAGTGGGAGGTAAGGCAAGGAACCAAAGAAGTCAACCCCAAAGCAAGATTTTTAGTGCAAAGTTTTGAGGTAATTGAGACAAAAAAAGTTATTTTTTCTTTTTCTTCTGGAGTCTGAATGACCTGAGTGCTTTCCTTCTATCTCTATGGTGGATCAATCAACAGATTTATTGACCTTTTTACTCTGTGGTCAAAACAGAGATGAGCAGATTAGGAGATTATGTCAATTGGTAGTTATCTTTTTGCTAATGGCTTATTTATGAGTTAACAGCAATTTCTTCCTTAAGCAAACCCAACAAAAATATTGCTTAGTAAACTGACAGATAACACTGCATTTGCTCTTTTGTTCTCAGAACAAACTTTAAATATACTTTCAGGGTGGTGTTCTAATTTAATTGGCCCTAATGAGGACCAGGTTGCCCACTAGGATGAAAAGGAAAATGTCACTCTATAGCACATTAATTGGCCTCAGTGATGGGCAGGATTGTACTTTGAGTGGAGTAAGTGGACAGATGTGGTGACCAAGTCGGGGGGGGGGGGGCGCATGGTGAGGGAGCTGATAAGGCAGAGATATGGAATGTAGATATTAAATTAATCTTAGAATTACACATGCACTTACGTTATGTTCAAGTAAAGGGTGCAAAGATGTTGAGAGGCAGCATCTGAAGAGAGATTTAGCAGTGATTTTCTCAGTCGGTGACTGATGGAAACCTCTCAGCTCTGGTAGGAGCTTGCTGTGCAACGGGTATCAATTTTGTCGAATAAAAAATAAAGGGTTTGATGCTTCAGGAGAAGACCAAGACATTATTTCAATATGGATAATATTGTTTTTCACTCAGGAAGTGGAATGCCTGATAGTCTTACTCTGGAAGGTGAGTGCAGCCCATTTTCCCTTAAATATTCGTGCCAACAATTAGATAAGTTTCTTGAGAGCACATGTTGAAATCTCTTTGTCCCTTTAGTGCCTAGTTTGCATGGGGCTTTTGCCATAAGAGGTGCTCAGACACAGTTGTTGAACTGACTGTTCTCATTCATTTTTTCCTCTTTAATGCATCATTACAGCTACAGAAACAAACCAAAAAAGAAAAGTCCTTGCATGAAGTCATAATTTGGCTCATAAGAGGCGCTGAGTCCATTTCCAGCTCTGAAGACTGGATACTCACCACCAACTTGATCCAAGCTGCTGGGAATGGGTTGCACCAACTGGGAGCAGAGACTGTAAATTGCTTAGATGGTTAGGCATGAACGTACAAAGCACCAGGAGTCAGGTTTAGTGCAAGCCTTTGGCTGCTCCTTAGGTCTGGCTTTCTGAGTTTCAACAGATATTGATTTATATTAATATTAATGCCACTTTCTATTCAGATCGCTTCTGAACACAAGTTCTGTGCTAGGGTACGGCAGCATACAGTTTTGTGGCACTGCTGAGTCAGGACCAGCAGCAGTATTGGCAGACTGCTTAGTTGGATCAGGACCACACAGGATCACGTTTACCATCACACGCACAGTGCTGCTTTGGGGAAGACTTGCTTTATAGTGGCGGTGGTGAAGCTGCTGGCATTGGAGTAGGTGGTCCAGTATATTATGTGGTTGGAATCTCTGTTTTTCCAATTCTTGTTTAATCTCTCTGAATCTTTGATTTTGTATCTATAAAATGGGAGCTCTTGACTTGCTTGAGAATTAAGTGAGAATATATTCATGTAGACTCCCTAGAACACGGTAGGTATTTGATAGTAGGCTATTTTTGATTTTTAAGATATGCCTTAGAAAGCCCTCGTCTTCCCAAGTATTTTTCCAAAGAGCTGTTAAAAAGTGTGCTTAGTTTTCGATGAAGATTGAGGCTCTCTGGAATGACTGGAACAGAAATACTACTCATTAAAAAAAAATGGATGAAATTCCTTTGTGCCCTCAAACTTCTGATTCTTTACCTCTTCCTCTCTTTTCACTGCATGACTTTCCTCAGAAATCCAGTGACCAAATTATGTTTCTACTCTACTTACTTTCCTTAAGAGTCCTTACTTATACTTTTATAAATAATAATAGTTTAATGTGCCAATCTTCCTGAGACTATTTAATTGTTAACAGATAATAAATCTCTCCATGAAGAACTAGAATGTGGAATGGGAATTTCAAGCCTTGTCCAATAGGTGGAAATGTGTATTTTCAGGGCACTAGAATCTTTTCAGTTTTCTTGAAATCAGATTCATTGGTGGTAGCTAATGCATGAAACATATCATCTATGAAATCCTCAGAACTTTAAGATTGAATAATTTATTACACTAGTTACCTAGCTGGAAAGTCGATAAGGGAAGAAACATGTACTGTCACCACTTGTTCAATATTTTAAAGTGAGAGATTGCTATAGGCCAAGAACCTTTGGCTGGAGAGTCAAGAAGTCTTGCAGCACCATCTTTGTGGAGGGAACTTATAGTCCAGGGTTAGATAGAAGAGCAAGGAATCACAGATGCACTGGTAACCTGGAGGCCAAGTGGGCATGACTAAAAGGAAGATTATGGAGGGGCCAGCACTGACTGTCAGAGTCTTCAGAAAGTGCACTGCCTCCCCCTGGGATGAGAAGCTTACACAGTCCATGGCAAGTACAGTAACTCCTGCACAGCTGAGAATTTCCTCCAGGGCCATGTATTAGTCAGTGGACAATGGACTGGGTCTATCTTTTTAAGACGTGATCTAACCAGAATAATTTTTAAGCAGGAAATTCTCTCAAACACAAGCACAATTATAGAGTCAAGGAGATAATCTATGTGACCTCTGTTTAACCTTGGGACTATTTATGATTTTAAACTTTTTCATTGCCTGGGTGAACAGGGGAAAAGTCTTCTATTTCCATTCTTATATCCTCCATTATACTAATTGCAGGAAGAAGGCTTCTAAAGTCCACCATTAAAAGAAGTAAAGAAACTCTATCCCTGACATGAAACACTACACCAAGCCTATGTAAAATTGAGTTACAGGCTCACAGGATTGTGGCCGTTATTTGAAGTTGTCAGCTGTGCTATTGTGGGTTAACTTCAGAAAGCATACTTTTTTTTTTCTCCTAAGCAGTAAAGCCGTTTCTGTAGTCTTATTTTATTTGGTAACTATGCCGTGTTTAAATATAGTTTGTGGATGAAATTCTTATAAGTTGGCATTTGTACTTTATATGGTTTTGTGCTAGGAAACCTCAGTTAAAGAAAAACACTCACAAGGAACTCTAGCAAATGTCCTTTCCTCAGGGCATATGCTGCAGGCTCTCACCTTGTTCCTTTCTGACACCATAAAGAAGCAATGCAAATAGGAAGGAGCACAAGAACTCAAAGCACCATGGGAACCAACTGGCTTCATGTCTTTGATAAAAGTGAATTTTAAAGTCAAGCACCTCCTTGTAAAGTACTGTGAAAAACACTTATTTGTTTTGACCAGGCAGATACTGAGTTGAACAGATGAAAGGGGTTATCACTCAAATAACCCTTGTATACATGGGAACTTCTCAGAATTTACATTGCAGTCATTATCCAATTTTTCTTGCTTTGTGTATTTCAGTTAATAGGTGTTAAACATAAAACTTCAACTTTGCATTTCAGTACATGATTGTGAGATACACAGTCCAGACTGAAGATGTTACAATTGCCCAAGTCTGTGAGAGCTATTGAATTGAAGAGAGCTATCATGGAAGGAAACACAAACACATTGGAACACAACCTTACAGAGTATGTTCTTTGTGGTTGCATGGCCTTGTTGAGTCATCAGCTTCGTGTTCAGATCACCAAATGAGAAGACAAAGGCAATAACATTTGTAACTGGATGACTTCTTTCTACTGCCTTCAAATAGAGCTCAAAACTGAGGACAAAGAGACATTAAGAATTTCACATTCTAAAAAGAAAAACCAACTATTGGGACCATAAACCTCCTTTAGGACTTCTAGATGCTGCTAATTCCATCTTGTGGCTCTACCATTGTGTGTTCCCTAAGATCATCCTGGGAACACATGTCACTTCTGCTTCTATTCTATTGGTCAGAATTAGTCACATGGTTAGCCTAACTTCAAGGAGTCTGAGAAATGTAGAGCAGTACATGGAAATCTTTGAGAATCAATAGTTATTGCAGTAGAGTCATTAACATACTTGGGGATGCATTGACTTCCCTCACCTTTTCAAAATCAGGTGAATGAGAGCTCTGAGATTCACTGGTAGAGACTGAGGGTCACTGAAAAAGGGAAGACTGTCCCTGATAAGTTACCAGGCTAGGCAATACTTAGTGAAGTACCCCTTGTGTCTAAGCACAGAAAAGACAATTTTTGAAGAGCGATGGCAGGGCAAAGAGAGGAGATGGCGTTGGAGTAGTCCACACTCACAGTGGTTGGAATGTCAAAGAGGCAGGGGAAAAAAAGATGTGGGATCTTCCCATGGGCCAAATGGACTCTGTTTAAAAAAATTGAAGTTTATTACCAGTTCCCCATTCAAGAGAGTGGGCTATGCGGTGTAGGGGTCTGGCATCAAGAGGCTGTGGGATGCTCTGCTAGGGCTAAGAAATGTGAGGAATTGGAAGATGCAGAGCCAGGTCCAGAAGCTCACTTCAGAGCATCGTGCCGTGTGGATGGCCTTGCAGAAGTCCCAAAGAAATTTCTCTTGTCTTATGAAAGAGCAATAACTGAATGCTTGATCACTGAGAGGGCACTGGTGCGGATCAGCAGCAGGCATATATGTGGCAGAACCCAACAGAGGGAAAATCGCAATGGAGAGAGGATTTCAATTAAGTAAGAGAGACGTTTCTTTCTTACCCATTTACCCTTCCGACCCTCAATACCAAGTGGAGTAACACCTTCGGGAGGGCGAAGGCGGAGAGGTGCCAAACCCAGAATACGCTTCTATCTACTCTAAGGAGAAGGGGTGGAGGAGAAATGAAAGAGCAGATCATGCCTGGAAGAGAAGTTTTGAGTTTGAAATTCAGTGGAGTCCTGTAAATGAAAGCAAAGGAAAATAATGGAATCTTCAGAAGACATTGTTTGGGGACAAGAAAGAGAGCTTCAAGAGAGAAGCATTGAACACAGTAATAGGAGAATAAAGAAAAACAGAAACTCCCACTGAGATGAGCTCGTTCAATAAACCAGTTATATATCGACAAAGAGCCTACCATCTGTCTTATTAATGATGATCCTTTTTCTGATGGGTGAGACCAAGGACTTTTTTTTTAAACATCTTTATTGGAGTATAATTACTTTACAATGGTGTGTTAGTTTCTGCTTTATAACAAAGTGAATCAGCTATATGTACACTTATATCCCCATATCTCCTCCTTCTTGCGTCTCCCTCCCACCCTCCCTATGCCACCCCTCTAGGTGGTCACAGAGCACCGAGCTGATCTTCCTGTGCTATGCGGCTGCTTCCCATTAGCTATCTATTTTACGTTTGGTAGTGTATATATGTCCATGCCACTCACTCACTTCGTCCCAGCTTACCCTCCCCACTCCCCGTGTCCTCAAGTCCATTCTCTACATCTGCGTCTTTATTCCTATCCTGCCCCGAGACCAAGGGCTTGAATCTGACTTAAAAATCTGAGAGACTGATGTCTTGGAATCAGAGTGAGATGGGGTTGGACCCATGACATTACGGGTTGTGAGAGCTGGAAGGGGAATGTATGCTCTCAAGCCCATCCCCCTCATCTTTCTCATGAACAAACTTGGGACCAGAGTTGGTACATGGTTGGCTTAAGATCAAATTACTGTTTAATAACAGTGATTGGTATCTTGACAATCTTTGAAGTATTATTAAAATTAACTCAATTCTGAAAAATAATTTCTGTTCTTGTTTTAAATTCGGACTATTTTATCACTTAATTTCAAAATAATGAGACTTGAAGGTGAGAAGATCATCCTTTTTATGTTGGTCCTCTGCAATTTTGAGGCTACCTGTGAAGTAGTGACTTCAGTAGTTTTCAGATCAGTTGCAACCTAGAGTGTACATGGCTCAGAACTCTCTGTGATCAGCATTCCCTGTTATTGTGACTAAAGAATAAAAGAGCTTTACTGTATATTTCAAATATGATTCTGCATCCAGGATTAACTTATATCATTGCTCCTTTCTCTCCCTTTTGAGCAGGACTTATCTCTTTGTCAAATCTCCAAAAGTCAATCCAGTTCAATGGAGTATTCGAGAATAACGTTAACTTTACTGAAGATGTCACAGGCAAGAGAAGAGATGGTAACACCATCCAGCAAAACTTAATAAAAATCTCAGTCAAATAATTTGCCCCTCCAGTGCCTCTGCAGTCACCATCTACTTCTTTTCACTCTTAGATGCCCCCAAGTTACAGACTCTACAGCCTCACTGAATCCACCTTTTCTTACCTTGCAGAACTTCCGCCACCCTCCCCCATGTAAAGCAACGGAATCTTCTCACAGTTTCTCCTATCTTCACCTTCAACCATCATCTCCAATTAGGAAGGCCCCATGTTAGAAGCAGTCTCCTTAGAAAGCAGAGAGAGTCTAAATAATAAATCATTTCTTTTCTGTGAAATAAAGTGTTTCTCTGTCATATTTGTAGCATTTCAGGCCATAGAGTCTATTCATCTATTTCAGTTCCTCAGGAACAATTGATATTTGTAGATCCCTGTTTCTTATAGAATTTTGGTTCCTGCCCTCATGAAAAGCCACTTCTAGTGTCAAATATGTCTTGCAGAGAACAGAGCCTTTAAAAATGGTGTGGGTTACCCATCTATGGGTATCTCTTCAGGCTGACTTGATGTTTGTACTAGTGTCTTCTCTTATCTCCCTCTTCTCTGCTCTAACATCAGATTTCAGCATGGCCTCTCTGCTGACCTGATGTCAGACTCTAGCCCCGGCCCACCTACCTTCTTACTGAATTCTAATTCCAAGAACTAGATTTTTTTTCATCCTTTCCTATACCCCCCAGCATCCAGCATTTTTTCTTCCTTATTTTCAGATCGGTGACTTCCGTATCAGCTCTGGTAGCTGCCTCACTTAGCTATGTGGTTGGAGATACAACTTCCAGTTCAAATAGAGGGAAGTTGGTAAGTTTCAGGGAATCATTGCTGGTGCTAGATGATCTTGTGAAGAGAAACTTTCACGTACTGACTAACTATCCCTCTGTGCCCTGTCAGATGAGAGGTCTAGTATATCTTGTAAGGACAATTTTTAGCAACAGTTTGTATCCATCCAACAATTTGTAACCATCTAAAGTACCATATACATTCTGGAAAATCCACCTTGACTTTTTTGTTTGTTCATAGCATCTTTATTCATAATTGTCAAAACTTGGAAGCAACAAATTGCCCTTCAGTAGGTAAATGGGTAAATAAACTGGCACACGCAGACTATAGAATATTATTCAGGGCTAAAAAACTATCAAGCCATGAAGTGATACGGAAGAAACGTAAATGTATATTACTATGTGAAAGAAGCCGATCTGAAAAGGCTACATGTTGTGGTTCCAACTATATGACATTCTGGAAAAGACAAATTTGTAGAGAAAGTAAAAATATCTGTGGTTTCCAGGGACTAGGGGAGATAGAGGGGTAAACTGGTGGAGTAGAGAGAATTTTTAGGGCAGTGAAAATATTCTGTAGGATACTCTCATGGTGGATATATGCCATTATAAATTGGTCCTCACCCATAGAACGCACAACACCACTAGTGTACCCTAAGGTAAACGATGGATTTTTGGTGTTAATGATGAGTCAATGTAGGTTTATCAGTTGTGACAAAGGTATGACTCTATGGGGGGATATGGGTGATGGGGGTGGCCACGCATGTGTGAGGGCAGGAAGTATATGGGAAATGTCTGTACTTTCTTTTCCGTTTGGCTCTGAACCTAAAACAGCTCTAAAAAATTCTAAAAACCACACATAAAATAACATGATGTGTAATTATTATGATAAAAATGCTCATGGAACAATTACTCAAATCAAGCAATGATACCTAGTCAGAGCTCCAGAAATCCGCAAGATATTTTTCCAAGTGGTCTTTCTGTGACCACTATCCTGAAATATATAGCAATCTTTTATTTTTTTCTTTAGAGTTTTACCACAAATGTTTCTTAATTTCAGTTTAAATCTGTCCAGGTATGGATTTCTTTATATTTATCCTCTTTGGGATTCATTGGTACTTTTGAATCTACAGATCAGTAGCTTTTATCCACTCTGGCGATTTCTTAGCCATTATCCCCTCAAATATGGTCTCTGCTGCCTCTCACCTTGACTTTTGTGTGAAGTTTTCCAAACGTATAAATAGGTGCAAATCCATAAAATTGTCAGTGCTTTCTAAAAATTTCCCTCAGAGTTAGTACATAAAACAGGCGGTCATTTTGATTTCATGGTCTGAAATTATGAGCTCTAGGAGATCCGTGGCGTGGGGTTTTGTGAAACAGGAACGTTGGTCTCTCTGCTGTTAGCCACAGAGCTAGTGAGGGGGGCCCAGCTCACGGCTCAGCGTCAGCCTCTCAATGGACTCAACTGTACTTTGCTCATTGCCCTGGGGATTTTTTTCTGAGGTAAATTATATGCTATTCTTAAGTTTGGGGATTCTTGAAGATCTTGGGTATTTGTCTAGATTCTCAAGCTCTGACTGTATTTTCTTAGTCACTCCTGTTTGTCATATGTCACAAAGGAGACATCACTCCCTGTCTGGACCATACCTATCTGTCTATTCAACCCCTCCCAAAGTCTGTAATTAGCCACTTTGGAGAGCTGGGAAAGCACAGAACCTGAGGTGAGGAAACCAGATGTGTCTTGGCATCACAACTTACCCATTCTGTGAGTTTGTGAAAGACACTTTACTTCTCTGAATCTAAATTTCATTAGTAAAATCAGCTAATAATAAATACCTTTTTCATAGAGTTGCAAAAACACCTAAATGAGATAAGATAGAAAAGTGCTTTCTAAACTGAAATTATTACAAACGAAATGTGATATTATCTGACAATTTATAAGACTGAGAATACAGAATTTGCCTACCTTATATCCTCTTTGTAGATAAATATTGGTTGTTTTATTCTAAAGTTTTCTTATAGCTTTCTTATAACTTTCATATCATCCTGAATGGTAACTTAGCTCTTTTTTTCTTTATTGGAGAATTATTGTCAACCTTTCAAAATATCATCTTGAACAGTAGAAGTTATCAATCTTCATTATAATAACCCAAACACAATTGTGTTTTAGGACATTAATATGTAGTACATTATCTATTACTCACTCATTTATTCTCCCTTTCCACAATAAATTATTGGAATCATGGTAGGTGTTGTGGAGGATACAGAAGAAATGAGGTGATATTCTTCAGATCTTACTGCTTGGTAGTTGGGAGGCCAGGACACATGAATCAATTAGGAGCAAAAGATGTTTACCAAGTATTAAAAGATTGTTGATTGACATGGTTATGTAATGAGAACATTAGAGAGCATCGTTTTTAATAATTGGCTTGTAACATTATATGAGTTTTGTATATACAATAGTATATTTCAAAGTCTGTCTACTCTACAGTGTGCTCACCACCAAAGGTTTAGTTTCCATCCGTCACCATACAGTTGATCCCTTTACCCATTTCACCCTTCCACCCTCTGGTAACCACTACCCTGTTCTCTGTATCTATGCGTTTGCTTTTGGTTGGTTTGGTTTACTCATTTATTTTTTATATAAGTCACATATGAGTAAATCATGTGGTATTTGTCTTTCTCCATTTGGCTTATTTCACTTAGCACCATAACCCTCCAAGTCCATCCATGTTTTTGCAAATGGCAAGATTTCACCCTTTGTCATGGCTAAATAGTATTCCAGTGTGTGTGTGTGTATGCACACACATATATACATATATTTACACATATGTACACATCTACATATATACGTATATGTATACATTGTGTGTGTGTGTATATATATATATATATATATACACACACACACACACACGCACACACACACACACATCTACATATATATCACACTTTCTTTATCCATTCGTCAGTGGGCACTTGGATTGCTTCCGTATCTTGGCTATTGTAAGTAATGCTGCAGTGAACATAGGGGTGTACATATTTTTTGAATTAGTGTTTTTGCAGTTTTCAGATAAATACACAGATGTGGAATAGCTGGATAATATGGTAGTTCTATTCTTAATTTTGTGAGAACTCTTCTAGTGGCTACACCAATTTACATCCCCACCAACAGTGTATGAAGTTTCCCTTTTCTCCGCATTCTAGAGAGCATCTTTATTTCCAAGCTCTCTGTACATTTACAAAATAATATCACCTTAATTTTGCATCTCAACTCAGAAGTCTAAGCCACCTACAGGCACTGTTCATGATTTATTCTATGTCTTCTTGAGTTTCTGGTTCTTTTTCTCCACAGAGCTTTAATATTTGAAGAAGCAGCCAACTGTTTTCCATTACTTAAGTTCCATTTTTAAAATCTCTCCTCCACTTCCCCTTTTGATTTTTTAATTTTGGGATTGCAGTTTGAATTCTAAATTCTGTGTACAAATGTCACACAGCAGTATAAGAGTAAGGAGTACAGTTCTAAACTTCCAGTCTTCTTGAGCTGAAGATCTCTTCTTCACAGCTACCGTAAGAGTGGGAAGGGTTAATGAACTATCCAGTTCCTTGTTCTTTGCTCAGTGTCCGGTGATAACCTAAACCTAGTGGAACCACACAGACCTGCACTCAGGTTTTCCATCATTTCTATTTCTGGTGCCTGAAACAATGTCCTTAAAATGAAAGGAGCATTTTTGGCAAAAACAGAAACCTGCTGTTTGGGTGAACTTGAGAATCCTTTGGTTTGCTTTAACAAAATAAATATTTTTGTGGAAGAACAAATTCCAGATCTGAAGATGACTGAGGTAGGGCTGGCTGACTCCATGGAGTATTAGCCAAGACATTCAGGATAATGGAAATAGATGGGCACTGTAGGAGGCGAGTAGGAGACAAGTGAGAGGGAAGCTCTGAATGAGATCATTGCTTAAAGAAAGTATGGTTTGGCCCAAGGAACAAGAGCTCTGCTCCCTAGATAGATCTAAGAACTGAGTATGTGGGTAGCTGTGGTTCACTTTTCAGATGATAATTCTGACTGAAGTCACTGTTCAAGTTTTACTTCCAGCAAATACCAATTACACATGTTTAGAAAGTTAGGAGGCTGTCTTTCTATATAGATATAGGTGAAAAGTATTATAATAAATATTATTGCCCAAAGAGGAGAACTAAAATTTATGATATCCCTGCTATATGCCAAGTATTATACAAACATTATTTTATTTGTTCCTCTCAACTAACCTATGTGTTATTATTATTATCTTGTAGAGGAAGAACCTGATGTTCAGTGAGGTTAAGTAAGTTACTAAAGATGACAGAATATAGAAGCTTAAAAAAACTAAAATTTGAGCCCTGGTTTGTCTGACTCTAAAATCTAGGTTTTCTCTAGTACAGGATTTGGCCTTCCAAATCCTGTCCTCTATAGGATCAAGCTCTTCATGCTTTGTCATGAGAGTTGCTATCATTTACCGAGGGCTACACTACATATTTTGCATATGTCATTTATCACCTTCCCAAAAATCATGAACATAAATTTTATTATTCTTATTTTAAGAAACTGAAAAATGGACAGGTTAAGTCATATTCAAAGGCATATAGTGGGTGGAACTGATACCCTGGTCTCATCCTAGTTTGTCTCCCTCCAAAGTCCATGTTGACTTTTGTTTTCTGTTTTTTAAATAATTATTCTGACTACAATGAAGAAAACAAATTATTCTCGATACAATGAATTTTCTGCATTAAATGAACTTGCACTTTGAGGGGCCCTATCAACCATGAGTCACTGTGTTTATATGGTTGTCAGGAAGACAAGAATGAAGAGGACATGTGTTATAGCTGTCTGTCTATCTGTCTATGTATGTATGTATGTATCTGCCATCAAATTGCAATATAGCAATTAATCCCCAACAGTTCATCACTAAATTGAAAGTATAGTTGATTTTAAATACTTCTCAATAAGCTCAAAAACAGAACAATAACCTACCAATAAATGGACTCAGGAGTAAAATGAGAGGTTGGGCCAGAAGCAGAAAGGACACAAAACTTTTCTCCTTTTCCAGGTGAGTTCAGTCTCTTCCTCCCAGTTGCTAAAGTGTTATTGAGAATCAGGGCCTCAGCTCTTTCAGCACCAGATCCTACAGTCTTGCAGTAGAATTTAATTCAATCGTTCTGTTCTTTTAAGAAACACTTATTGGGAGCTTACCCATGTACCTGGCACTATGCTAAATGCTGTAGACATACAGCTCTGGAAGACTAAATCTCTGTTCTCAAAGAGCTCACAGGTTAGTGAGAGAAATAGATATATAAACTTAAATTATGAGGGATGTCTTCCTTCATAATTCAAAACTTCAAACTTCAAGGAGCTACAGTACAGCTAATCAGAGATGTCCTGGAACATTTTCCTCTTGTCTCTGGTGCTCAGCTGAATGGAAGCTCAGCTCTAGAGTTTTATTGGTCAGGAAAGAGCCCTAATCCAAATCAGCCAGTTGTTCCTGTGGGAGCAAAGATATTCTACACTGAAGCTCACGTACAATCAAGCATGAATGCTTTCCTTCCAGTACAAAGTATATTTTAGTGTAACCAAAATACTGACGAGGGGAAATTTCTCTTTATAGATGCCATCCAGCTAAAAAAATGCAGTAGGAATTATAGAATTAGGTAGTGATCTTATTTGGATTTTGCTTCAAATGACTACACTATAAAAGCAAAAAATAACAGCAACAATTTAACAGCCCCACATTGAAAACAACTCAAATGGTGAATGGATCAACAAATAGTGGTATAGCCTTACAATGGAATGGTATTCAGCAATAAAAAGAAATGAACTATTGATTCACACACAAAAAAGTAGGAATCTTAAAATAATTATGCTCAGTGAAATAAACCAGTCTTTCCTCCCTCCTCCTCCAAAAAGTATATATTGTATTATTTTATTTATGTAAAATTTTAGAAAACACAAACTAACCTATATTAACAGAAAGCAGGTGAGTGGTTTCCTGGAGACAGGGGCATTGGTTGGGGAAGGGTCAGGGGATAGATTACAAAGGGGCACAAGCAAATATTTGGGGGTGATACATATATTCATTGCCTTGATTGTGGTGATGGTTTCACAGATGTATGCATTTGTCAAAACTTACCAAATTTTATATTATAAAAACCTTTAGTTAGTTTATGTCAATTATACCTCAAAAGCTGCTTATAGAAGAAGAGTAACAAAACCCTTTCCTATTATGCATGTGTATTTGACCTTCAGTTAACTTTTAGTTAACTTCCTAACTCACTTCCTCCAGAAACCTCATAAAGAAGCATGTTTCCTATGTTTCTAGTCAATATTGCCATGGCAAAAATGAACCCTAATTGGTAAACTGCATTTGGACTGGGAGGAACTAAAAATACACTATAAATATCTAATAGGGACACCAAGAAAATCCCCCAAACAACTAAAAGAATTCAAGACAATTTGTCCCATAAAACTGACCAAAAGGATGGCAGCTCTATATTTACTAATCAAATATGGCACTGCCGTTTGTTAATGGTGGAAATACAAAGAGTGTTAACTTTGAAATTAAACAGCTCAATGAATCAAAAGAAAAATTGATGCTGTGCATTATGTCAAATTGGGTGCATTATTTCAAATAAAATAAAACTTTATTAAATTACAAGATTTCACATTTGCATCTTTTGAATTACCATCCAATGTTATTTCCATATTAAAAAATACGAGGTAAGCTCAAGGTGTTTGGGGTATGTATATGTAGATGAGAACATCAGGGGAAACTGCTTGGAGGTGGTGAAGTTTGAGGTAGAGGGACAAATGGAGAGGACATCTCAGACAGAGAGAACAGTGTAAGAAAAGGAGCAAAAGTAAAAAGTGGGATGATGACTGTGGAGAACTGAGGGCAGCTTTGTGTTGTTGGTGGAAAGTGAGAGATAGTAAGTAGAGGGAAGTGGATGCAGAGGTCAGCACAGAGTGTCTTGTCTATGGCGTTACAAACTTAGACTTTATCCTGAAATTGAGGAGTTTATCTTCCCCTGAATGTCCCTTGGCTCCCCTCCGTCATTCTGTTTTCCCTCAATGGCCTTCCCTGAAGGACTTATATACAATGGTACTTCTTGGCAACTTCTCTTCCTTTACCTTTTTTGTTTGTTTATTTGTTTGTTGTTTTTTTCAGAGCATGCATGACTTTCTAACATAATATTACATACCTATTTAAAAAGTTATTTTACTCATGTCTTCTTCAGCAGAGTGTAGTTTTGTGAAAGTCGACTAAGATGTGGTCTGTTTTGTTCACTCTTGTACCCTCAGCATTTGAGTGATGCCTGGCATATAGGAAGTGCTCAACACTCTGCAGAATAAATGAATAGGGACCTATTGATGTTTTTTAAGCTTAGCAATGACAGTGTTGGATTTGTCGATCCTTATGTGCTGGTAGCTGTGCAGAGGAAGGATGTAAGGATAACAAGACTAGAAGCAGGTAAACTAGTTGGGATGTGGCTTCAGTAGTGTGGGTAAAAGATGCTGAGAACTGAAATAGGTTGTAGTGGATGGAAAGAGGGAGGTGGGTTCTAACAATATTTCAAATGGAAAATCAGCAGGACTCAAAGAGTGATGAAGATGAGGAGTGAGGAACAAGAAAGCATTAAGGATGACTTCCAAGTTTTTTAACTTACCTGATTATGGGTGATACTAATATAGATGATAATGAAGTAAGCAAAAATTTAAGGGAGAGGTAGTGGATCTGGTTTTCAATCCATTGAGGTTAAGACACCTTCAGTATAAACAGGTGAAAATTTCAAGTTGTAGACTGGTAGCTGTAAGTCTGAAGGCCTGGGCTAGGGGAGGACTTGACTTGAGAAATGAGCTTTGGAGTCAGCATTACTGAAGTTGTCATGGCCACAGCAGGGTTGGAGAGTGGTTTTGCAAATAGTCCAAATTTTATAGAAAGGTGAACTTTTACATGAGAGCAGAAGGGTAATTATTTCAAAGCAGAGATGAGAAAGCAGGAAAAATCTCAACCTTTTGACATGTAATATATTCCATTGGAAAGAGTGGAGCTGTATCAAAGAGGTAGGTGTAGAATTAAATGAGGAGATTTTCGAAGCTATTTTCAATAGTAAGAAGGTATTAGAAGGATGGTTGAAGGTGGTCTCAGTGACAAGTCAGTAGTGGGAAAACAAGTAGTGAGAAAGCCCGCAATGGCTAAGGAATGAGAAAATTGAGAACATAAGGGACAGGGATGAGCCGGAGGGAAATTGTTTTTCATTGACCAAAGGAATGAGGGGCTAGTTAGAAATGACTGGTCTTAAGTACCTGACTTTGGCACATAATATTTTGGTTCCAAAATTGACTAAGGATCCCAGGAAGCAGCATTTGGCCTAGTCTCAGGTGGGGACCCAGCTCAGGATGGGGATTGCCTGGGGTCTGTAAAGCAGCCAAGAGGGCTCAGATGAGTTTGGGTTTTATAAACATGTTAGAAAATTGAAGCAGGTATTTCTATCCTAATGATTGCTTCATAGTAATAAAATAGAACATCACAAAATAATTCGGCTATCTGATGGCAGCCGTCTTACTCCTACCATTAGTTTGGTATCATTTCTTCAAGATGAATCTTGTCTTTCAGTATTGTGAAAAGAGGAGATTACATTGGGTGGAGGTTGGGGGGTGGGGAATGAGATTAAATTGGTATTTTGTAAACCAAATTACCCAGTAGTTGGAAGGCATTTTTTTCAAACAGTTATTGTTGCTTAATGCAGTTCCGGTTTGATTTTGAATTTCTCCACCAATTTAATCCCACAAATATAATGTAATATAAAACAAATACAATGCAACGTAATAGGATGTAAATTTCCTATGCGTCTCTTATAGACTGTTATATATATGGTCCCAGTGAACTTTGCCTCCAGTATTTATGCCCTTTGGTAACCTCTTCTCACAGCGAATCTGGGCTTAGTCATGTGAATCACTTTGTCTTATGGGATATTAGTAAACTTAATGCAAGCATAGACATGGAAAGGTCTTGCACAGTGAGGTTTCTCATCTTGGAGGTCTTCCTCTTGGCAACTAATCATCATGCTGTCATGAATCTTGGGCTAAACTGCCGAATGAGAGACCACGTGGAAAGAGACTGTGCAACACAACAGGCCATCTGGACTTTCCAGCCCCAGCCGATGGCTCAGAGGAATGAAGCCACATGAGTGACCTTAGATATACCAGGTAGAAAGGAACTGTCCACCTCAGCCCCATTGACCCACAGAATCCTGAGAAATACATTTCTTGTAATCCATCGAGTTTCAGGGAAGTTTGTTATGCAGCAGTAGATAACTGGTGCAGCACCTCTTCACGGATAATCTATGCCTTATGAAGCCAATATTTGGAGAATAGATATCTCATTGTGTTGTATCAGCCACTAAATGATTCCTTCAATTCCTTTGCTGTGAAGACAAATGATTTCTCCTCTTTTCTCTGAAGAAGTAGGGTCCCAAAATATTTCTCAGGATAATGTCCATATTTCCATTGTAACCAGTTCTAAGTCGTCTTTATATTCAAGGTCTTACAGTATTTCCCATTCATGTGCCTGGATCTTATTATATCCATGCTTGTGTCATGGGATAGTTCTTGGTCAAATGACTCTTGTTCCGAAGTGCCAAAAAGATGTTTCTAGTATTATCCTAGGGATTCCATCAGTTCTCATTTAATGGAAGTACAAAAACAACCAAATGTAAGTCCAATATCCATGACCCACCTACTGCAACACACCCTCCTGCCTACCTTTAACTTCCATTGCTCTTATAAGAAGGGCAAGGAAGAAACAGGTCAGCCAACATGTGGACTTTATCATCTGTTTTAACATTTTTAAAGACTCCTTGTAACATTGGCAAGCAAATTAGAACTCTGCAACTATCTCTTTGATTGCAAAACACATAGGAGTTTGCTCTTGACTAGATTATTATTTTTCCATACACAAATGGCTTTTCTTTGCAAAATGTGCTTAGGGCAAATGTCCAACACCAACCAAATTCCCATGGTTTTGTACCCACTGTTCTTCCCTATGAAGGAGAATCATTTAATATACAAAACCAGGCAAGATTAGAAGATTTCTCATGCTATCACTGCCAACCTGGTTGCAACATGTTTATTAGTAAGGTGACATTTGTTTGAGGATAAGTTGTGACTATTTTACTATGTCATGTCACAGAAACACTAAATTTCCTATGTTACAAATACATTTTATCCTTTCTTTTCCCGTGGGCTCAAGATTTTCATTTTAATAGACCTAAATTGTAATCTTTTATATAAGCCAATAATTTCTAAATTCACCAATAGTGGAACAGTTGTTTATTTTAGGTTTGGAATCATCCATTGTAATTTCTACCGTGCACAAGCAGAAGAGGCTCTTGGGAATTATCATTGGACATTGTTTAATCCTAGTGTTTAACTCCAATCCTTAGCAGGTTGTGGTAGGGATGGTGATGATATTTATACACGTCTGACCATCTTTTCAGTTTACTGTGGTCACAGCTCTGGTATATTTCAGAAAGATAGCTAAAAACTTTCACGCTGATAATCACCAAGGGCGATGTCTGCTGGGAGATAGTTCTTTTCACTATGACCCTGTGTTGTCATCTATAATTCTTTTTCTAAGAATGGAGATGAATTTACACAGAGTGATCACTCGGAGGACGATCTTATATTTAAAAGCATTATATGAATAAAGACAACTTAACCTGGCACTCCTCCAAAAAGTGTTCATCTACTCTGATTTTCAACCCCAGAAAATGTCTCTCTTTGGAAGTAGTGTTCCAGGAAGAACAGAAATTCAAGTTCTAAATAAATGATCTCATTTGAAATCAAGGCGTCATGGTTTTGAGTAATTCTTAAAATATTTCATTTGTATGCATCCAATCCTCACACAATCATATTGCTTGAAGAAACAATAACGGTTTTCCATTAGATGTCCTGTGGCAGTGTTATTCCTGGAAGATTCTTGGCCCCAATTTCTAAATTCTTATGTCCATAAGGAAGATGTCCTTTAAAAAAAGACCCCAACGAAAGGTGAGCACCACGGTAGGCTTCAACTAATATCTTTACGTAATTATGATCCAAGTGATGGATCAAACAGTGATCTTTCCATTTCAGTGATCTTTGATGAATAAGCCTGCCTCAATTTTGCAAAGACTATCAAATTCAGACAAAATTTTCTAAGTGGAGAATTGTATGCTCCATAATTTATCTATGACATCTTCCCAAGAACTTGATGGGTCCAGGAAGATAATTACTAAAGGATTCATGAAGTATAGAAGGTGTTTAGGCTCACTGACTTGGAATTTACATTTGGCTTTAGTGGGTAATTGTAAGTATGTTGACTTTAGAACAATCCAACTTTTCCTGGTTGATATCTTTATTTATCTAGAGGTTCCCAGAATTTAATATTTCCTCAAAGTGTTCCCAAGTCCCATTTCATCTACATACAACGTGGTTATGACAGGCTGGATATCAGTGTTTTGAGAATGTCTATGTAATGCCAAGTGATTAATAATGAGATAATGTATATTTTCACAGCTTCTAACAGACAGGTAGACTATCAGTGTTTGGTTGCTATTGAACTTGAAATTAATGCCTGTGTGTATGAGAAGGATCCTCTGTGTTGCTTAATGAGTAGCTAAGAAATGATTTAACTCACCACTAAACTGTAGTACAGATTAGACTTTTATAATAGGGGTTTATGATAGTGTTAATAACAAATTGTATGATATTCTTAAAAGAGTATGGCTAAATTCTTAAGATGAACTCATATACTTTGTTAATAATTTAAGAGGTAAGTTAATATTGTTCTAGTCCAGTGATACTCAGCTGGGTGATTCTGCACTGCAGGGAATATTTGGCATTTGGCAATGTCTGGAAGCATTTTTGTTTCACAACTGAAAGGTGCTTCTGGCATCTAGTGGGTAGAAGCCAAAGATTCTGCTAAACATCCTACAACGCACAAGACAGCTTCCCTTTCCCAACAAAGAATTGTCTTGTCCAAATATCAATAATATCAACAATGAGAAACTGCTCTGGCCCTTGACATGACCACAGGAAACTCCATAGTCTAATGGGATAAATATTGGACTGGGAATTTGGACTTCTGCATCTGGGTGTTCTTTAATAGCCCAGGAAATTTGTGGAAGGGCAGCTTCCCTTATTCAGCTTACTTATATATAAAAATGATAAAGTTTTTTCCCCTTTTGTCTTATGAAGTTGAGGTAATCATCTAGAAATGTAGGTGGAGTGAAATTACAGCCCTAGATGACACTGTTGTTGATTCTGATTCTCTCTTGTGGGCAGCAGGGTGTTGGAGAGAATGTATTGCTCATCTTCAGCACATACAGATTAATAATCATCTGCATCTTCTTTTGGTGATGCCTGGATTGAATGATCGGTAATTGTTTCAGCATTCTTCTTTCTGACAGCTCACTTGGTCTCCAGGGTTGCGATCATGCAGGGATTAGATCTTGTTTTTTCCATCCTTCTTTGGGGACTGTGGAGAGAAAGGAGTTCCTTGTGTGTCCATGTACTGGCATACCCTGCTGATGAAGTAGTTAGTACCACGCTATTGTTTCAATAATTGTAACATAGTGTAAATGTCTTGCTGTGGCATTCTCATGGAAGCTGCCAAACAGCTACCCATTACAGGTTGAGCTGTAATTGGTGCTTAACGTATGGAACAAATTGAAGAAACTGTATTCCAATGATGCATATTCAAAACTGATTTTCCTTTATAGCTGGACTTTGAGGTTTAAAAATAGGATATCTCAGTTTTTTCCATAAAAGTGAATACTGAATAAAGATCCAGTATCCAGATATATTTCTTTTCCACATACAATTTCCCCTTTCCCACAAATTCCCCTTTTTCTGGGTCTAGAATGAAAACACAGGCTTTTAGCCATTTGGCTGGCTGCATGAATGCTATATGCAGCATTCTCAATTACACCCAATTTTCTATTGCCTGTACAATAGACTAGATAGTATGTTTGTTCAGAGACAAGCTCATTATTGGTTTTTGAAAGAAAATAGCAAATCACCCCAAGCCCTAATCCTCCTATGTAAAAAAAGTAAGTTTAAACTTTTGATTCAAAGACGTAATTTTGCAAAGAAAAGTCCCCCTCTTGCCTCACACTCTCAAATGCCCTGGCCATGTACCTCTTGGGCTCCTTGCTGTCTCAGGCTCCCAAAATTCCTTGTTCTCCAACAGGTTGAGCAATCATTTCCTTGAAATCTTTGCTATCTGATAATAAAAAGTAAAAATACATTTGGATTCCTTATAAATCACGCTTAAATTGTTGTCAGTTTAAGCAGTATTTTCCTCTTATTTCTGTGGTCTTAGATACCCTACTCTAGTCTGCTAAATTGTCTGATTTAGCTTCCACTCTTTGGTTGATTCATTTATGTGAAATATTTTAAGCAGAAACAGAGCACAAATCCCTACTCTGCTCTGTTCTGAGCAAATAATGATTATACCACAGTATCTCTTCCCTCTCTTATGCAGCTGCTTAGGGTATTCCAGGTCTGCATTTTTTCTTTGGAGCTTCTTTTTCATTCATCTTTCCTAAGACCTTTCCTATTAAATACTATTAAGTGAGCATAATTGGAAGGGAAAAAACAGTGTCTGTCAAAATTCTTACTTTATGTCCTATACATGTGGATGTGAAAAGAAAGACCCTTTTCCCCCCTTTTTCCTTTCCTCCTTGGTAAGAATTTTAAACAGACTTTTCTGGAAATGGATCACTATGTCTTGGGGGAAGCCTCCTCATCATACAGGTAACTTTTGCATAGTTTAGAAGTCTTGCAGCCCCACTTCAGCTTGGTGTTGCAATACAATAAATGCTTGTTCTGTGTTTTAAATAATTGAAAAACAATTTAAATCTTACTGCACTTTTTTGTGATTACATCATTTATAACACAGGAACACTTGGTAAAATGTTTTTCCTCATTTTTTCATTCTGAATATCTCCTACGCTATCCTGCATCCCCAAATATATCTCCACAACCATGTCAAGCTTTCCCAAACTTTTACTAATCTTATTATGTTTCTTGCTTCTTTCTTCCTCTTTCTGGATCAACTACTTATTAGGTAAATCCACTTGGTTTCTCAGATGTCTTTTAAATTTTCTGCTTGAGTTTTTCTCCCTGCATCCTTTGCGGCAAAGGAGGTTATAAAAGCTGAACACAAAAGCAAGAAGCTATCTTTCTTGAAAGGCAGGTGAGGGTGGAGGAGGTGGGAAAGATGGCAAGCACATAACTTTATATATATATATATATATATATAGTCCCTGTCATATGCAGTAGTTATAAATTGGAACAATATGGTTCTTGATCACTGGACACAACTGAAACTCAGAGATAAGAACAAGGACTCCCTCCACTCCTAGAAATCTGTGGCTGAATTCTCAATCCCTCACCATTCTCCATTTCCCTGGATATCTCAAATTTATCTGCCACTGCCCTTCTGCCAGTGCCTTTAATGGCTGAACATTAAGGTTTAAAAACAAGAATCACGGGAGTTCCCTGGAAATCCAGTAGTTCAGACTCCGAGCTCCCAATGCAGGGGACATAGGTTTGATCCCTGGTTGGGGAACTAAGATCTCGCATGCCCTTGGCCAAACAAAACAAATCAAAACAGAAATCATCATCATCTTATCATCTTTCAGGTAGACAACTTCATTCTCTAGCAAGAGTGATTTCATTTATTTTAATAATTTTTTCAAATGTAAAGGTGATCAGATCACACTCCTTGCTTGAAACCCTTTGTTTTCTGTTGCTTTCGGATGATGTCCAAGTGCTTCAGTCTACATTCAATACACTCTGCCATGAGCTATTTTTCTTACCTCCATCACATTTCCCCATCGTATTCTGCTCTCCAGCCATATTAACTTTCTTTCGATCTATGGATTTCCATGATCCTTCTGATCGCTGAGACTTTCCACATCCTGCTGCCTCTGATGAAATAAACTTCCTGCCCCACACTGCTTTATGTGGCCAATTCCTTCTCCTGCCTCAAGTCTTGGCTTAGACATTATTTCCTCTAGGAAGCCCTCTCTAACCCTTCTGGACTGGATTAAGTGGCTCTGCAATGCATTCCTTCAGAACCCTCCACTTAGCCCGGTTTGTTGTTTGGTTTGTGAAATCCACACTCTACAGTGTCTTGTTCAATGTTATATTCCGCATTGTGTGGCATGAATTAGATCCTCAGCACACATTTGTTGAAAGCTTACTGAATGAAGGAACTAACGTTTGTTGAACCACTACTATGTGCACTGTATATCAAGCTAAGAAAGTCATCTATCAACTGGTAAAATTCCTTCGTTGGAGTGACCCTGCACACACTCCCTGGTGATGTGGGGTGAAGTTATTGCTCTGTCCCTCATACCCAACTAACACTCCCATTGTGAGCTATGAATGAGGACGATGATAAAGCTAGCTCTTATCTCTTACCATCTGTCAAACCTTGTCTTAAGTGTTTTATGAGTTACCTTATTTATTGTTTAGTAGCTTGTGAAGTAGGTACTATTATTATCACAGTAGTTTGGGAAGACAAAGTTGAAGCTTCAGTAAGGTAAGTCACCACCTAGTACATGGTGGAGCCAGAATCCAGGCTCAGGTGTTTTGAGTGTACTCTGCTAAACTGGTTTCAATGAACTGAAATTGGTGGGATAACTTGGGCCATTATGATGAATATGATGATAATCATAAAACTTGATCCTTATACACATTTTGCAAGTGTATCTCATTTGCTCCTCTGAACCATATTTTGAGTTATATAAAGTAGGTTTTACTTTGACTGCTAGTAAAACTTGAGGACAAACTAATCAAATGGCTAAAATCAATCAGCTAATGAGAAAGAATGCATTTCCAGAACCCAGTAGTCCATACTAGTTAAATATTTTCACTGGCTCTCTGTGGCCTTGAGAATAAGCACAAAATTTCTTACCAAGGTGATCAGGGCTTACCCTACCTTTTCTAGATTTGGCTTATACCAATTTTCCCTGGTGAACTTACATTCGACCAAACCAGACGGTCATTTTTTTCATACGCTTAGTACACATTCAGAGCTTAGCCGTTGATTTACACTATGTTTTGACACTCAAACAAGGAGGGTCAGGTGGATGGCAGATTTTTAAAAACAAGGAAGCATTGCCTGGATTTATTTAGACAAGTGAGAGTTTCTAAGTTGTGATTAGTAACATGAGACAACTGTAGCGTTTCTGCTTTCTGATGCCCCGAACCCAAATCTTCAGAGCCTGATCATTCCACATATTTCAATTCGTGATTGATTTATCCTGGTGGTTACACTCTTGCAAGTGACAAATGGACAGTAGCTGTGGGGAAACACACAGAGTGAAAATAGCCTGTTTCTTCAGTCAATAATGGAAGCATCCTAGGCTCTCAGACACATTAATAGACAACATCTGCTAAAATCAAGAGAAAGAGTGAAAAACAGGATATGAGGCTTTGGGGATTAGAGTGAAGGGTATCCAGTATGGACAAAGTTCCCATGACTGGGGTAAGTGAGGCCAAGTGACTTGGTGAGGCAAAATAAAAACAACTGAAAAGAAACTATTGAACTGGAACAGAATTCATTTTATTTGTTTTTCAGCAGTCTCTTTTAGCTGAAGAGATAGTATAGAGAGACAAAGTGCTTTGGAGTCAAAAAGGAGAGTCAACTAGTCATCAGGGAATTACGCTGAGAGGGCTAGAGTATAGTTCTTTTTACTTTTCCTTTTGAAAGTTAAAAGGGGAGTGAAAAGGGACTGCTCAAAATTAAGAAAAAAAAAAACCATTATGGCCTTTCCACAATCTTCAGATGACTTCTAAATAAATGAAAATCATTTAATGAGATGTTTAAACTTAGTTCTGAAGAAAAACACACACCCATGAAAGCAAGCCACAGTGTTTTAAATATTCTTCAACCAAAAGCCATTGTAGAGCCAAATTTTATTTACAATATGTGAAGATTGCGTGTCTTCATGACTGCCCTGGCTCCAGTGCAGCGAAATGGCAGGCTTCTACCAGGATGGAAGTATATAATCTGAGAACTGATTCTATTTGCAGAATAATGCATGCAACTCTGGAAATATATTTTACCTATGACCATTCAGAGATTGTTTTGTCTGTTAAGGGATATCTTTCTCAGTTCCAGAATCAAGGTAATCTTGTTTAGAAGAACAAGTTATGGCTTATCTGAGGGTCAGCAAAACTACTTGATTTTGCTGTTGTATTGTGAATGCAGTCAGTGAATGGGCATGCCTGTTTCCCAATAAAATTTTATTTATAAATATAAGCAGTAGACCAGACCCAGGGGTCATAGATTGATGATCCCTGAATTAAGTTAAAGACTGCCTAATATTTGATGTGAGAAGCAACTGTTTTACTCTAGACTCTGAGCTAGTTTCAATAATAACTTCAGCTATTCTAGTTGAATATATCAGTTTTAGTGACTG
This sequence comes from Tursiops truncatus, assembly GCF_011762595.2. Taxonomy (NCBI): domain Eukaryota; kingdom Metazoa; phylum Chordata; class Mammalia; order Artiodactyla; family Delphinidae; genus Tursiops; species Tursiops truncatus. The sequence continues at coordinate 17,687,813 of NC_047034.1, read as the reverse complement.
CATATCATAAACTGGTCAAAATAAGTTGCCTTCTGATTATATATGACGGAAATTATAAAATGTTACTAGAAGTGGCCAGCTGCTTTTTTCTTTGACTTTTAAACCAATGCCAAAACCCCACTCTAATTTCTTCATGTCACATGGAATGCAATGTGAGGCAGGCTGCTCTTGGACACCATTCAAGAGGACTTAGGACCTAAAGGGCCAACAAGACCTCATTATAAGGTGGCATTACTTATGGGGCATGGAACTCAAGGGTGTTTTTTGAACAACACTGTTCCTAATGTAGAGAGCTATTCTCCTCAGTGGGATAAAACCCGAGGAACACAATATTTTTTTTTCAAATGTCTTGGAGTAGAAAAAGGAATAGACTCTATTGTATTTCCATGTCTGTTTCCAGCCTATAATGCTTGGATTCCACCCATATGAGCAATAGAGTACTTTCCTGTCTGTAGCTGAGTGATCACCTCTTATTTTTATTTTACTCCAAGGGATGGGATTAACCCTGCTTATTGCCCTCCTCAACTCTTGCAAAGCAGCTGCGCCTCCAGATGCTTTTAGGAGATCAGGAACTCATAAAGCCACTCCTGGTGAGTTTCCTGAGCAGGTGTACTTACCTTGGTGTGCCTGCTGCCACAGAAGTCTCTTAATCAGAGGCAGCTTTCCCTAGGGAGGAGCAGAGTTTTGAAAGCCCTGGAAAGAGGGAGGTTTTTCTTTTTTCTCTCTCTCTTTCATTCCCCATTTTCTCTCATGACTCTCCGGGGCCTGATAACATATGATCATTCTGCACCATTAACTACTTTTTCATTTCCAATGAAGAAACTATTATATAAAAAAAAGACAGAGTGCAGCAGCAACAGATCATTTGTTTTGCAGCTCAGGCACCGCCGTAAGAGTTGTAAACGTCTTTATTAATATTTCAATTTGGAATTTGAACTGCATGGGCTTTCTCAGTTCCTTTGAAGTGAATGTTCTGGGATCGATGCAACGTTAAACAGTATTTTCGATTACAAAGCTGCATTGCTGGCTGTGGCTCTCTCAAGGTTTTCCAAGAGGATGGTACTGTATATCTTTCCTGTCCATGGCTGCCTCACCCCAGGTAAGCACTGACACGTCTGCATGTCATCCCTCACCATACAGCATCTGTCCAGTCCCGGACTCATTTTCCCAGGCTCCACGGTCCACGGTCAATATTCCTTTGTGGATTATAACAGCCATGAGGGATGCTGCCCCTGTTAACAGCTCTGACTAGGATACACTCATTCTTCTCATTTTATTTTTATGGCAAAGTGTTCAGATCATGAAACAATCAGATGAGATGATAAACTCTAGCGCTAAAATGCTATTTTTATCTGATTCTATTTGACTCAAACCAATATTGCAGAATATATGATGTGAATATGTAGAAAATCCTGGGACATAAAGATGAACCATAATTCCTAAGGTAGCCATATTTCCCCTGGAGACCCTTAGTATTGCATTTTCTTAGATAATCTTTTCCTTTCATTCTTAGTCCCACCACTTCGGCTTTACTAGTCCTTGATGCAAGGAGAGACTCAGATGTAAAGGGAAAAGGTAACTGAAGAGTCCATGAATGTTCCTCACTTCCTGTCTGCAGAAGACCCAGAGAAACTTCATCTGTGAATATCGCTTTGCTCTTTAGTGGAAAATATCTATCCTATAATTTGCCCGTGTGTGAGTTACTCAGTCACCGGCTTCCCGGGCTGATAGCCATGCCACTGTACAGGCTTTTGGCAAGTATTTTGTGTCCCAAAATTCACTCCAATGAGTTACAGGAATGCCCTTTGGGCCTAAGAGTAATCCAGACCTCCCGGAAGGCAGTCATTTCAGTGAAAGGACAGCAAAACATTAGTTTCAGGGTTCTGGTCCCTGTCAGTAGGAGAAAGGGCTGACCGTTCCCTCCCTGGGCTGCAGGGTGCTTTTGGGTTGGGAAAAATGCATTCTGTTTCTCTATAAAAAGAATTTACTGTAATTATCATATCTCTTCTCAAGGCACATGCCAAAATCATCAAGGATTTGTTTTTGCCCAAATTAATGCCTTCTAATAACTCTCATATTTTTTTGCATTTGTTGGAAGTGTGTTTTTTTTTATACACCTTGCTCTCCATTCTGTTTCAAACCCAATGGAGATCGAAATGAAGATACCACATTTCCTGCTGAGAAAAGCAGTCACATGGAGAAATAAGATCAGCTCCAAGGGTGCTGCAGCCTTGGAATATTTAAAGATGTGCTATGTTGGGACAGTAAAAAGTGCAAATGATTGTTGGTTAACAAGTATTTATTATGGCCTTGCAGTGCGCAGAGAGCTCATGAAAGCTGGTATCACTGATTTGTAAATTCCAAGGCTGGAAGGAGCCATAGAGAGACCTACTGTGCCCCAGTTCTTTTTATGGAATTGAGAACTGGGGCCAGAGAAGGAATGGTCTTGACCAAGTTCCAATAGAGAGTAAAAGCTAGAATCCACTTCTTTGCTCCTCTGGTCCAGTGTTCCTTAGGTCACTTTTGGCAAGCAAAGCCCTATTATGCAATGCTAGGGGGTAAGTAGTTGACAGGTTAATGAAGTCATTTAAAGCAGAGAATCATTAAAAGAGATGGTATGTATATTTTAACATTAACATTTTATTTTATCATGAAAATGTATAAGTGAACACATAATGAATGACTTAAAAACATTCATGGCCAAGGATAATTTATTTTTCTGAGTATGAGTCCAGGGATTAGAGCTCATGTTGTCTTCTTTAGATTAGCCAAGATTTCCAGTTGGATTGCTATGTAAAAACACTAAAACTAGACACTAAAAAACTAAACACTAAAAAGAAAACACTAAAAACACAATGTCAAAACAAATTCAGCTGGTATGAAATTTTCATATTTAAAAACAAGACAAGCCACCTACAAACTAAAAGTGATCTGCTGCCTGTGGGTACGGGTCAGTGTGCTTCACAGAGACAAAAGAGTATTGGTCAATCTGGGAAGTCACTTAGATGGAAAAGTAGCTACGAGATGTATCAAGATTTCCAAACTTTGTCCCATCAGCTGCACGAGGACTTCCCCAGCTACCCTAGTCCACAGATGTCCTTGCCACCTCTGATTTCTTATTCACTGTGTCACCTTGTTGTCTAACAAAAGCTGTCTCACTCTACTTTTTATTTGATTTTTATTTTTTTCTTGAAGTATAGTTGATTTACAATGTTGTGTTAATTTCTGTTGTACAGCAAAGTGATTCAGTTATACATACATATACATTATTTTTTAAAAAGTCTTTTCCATTATGGTTTTTTCACTCTATTTTCTTTACTATGAATATATCTCATTTTTACCTAAAATCTATGACTTCAAGCAAAAAAGACATACTTTTATTGTGTAACTACCCAAAATTTAGCATAGAGTTGGGCAAAGGAAAGTCACTGAAAATGTCCTAATTGAGTTTAGCTGAATTTGATGCTGGTACCTTTTGAGATCACCCAACAGCACACATGCCTCTTCTATCCACTGTCAGAACAGTCATGTGTGTGCTCTTTGAAGAGCTTACCCCATGACAGGCACATGAAAGAATAAACTAGATCGAATACCACTATACCAGGGTACAAGTGAGCACCCCATCAGCAAGGAAATCAAGGACCGCTCAAGGGTGTGTTGTGTGTGTTCACGTGCCTGGAAAAAGTCCTGAACTTAATGTATGGGCTTTGAGTCTATAAAGAGGAACTCCCTGAGAGGGAAGATTGCGAAGTATTAGAATTGATTACCAAGGGAAGTTCAGGGAATACTTTCCCACAGGCCTTTGTAGCAGGATGGATTCATCTCTGTCTGGCATTATGGGGCCACGAGGCCCCAGTTCTGCATTTTAGCCACAGATGTTCTTTGTTTCAACCATCCGAGACAAAGGAACAGCTCTTGTCTTATGGAAGCTCTGCAGGAAGACAGGCTCTAAAACCTCCCAGAGGAGATCATTTCAATGCTTTATCACTCAAACCTTGAAATGACCTTCTTTGGTCCAATGGCAAACTCTCTGGCTATAACTTAAGTATATTTCCTTTTGTGGGTCCTCTGTGGGCACGGAGCATATTTATTTATTTATTTAATCATTTATAGCTTTTAGAAAAGAAATCTCCATGGACTGAAGGACTATGCTCAAATCCTTCTCTCTCTTCTGTAGGTAAAACACCTCTGGTTCCTTTAACCTTTCCTTGCAGGAACTCTTTCTGATCCTTTTAATCATGCCGACTGCTCTTCTCTTGCCCAGACAGGATGTGTGAGGCAGCAGATTAATTTATGCTGGGGCAGGAGGATTCTCTGTTGATATGTGACACACAACCATCTGACTGCATAGACGACACACCCTCTTGGACCATGCAGAGTATGGTGGGAGCTCAGACAAAGGAGAGACAGAACAGGATACAACACTTAGGAGATGTCTTAGCAAAGACTGTTTAAAAGACTTTAAAAGATGCTCTTATGTGGGATTAACTACAGTGTTTTCAAAAACTTGATCAAATGGCTTAACTATGATACTAGTCCTCCACTTCGCAAAAGCTCAGACTTTCCTCTTGGGTATAAAATGTTCCCAACACTGAGCATGGTATCATAAAAATACAGTTGCAAAAAAAACATGCTGACACTGTAAAAATTAATAGTTTTCTTGGAAGTCGAGTCTTTTGAATACTCACAGTGGTAAACTGAAGAGAAAAAATTGATTTTTTTTTTCTTTCTCTTGTAAAGTTAGTTGACTTTCTTGTCTTAGTTTTCCCAAATGAAATACTTTGGACGGAGCGCACAGTAAATTCTCATCACCAGGCAGTCTCTTAGTTTGTCATCCAAATGCTCAGCCTTGTACTCTGGAACTCTTTGGGTCAAAACGGTTAATGATTGTGTAGAAATAAAAAAGTGGCCAAATATTCAACCTTTAGAATAGTTACCTAGAAAGAGTTTATCTTAGTTTCCCATTCTCTTAAATGTCATAAGAAATCATGGCTGTTAGTTTCTTCCATCACTGAACACATTTGCCATTTCTTGCTACTCAGTTCAATAATTAAAAATCCCCCAAAGAGTGGAGGGATTGGTTCTTAGATCTTTTAAAAAAGACCTGGGGAATGTGCCAATGTATATAAAAGGTGGCTGATTACAAATTGATGAGATACGTCAAGTTCGGGCGTAGATTTCCTTACGTCTTTTAAACTTGGAGAAGGTGACCTCTACAGTCGGGCATCTCTTTTTAGAAGAGCCTGAGGAAACAAAAAAGTCAAAAAGTTGATGTGAAAGGCAGTGCCAGTTTTTAAGTTGAAAACTTTATACTGGAGCTTTCCAAACCGGTTGTTAGTATTTATAAATTTCTAAACCAGCTGAGGTATTCTGAAGGAAAAGGGCTGGATAGGCCTTGGTGGGGGAAAAATGCAGAATCTCAGATCTAGAAGGGTTTGGGGGATAGGCTAGTCCATTGCTATGATTCTGACTATAAAATGTATTTGTGGTTGTTTATCTGTCATCTACTTTATTTGAAGAGTGGTCTTATCCCCTCAAAGTTTTCTCATCTTCAGGCTAAATGGTCCCAATTTCTATACTATCAAGCTATTTGAATTCTTTCCCATCTAGATTTTTCCTCGCTGGAAACCACTTTAGTTTGCTGAGGTCCCTTTTAAACTGTGACTTCTTTAAAATGGTACCCTTTGCTATGCATTTATACATCTAAATATGGATTTTTTTACCTAAGCACAATACTTTAATTTTTCTTTCTAACTTGTTGTATTATTAACTCAGGGCCAGTGTATGATGGGCTGGAACCCTACCTACTGGCTGAGATCAGCTTCCAGTAACACCTGCAGAAAATCAACCCACCCGCCTGGGCAACCACTATCCTTTCTCTGTGGGGCTAGAAAACCTAGTCTGACATAATGAAAATCTACTAAAAGTCATGGTCTTGAAAATTTGAAGGGAGTCTGAACTTTTTCTTCATGATTGAGCCACTTGACATTTGGTAAACGCAGCTTCCTTTTTTATGAGGAAAATGGATTCACAATGTTTCTGAAAAGATTCAAAAAATCTTTGTGGATACTAAATTGCTCCTGAAAACAATATTTTGATGATTATCGCGTAAATGAATCAGGATCACATGGGTTACATTTCTGCTCAAGTACACATGGTTTAAGCGTGAATGGAAAAGTGGTTATGTCTTGTGAGTTTCATAGTTTTCTCTCTTTCTGAGTCTTCGAACTTCTCCACTTACATCTGGGAAGGAAAAGGGAGAGTTTGAGAGCTTCACAAAACCTCAAGTACACCTGGCTTTCTTCTTGCCACCACTGAAGGCTTTATGGATAAATTTTTATGACATAAATAAATGTAGCTGTGGAAAACTAATAAACATTCCCAGCTTCACCAGGTGGGTCTGATGTCAAAAGAGCACAGTCTGAGGTTTTCTTGATTTCTTTCTTTTTTCTCTATTTGTCCAGCTTTCCTGGACATTTTTAAAATCTCTATGTCCTCACATACTCTCAAGTATAAATAAATCAACTCTGCTATTTCCTTGAATAACTTATAAGTCTAGGAAAGCACTTTCTTAGTTGAGGAGGCAGGAAGAACTCATTAACTTTAATGATCTTGTTTGCACCTGGAAGGGAGGTGGGTAGCAGATAGATGTAGTTGCAGGCTCTTAGACTCTGTATCTCCTCCTAATCTTCAGAGCTGGGTTGTAAAACTCCTGTATATGCAACTATGTGCCAGACCGGCCCCAACCTGTCTTCTCAGGACCCCGCAGTAATTCATTATTAGAATGTATTGTGGCTGGTCCCACTCAAATTTTAGCAGTAAGTTCCCCAGTTATTGGGTCTCTATCTTGTTTCTAAGTCCCAGTATGGCTGAGTCTCTATTTTCTAGTCAACTCTCTAGTGAACAAATTTCCCTGATCATCTTCATTATTCTTAAATGTCAAGATTTCTGCACTGTGACCTTAGTCCTTTTAGTGACCAGATACTTATCTGGCAGCTCATGCTCCAGGGCCTGAATGTGTGACTTCTGATCCCGGATCCCTGTGCTCAGGCCTCCGAGATGCTGTCCCCAGTGTGAGTGACATCTATGCGTTGCCTGCCACTTGTAAACTCTCAGCCTACCCCACCCCCCAAATTTCCTGCTCCATTCATTTGATTCACTCACTTGTTTTCTTATTTATTTGTTTGTTCATTCAATGTAGATCAACTGCATATTAGGTTAATCCCATGATACCTGTATTGTGTGAACAAAATAGGATTTAGCCAGGTGAAAAGCGGGGTGCAGGGCGAGCATTGTAGACAGAGGGAAGAGCATTTACTCAGGATGCTGGATGTAACACTAGGAAAAGGGCAGCTAGAGTCCTTGCCCTTGTAGAGCTTACACTAGAGTTGCTGGATGATCATTTTCACTTGGAAGCTTTATAAAGATCACAGATTCCCATATTCTTTCCCTGGAAATTCTGAACTGGTAGGTCTGTACTAGGACTTGGAAATTTGCATTTTAACAAGCATTCCGGGTAACTCTTATCATCACAAGTTTGGAAACCTCTGCAGCACGGGAAACGCGAAGGTTCTAAGGTGGGGCGTGTTTGGAAACCATGAGCAGTTCCATCTGGCTGGATTGTGGGGCGTGGGGTGTGGGATGGGAATTGGTGAGAAATGAGTTTGAAAGTAAGTGGGAGTCAGATCGTGAGAGACCTTGGATGCCAACTAAGGAAACTAGACTTTGTTTAAAGGCTGTGGAAGGCAGCAAAGGATTTTTTAGAGCGTGATGGTATGACAGTTTTTACAAGTCCACTCTTTGATGTTTGGATGGTCAGGAGAGGGGAGGGGATGAGGGAAGGTGGAATCAGAAGATAGACTAAGATGATGTCCATGGGTGTTGAGCTTCCTATAAAGGTTTGGGATGGAGATATGAATTTGAAGTCATCCTGACACATGTGGTAACTGAACAAGCTGGTCAACTGGATATTTTCAATTTCTGTTTTCCAATACATATATTGATTTCTTGGTTTCCCAGTTAAGCATGTGTGATTTTATCTCCAACCAACCACATGTAACCTTGCTCCTCTGTTCACGTCCCCAGATCCTGCCCAACATTCTGGGTCTTCCTAAGCTTCTCCTCCCAGCTTCGCTACCTTAACTAGTCTGGCAGGGACCTTGATCCCCAGTAGGCACGCCCGTGAGGGGCGAGCTGGCTGCTCTCTTCCCATCTTATCCCATCTGCTAGGCTGGTACTTGACTGGGGGTAGAATCTTTCTAAACCTCTGTGGTTTCCCACAGAAAAATGGAAGTAGGCTCCCTTCCTGGTGGGAAGCTTCACTTAGCTCTGCATGATTAGCAGCTGTAAGAGTCTGGACTAGGATGTCCTTTAGGGTTTTGGATTTAGGAGAAGAACAGGTAATTCGGAGGAAAGACTACCTGCCTGCTCCATCTATTTCCTGTGACTTTATCTGTAAAGCCAAAGTTTTGCTTTGAAAACACAATTTCTATCAACCTCGTGTTGGTTTTTAATAATAATAGGAACTAGAGCATTGGAAAAGCAGTTCTCCAGAGGATGCAAGCAGCAAACTCTATTATTCTTATTTTTTCTCACTATCCCTTAAACCAGATCTGTGGATTAGTTTTTCCTTATTTTTTTTGGTTGAAATCTTGACCAGGTTCCAGAAAACTTTTCAGACACTTTTAAATAATAAAAAGTCCACTAGTCACTTTCAGCCCCAAGACGCACAACTAAACTTGGCCATCCAGTTTTATAGTCAGCATGGTAATACCAAAATATAGTATTGCTTTAGTTTGGAAAGCCTTGAGGGTGAAGGGAAGTAGATTTCTCCTACCAGATTAAGTTATATTCTTTCAGGGAACAAATATTAAGCTCCCTGTGTGCTCTCCTTAGCGCCCCTTTCTATAGGATTGAGATGCAGGTCAAGTGATCTTACTCTATAAAAACACTTTTGAGAGTCTCCAGTTCTTTCAAACTTTGTATACCCTTGAGGTGGGTGATGGCCCAAGGCTGACCTGTCCAGTTTCAAAACATAGGCAGTCTGATCTCTCACCGTGTGATGTGGAAGTTCTGGGCATCTCATGCTTTGTTCTTGGTTTCTCTGCCTTGGCAAAAACCGAGTGAGAAAGAGTCACATAGAAGATTCCATTATCAGGTTAATTTTGGCCAGCACTAAATACTTTACAAAGTGTTTTCACATGTATTCATTTCATTTGTTTTGTAGCAATTCCATGAAATAAGCAGCACAAAAAAAAGTGACACCCAGTTAGGTTAACTGGTGTATATGAGCCTGGAAAGATATTAATAGTGGAGTCTGGATTGAAACCCAAGTCTTGCACCTTCAGGCTGGTTTAGGATTTGGCCCAGTGGAGCGGAAATATGATGTTTTAAAATGGGCCCCAAATCCAGCTTTACTCATTACTATGGTGTGACTTTTATGTAAATGTCTTAACCTTTCTGATCCTTAATCTCCTAATATAAAATAAAGTTAGTATCATGTATATCCACAATTTTGATGAAGCAATGCTGAGGGTCTTGTTACGATGCAAGTCTGGACGGTGTCTGAGATTCTGAATTTCCAATAAGCTCCCAGGTGAAGACTGACCATGAGTGGCAAGGGTTTAATGCACGTCATGTGTTTGGTACACAGTAGACATTCAGTAAGTATCAGTTTCCTTCTCCTTGCTGAATAGCCCATTTGATTTTAGGATCCATTATAAATTTCCTTGTCATTTGACACAGAGTCAGAGATAACATGGAATGCCTTTTAGAAAGACACCCACGCGCAAACCCCTCCTATGGTCCTCTTTGAGTGCAGTTGAGGGCAGAATGTACTAATGAATGAATTCTGGCTCCCAGTAACACAGTACCAGCAGCACTAATGTGAGAAAAATTACCCAGATCGGGGGCATGTCTGATTCCAGGTTCCCAAACAGCTACTTTATCTTTACTGAGCTAAGAAATAAGCAGAGGGCTTGCTAAGAAAGTGTAAAAGATGTTTTCTTGAGAGTTATTTTAAAGAAATGAGATGGTTGTAAGAAGCATGAAGATGGCTCAAGACCACCACACATGATGGCCTAAAGCCATAATCCAGCTATAGTTTGGACAGTCATTTTTCCATTATAATCTATTGAGAAGGGAGCGACAAAAATATTCTCAAACCCCAAACCTAACTTCCACTCCTGAACACACCTGTTTGAGTTCTGGCATGGCAGTATACTGGCATTCATTTAAGCTCATTAATCTTTAAGAAGGTGTAAAGGGATCATGGAAAAACCTTTCTTGCCAGCAAAGGGCTGCAAATTATGCTTTCAGTGTTCAGAGTCTTGGTGTGATAATCAGACACCATCTTAAATTGTCACCAGTTGCAAAAGTAACCCTAATCTGGGAGGGGAAGGTATTTCTTTTAATTGCATGCAATTCTTTACTTGTATTTTCTAAATTTACTTGTGATACTTGGTATTTCCTCCTGAGTGAAGACGCCTCCTGTGCTAACACCCTGAGCATCTTAGCTACCAAAGTCGCCTGGGATGAAGTAGCATGAATTCCTTCCCTAGGTAGACAAAATCAGAGGAGACTTCTTCCACTTTCCCCAGGTGGCCGTGTGTGGTCTGTGGCTTGTGGTGTGTAGGAGGGGACATTGACGTATTGGACACATGCAGTGGAAAAAGGAACCAAGTGGGATAAAATTGTTTGTGGTATAGGAAGGCACACTTTGTTTATTAATAGAAAAGACTAGAATATGCAGCAATTTTCTTGCAAAAGTAACAGAAATTTATAGAAGCTAGAAGAGTACAACAGAACAATTTGTTGTCCCTGAAATTTTTTTTTCATTACCAATAAATGCTGACCATAATGACATGTTTACTATTTTTTTCCATTGCAAAAGTAATACTTATAAAACAATATTTGGAAATATAGAAAGTTAGTGGAAATAGATCCATAATTTTGGCATTTAAAGGCAACTGGGTTTAACATTGTGTAACGTTTCTTTCTTGCCTTTTCTTTGCTAAAAAAAAAAAAAATTTGGTTTCCGAAAATGTTTTTGACCAGAATTGTGTGGGTTGATGGCCTCAGACCCACCAAGAAATGAGGTAATTGGCCTCTGCATAATAAGACAGTGCTACATGCCCTTAGTTACCAAGAAAGGTAAAGTCTCAACAAAGAGGTTCCTAATGTCTTACATCACTTGCCAGTGTGCTCCTTTTATAGATTCTTTGTGTTTAATGGACAAACTCTGAGCTCTCTCTAGTGTGGGTTATCGGTCCCCCTTTTATTTTTATTTATTTTTTAATTTTCAAAATTTTTATTGGAGTATAGTTGATTTACAATGTTGTGTTAGTTTCAGGTATACAGCAAAATGATTCAAATATATATATATATATAATATATATATTCTTTTTCAGATTCTTTTCCCTTCTAGGTTATTACAAAATATTGCATATAGTTCCCTGTGCTACACAGTAGGTCCTTGTTGATCATCTATTTTATATATAGTAGTGTGTATATGTTAATCCCAAACTCCTAATTTATCCCTCTCCCTCCCTTTCCCCTTTGGTAACCGTAAATTTGTTTTTTGTGTCTGTGGGTCTGTTTCTGTTTTGTACATCAGTTCATTTGCCTTCCTGAAGTTTTCTCTCTTGGGATTACTAAGTCTGCTCTCCCCCCACCCCTGCTGAGTATCATGAGATCTCCCTTCTATACCTGACTTGGGAAGAACCTCTTTCCCTCCTGACTACACTCACAAAAATTCTTGGAAGGGTCTTAATTTGAACTCTTGAATGAAAGCTAACCTGTAATTTTCAGGAATTAAAGAACTGGTAATCCCCAGACTCTAGCTTGTGAGCACCCCTCCTTCCTTCCTGCAATGTGAACTTTGTAGACAACAAGGTCACGTTTAAAGTTTATCGTTTTATTTTCTACAGAAGAAGTCAGATGGCATTGTGCAGAGTCAGCTATATCATGCTCTTAAAATGAATCTTTAACTGCTCTGATATCTGAATATTACTGAATTTCATTGGCCCTGTGACAAAAATATGTTAGTAGTGTACGTATTTGTTGGATGCTTTGGATTTTATTTTTCATCAGTCTTCTTGAGGTAAAATTTGCACATAAAACGTGTTCCAGTTGGATGAGTTTTGACAGTTGTATGCTCCTGTGTAACCAACACCACCATGATCCAGATACGGAACATTTCTGTCACCCCCAATTTCCCTCATCTCATTGTGGTCAGACCCCACCTGTATCCACCTTAACTCCAAGCAATTAGTGATCTTCGTCTTGTCACTATAGGTTAATTTTGCCTAGTCTAGAATTTTCTATCAATAGAATCATCCAGTATGGACTCTCTGGTGTAGGGTTATTTTTACTCAGCATAATGTTTTTGAGATTCTCCCACGTGGTTGTATCTTATAACGTGTTGTTGTTGTGTTGTTACTTTCTATTGCTGAGTATTGTTCCATTGTTTGGCTACACTACAGTGTATTTATTCATTCATCTGTTTACAGGTATTTGGATTGCTTCCAGTTAGGCTATTATGATTAGAGCTGCTATGGATATTTGTGTACAAGTCTTTGTGTGGACATAGGTTTCCGTTTCTCTTGAGTAAATATGTAGGAATGGAATTTGCCATTTGTATATTCTCTTTAGTGAAATGTGTCTTCATGTCTTTTGACATTTTCTAACAGAATGATTTTTACTGAGTTTTGAGAGTTCTTTATATATTCTAGATACCTCTCCTCTGTTGGATATATGGTTTGCAAATATTTTCCTCTCAGTGTGTACCTTGCCTTTTTATTATTTTAGTGGGGTCCTTCACAGATCAAAGGTTTTTAATTCTGATGAAGTCAAATTTATCAATTTTTCTTTTATAGATCATGATTTTGGTGTTAAGTATAAGAACTCTTTGTTTAGCCCTAGATCCTAAAGATTTTCTCCAACTTTTTTTTTTTAAGTTTCATAGTTTTACTTTTAAGTCCATGATCTAGTTTTTGTATAAGATATGAGACTTAGGTCAAGGTTATTATTTCTGGATGTCCAATTACTCTGCCACCGTTTGTTGAACAGGCTGTCATTCCTCCATTGAATTTTTTTTGCACTTCAGTCAAAAATCAGTTGGGCATCGCTTCTCAGCCTTTTGGCTAAGATCAAGTGTAAAAATCAGTTGGGCATATTTGTGTGAGTCAATTTCTGGGTTCACAAGTCTATTCCATTGATTTATGTCTCTGTTCCTCTGCCCATACCACACAGTCTTGATTACTGTAGCTCTATAGTAAGTTTGAAATTGGATAGACTCAAATTTATTCTTCTTTTTCAAAATTGTTTTTAGCAATCCTAATTCCTTTGCCTTTTCCTATAAATTTTACTTTTTTAATTTTTTAAAATATCTTTATTGGAGTATAATTGCTTTACAATTGTGTGTTAGTTTCTGCTGTATAACAGAGTAAATCAGCTCTACATATACATATATCCCCATATCTCCTCCCTCTTGTGTCTCCCTCCCACCCTCCTTATCCCACCCCTCTAGGTGGTCACAAAGTACCGAGCTGATCTCCCGGTGCTGTGCGGCTGCTTCCCACTAGCTATCTATTTTATATTTGGTAGTGTATATTTGTCCATGCCACTCTCTCACAGCCACTATGGAGAACAGTATGGAGGTTCCTTAAAAAACTAAAAATAGAACTACCATACGACCCAGCAATCCCACTACTGGGCATATACCCTGAGAAAACCATAATTCAAAAAGAGTCATGTACCTCAATGTTCACTGAAGCTCTATTTACAATACTCAGGACATGGAAGCAACCTGAGTGTCAGTCGACAGATGAATGGATAAAGAAGATGTGGCACAGGGGCTTCCCTGGTGGCGTAGTGGTTGAGAGTCCACCTGCCAATGCAGGCGACGCGGGTTTGTGCCCTGGTCCGGGAGGATCCCACATGCGGCGGGGCGGCTGGGCCTGTGAGCCATGGCCGCTGAGCCTGCGCGTCTGGAGCCTGTGCTCCACAACGGGAGAGGCCACAACAGTGAGAGGCCCATGTACCACAAAAAAAAAAAAAAAAAAAAGAAGATGTGGCACATATATACAATGGAATATTACTTAGCCACAAAAAGAAACGAAATTGAGTTATTTGTAGTGAGGTAGATGGACCTAGAGACTGCCATACAGAGTGAAGTATGTCAGAAAGAGAAAAACAAATACCATATGCTAAAACATACATATGGAATCTAAAAAAAAGGTTCTGAAGAATATAGGGGCAGGACAGGAATAAAGACGCAGACATAGAGAATGGACATGGGGAGGGGTAAGGGTAAGCTGGGACGAAGTGCGAGTGGCACGGACATATATACACTTCCTATAAATTTTAGAATAGTCTTATCTATATCTAAAACAAATCTTGCTGGGATTTTGATGGGTACTGCATTAAACTTGTGTATCAATTTGGGGAAAATTGACATCTTTATTATTTTATTATTATATTATTTTCTATGAAGATGGTAAGTCATTCAATTTACTTAGATCTTCTTTGAAGTCTTTCATCAGTATTTTCATCAGTCTTTCATCAGTAAATTGTAGTTTTTAGTATATAAGTCCTGTACATAATATTTTTTTAGATTTACACTTAAACATTTATTTTTTGACATTCTAAATGGTACTGTCCTTTTAATTTTGGTGTCTGTATGTTCATTGCTAGTATATGGAAATACAATTAATTTTATATATTTATTATGTATTGTGCAGCCTTGGTGAACTCTTCATTAATTCTAAAAGCTTTTGTAGATACTTTGGGATTTTCTATGTACACAATCATGTCATTTGCATCTAGGGTCAGTTTTATTTCTTCCTATTTGATCTGTCTGCCTTTTTTTTTTTTCTTGCCTTATTGCACTTGCTCACATGTCTAGCATTATGTTGAATAAGAGTGGACATCCTTTCCTTATTCCAAATCTTAGAAGGAAATTATTTAGTTTTTCATCATTAACTATTTATGACATTTTATGTTAGCTGTAGGATTTGTATAATTGCTTTTAATCAAGTTGAGAGAGTTCCTCTATTTCTCTTTTTCTGAGTTTTTTTTTTATCATGAATGGGTATTGAATTTTGTCAAATGCTTTTATTCCATTGATCAATATGATCATGTGATTTTTCTTTTTCAGTCTGTTGGTATGGTAGATTCCAGTTAGAGATTTTGTAACATTGAACTGACATTACATCCCTAGAATAAACCCCGCTTGGTCATCATGTAGAATTCTTTATATATATTGCTGAATTCTTTTGCTAATATTTTGTTAAGGATTTATGCATTTAATCATCATGAATTTATGAGGAATATCACTCTGTAGTTTTCTTGTACTGTCTTTATCTGGTTTGATATCAGGATAATATTAACTACTTAAAATGAATTAGAAAGTATTTCCTTTTATTCTATTTACTGAAAGTGATTGTGGAAAGTTGGTGTTAATTCTTCTTTAGGCATCTGGTAGAATTCTTCAGCAAAACCCACTGGGCCTGGGGATGTTTTTTGGTGTTGGTGGGGTTTAAATTACAAATTTAATTTTCTGAAAAGTTATGTGACTATTCAAATTATCTATTTCATACTGGATGAGTTGTAGTAGTTTGTGCTTTCTGAAGAATTGGTCTATTTATTCTAAATTGTCAGGTTTATGTGCGTAGAGTTTTTCATAGTATTCCTTTATTATCCTTTTGATGTCTTCAGTCTGCAGTGATATCCTCTTTTCTCCTTCCTGTTATGGTAATTTGTACCTTGTCTATTTTTTTCTTTTCAGTCTTGATAAAATTTTTTCAACTTTATTGATTTTTCTCAATGAGCTATTTTTTTATTTGAGTGTGTGTATGTGTGTGTATTCCATTTATACCCTCATTACGTTCATATTTTTTAAAAGTCATTGTGAATATTTGTCATAGTTGTTTTAACATCCTAGACTGCTAATCCCATTATCTCTGTCATTATGCATCTGTTTGTACCGACTGACTTTTCTCTTGGTTATGGGTCATATATCCCTGCTTCTTTGTATTTTAAATAATTTTTATTGGGATGCTGGATACTGCAAATGCTATATTGTTGAAAATGTGTATTTAGTCGTCTTCCTTTAGAAAGTTGAATTTTGTTTTGGCAGGGAGTTAAGTGACTCGCAGTTCAATATGACCCTTGTGAGGCTTGTTTTTAAGCTTTCTTAGGGTGAATCTGGAGAATGTTTTCCTTTAGGGCTAATTTAATTATACTCTTAAAGCATGCCCCTTCAAGAGGCTCTAATAAATAGTCAGGGTATTCAGCAAGTTCTCCCCATTCTAGCTGGTCACAATTTAACTCCTGGTTCACAGATCCCAGTAGTTGCTTTATGAGTGGCCTCTTAGCGTTACACCTTATGCATGTGTGGCTCCATGTTCAACGAAGGACTCAAGGTAACTTCTATATGTATTTCTGGAGCTCTTTCTCTCTGCCCGTCACATTTCAGCTCTCTCAGCCTCCTTGAACTCTTATCTCTGTTTCCTATATTCAGTGCTCCGCTAGGGTTCAAACCTCTTTTTCCTGCAGTCTAGGAAGTGGCTGCCTCCAGCCAGAAAGCCATGTTGATCATAGGACTTACCTCATTTCTTTCCCTGTTTACAGAATGCACACTCCTGTGCTCTGTTTTCAGTGTCTGAAACACCTGTTTCATATATTTTATCCAGTTTCCTATTGTTTACAGCAAGGGGACAAATTTGTTCCCAGTTATTCAATCACATTCAGAAGTGATAGTCCCTAAATTTGCTCCAAAAATGTTTAGATTTATTCAGACAATCGATGTTTCCTTCTTCAGCTTGTCTTAGTAGTTTTGAGGAGCTTCAATCCATTTCTTCTCAAATACATCCACAAATCACTTGGAATAATGTGATTGCAAACATCATTCCTCCTCTGCTCGCCATCATCACCTCTCTTCCCCGAAAACAGACATGTTTTTCTGAGGCTGTGGGTTTAGTAGGTAGGGCAAAAAATTTAGTTGTTCTCCCCTCATTTGGGAGGATAAAATCATAAGAATGAGGAACATTACAAGGCCTGGTGTTGCCCAACAGACTCCTAGGTAACTTGGAACCTCTCTCCCCATCCCTCTCCTTCTCTCCCCTCTTCCTTTCTCTATGTCTGTCCCTCACGTGTGTGTGGCGGGGGGTGGGTGTGGATGTATTGAATAAAGAGGCTTTTAGCTCATGTCTTGCCTGACAAGTTGAAAATGACTTTCTCGACAGATGTGCCATAAACAATATCTCCAAAAGCTTTCACTTAGGAGATCTCAGTGGGTATTAAAAAAAAAATACCTTATCAATAAGCTTCTTAATCACACGGCAAGATCTTGGTATTTATCAGAAAGAGATTTGAGCCAAGTTGTTTGATGTTGATCAGTATCTGGGGTGAGAAAAATCTCTCTTTTCAAGGGCCTTCAGAAAAATTTTCCCCTATTTGTCAGGAATGCCAGATTCCTCAGATTGAAGTAGATGTTCCAGGCATAGTTGAGTGTCGTAGGAATGAATGCCAAGGGGAATGTGTTTCCCCTTCTAGCTTTGTCACCCCTATACCTTTTAATTTTCTCTGAAGGGTATTAGAAAAACTGGAAATGATAGAGTGATACAGTTTGAATTATATTTTGTCACTGAAAGAGGCAAGTTGGAAACAAATGATTTTTTTGTTTTTGGTAGATCAGTTTAAGATAACTTGAAGAAGGGCCTTGAGTCTTAATATTACATACAGAATAAGAGGATTATATGAAGTGTGAAGAAAAGAGGATTATATGAAGTGTGAAGAAAAATTTCTTTTGAATATTTGAGGAAGGTATTGAAAATCCAAGACTGGAATACCAGTTGAAGAATATAATAGTAATCATTGAGTTAATCGAGGCTTCTGATGTGTTGAGTTTAAATATTCTCTAGAAGGATTATTGGAAAATATATGGAACTGTGTGGCTCCTAACCATTTATGAGGAAGACAAAATCATGCCATGATTGACTGAGAATTGCATTGATAATGGGAACTATAGGGTTTTTTTAAATTTATAAGACTCTAATGTTGAGTATAGTATGTTTCAGATGGTAATCAAACACAGAATGTTGTAAGATAGTTGATGAGATATTCTTCTGTTGGATTTTCTCAAATAATTAAAGGCTGTTGTTGATTCCACCAAGACAGCTTTGCCTGTAGGACAATAACTAGCATGTGTTTTTATCTCCATGAACATATGTTTGCAATTGCACCCATATACATTCTTAGGAAGGGGAAGTTTGCTGGTCTCTGACATGAAATCAGTACTTCCATAGCAGACTCCAAAGCCAACAATATAGGAAGCATGTATTGTCTTCTGAAAGAATCCGATTGGTGAATTAATCAGGGATGGTGGCCAATGTGGAGGATGATAGACTTGTCATAACTTCTTACAAATGTTCTCGCCATCAAAAAGCATCAATGTGCTTTTGACTGCTGTGGCTAGATATCAGATATTACCAGAACCCTCTGTCATTTATAAAGGAGCTTACAGTTGAAAAGGTGGACTTTTAAGAAAGTAAATAAATTAGTAGATTTATGTTTATCAGTCCCAAAACATTGGAACGATCTGAATTTAAATCTTGGCTCTGTTAAAGTGTGAATATAGGAATGTATTTTAATACTAAGAGACCTCAGTTTCCATCTCACTTACTAGCATCCAACCTTCCAGGTAAAAATCTGAAGAGTTGTCCAGTGTGCTTTATTTTTCCCTCATCCCTTACCTCAAATTTAGCAGCAAGTTCTATTGGCTCTGCTTTCAATATTAGCCAGATTGATCCTTTAAGTATGCATTGGATCACAGCACTTCCCTACTCTAAACCCTCCGGTGCCTCCCCATTGCCCTGGCAGACTATACTTCTCCATGCCCTTCAAGGCTCCATGTGAGCTTGCCCCTGCCTACCTAATCCCCAGCCACATCCAACCCTCCTTTCCTTCCACACCCCTACTAACTCCACTGTACCATCCAGTACCAGAAACTTGTTAAACTCATTTCTTCCTCAGGGGATATTCTTACTCCTTTTCCACATGCCTGGGATCTTCTTATTATACAAGCTGTATGTCTGGCTCAGCTACCATCTCAAACAGGCTTTTATCACCTTATCTAAATGGTAGCTGCCTTCCTCTCTGTCTACGCTCTTGCCCAGTTTTATTTTCTTCAGCAATTTCTTCTAGAGAATTGCTGCTTTGAGTGATTCCCAGAAAAAAAATGTCCAAATTGGCAAGGCAAATGTTTTGCATTTAGGCAAGTTTTGTTTACATGTCTTAGGTCCCCAGTAACCTGATTCATTTCAGTTATTGGCTTCTTTCCTTTTCCAATGGTCACAGTTGTCACATTATGCTCTCAGGAAGATGGGGCAGGAATCCAAAGGTCAAACAGATTCTTATATTTCCATTTCACTGGGCAGCCCTTAACTCAACATCTCTGTAACCAGTTGTAGTTTATACCAATTTCAAAGCAAACTTCTGGCTGTCTAGGAGGAAGCAATGATGCCCTTTGATTGGGGTCTTTAGATTATCCCTTCATTATCATGTCCCTTAATTTAACAGCTGCTTTGTGTGCTTGGCTCCAGTTGTCAAACCCCACAGAGGACAGTAGACAACTCCCCTGGCCTTGCAGGACACCAGCAACATGGACACAAACCCTGAAGGTGGCCCCCAGGTTTCCTCAGATCTCCAAGAGTATTTTGAGCCCTACAAGTCCAGATGGCCTCGTTCTCTCTCTGGAGATATTTTCAGTTTCCTGTAGGTAGGGCTGGTGAGAGATTATGTTGGAGTCACCCACAGCCCCATCCTTTAACCTCATCTCTGTTTTTAGGTACTCTTATTCCCTTGGTGATCTCATCTTTTGTCATGGCTTTAAAAAGCATCCCAATGCTGGCAGTTCCCTAAGTTTATATCTGGGAAGTAATTGGAAGGTTTAGAGTGAAAAAAATGATGGGATTCAATACATGCTAAAAGGATCAGCTCAGAATTTCTGCTCTGAATTCAAAACTTATTCAATTCCCTACCTAGATGTCCACTGGGCAACTCAGACATAATGTGTCCAAAACTGAACTCCTGTGCTTACCTCCCGATCTGCTCTTTCTGCAGTTTTCCATATCTCAGTCAATGGCAACTCCATCCTTCCAGATGCTTGGACCAAAACTCTTGGAACCATTTCTGATTCCTCTCTTAATCTCATATCATGTGTTCAAATTATCTAAATAAAAATCTGTTAAATATTGTTTGTCTCTACCTTCCATATATATCCAGAATCTGATCACTTCTCATCATCTTCACTGCAAATTACCTAGTCTAAGCCACCTCATCTTTCACTTGTTTGTGTCATAGCTTCCTACATGGTCTTCTTGCTTCTGTCATCACCCAACTTGAGTCTGTACTCAACATACCAGCCAGGGTAGTCCTTTCAATAGATAAGTCAGAGTGTGCTATCCTTCACTCAAAAACTAATGGGAGCTTCCCACATCACTAGGAGTAAAAGCCCAAGTCCTATAATGGCCCACAATAGGTGGTACCCCTTGCTATTTCTCTGACTTTATATCTTCTAATACTTTCCCCATCACTCACTCCACTCCAGCCATGTTGACCTCCATGCTGTTTTTCACGTAAGCTAGGGACATTCCCTATTCAGTGCCTGTCCACTTTCTACTGTCTGCCTGGATTTATTTTCCTTCAGATTTTTTTTTAAAGCATGCACCCTCAACTCCCTTAGGTATTTTCTCAAATGTCACTGTCTCAGTGATTATCCTATTTAAAATTGAAATCTCCCCCCATTCCTTATTCTCTGCTTTAATTTTTCTACATATCATTCATTACCTGTCACATATAATGTTTATTTTAATTTTTTATTATGTCTCCTCTAATTAAAATATCAGCTCCATGAAATCTGGGATTTTTATCTCTTTTGGTCACTGTTGTGTTCCTAGCTCTTAGAATAGTGCCTGGCACAAGGGAGGCACTCAATAAGTATTAATTGAATAAATAAAACAGGATAAGAAAGCCTTAAACATTTGCTTAATGTGTCTACTCAGTAACTCTTAAAGGGTTCAAAAACACTCAACTTCTCTTTCTCTTCTGTTTTTTTTCCCTTGCATCTAAAATCTGATATCTCTGAGTCAGACCATTAAAGGAATTGTAGTGAGCTCTCCACAAATCTTGAATTGTATAATATTTACTGAACTCCAGGAAGATCTTGTATTCAGTACCAAGGATGGGATAAAGCCAGTGGTGATGATGGAGACATTTCTAGGATCTGTGCCCACTCACATAGATTTTTGTTCACGGAATACCTTTTTAAAGGTCTATTCATCAGAGTAGAGTTTCAGTCCTTCAAATATATTGAAGAGTCAGTATTTATATTCCTCCAAAGTCTGGTCACAGGTAACTTTGACACAAAATTTTAAAAAAGAAAGAAACAAACAAACAAAAATGGCAACTTTAACCAATTTGATAAAATTGACTGAAAACTCTAGGAAAATCATACCACCAAAACACTTTTTATCCACTGCTGGACAATAGCTGAATTTGCTGAGATGCTTTCCTGACCATCTTACCAAATAGGGTCACTGAGCCTGCGTAATCATCTGTCTTTTGTAGTCAAGAGAGGTATTAATACCCATGCCTCATACTCAATTGAAAATGACCAGATCCCTGGCAGGTTGTCTATTGCATGCTGAATCTGGGGTTCAATGTACTGAAATATTTGACTACTTCTATTCAGAATTTGTGTAGTTCCCAAACATTCTAAGTTTATCTTTTTCCCCCCAATACTATGATGGGGTGAATATATGAGGTATCGCAGAGATAATTTTGTTTCTTCATATTTTATTGAATTCTGTACAGAAATATCCACAATATATAAACACATACAATTCAGTGAATTATCACAAAGTGAGCACAGATATGTAACAGTACTCAAGAAAGCATATTCCCAGCACTCAGAAATCTTCCGATGCCCCCTCCCAAACACCACTCCCTCCCTCCTCCTCAAAAGCAATCACTATCCTCATTTCTAACACGGTAACTCTGTTGTCCCCCTTTTCCAGCTTTAGAGAAATGCAATCACTCCGTATGAATCTTAACTCTGGCTTCTTTTTCTCCATATTTTCTCTGAGAAATTTATCCATGTTGTTGAATATAGCTGTAGTTTATTCACAGTTATTGCTTTATAGTACTCTACAGTATGAATTTACCACCATTTATTGTTTCTAGTATTTTGTTTCTACATATCATGGTGCTCTGGGTACTCTTGTTCATTGAATCTGAAAGTCTTCAGGTTTCATAGGGGAACTGAAAACATTTACATTTATTGTCCTGATACTTGGCCTTGTTTCTCTTGTTTTCAAAAACATTGTTACATTGTGTTTCTCTATTACAGTGAAGTCCCAAACAACAGTTTTTAATTCCTCCTGTGATCTTGGAACATTCTTTGAACTGGCACATAGTAGATACTCAATAAATAGCTGCAATAAATAACTGCTGATTAAATGACATGAATAGATGGCTGGCTGGATGGAATGGAATGGTACTGGTCTGCTAAGGGAGATGACTCGAGGACCTCCCAAAGAAGTCTCTTAAGTAAGGAAGCAGCTGCTTGTTTTTCTGGTTGAGTGTTCACTCCATATATTGAGCTAATTGTGGTCATGCACTCAAAGAGAGTTGCAATGCCTTCTTTTTTGCCTCTTGGCTAGCAGGACAGTGTTGTTCCCTCCCCAAAACATCCAGTTTTTCAAAGAAGATTCTTTACTTGCAAGATAGTTTTCCCTATTTCCTCCATTCTTTTTCCTTCTCTACCCTCTGAGGACAGTCTTTGTCTCCCAAGTGATTTTCTACAGCTCTGTGATGCCTAATAAGAGTGTAGAGAATGAGATGGGGAAGAAATGACAGAAAGACTAGAGAAAAGAATTAACTAGTGAGGCTAAGTGGAGTTACTCAATAATGCAATATAGGAAAAAGGAAAGGATTGAGAATAAAAGCTGAATGGACAGAGCGGAGAGGGAGAACTTGGGCTGAGAGTCAGCCAATGAGAGATTCCAGAAGCAATGGAGTTGAGTACTAAGAAGAGAAAAGCAGATATAAGAAGTGTTGCCAGGACACATGCATTGGCTCACATTAAATATCATTTAAGAAATGTAAAGAATGTAGTTCTATTTTCTTTTCTACAGTGTTCTTTGAAAAGGTCACCACTCAAATCACAAGTCTTTGCTTTTGATAAGGTAGGAATAATAGACCACTGTTATCTGCCTTGTCATTGTGAAAAGTCCTCCAGGAATAATGACAGATAGCCAGCTGCTATGCTGAGTTTCAATGTTGCATGTTTTCATTTGTTATTATTGCTGCACGGATGTTTTAAAGGGAATTTTTTGAAGACAGCCATCTCTAATAGAAACTACTAGCCTGATACCATTTTAATCAGTTTTACTTTGGAAAGGAAGAACGTTAATGGTTTGGAGGATGTAGAAGCGTAGCCCATAATGGAGAAACATCACGTAGAAGCATCCAGAGGTAAGTAAATCATGAATAGAAGGCAAAAGTACATCCATGTGGTTGCAACAGAGAGCAAACTATGGTTAGTCAGTGCACTAAAGTTAGCATTTCAGTAGAGAAGGAAAATCCTGCCAAGTTGTGCTTTCCATCCCCACACTTCTGGAGGGTTAGAAGTTCTTTTCCCCCCAAGGGCGACACTTCTGCCAGGACCACGACAAAGAGTCTCATTTCACTATATTCTATGGCTCCTGCCTGGACACTTTGGGTTTCTTGTTTTCAGGGACAATAGGCAACAAGTGGAGTCACCATCATGGCAGAGTAACTGGCTCTCATCAGCACTGGAGGCTCAGCTGCAGAGAGGAAGAGAGTGGCATCCGAATGATTCCACCTGGGTGTCCATTGTACCTGCCCCACTGTGATGGTGAATGGACAAGTGCAGCACCCCTCGCCTGATAAGGGCATGATGACCAGGGGCCCAGATCCCTCAGAGATGAGAATCTAGTGTATGCCACCAGATAAGCCGTAATACCAGCTGAGATGCTGCCTGGGCGGGGGGGAGATTCTAGACTGGATAATGGAGAAAAGAGATGATGAGTATCAGTTGCATCTCCAAGACCAGGTGCAGGAGCAGGGGCTGTGCTTCATCCCAATGACTTCTCATCTTAGTTTTCCACAGGAAGAGATGCTTGGTTAGAACGATGGAAAAACTGCTCCCCGAATATATTTGAGGAAGCGGATCCAACTGACACAAGGGATAGATTGTGATGGACACATAGATGTGCACCTCAAAACCTCCTTCTGAGAG
This sequence comes from Tursiops truncatus, assembly GCF_011762595.2. Classification (NCBI taxonomy): domain Eukaryota; kingdom Metazoa; phylum Chordata; class Mammalia; order Artiodactyla; family Delphinidae; genus Tursiops; species Tursiops truncatus. The sequence continues at coordinate 17,663,488 of NC_047034.1, read as the reverse complement.
GGACATGTCTCTGGCTACTATCCTCAGCAGACAGCCTGTGGTTCTCAGCCCCTTCAAGGACTATCTCAGCTGCAGAGAGCTGCCTTACCTAAGGTCATCCCTTCCCTTGGGGGGCCCACGAACAATGACTGATGGAAGTAGGGGTGTAAAAACTCACCCATTTTAGCCCTGGGTGGCATAACTGACAGGTTCTGGAGCTCCCTGTGGGGTTGGCTAAGGCCGTCCAGTCTGTCAGGTCTGTATCACAATCTGTATTTCTTCTGCTCAATCCCACTTTTCCCTCCACTCCCTTCCACAGGTGTTGGTCCCAAGGGAACACTCTGTATCCTGCGCACTAAGCTCTATATCAGGTCTGCTGCCGGACCACCCAACCTATAACAGTGCTATACGACCAAGGGGATTTTTGTGGGGTTAAAACTAGAAAAGAGTATGAAAGCTGAGAATTTCTTATTTTTTTTATTTTTAGCAGATGCAGTGTTCTGAGAGAGGGATTAACATGATTAAACTTGGTGGCCAAGAAATATGATTCTTGTTGGTGTGTTGGAAGATCTGGATGTGTAAGAGGCTAAAATATAAAACAGACTGAGAATCTGTTTCAGGAGTCTAAGAATGAAATCCACAGGCTAACAGAGGGCTGTAGCTGGAGGGAAAGAATATACTTACTTTTCAGAAGAGAATTGGAAAGATTTGCTGTTGACCTGGATATGAGGAAGAAGACAAGCTGGCTAGAATATATATTGATTCCAAAGTTGAGAGCAGAGGTGGTCTGAGCATACCACTGATAGGAACAGACAAAATGGAAAAGGGTTTGATGAAGAGGATAATACCCTCAACTTTTAACACCTCTAATTTAAAATGTCGACAAGATATTTAACTGGAAATTTCTTCCTGTTGGGAGCCATCTTAATTATCCAGTCCAATGGAAGGACTTTGTATACAGTGGTGCAGGCTGTACCAGCACTAGGGCATCATGTTCACAGCTGAACGGAAGCTGAGATCTAGCCTGAATGGGGCTGCATCTGCCCAGAGGAAGAGAAAGAGGAAGGGGTGTGTTTTCTGTCTGATTCATGTAAAGGTGTTGTATGAACTAATCAGGGCCCTGGCCATTGTCTTGAAATCAGAGAGAGAGAGGTTGTGATGTCTGATGAAATGCATGCATTTGATTTAGACTAGAGATGGAAAGTTCATGAAGGAGAAAAGGCTTTAATAAGTTAGATTTCAGAAGGGTCAGGGATTAGGCAAGACATTTAAACCTTCTAGTATTATATTCCTTATTCGTGTGGTAGGATAGTTAACTTCTCTGGACTACCTGACAGTTTCCTCATACCTAGATATGGTAACTAAATGAGATATTTGGCAAGGCAGAGAAAAGTGGTGGTGGCTCTAAGCCTAATAAAGTGTGAGACTTATGCTAAGAAGTGATTGTTTAAGCAGTGACAATGCTTAACCTTATAGATATTTTACTCTGAAACTGGACAAGGCAGGTCAATTTCCTTCGTCCATGCTTGAATGCGCAGGGTCTAATTTTTCTGGCATATCCACTAGATGGGGGGGCAGAAGGCCCAGTGGCCTTCAAGGGGAAAATGTGGGGCTCTTGGGAGCAAAGGCATGACATGGACAGATCAAAAGTGCTGCTTTGTCACTGTGGATCTGAGGAATTACTGGGGGGTATGTACCAGCTGGTCAGCATTGTTTATTGATAACAGTAAGATTGATGATTTGCACCTGATCTCAGTCAGACCTCAAGGGCTCTGTGAATATGGTGGTTACAGAGAAGGACTATGCTTTAGTGACCAACAGGGTATATGAAGTCCAGGCTGAGAGCTCATGATTGGCTCACTGCTGCAAAGGTATTCTATGCACACATTAGTTGTTTTGTTTTGTTTTTTTTAAGATTTTTTGATGTGGACCATTTTTGAAAATCTTTATTGAATTTGTTACAATATTGCTTCTGTTTTATGTTTTGGTTTTTGGGCCCCGAGGCATGTGGGATCTTAGCTCCCCAACCATGGATCGAACCTCCACCCCCTGCATTGGAAGGTGAAGTCATAACCATTGGGCTGTAAGGGAAGTCCCCTTTAGTTGTTCTTTTTTAAAAAAATTTAAGAATTTTATTGAGGTGATGTTGGTGTATAACATTATATATTTCATGTGTACAATATATTTCTACTTCTGTTTGCCACCAAAAATTTAGTTTTCATCTGTAACCATATAGTTGATGCCCTTTACTTATTTTGCCCTCCCCCACAGCTCTTCCCCTATGGCGACCACTACTCTGTTCTTTGTTTGTTTTTGTCAATTTGTCTCTTTATTTTTAATGTAACATTTGTTCAATTTACGGAACTAATTTTTTTAATCTTTATTGGAGTATAATTGCTTTACAATGGTGTGTTAGTTTCTGCTTTATAACACAGGGAATCGGCTATACATATACATATATCCCCATATCTCCTCCCTCTTGCGTCTCCCTCCCATCCTCTCTATCCCACCCCTGTAGGTGGTCACAAAGCACCGAGCTGGTCTCCCTGTGCTATGCGACTGCTTCCCACTAGCCATCTATTTTACATTTGGTAGTGTACATATGTCCATACCACTCTCTCACTTCCTCCCAGCTTACCCTTCCCCATCCCCGTGTCCTCAAGTCCGTTCTCTAAGTCTGCGTCTTTATTCCTGTCCTGCCCCTAGGTTCATCAAAACTATTTTTTTTTCTTTTTTTACATTCCATATATATGTGTTAGCATACTGTATTTGTTTTTCTCTTTCTGACTTACTTCACTCTGTATGACAGACTCTAGGTCCTTCCACCTCACTGCAAATAATTCAATTTTGTTTCCTTTTCTGTCTGAGTAATATTCCATTGTATATATGTGCTACATCTTCTTTATCCACTCATCTGTCGATGGACACCTAGGTTGCTTCCATGTCCTGGCTATTGTAAATAGTGCTGCAATGAACATTGTGGTACATGATTGTGAATTATGGTTTTCTCAGCGTATATGCCTAGTAGTGGGATTTCTGGGTCATATGGTAGCTCTATTTTTAGTTTTTTAAGGAACCTCCATACTGTTCTCCATAGTGGCTGTATCAATTTACATTCCCACCAGCAGCGCAAGAGGGTTCCCTTTTCTCCACACCTTCTCCAGCATTTTTTGTTTGTACATTTTTGGATGATGGCCATTCTGACCATGTGAGGTGATACCTCACTGTAGTTTTGATTTGCATTTCTCTAATGATTAGTGATGTTGTGCATCCTTTAATGTGTTTGTTGGCAATCTGCATATGTTCTTTGGAGAAATGTCTGTTTAGATCTTCTGCCCATTTTTGGATTGGGTTGTTTGTTTGTTTGATATTGAGCTGCCTGAGCTGCTTGTATATTTTGGAGATTAGTCCTTTGTCACTTGCTTTGTTTGCAAATGTTTTCTCCCATTCTGAGGGTTGTCTTTTTGTCTTGTTTATGGTTTATGATTTCCTTTGCTAGGCTTTTAAGTTTCATTAGGTCCCATTTGTTTATTTTTGTTTTTATTTCCATTTCTCTAGGAGGTGGGTCAAAAGGATCTTGCTGTGATTTATGTCAAAGAGTGTTCTTCCTATGTTTTCCTCTAAGAGTTTTATGGTGTCTGGCCTTACATTTAAGTCTTTAATCCACTTTGAGTTTATTTTTGTGTATGGTGGTAGGAAGTGTTCAAATTTCATTCTTTTACATGTAGCTGTCCAGTTTTCCCAGCACCACTTATTGAAGAGGCTGTCTTTTCTCTATTGTATATTCTTGCCTCCTTTATCAAAGATAAGGTGACCATAGGTGCGTGGGTTTATCTTTGGGCTTTCTATCCTGTTCCATTGATCTGTATTTCTGTTTTTGTCTTGATTACTGTAGCTTTGTACTATAGTCTGAAGACAGGGAGGCTGATTCCTCCAGCTCTGTTTTCTTTCTCAAGATTGCTTTGGCTTTTTGGGATCTTTTGTGTTTCCATACAAATTGTGAATTTTTTTGTTCTAATTCTGTGAAAAATGCCATTGGTAGCTTGATAGGGATTGCATTGAATCTGTCGATTGCTTTTGGTAGTATAGTCATTTTCACAATGTTGATTCTTCCAATCCAAGAACATGGTATATCTCTCCCTCTGTTTGTACCCTCTTTAATATCTTTCATCAGTGTCTTATAGTTTTCTGCATACAGGTCTTTTGTCTTCTTAGGTATGTTGATTCCTAGGTATTTTATTCTTTTTGTTGCATTGGTAAATGGGAGTGTTTCCTTAATTTCCCTTTTGGGTTTTTCATCGTTAGTGTATAGGAATGCAAGAGATTTCTGCACAATAATTTTGCATCCTGCTACTTCACCAAATTCATTGATTAACTCTAGTAGTCTCTGGTAGCATCTTTAGGATTCTCTCTATATAGTGTCATGTCATCTGCAAACAGTGACAGCTTTACTTCTTTTCCGATTTGGATTCTATTTATTTCTTTTTCTTCTCTGAATTTCTTCTCTGTCCCTGTCCTTAGAGGAAATGGTTTTAGTTTTTAACCATTTAGGGCAATGTTGGCTGTGGGTTTGTCATATATGGCCTTTATTATGTTGAGGTAGGTTCCCTCTATGCCTACTTTCTGGAGAATTTTTATCATTAACGGGTGTTGAATTTTGTCAAAAGCTTTTTCTGCATCTATTGAGATTATCATATGGTTTTTATCCTTCAGTTTGTTAATATGGTGTATCACATTGATTGATTTGTGTATATTGAAGAATCCTTGCATTCCTGGGATAAACCCCACTTGATCATGGTATATGACCCTTTTAAGGTGCTGTTGGATTCTGTTTGCTCGTATTGTGTTGAGGGTTTCTGCATCTATGTTCGTCAGTGATATTGGCCTGTAGTTTTCTTTCTTTGTGACATCTTTGTCTGGTTTTGGTATCAGGGTGATGGTGGCTTTGTAGAAGGAGTTTGGGAGTGTTCCTTCCTCTGCTATATTTTGGAAGAGTTTGAGAGGGATAGGTGTTAGCTCTTCTCTAAATGTTTGATAGAATTCACCTGTGAAGCCATCTGGTCCTGGGCTTTTGTTTGTTCGAAGATTTTTAATCACAGTTTCAATTTCAGTGCTTGTGACTGGTCTGTTTATATTTTCTCTTTCTTCCTGGTTCAGTCTCGGAAGGTTGTACTTTTCTAAGAATTTGTCCATTTCTTCAAGGTTGTCCATTTTATTGGCATATAGTTTCTTGTAGTAATCTCTCATGATCTTTTGTATTTCTGCTGCGTCAGTTGGTACTTTCCTTTTTGATTTCTAATTGTATTGATTTGAGTCTTCTCCCTTTTATTCTTGATGTTTCTGGCTAAAGGTTTATCAATTTTATCTTCTCAAAGAACCAGCTTTTAGTTTTATTGATCTTTGTTGTTGTTTCCTTCCTTTCTTTTTTATTTATTTCTGATTTGATTTTTATGATTTCTTTCCTTCTGCTAACTTCAGGTTTTTTCCTTTTTATTCTGCTTTCTATAATTGCCTGAGGTGTAAGGTTAGGTTGTTTATTTGAGATGTTTCTTGTTTCTTGAGATAGGATTGTATTGCTATAAACTCCCTTCTTAGAACTGCTTTTGCTGCATCCCATAAGTTTTGGGTTGTTGTGTTCTCATTGTCCTTTGTTTCTAGGTATTTTTTGATTTCCTCTTTGATTTCTTCAGTGATCTCTTCATTATTTAGTAGTGTATTGTTTAACCTCCATGTGTTTGTATTTTTTACAGTTTTTTTCCTGTAATTGATACCTAGTCTCATAGTGGTGTGGTCAGAAAGGATACTTGAAAAGATTTCAATTTTCTTGAATTTACCAAGGCTTGATTTGTGACCCAAGATATGATCTATCCTGAAGAATGTTCCATGAGCACTTGAGAAGAAAGTGTATTCTATTGTTTTGGGATGGAGTGTCCTATAAATATCAATTAAGTCCATCTTGTTTAACGTGTCATTTAAAGCTTGTGTTTCCTTATTTATTTTCATTTTGGATGATCTGTCCATTGGTGAAAGTGGGATGTTAAAGTCCCCTAGTATGATTGTGTTACTGTCAATTTCCCCTTTTATGGCTGTTAGCATTTTCCTTATGTATTGAGGTGCTCCTATGTTATAACAATTTACAATTGTTATATCTTCTTCTTGGATTGATCTCTTGATCATTATGTAGTCTCCTTTGTCCCTTGTAATAGTCTTTTTTTGAAAGTCTGTTTTATCTGATACGAGAATGGCTACTCCAGCTTTCTTTGCTTTCCATTTGCATGGATTATCTTTTTCCATCTGCTCACTTTCAGTCTGTATGTGTCTCTAAGTCTGAAGTGGGTCTCTTGTAGACATACATGGGTCTTGTTTTTGTATCCATTCAGCCAGTCTATATGTTTTTGTTTGTTTGTTTGTTTTTTTGCAGTATGCGGACCTCTCACTGTTGTGGCCTTTCCCATTGCAGAGCACAGGCTCTGGATGCACAGGCTCAGCGGCCATGGCTCACGGGCCCAGCCGCTCCGCAGCATTTGGGATCTTCCCAGACTGGGGCACGAACCCATGTTCCCTGCATCGGCAGGTAGACTCTCAACCACTGCGCCACCAGGTAAGCCCAGTCTATATGTTTTGATTGGAGCATTTAATCCATTTACATTTAAGGTAATTATCAATATGTATATTCCTATTACCATTTTCTTAAATGTTTTTTGTTTGTTTCTCTAGGTCGTTTCCTCCTCTTGTGTTTCCTGCCTAGAGAAGTTCCTTTAGCATTTATTGTAAGCATTTGTTGTAAAGCTGGTTTGGTCGTGCTGAATTCTCTTAGCTTTTGCTTGTCTGTAAAAGTTTTAATCTCTCCATTGAATCTGAATGAGATCCTTGCTGGGTAGAGTAATCTTGCTTGTAGGTTTTTCCCTTTCATCACTTTAAATATGTCCTGTCACTGTCTTCTGGCTTTGTAGAGTTTCTGCTGACAGATCAGCTGTTAACCTTATGGGGATTCCCTTGTGTGTTATTTGTTGCTTTTCCCTTGCTGCTTTTAATATTTTTTCTTTGTATTTAATTTTTGATAGTTTAATTAATATGTGTCTTGGCATGTTTCTCCTTGGATTTATACTGTATGGGACTCTCTGTGCTTCCTGGACTTGATTGACTATTTCCTTTCCCATATTAGGGAAGTTTTCACCTATAATCTCTTCAAATATTTTCTCAGTCCCTTTCTTTTTCTCTTCTTCTTCTCTTCATTCTTCTTCCCCTATAATTCGAATGTTTAATGTTGTCCCAGAGGTCTCTGAGCCTGTCCTCAATTCTTTTCATTCTTTTTTCTGTATTCTGCTCTGCGGTGGTTATTTCCAGTCCTTTATCTTCCAGGTCACTTATCCGTTCTTCTGCCTCAGTTATTCTGCTGTTGATTCCTTCTAGAGAATTTTTAGTTTCATTTATTTTGTTGTTCATCATTGTTTGTTTGCTCTTTAGTTTTTCTAGGTCCTTGTTAAACATTTCTTGTATTTTCCCCATTGTATTTCCAAGAGTTTGGATCATCTTTACTATCATTACTCTGAATTCTTTTTCAGGTAGACTGCCTATTTCCTCTTCATTTGTTTGGTCTCCTGGGTTTTTACCTTGCTCCTTCATCTGCTGCATATTTCTCTGTCTTCTCATTTTGCTTAACTTACTGTGTTTGAGGTCTCCTTTTTGCAGGCTGCAGGTTCATAGTTCCCATTGTTTTTGGTGTTTGCCCCCAGTGGCTAAAGTTTGTTCAGTGGGCTGTGTAGGCTTCCTGGTAGAGGGGACTGGTGTCTGTGTTCTGGTGTGTGGGGCTGGATCTTGTCTTTCTGGTGGGCAGGTCCACGTCTGGTGGTCTGTTTTGGGGTGTCTGTGGACTTATTATGATTTTAGGCAGCCTCTCTGCTAATGGGTGTGGTTGTGTTCCTGTCTTGCTAGTTGTTTGGCAGGGGGTGTCCAGCACTGGAGCTTGCTGGTCATTGAGCAGAGCTGTGTCTTAGCTCTAAGATGGAGATCTCTGGGAGAGCTCTCACTGATTGATATTACGTGAGGCCAGGAGGTCTCTGGTGGTCCAGTGTCTTGAACTCGGCTCTCCCACATCAGAGGCTCAGGACTGACACCAGGCCAGAGCACCAAGACCCTGTCAGCCACACGGCTTAGGGAAGGCTTCAGCAAAACAGAAACCTCATGAATGGAATGCATGCCTGTCGAAACCCTCTGTTACTCTGTTCTTTGTGTGTTTGTTTTTGTTCTGTTTGGTTTGATCCTTTATTTATTTTTTATATATTTCACATGAGTGAAATCTTTTGGTATTTTTCTTTCTCCATCTGATTTATTTCGCTTAGCATAATATCCTCAGGGTCCACCTATGTTGCAAATGGCAAAATTTCAGCTTTTTTATGGCTGAGTAATATTTCATTGTATACATATACCACATCTTCTTTATCCATCAGTGGTTCTTGATCAAGAAAGAAGCACTCCCTGGTATGGCCCTCCAAAGAGAGGACAACTGGAGCACAGGCCTGGCTCCTCCAGACCCCTTGCTCTGATGCACAGCTTTACTTGAATGCTGCTGCTATATTTTATCCTTTGCTTAAATAGTGTCATTTTGGATCCTGTCTGTTGCTATAATTAGTGCAGGACATCAATAATTAAATTAATTTGCATAAATTAGATGGCTACTTGGTGTATTTTGTGCATAGTTGATGCCCTCATAATGTCAATTTTTTACCTCCCTTATAATTTCAACATACCATTTTCTTTGCTTGTCTCCCTTTTCCTCTCAGAGATTCTAACTCTTCTTGCTCATTAGATATAGGAGCAAATCCCCTTACACATACCTTTTGAATTGTATTGATTTGAAAAAGGTAGAAAAGAACAGAGGAAATTAAAAATGCTCTGCAATATCACTGACCAAATATAATCACTATTAAGATATTTTCACAAATATTTCCAGTTTTTATTCTACAAATAAGACTCAGCATTCCCTTCTCCCTCCCTTAGCCTATTGTTTTATAATTTTGGATGTGCCATGGTCCTGTGATGAACCATAAAAGCTGGCAGACTTATTAATAACCATCATTGTTTTCTTATTGGAAGGTTGAGATAGACATGTGTAAATTGCTATAGGTTCAAAATTGTTTTTTGCTACTCTGAACCCAAGGTTCTATATTCTCACATCTTGGACACTGAGTACATATGCAGTGGGATTTTCCAAAAGGTTGCAGACTTTGCCCCAAACAACAAAGGAAACCAACCGCAGGCATAGCGCATCTTATAAATGATCTCCTTTAATCCGCACAGTGCTTTCATGAGATTGGTTGTGTTTTATCTTCATGTTACTGATGAGGGAACTGAAGCCAGGAGGTGCTAATTGTCTCAGTTAAAGTAGCCCCGCTGCTAAATGTCTCTGCCTTTGAAGAATAGCCAGTCATTGACATCTTCATCGCCATCACCTCTGTCTGATCCACCATAGTCTCTTGTTTGACCTACTGTAATAGCTCCCTAACTGCTACTTTCACCTTAGCCCTTGTGTCATGGCCAAAATGAGCCTTAAAAAAATATATAAGGAAGATCATGTCATTTCTCTGCTTAAATCTAACTTCCCTGACAGATCCCTCAGAGTAAAATCCAAAGTAATTACTATGGCCTGTAACGCCCTATATGATTTGCACTCTCTCTCCGCCCGCCCCCACCCACCCCGCCTTGTTCCCAATCCTCCCAATCTCCATGCCTACCTCTCTCCCTCTCCCTCTCTGGACACAGTGCCATTTTCCACACGTGGTTGCTGTATTTATACCTCAGGGCTCTTGCACCTGCTATATCTATTCTGCCTGAAATCTACCACTTCATTCCCATCTCTGCTTCAATGTCACCTCCTCTTCAAACCCTTCCCCTACCACCCTATATAAAATGGCACCCTCTCCAAGTCTGCTGTATCATTTTCATCGTATTTATTGCCACCTGACATTTATTTATCTATATCTTCATTTGTTTATTTCCTCACTTTTTGTGCAAGAACATGAGCTGCTTGAGAGTAAGAACTTGGCTTTATTTATTGTTCTATCTCTAGGTCCAAAGCAGGGCCTGGCCCTCTAAGGAAAAATTGATAATGAGTGATAGAAGGGAAGGAGCAGGAATTCCAATGCCTACCTTCATCCTGGGTACTGGTATATCTTCTATGCATGTTGAATACCTCAGAGCTACTTAAAGGAAGGAACATATAGTAAATACCAGTGATACAGTCAACATTTCTATCAGTCTACTTTTCCTGTTGCTTGATGAGATTAGAATGACAAATGAATCAAGACCAGAGTCCTTCCTCAGACCTTTCCAGCATTTACTCTTCCCCACTCTCAGGAAATAAGGCAATGCATAGAGAAAACAGCATTTATAATAATGAATTCATAGGAAAGAGATGAAGAGAGAATCTTATCTGGTGAAGTGAACTGGACTTTGGGGTCATAGGACCCTAGTTCTGCTGTGTAGCTTAGAGCAAGTTTTTTGTACCCTTCCTTATGCTCAGTTTTCTCATTTTTAAAATGGGGTTATAGAGGCAGGACAGGAATAAAGACATAGATGTAGAGAATGGACTTGAGACATGGGGAGGGGGAAGGATAAGCTGGGATGAAGTGAGAGAGTGGCATGGACATATATACACTACCAAATGTAAAATAGATAGCTCGTGGGAAGCAGCTGCATCGCCTGAGGAGATCAGCTGGGTGCTTTGTGACCACCTAGAGAGGTGGGATAGGGAGGGTGGGAGGGAGACGCAAGAGGGAGGGCATGGGGGATATATGTATACATATAGCTGATTCACTTGCTATACAGCAGACGCTAACACACCATTGTAAAGCAATTATACTCCAATAAAGATGTTAAAAAAATAAAATAAAATGGGGTTAATCACCTTTCCTTAGAGTCATAGACGAGTCTGGTTCTAAGGAAAAAAAAGCCAAAGGAACTGTTTTCTCACAAAATCTTGCGAGGATTTTGAAAGAGTTAGAGACTCCATCTTTGAGACTGAAGTAACAAAACATAGCAATGAGAAGTCAAAAGTAAAAGACAATTTAGCCCAGTGGTTTAGCTACTCTACCTTAGCAGGCAGATGCATGCTTATAGCTTTAGGAAATGGTGACCCCACTGACACAGATGTTACCTCTTGATGGCTGGTCCTGGGGTGGCCACAAGGGGAATTCACACAACTTCAGAGGCAAGGAGGGGAGCCGCCACCGTAACCATCTCCCCAGCCCCAACCCCCATCCAGTCCCCCCCTCTCTTACCCGCTTCTCTCTGTCTCTTCCCCGCCTCCTCTTTCTTTTCTTCTTCTTCTCCTTCATCCTCTCCTTCCCACCTCCTCCCCCTCCTTTTTCATGTAGGCATGAGATTCCTTGTCTAGGACCTAGGCTGCATTGGTGGGGAGGTAGAAATAATACATCAACTGTAATGTTTTATTTTTTTTAATTTTTTCAATATTTTAGTGTATTTTTATTGGGTTCACTTTTATTGTACATAAAAGTACACTAATCATAAATACATAGCTTGATGAATCAAGAAACAGAATATTACCAGCCCCCTCCCCCCAAAAGTCCTACCTAGGTCCCTCCCCAGTAACTAGCCACTCTCCTCTCCAACAATAATATTTTAAATAACTCATTAAGCACATACATGCCACACACTGCATGTGCTACATACAATGTCTTGTTTAACTTGCTCAGGGCCACACAACTCATAAGTGATGGTATCAGAATTTGAACCCAGGTCTGTGTGTCTCCAAGACACTTGTTCTAAGGCCATGCAGAGTTGAAGGGTGGACTCAGTCCTCCTTCATGGTCGATTGGATGTGGCAGGTGGTGGGTGGCAGTGAGGAGGAGAATGGTCTAGAAGGATTTCCTGGTTTCTGATTTGGGTGGTCTGTTGGACAGTGAGTGATGCCTTACCCAGGACACCCTGACTCCTAGAAATAATTCCAGTCTCTAATTAACATCAAGATCATTTTTAGGTTAAAAATGAGATTTTGGGCAGAGTTACAGGAATTCTTGTTTTAATCCTTTATTTGGTTTTGCTTACAACAGACTAGCTAAATGGTGAATGAGAGAACTCCTATTAACCTGAAACTGTCTTCCACTCAAAACAGTCAAACTATTAAGCTAATGAATGAGCAGCATTCCTGTTACCTTTCTATTTGTGCCCCCAGGGCCTTTTTTCAGATGGTCACTGGGTATCATGTTATGGCAGTGAAAGCTATTAGGCAGTGGTTACAGAAAGTCTGAAAAGTAGAAAAGTCAAGCACACTGGAGGAGCCCTGGCCGATTAAGGAGAGAGAAGTCTGGTTCTGATTACTGATAATTATAGATAAGCTGGAGCCGACAGTCATTTTCTGACCACAAACTCAAATCAATCAGTTAAAAGTTGAATGTAGCCGTACCACGGCTAATCAGCCCCAGGCACGTCAAGATGATCCATTAAGTTCTACCTCCACCGTGTCGTGGTTGCTGCATTCCATCTGCTACTCCGACAGTACATCAAATACACACCTCATTTTCTACTCTCCGACTAATCAAGAATGCTGTTAGCAGCGTCAGCCTTCCATCCACTTACTGAAATCACCCTCTTTGTACAAGAAGCCTGGTGATTGAGTCATCATTTCCTTTTTCCAAGCCGGGCATGCAAACCTAAGAAAAATAGTTCCTAGCGAGGACAAGCAATCATGGCTGAAGTATTTCACTCATGGTGTTACCTGCCCATAAAAACTGATGAAGGAGAGACTTGCAGAGGGGGGTGGCTGTGACAGTGGGGGACACAGAAGCTAGGCTGTAGAAGCTGCAGCTGATATTTCAGCTAACTAATCTCAAAAAAAGGGAGCTATTTGTGCTATTTACAATAGACAAGGCATGGAAACAACCTAAATGTCCATGGACAGATGAATGGATAAGGAAGATGTGGTGCATATATACAATGGAATACTACTCAGCCATAAGAAAGAATGAAATAATGCCATTTGCAGCAACCTAGATGGATCTAGAGATGATCCTACTAAGTGAAGTCAGAAAGAGAAAGACAAATATACTATATGACACAAATGAACTTATCTATGAAACAGAAACAGACTCACAGACATAGAGAACAGACTTGTGGTTGCCAACGGTGGGAGAGGGATGGACTGGGAGTTTGGGATTGGTAGATGCAAACTGTTGTCTATAGGATGGATAAACAACAAGATCCTACTGTATAGCACAGGGAACTATATTCAGTATCCTGTGATAAACCATAATGGGAAAGAACATATATATATATGTATAACTGAATCACTTTGCTGTATAGTAGAAATTAACACAACATTGTAAATCAACATACTTCAATAAAATAAATTTTTAAAAAAGGGAGATATTCAGGGGAAATGAGGTTTAGCTTCAAAATAAGGCATGTTGGAAGAGGGATAGTGATTCTTGGTTACTTCAGGTGCATGGATTCCCAAGGAAACATATTTAAATACAATCTAATGAAGAAGGTTTTTATTTCTGAGGTTGCAAACTGGTAGCCCATAAGTTAAAAACTGCTAGCAGATGTGGCTTGCTGTACCCACAGAGTATTTCAAAGAATATTGGAATTAGTTGCCAACATTTAAGGATCAAGGAATGGCCCAAGATTTTAGATTCTGGCTTTTTTTGAAAATTTGAACGATTCAGCAGCAGAGCCCAAACTCCCCCTGTTCTGCCTCCCAGCTGGAGGCTGTTTCCTTTGGAAAGGACTCGTGCTTTCCAGCTCACCACATTCTCCACCACTTTCTTTGGACCTACATCAGCCTCCTTCACTCATTTATGTTACTTCCTGGCTCTTGCTGCTTTTTTGAGTTTGTGACCCTTACTAAATATTGAAGCACCTTATGAAGTGATGATCACTCTGCCCTTTGAAGTGTTTGAACCCAGAGTTGGAAGAACACTTGCTGGAGGTTGACCGGACAGTGTGCCCTTGGATGAAAGTGACTGGTCCCCTGCCCTGGACACCATGCTTTTAGAAGGCCTGTGTTGGTTCTCTTCCAACTGTGCTGTACCCGTGGGAAGAGTGATCCACAGAGTCAAAGGGACAAGTCCTCCTAGACCCTAGTCCTCCAGACAGCCAGCGCCACCAGATGCTACCCCATGTTTGTCCTCCTGAGGATGGGGTGTGCCGCTGATGTGCACACACCTCGGTGTGAGAGGTGAGCAAGAGGGCTTGTTAGGAAAGATGTATTTAGTGCATTAAGATGTGGCTCGTTGGGTCCATAGACGTGCACGTGAGGACCCTTGCAATGCAGAACAAGATTGAGGGTGAGAAAAGAAGGTGAGCTGGGGGCCTCTGTACTCCTTCCCAGGGATTTTTCTGAGCTTATATTTTAAAATTCTGTGTCCCTAAAATTCTCTCATGTTCCAGCAGGGGCATGAATCCTATGCTTGGGAAAACACTGGTTAGAGGGTGTCCTCTAGAGGGGTAAGTACATACCACTTTAAAATATGATAGCTTTTCTTGGCAAGAAGAAAGGAAAGAAGAAACACTATGTTTTAGAGCATCTCCAGGCCAATTTTATTAGTTCTTTTCCTATTTATGGAGTATTGAGTCACAGGATATGGTACTGCCCTGGCTGCTCTGAAACATACGGCCTTTAAACCCAGAGAGCAGGATATTCTATCTCCTTTGAGCATGATTGCTTAATTCTCATGGCTTTTCTCTACTTGATCTGATCATGGGCACCTAGACTGAGCATGCTTTCATGGTTAGACTAACTCCCTTTTTGGAGTCCCCCCACTATTAAGATCAACTACATTTTTGTTTTAGGACGAGAAGAACCATTTGCTAAAGCAGCCTGGGGTTTGCATGGTCCCCATTGCTTCTTTAAAGAGGTAACTAGTGCCCTCATTCCAGTTGTCTGCCAGATGTGTATGGATTTCTCATCTGAAGACCATCACAGAGCTGCAATGTCACCATAGTACATGCCTTCTCAATGAGAGAACTTAATTTTGGTGACTTTTGCATCATCCCTCAGGTTATATAACAAACACATTATCCTTCAAGTGGGGAAAAAAAGAAAAACCACTAAAAATCTGGTCAACTGGGCATCAGATTTGACTAAATTTGTTTTCATCAAAATTAACTTCAGACAAATATGGGATGAATGAATTGACCGGTTACTAATTCAGTCAAATCCTGTCAAACTGGTTGGGCTTATAAACACAACCGTGGGCTATGAAGTTTACACCATCGCTTCCAGCTGCCAAAAAGGAGAGCCATGCTCCCAGTGCTTCAAAAATGCCCCATTTCAGCACTTTTCCTTTATCTGTGATCATGTTGGCTGTGCTTAAAATCACCACACCATCAAGTAAACTTCAATATTTGGCCACAAATCACAGAGTTGCAGAAACGTTAACAGCAAATGGACTCTCATCACTTTCCATAATTAGAGTAATAGAAAACAGATATCTATGAGTCCTTTCTTTGCCAGCTTATCCTTGCCATCTGAGATGACCTTAGGAAGAAAATACAATCCTGCCTATGGCGGTATTGGCTTATTCATTTGTTGAAAGGATTGAAACTTGTTATGAACATACGATTTGTGTTTGGGCGTTTACCACAAGCTGCTCCTGAAAGAGACATTTCTTTTCCACTCAAAATTTTTTAAAAAAGATATTTTGCTATTATTTTCCTTGTTCATTATCATTCCAAAAGATGACCTATTTACAAAACATGTTAGGAATCACTCCAAGTATCTTTGCATTATTTTGCAGAGACAGGAAATGACTCTAAAAATCTCAAAAGATTGTGATTCCATCTCCCTTAGTTTATAGATTCTCAACCTGGGCTGCATGTTGCAATCATCTGGGAAGTTTTTTTTTTTTTTTAACTATATGAATACAAATCACTTTATCCACCAAAGAAAACCGCCATTGATATTTTGTAGATATCTTTCACACAAGTTTCCTATCAGCTTATACACAAAATGGATGATGTTGTTATAACTGTATTTTCATTTAAAAATAGCTATTTGTTTCCATTCAAATAAATATACACGTCATTTTATTTGCTGCAAGTGGATGTAGCTTTTACTTAAATCATTTTCTATTGTCATATTTTTTTCCATTTGTCCATAATATGGGAAGTTTTTTAAAAAAATGCTTACCTCTGGGTTTCCACCTTTGAAAGTCTGATTTTATTAGTGTGGGTGTGGTGTGGGCATGAGTAGTTTTAAAAGCTCCCCAGGTGATTCTAATGTTCAACAACATTTGAGAAGAACTCATTGAGTGTAGCCTGGTGCATCTCAAACTTTAATGTACAGACAGCTGTCTTAGAGGGCTTCTTAAAACTCAGGTCCCTGGTCTGCATTCATAGAGATTCTGATTCTCTAGGTCTGGGTGGGACTCAGAAATTTTATTTTCACATCAGATGCCAGGAGATGCTGCTGATAGTCAAACTTTGAGTAACACTGGTGTAGTGCCTCGTTTCTCTCTTTCTCCCCTGCCTACAGAGCAGGCAAAGACCAGGGAGGAAAATGAATTGTCAGATGTGTTCACCAGCGTCTTTTAAAGGACAATCCAAATCCTATAATGGAATGCATCAGACATGTTAGATTATATTGGAGGAGGCCAGTAAACAAACTCCTGAAACCCTGTGGGATCGTTCTAATATCTGAGATATCAACACAAAGCTTAATTTATGTAGGAAGAAAACTGGGAATGCACAAAAAGAGAAAATCTGATCGCATGGACTCTAAATTTTAAAAACACTTTTGAATCCAATGAGAACTAGAAACAGGAAGAAAATAGGACAAGATTATGAGGGACATAAGAGAGGGAAATTTTTATTATAGGAGCATGTGTCGATTTTTTCTAGGTGTATTCCCACTTGGATTCTGGATCTAGAAAGATTTCAGTTTGATTTTTGTTCTGAGATTATGAGTTTTGTGACCTGACGGGGGAACAGCCATCAGTTGGTCCAGGACTTTCCTGATTTGAGCACTGAAAGTCCTATATCCTGGAAAACCCATCACTCCCTTGCACACTGGGATGTTGGTCAGCCCTAAAATGAGCAAGTAATTTCATGCCTCTGTAGCTCATTCTCTTTACCTATAAAATGAGGATATGAATACTTATCCCAAAGAGTCGTTGAGAGGATTAAAAGCAATAAAGCATAAAGCACCCAGCACATACCTGGCTCATAGCAGAAACTGAAAAATATTGGCTTCAAGTAATAACTTTTTCCTGGCCGTGAGACTTTGAAATGGGAGGTTCCTTAGACCACAAACTGTGACAATTGTTTTAGTAAGTAGCTATTTTGGTCTGAGGGACTGTTTAGTGATGACAAGGAATAATGGTTTTCTAGAATGAAGGACAGTTTCGAGCATTTGCTAGTTAATTCTTAAAGTCTTCAAGGGATGAATTTTGGGTATTTATTGAATAAGATATGCTATGGATCTAAAATTTAAGTGTATAGGGGTTCTCTGATGAGCTTCTGCACACAGTGGACTATTTTAAGAAAATCTGGTAGGGGAATCCGGACTTAAAGCAGATGGATTTGGCCGTGTTTGTTCACATTGTGAGAATCTTTCCTTTTATTCATTGCAGGGTTCCTTCCACGGACGGAGTTTCTCTAGTAGCAGCTTTCTGCCTTGATGCAAATACCCTGTATCTGTGCTGTCCAATAGGGTAGCTGCCAGCCGCACGTGACTCTTGAGCATTTGAATGTGGCTGATGCGATTTAAAATTTTATTTAATTTCAGTTAATTTAAATTTGGAGGGCTTTCCTGTGGTTAGTGGCTGTATTGGAGGGATGGCGCCTCTAGGACATTTGATAGAGCTTATGACAGATGATTAACGGAGAAGTTAAGGAAGAATGTAGATCGAGACGCCGAAAATTCTATTTTAATTAGAATGGAGCATAAGTTATTTCTGAAATTTTTTACTTCAATTGACAAAGATTTATTGACCAAAGGAACGCTAGGAAACAAATTTTCAGATGGCTATCACATAACCCAGTAGCCTGGGTAAAGGACATCTAGAAGAGGCTGGAAGTCTCATGGGGTCTGAGTTCCAGTTGTGGATCTGGTCTGACCTAACCTTCTGTGGATCCTGGGGCCAACCAGTTAACTGCACAGGGCAATTTTTCTCTGGGGTCCTTAAAAATCCCAACATCTTTTGAAAAGAAGGGCACCTGCACATTGGAACTAATGTTTTCTAAAAGCCATTCCGATTCTAGCTTTGTCCAAAGAGTAGGGATAGAGGGAAAATTATAGTCAGATCAACCTTCTTTTCTCTGGAGAGAATCTGGGTTGACATAATTCAAATTCATAAACATTCAGTCTTTACCTACCATGAACACAGTCCCATAAAGGATGGATAAAATAAATGCTCTGTTCCTTTATCACTTACAACCCGTTGGGGAGGAAGGTCAACAAGACAGCTCAGTAAGATTCAAGGCAGAATGAAATAAATGTGCAGGTAACATACAAATAATATGGGGCTGGGGCTATAAAGAGGTAGAGTTCTCCTTTCACAAGGATGTGGGCAGGGTGGGTGGGCTTTGGCCACTCAGGCCTGAAAGAAGAATCTGGTGCTTTCAACGGAGTAAGAAATTAAAGACTTGACCGATTGGTTTAAGGGCACGGAGCCTTTGTTCATGGTAGTGTTTTATTTTTTTATCATGCTGAAACAAGTAAAAATTGACATTTCTAGAGAACAAATAGAACCACAACTTCTGCTCGTTATTTACACAGCTTCCTTCTTTTACGGTTGACAGGTCTAGCACATTTTTGGTGATTGTAAATTTCCCAGCCACTCCTTTCCCAAACGCACCTGCGTGAGAAGGGTATTCTAGGTGAGGAACCGTGGTAAGAAAAGACAGGGAGATATGAGTGATGATTTCTAACATGTACTCATTATCATGCAATTTCACTCAACAAAACAATCTTGAGGACCTGTGGTGAAGGCTATAATGGGATTCTACCTATACTTCATCCCGCAACCTCAAGTCAGCTGCTAATTAGACTGCGTATTTATCTTTTTCGAAGTGCCTATTGACACTCCAATGCCCCCACACAAAAAGCCAATGCAGACAACTTCTACCAAGGCTGCTGTGCCTTCTGGTGGCTTTCCAGACCTCCCTCACGCAATTTCCTTAATTATATCTTCCACTCTCCCCAGCTGTACCACTGGAGCAGCTGCCACTAATCCTAAATAAATATTTCCTGTTCTCCTTAGATACAATTAAACCCAGCCTTTACCAAACCTTTGGCATCGAAAGCTCACACTGGTGGTGGTGCAACAGTTGCTTTTTGTCCTTGTAAATTGAGTAGAGACGAATTCTAGTCTATTCCTCCTATAGTCCTTTGTCTTGAAACAGAAGAGCCTCAGCTGATGTGTCTATAACCTTCTGGTTACGCAGAGTGAAATCGGTCCTCTTAGCAAATCACTCCCGGGAGCATTCTGCTCTCCAGGCAACAGAGAAACATATGGGCTTTGTGCCAACAGATGTGTGTCAGCTTTGGGGTGCCGGGTGCCGGTGGGCTCGGCTAG
This sequence comes from Tursiops truncatus, assembly GCF_011762595.2. Taxonomy (NCBI): domain Eukaryota; kingdom Metazoa; phylum Chordata; class Mammalia; order Artiodactyla; family Delphinidae; genus Tursiops; species Tursiops truncatus. Next base: position 17,643,971 of record NC_047034.1, on the reverse strand, counting down.
CTTCCAGGGGCCTGGAGCTGATGAGGCCCCTCAAAGCCTTCTTCCAATGTCTGCCTTTCCAGTGAACCCCGATGGCCCAAAGCACTCATTTTCAAACTTGGCTTCTCTCAGGAATCACCTGGATGGTCTTTTTAAAAATGCTGGGGCCTGGACCCACTCCAAGAGATCTGATTTAATTGGTCATGGAGGTGACCGTGGGCATTAGGATGCTTAAACAGCCTCCAGGGGATTCCAATGGCAACAAAACGTGAGATCTACAGGCCAAAATGAACTCCCTTCACACGCCTCCCTCCTGTCCCTTTGGCTGGGTGAATTTTTTCCATGTTGCTGTTCCCTCTGATGGTCAGCAAGACCAAGGTGGAAGAGACTGGGCTTCAGACCTTGGTTGTTGGCTTGGCTCTGCTTCTAACCGCACAACTAGCCCAGAGGAAAGAATATGTAAATATACATCCCACCCCTCCAAGCCTAAGCTCCGCTTTCCTTTGCTTTGACTACTCACAGTGCTTCATGAGAACTTAAGAAGCACGTTTAGATCAAACAGACTTCCAAGATGACAGAGGTGGCAGTGTTTCCCCAGCTCCCGAACGAATCATCAGGAGAGGGTACTGCTTGGTGGCAGCATCATTTCTGTGCAGGCTGAGCTGAGCTGGGGCACTGCCTGCAGGACCAAGAAGCCTTGGTGTAACCCATCGGGGCCTTTTCTTTGCAGTCTTGCAGTCCCTTCTTGGAGGCCTTGTTGTACTTTGAAGTCAACTTTCAGAGGCCCTTTACTTTACCCCTTATCAATATGGAGGCAGTCAGTCCAGTGAGGTGTGTAAATCTGGACTGGGTGCAAGCACTGACACACTGGTTTTCAGTAGCCCTGGGCAGTCTCTGTTCTACCATATCTCACAGGTCAACAGACAGCCCTTGGAAAGTTCACTGTAAGAGAGAGAGACGTCCAGTGGCTGCAGACTGGCAATTCTCTCAGTGGCAGCTCATCCATCATTTCGACTTTGTTCCATTTACAATAAGCACATTCAATTTATACTTTAATTAAGAAGCTGAAAAGCACATGATGAGGCAGAAATACAGCACATGTGAGTCCTGGGTAAAGTCTATGTGCCCTTGACAACAACGGCAACTTGAGTATTTGGTTTTGCCTAGCCGTCCCATGCATGGAGTAAGGCAATCATTTTGGGAATCACAGGTGGTAACTGTTGGACCTGAGTGGTCCATCTCTCATGGAGTCTGAGCTATCAGTCAGTCAACAACATTTATCAAACTCCCACTCTTTGTGGAGCTGTGGAAAGCTTCAGAGTAAGTCAACAACATGTGCATTAAGGTACACTCCGATTCCTGTGAGCCACTGTGTGTGGGTGTTTGTTCTCCCTTAAACATATATGAAGTGGAACTATAAAGCCTCATGAATCCACTAATTTAGCTAACAGCTTTTGAGTCTCTACTAGTGCAAGTCACTGCTAGATATGGAGGGAGAAACAGAAATGAACAAGACAGTCTTTATATCCACAGACCTTACATGATAGCAAACTAGGGGAAGGGGGAAGGCAAGTCAAATTTAGCGAAAGTGTAGTATTTACCATGCGTGTTCTGGGCACTTTACATTCTTTAGTTCATTTAAATCTCACAGTAACCCTTTGAAGTGGATATTTTCCATTCACCCCCTTCTTCCAATTGAGTGCTTGAGGAGTTTGAAGCTGAGAGGTTGAATAACTTAACCGAGGTCACCAGCTGGTAAGGGGTGGAAATGGGTCTGACCTCCTCTCTTCTGTTAGTGCTTCAACCCTGTGCTTCCTAGGGGCATCCTAAGAAAGGCAGAGAGAAAAGAAGGGCATGAAGTGGAGGGAGCCACTGACTGTAGTTGCAGGAATTATGGAAGGCTTTGCTATAGATCAAGGACCCCAAACTCTTTGAACTCTCGTTCATTGTCGATTAGGTAACCCTAGAAATGCCTAATGTGAAACAAGAGGGGTCTTACAAAAGAGAGTAGAAAAGAATGAAGAAAGAAGGTGAGAGAAACGGAAAATCAGAAATCTGAGACAGACATGGCATGTTGAAAGCTGGCTGGCAGTACCTGCCACCGGTGTGCTCTCCCACTGAAGTTCCTTAGCCTTCCCCAGTGGATTTTCCCCCTTCCCCACTAAAACCCACTCTTAATCTTTTAGATCAGTTTACCAGACACCCTAATGATAAGGCTGATGATGAAACCGCTTTGCTGAGTATCCTGGAGGAGCATGGGGGAGTGTTTTGGATGCCTTCTCCTTCTCAGATCTTTGAAGATAGAACCAAGAATTCCCCACCAGGGAGGCCCCCCACCCTGCCTTCAGGAGCTCACAGAAATACACCAGGACCAAGAAAAACCCCTAGAGTTTCTCAAGATGAATTCACTACTGTCCATAACTGCCGTGTTGGAAAATGTAGAACCCCTTCTTGGTTGCGTTCTTTGATCTGGCTTGGAGTCCTAATGTCTTTTCATGGCCCTTGCACGAGTTAAAAAATAAAAATATATCTTGAGTGGCAGTTTGCATTTATAATTAGCCAAGATGATCTAAACCCTCCAGCGCCCCCCCGTCCCATTTTTCTTAGAGCAAAGCCAAAGCCTTCGCAATGGCTGACTTGCTATATATGCCTTGCACCTCCTTCCTACTCCCTTGCTGCACCACACCATTCCATTTCCAGCCTCATCTCTTATTGCTTTGCTCTCTGCTCTCTGGCCTCATTTCTGTTCCATGCATATGCCAGGCATGCTCCTGCCTTGGGGCCTTCGCACTCGCTCTTGCCTCTCCTGGAACGTTTCTACTCCAAAAATCTATGTAACTCTTTCAGTCCCCTTACCTTCCTCGGGGGGGCCTTCCCTGATCACTTATTTAAAATTGCAACTTCCTTCCTCCTACTCCACTTTTGGGGTTTTGTCTTCAAGGGTATTCATCACCTTGTAATAAACTAACAATCGGATTTTTTCCTTTTTTTTTTTTTCCACTTAAACTTCACCAAAATGTCAGCTTCATGAGGGAAAATCATGGGTGTCTTAATCAGGGCTGGGTGTCCAGTATAGTTCCAAACAGACAGTGAATGTTCAATAAATATTTTAAAAATTCTTCAACTGACATTAAAAATAGAACCAAGTCAGCCCAGTAGCAATGAGCATACCCAGCATTCAGAGTTGTTTTCTGACATTATCCCGATAATAAAAAAAAAAGAGCCCGGGCTCTTTGGAGAAATGGCTGATCCTACAGCTGGATGTTCATATCGACATCTGCACATTCAATCATCTGCAGATTTGCAGTTAGTTGAATCCTCAGATGCAGAACCCTCCCATGTGGAGAGCTGACTGTACTAACCATTTTATATAAAGGACTTGAACATCCATGGATTTTGACATCCAAGGGGTTGGGCGGGGGGGTCCTGGACCAATATCCCACAGATACCAAGGGACGACTGTTTACAAGATGAGCCTGGAGTATCTTGTAGTGCCAGAAAGTAAGGCAGTACTAAAAACCACAGCAACAGCAGCAACAACAACAAAGCAACCAAACCAAAAACCAAAAAACCTCTACCTTGATGGGGGTGTGTCAAAGGGACACCAAAACCAGTTGGAACAATTAGAGCAACAAAACAAATACAGTAGGATTGAATTACAACACAAAGGATAAAATAAATATACATGAGTCCGTATTGATATAAGTAATGATTAAGTAAATAAGAGAGAAAAGATAAATCCTTGCAGAAGAATTTCAAATAATTTATGTAGATATTCTGCCTTCAAGGGGAGAGAACATGGCTCCCCTCTCCTTAACAGTGGGCAGCACATAGTGATTTCCTTCCAAAGAGGACAGTATGGAGAGAGAGAGAGAAAAAAAAGCATACAGTGGAAAAACCTGACCAAAAACCTGAAAAACACTACCTCAGCCTGGTGTTCAAGGTCAACGTCAACTGTGATGAATCATCGTGATAGCGTGTGCCCTTTTCTATGTGACGAAAATGCCGCTTTATCTCTCTAGTATTCCTCCCCCAAACTCACACCAGCCTAATCATGAGAGAAACGTCAGACAAATCCTGATTGGGGGACATTCTACAAAACACTTGACCAGTACTCCTCAAAACTATCAAGGTCCTTACAAATAAGGAAAGTCAGAGAAGCTGTCACTGCCAAGAGGAGCCTAAGAAGACATGACAACTAAATGTAATGTGGTGTCCTGGATGGGATCCTGGAACAGAAAAAGACTTTAGGGAAAATTAAGGAAATCTGAATCAACCATGGACTTAGTTAATAACACTGTATTAACGTTGATCACAAATTACAACAAATGTACCATGCTATTGTATGACATTACTAATAGGGGAAACTGGGTGTGGAGTATATGGAAACTTTCTGTATTGTCTTTGCAATTCTTCTGAAAATCTAAAACTGCTCTAAAAGAAATAAAGTCTATTAAAAAAAAATAGAGCCAAGTTCAAATTAGTTAGGAAGCCAGAAAACCATTATTATATCTAGAATATGTCAGTTCCAGTTGGAAATTTGCCAGCTTTTTGAGAATGATTACACTGACAGCTCTATTAATCTCCTGATACCAAATGCCTTTTAAATTTAGAAATGAGATAAATGGTCATTTTTCCTACCACCACCTTTTTTCCTTTGCTCTTGATATTTTAGCTTTGAGGTACCCTTTAATAGCATACTTTTTTTCCAAAGACTGCAATAATTAATAATTCTGCACCTTATTTCTTAAACTTGCTATTGGTTACTTTCCTCCAATCATTTTTATTTTATCAATAATTTATTCTAAAACTTTCGCTTTTCTTTTCTGTCTCTTGGGTGTAAAATTGGAGACTGGTCTTAGTCTTTGGGAAGGACAGGTTGCCTCTAATGCAACCCACAATCTGTACCTGTATATAATTTTAACCTAACGTGTTGAAGTAATTTGTCTACAATCTCTCCCTAGGTGAAATTTGTTCTTTTAGAGAATAATAAGACAATGACGTGGTGTTTCACATTTTTGCTACAATGCACATTTTCATCTGGAACAAAATTCATCAATTGAAAAAATAAAATTGAATAAAAATTAATAATTAGTTTGATATGTTTTAGGTGCTGAACAAAGTCCCATCTTAAAAAAAAAGTCTTTGGCTTTGCTTTCTCAGCATGTGGCTGTGACTCAACTGTTCTCCTACCGTTTAGTACTTTGTTTCTCTGGGAGAAAAAAAAAAAAAAAGTGTAACAATATTGGCTTCGGTCAGGTTGATTCTCTTTTTAACCATCTATTTTAACTACACCTGAGGATGACAGCTTTGAGTTTGCTTGGCTTTTCCAGGGTGTGTAAACATTGTAAAATAACAAATACGGGAATTCAAATGCAAAACCCAGTGTGTACCTCACACCGTGCACTCTTGAGCTGTGTAACCCTAGTCAGGAGATTTCACTGCTTTAAACCTTGGTTCGTTCACTTGCAAATGGTGACTGTACTGTCTTTCTTGCCCACCTTACATATTTGGTTGGGAGGAACAAATAAGATAAAAGTTGCAAACATTTCACGTAAACCACAAGGCACAAAGTAAAGATGAAAAATCATAAATAGAAATATTTTCAGTTCTCAATACACTACCTTTTCTTACAGTTTTTAAAAATAACTTTTGGAGGATTTTTAGTTATTTTCAACTCTTCCAGAATACTTGTATCTGCCATGCCCAGGCATTTATTTCAGCTTCCCCTATCACTGTTGGCCCTTCTCAGACCTCCACCTTGCCTATCCTTTCAGATCTTCTTTTCCCTCATTTTTTCCCTGCCCATCCATTCTTTCCATTCTGCAGATACACTAAGGATATTTCTATCTGGGTTTAGATATTGATTTCACCTTTGAGCTTCAGCTTCCTTATCTGCCAAGTGGGGATAATAATAATTCCCATCATGTTGGGTTGCTTGGGGGATTAATTGAGAAAATACATTGGAGATGATAGTTTCATAGGAACCTTAATAGGAACTCAGCAAATATTTGTGGAATAACTGAATGGATTTCCTTCAGTGGAATTTCAGGTGCACTTGTGAACAAGTGCCTTCTGGGCAGCTTGTTATTCTGGTTCTGACTGTGAACCCAGCTCTTCACCAGCTCAAGAGGGGCCATGTCCAGAGCCTGCAAATGTGAGGTGCAAGGAGGCCATTTTGATGATGGTGAGAAAATAAAATTTATCATCTAGATCAGTTCTTGGTAAAATGCTTTCCTTTTTTTTAGGCTTGGATTGGCTCAGTCAGAAAGAGCGTATTGTAAAAACTCAGTGGAGTGGAAGTAAGGGGAATTGTCCATATGCCCACCTCACCCTGGCTGTGTAGCTGTGTCGTCATTGATCAGGCAGGGGGTGACTCAGGCTTCTGGGCTCTGCCTGTTACTGTGGATACAATGTGGATATGTACCTCTCAGCATCATTAGAAGAAGGACTGACCTCTGGGGAACTTTGCTGTTAAAGCTTCAATCAGTGCTGCCGGATAATAATTCTCAGAAGATCTTCAATAACTGTCTGTCAAAGTAAGACTCGTGTGTGGTAGGTAGCCCAGCCCCAGAGATAAAGGTGTGTCAAAAGTCACTGTGACTAGGAGGAAGGAATGGAGAGAGTGGATGGAAGGAAGGAAAGAAGGAGTGAATTAACATTTTCTGAGTGTGAGATATGAACCAAGCACTAGACGAGGTCCTCCCAACTTGTTACTTTCAGGCCTGTCCTCAGCATCTCAGCACTCACTTCCCTCTTGTCTGCATTGTTCCTTTGATTCTCTCATGGGTTGTTTCTGACTGCTTACCTACAGGAATACAGGAGTGGGTCTTTCATGATATTTTCCCTGAAGCACTCTATTGGGACAAAGCATAGAGCACCTACAGAAGGGACTTAGTAAACCCCTGAGGACACGGGGCAGATGCTTAGCTGTTGCTGAGATAGAGACCAGGGCTCTGTCTGTATGGAGTCCACCTATGCTCTCTCCTGGGCAATGGGACCTCAGAATGCTGTTGCTTCCTTTTAAGAAACTATTAAGGGTGGGGGAAATCTCTGGGGCTACCAGGAAATTCTTCTGGAGGGAAGACTTTTTCAATATTGGCTCTTTTCATTAGCTCTGTCTTGTTTGGAGTGAGAGGAAGAACTCTTGTTCACTGTGCTCTTTCAAAGCTCTCATTCTCTCCAGAGAACGTGAAGCCAGCAGTTTTACTCTCCATCTCACTATGGCTTGGTAACCCATAACCTTGGTCCATCATTAGTCTCCAATATCTTTTCATATTGCCACAAATAATGGGCTATTTTTAGATTTTCTTGAGGTGGGGAGCCTCTGTGACATGCATCAGTACCTGCATGGTATTTGTGTTATTACATGTATGCTTAATTTATTTCTCTGGAAGACTCCATGCTTATCCAACCAGGTACCATAAATCTCTTCCCAAATGTCACAGCTTGGATTAAGGTCAGGACTATTAGACTCGAAGGACTGTGTTAGCTCAATCAGACTCTGTATTCATTCGTTCTGTGCCATCCCGGCCAGGAGTGCATTGCAATTTAAAAATGGACCCTGCCTTTCAATGTTCTCTTGGTTTTCTGGCTATATCTTTGGTACTCTGGAAGCAATAGGGAACAATAAATAGCTAACATCAACCTCTCGGGCAGTATCTGAATGGGCAGAACATGAGGAAGTCTGAAAGGGCTCATTCCAAGCAGGATGAGACCCAGAGATACCTGGAAAAGAACTTTTAGAAATATTTCTGAATTAGATTGCAAAGCTCAATATTCACTAAGCCAAAAGTCCTTTTTTTTTTCCCCCACAGAGTCTGTCAAAACGTCCAATAGCCAAAAGGTGGCACTCTTCATCCATTATTCATTTCCTTCCAAAGTGAGACCATCTCTACGTGTTCTTCTGTCCCGTCTATTAGCTGTTTCATAATAAAATATTATACCCCCATTCTCTCCTGATAAAACATAGCAATAAAACAGACCTTATTCTTTGGGTTGATCTGTGTTTTGATATATGACAGTCCTGATACCTCTGGGTAGACAATGCATAAAGTAAACTGTTTGCATTTTCAGTAGAGCTTGGCTTATAGCTCTGTGTGTATCTATACACTACGCCCTATAACTGAGCACCTTTATTATAAAATCGTCTCTGACCAGATCCAAGATTTTAATTTGTCTCTAGAGTTTGCCTCTCTCAATTTCATAAACCATGAAAACACAGCTGGAGCGATTTACAGACTGTGGAAAAACTCTTGAGTATTTTCGCTGAAGTACTAATTCAAGGATCATGCTTTCTTATTTCCTGTTTCATTGTTGTTTGTAAAACTAGTTAACGGGCAATGGGCTGCTTCGAGTTCTCCTGGCCCTGCCATACTGTTGCGTGCACCTCCTGTCTGGGCATGGCATGCATTAGGTGCAAGCGTGACAGAAAAACGGCATTGATTTGAGAATGAATTTGAGAACACATCAGTGAGAATGAAATCAGAGCAATTTGCAAAGAGCTAGGCTTGTATTCTTTGAGTACGAATGTGAGACCTGAGGCTTTTAATAACCAAATACTACTCTGTGATAACTTTCCACCAACCCCCAATATTTTTCAGATATACTTTCAGGATCAACGCTGGTTTAGCCACGATAGAGGAAGGGAAACTTTTGCAGCCTCCTGACTTACGGGTCATTAGAAGCAAAGACACAGAGCATGATGGAGAGCAACATGTGAGCATGGAGGAAAAGTATAAAGCAAGAAGATGAGCTCCACTCATGCCCCACTCACCTAGAATTTGGAAATCTAGAAACCTCAGTCATTTAGAACACAGATGTAAAATCATACATAAGTTAGAAGAGTTTCCGAACAGCATGGAAAATCTTTATCATAAAATGCAAGCACTTTTCTCTATAGGAATATAGTCTATAAGAGTTTTAGGACCGGTATAGTACAAGGTAGATGCTCAATAAATATTTATGAAATAGATGCGTGGTGAGTGAAGACAGGCCTGAGGGAGGTAGGCTTAATGAACTCAATGTTATGAAAGGATGTTATGATTGGACCATCCAGTGTAGGAGAAAATTGCCTTGCACTCATCAACAGTCTCTAAAGGCATCACCACAATAGCATGATTAAACAGTGGAGGCTTTCCATGTAAACTTCATTTGTTGACAAAACATGGAATTACGTTTAGAATGCCCTGTTCCTTAAGATTGAAGTGTATGTAGTAAAAATGGTTAAGATTCAAAACAACTCATGCTGTTAAAAAGACAAGCTTGAATTATTTATTCTGAACATTTACTACTGGTCAAGAACTGAACTTGATTCTAGAATATAGTGGTAAACAAGTTATCTGAAATGTTCACTTACATTGCATATTTTGTACTTTTATGGTGTCCAAAAAAGAGACTTTAATACATATTATTATGTACATATGAAGAACAAGTGCCTTTGAGCAGAACTGATCCAGGAGACTTATAGCTCTAGTTCAAGTCCTCTGTAAAACAGTGATCAGAGGAAAATATTCAGTGCTACATCAAGCTTGATTTTAACTTTTGTTGATTGTTGATTTACAATGCTGTGTTAGTTTCAGGTGGACAGCAAAGTGATTCAGTTATACATATACACATACGTTCTTTTTCAGATTCTTTTCCATTATAGATTATTATAAAATATTGAATATAGTTCCCTGTGCTATACAGTAGAAACTTGTTGCTTATCTATTTTATATATAGTAGTTTATAATTAATCCCAAACTCCTAATTTATCCCTCCCCCTCTTTCTGCTTTGGTAACCATAAGATTGTTTTCTATATCTGTGAGTTTGTTTCTGTTTTACAAAAAATTTCATTTGTATCATTTTTTTAGACTCACAAATAAGTGATATCCTATGGTATTTGTCTTTCTCTTTCTGACTTACTTCACTTAGTATGATAATCTCTAGGTCCATCATGTTACTGCAAATGGCATTATTTCATTCCTTTTTATGGCAGAGTAATATTCCATTGCATGTATATATGTACAATGGAAGTGGTATGTGTGTGTGTATATATATATATATATATATATATATATATATATATATATATATATTCTTTATCCATTGCTCTGCTGATGAACACTTAGGTTGCTTCCATGTCTTGGTTATTGTAAATAGCGCTTCAAGCTTGATTTATTATACGGATTTTTCTATATTGACAAGCCTTCTTAGAACTTTCTTAGTGTGTGTGTTATCCTCTAAGACAAGACAGTGAAATTAGGCGAAGTGCTAAGAAGACATGCCCTGCCTCTCTCTTACAGCATAGAAGAGCTGCATTATGAAAACTATCTTGTTTTTCAGTTAGCTTGTGGCTACACCAAATATTGTGGCTTCTAGTACTTTCTAGGTTGGGGTGAAAAATCTCATGCAACTTGGTGTGTAGACGATGAAGTGCTATTGACTGATATAAAGATTTCAGATAGTGTTCCCATTTTATTCTTCAGCGTGCTCAGCCATCCATTCTCCCAGTCATCGTAGCAAGACCCTTACCACATTTGTAGTGTTCTTTATTATTTCCATTGACTTTTAGAGGTAAAATTAGGTTGTAGCTCAAAGAATTTGCGCGTTCAGCGTCAGGCCACGTAGAGTCGTGGAGCAAGCCCAGGACGATGTGTGTCTTTAGATCTTTCACCGCTAGTACCCAACCCTTCTGCAAAATCTACACATTTGCTAACTCTGATTTCACATTTTCCAAACTGGAAGATGCTCTTTGGTTCATTTGGTTGGTTTTTTAAGTGTAGACTTTTTTTTTCATGTTTATAGGCTGATGTTGAGTTTTCAGAATGTTCTTTAAGTGGAAAAGTCTGGGTTTCTCCAACATGAACTTATTCTAGCGTTGCAGAAATGAAAGGACCAGTTGCTTATCTGATTTTTCACTTTCCAATCAGTTTTCATAGTGATTTGAAGATCTAGCCTCATCTCAGGACAACCCCTATAGATAAGGGATTAGCTCTTCTTGCATTGCAGCTCGAGGTCATGCCTCATTTCTAGCTGTTCCAACTCAGTGAGATTCAAAAAAGAAATGCCCCACTCATGCCACCAAACTAAACTCGTGAGTACAACTCATTTTCTCTCTACAAAGTTGGTGGTTGTTCTTTTTTCCCATTGACTGCGCTAGGTTTAGACAAACAAGAAGGTCACTCTGACTTCTATTTTGAACATACATTATTGCCCCCAAAGATGAATGAAGTGCTAAAACTAAGAGAATCCTAAGCTGTTTAGCTTAGGTTAAAATAAGTCTACTTCTAAAATATTCACATATTGATTTGAAAACCTAAATAGAAAACTATTTCTGGATTACTTATTCTATTGGTTGGATTTTATTGGTGGGATAATTGAGCCAACTATATGTATTTTTCTGAACCACTAGTCTTCCCACACTGTCCAGATTGTTTCTAAAACTATGGAAATTTCCGTCCAGGTTGCATTTTCTTTGTTTGCTTCCGTTGACATTTCTTTGCCCAAAGAATTTCTTTTGTGGTTCAACTTTTCCATCTTTTTAATTGACAGGGTTGATCCCAGCTGTAATTGTGCATGGTTATATACTGAAAACCCACATAAACAAACATCAACAAACACAGCCCTTTGATAGGATGATGTCATCACAATTGGAGTTTCAAAAGCAAATACAAGTGGGCAACTGGGGCACCTGTGTCAGCTCTCCTAAGTCCTCCCTCCCCTCACCCTTGATGATGAAAGAATTATCTTTACTGAAGGTGGAATGCTCTGTTGACACCAGCTCCCCTAGTCCCAGCCCTGGAAGATCAATTTCACGTCAACTTGTTTAGATTGATCCTGAGGCCACCTGGGCCTCAGCTGTCAGGAAACCCAGCGCTCTGCTTAAACAGCAGGCAGCTATCAAAATAGGGGAGAGAGAGAGAGAGAGAGAGAAAGAGAGAGAGAGAGGCTATCAGACTTAATACTGGCACACATTAGAGGGCTAGAGAACTCTCTCAGGTCAGCTAATGTTGCCATTACCATTTGTCAGGTGTACAATCACCTGGAGAATAGGGATAATGGGGCCTTTGTAGGATCCTGAATCAACATCCCAAACAATTCAACCACTGTTCACGGGTTAGAGCCATAGCTCCCTGACCCTTCTTCCCTCTCTTCTCAAATAAACCCCTACTCTTCCCACCTCCCAGGAGCATTACATCAATCGGTACATTCACTTTTCCTCAATATGACAGCTGGTTAAGTGACACATGAGATTCCCTTCCTAATAGCTGCTGTATAGAAACAGCTGTGGGAATGATTTTTCATGTTGTTCAACCTTGTTTCCAGCATCAGAGGATTTAGAATTTGTGCATTCTTAGAGAAACTTCTCTCTTGTGTTTTAAATTTATTTATTTAATAGAAAAAGTGAATGCCGTTCATGGTTAAAAAAAAAAACACAGTGGGGGGGATCATTTGCTCCTGTAGTTTATGAAATAGTCTTTTTCAGAATCACTTTCATTTCAGCATTAAAAATGGCAGCCGTCGTGTACGTCTCCATGATGAAATGCACAGAGAGCAAACTCAGCTCAGCTGTGCCATGTTACCTGGGCTGGTCTCTGCTGTGAACCTCCCCAGTGTGCTCAATTTTGTGACATTTATCCATTCCATTCCATCTTCTACCCTGGCTCTGTCTTCTCTCTCCTTGTGCTTCTCACAGGTCCTTTTCATCCTTTGTAAACCATGAAGCCAGTTCTAGAACTCCCCTGGAAGGATTTATTTTCCTCTCTTTTAACCATGGGAAGAAAATGGAAAAAGCTAAAATAGTAGTATTGAATAAAGAAGTGAAAATCTACGTTCTTGTTCACTGTAGCCAAGGCTCTCACAGGGGAAGTCCAGTGATATGATTATAGATTTCCAAAGCTGAAGTATGAGAACTAACATTGGACTGACAAATGGATGGTAGACACCAAATCATGTCCGTCAGTTGTTCTGTATTGTGGCCCAGGAAGAATTTTCCAGAGCCCTCAAAAACTTGTTTTGAAAAGACATGTAATATGGTTGAAGTTTTTCCAACACCAAGAAGAACCTCTTGACAGGGCTTCATTTCCAGAACACTTAGTTTTGCCTCCCTCTGGACTGACACTTCTGTCTTTTTTGCAAAGGGGACTGGTTCATTCAAGAGAGGAAAACATGGTGTAGGTTTTCAACAGTGCTACTTCCCCAAGCCTCTCCTTAGTGCTTAGAGTGTTTATAAAGAGGAAGGGTGATTGAAGTCTTTTCTTACACATTTAAACATCATTTACCAGCAAATTTTATCTTAAGAAGGTAACTCATTGACTTAAATTCACATTCTGGCACATATTATATGTGTCTAGGAGAAGAGAGAAAAAAACTTGGAGGTGCTGGATCCCATAGGGTGTGTTGTGTATATGTGTGACTTTTGCCTGAGACTGGCACTGTTTTGGTTCAAAGACAAATACTCCTAGTGAAATAATGTTTTTGTGGTTCTAATTATTACATCATGAAAGGATACTTTGGGCTCATTTCTGGGAGGCTCAAAGCAGTGTATCTCCACTCGAGCACACTTCAGCACAGACATTTCACAGTAGTGCCCAGTAGCAAATGAAAATTTTTTTCACAAAGGCTTTGGTCATTATAGCCAAATAGGTCCCTCCAACGCAGCCATATCGTGTAATGTGTAAATTAGGAACCTGTTGCTGAACCTAGGAATAAAACGTGTAAGAAACCCAGTCTGCAAGTATACCCACATAGTCACTTCGTGGACACAATTGTTGAATGCCAATCATATTTATTTAACAATGGGAAAAATGACTCATAGACCAGAAATCTAATTTTTATTTTGTTTTTATAGTAAGCCCCTAGTTCTTGGGTATGGGATGCATGGAATTCATTCTTTTTTCAGGTATTAGCTGCCACATGAGAAGGAGGACCCAAAATATAGCAATTCTTTGGGTACTTGCTCGCCATGCACATATGAGTAGATAGAAGGGCAAGAGCTAGGGAGAGGCAAAGAGAGAGACTTGGGGAGGGATGGGGAAGGGGGAGGAAGAGACTGGCTCGTTATTCAGATCCTTGGGAGTCCCTTGGTGGTTTATTTGTTGTGAGAAGCCAGAGAACAAATCCATTCTAAACTTTCTTCTTCCTGGCAGATTTTTGAAAGCTGAGGTTTCTCTGCTGACTGTGCATGTCCTTTTATCATGTGTTTGGTTTTTCGACATTAAGCCGTTTCACCAAGAATAAAACAGTTACTTTCAATTAATAAATCATCCTGCAATTACCCCACGTTCATAACCACGTGAAGGCTTCCGTGTGTGCAGATGATAGCTTACCCATTAAACAACTCTCTCCATTAGCCGTCTCTACTCCTCGCTGTGTTTTCCACTTTGCCTTCTCCCCTGACACTAAGGGTACGCCTGCTTACTGCCAGCTCTGCGGGGAGACACCCACATGAACACACCACATTTCATGTTCATTCACAAACTGAGAATAAAGATCTTTCCTGCCAATGCCCTGTGAAGATTTTCAACTTTGATGTCTGTTAATCGGGTGACTTATTTTCACGAATCTTAATGGCTGTCTCCTTGTATAAAGTAGAATTATGCTTTGAAAAGAAGTATTCATAGGTTTTAGTGCAATGAGTGGTTATTCTGCAAACTGTTGGTCTTCTGCTAATTGTCTTGGTCGTGTCAATCTGTGTTTGGAAGCTTCAGGACTGTGGAGACACAGAATGAATTGTAAGCTCCTGGAAGGCAGCACTGAATCTTTCTCATCTTTGTATTTCCCATGATTGAAAACAGTCAGGAACATGCTAGGCTCTACAGATACAGTGTAAATAAAGGGATAACATAGAGAACCATATTTAAGCCGGGCTGCCACCACCTAAAGAGAATGAGTATGCCCTTTGCTGTTCCTTTCAACTTCCTTTGAGTCCTTTCTATCCACTGAAACCAGCAGGCCAAGACCCAAGTTTCTTTCCTTTGTATTATCCTGAGGAAAATGATTAAAGAACTAAACTAATAGAGAACACATATAAAAGTCAACCTGGGTGCTTACTGAAAGCAAGACAAACTCTGCCGATGACTTAACTGGTTTGCTAAGTTAAATATTAACTATTCCTCCAGGTTGTCCAAAGATCCTTCCTCTTAAATAGGAGGAGACAGACATTTTCCCAGCACAACTTAACCAACAAAATTCCCAACAAAAACATTTTGTGGTTATTATAAAAAGTCCAACAAACATGGAAATGTATAAATATGAAAATGAAAATTACCCATGCTCCAACCATACATGAATCACCACTGAAACAGTGTGCTGTATGTCATTCCAGGTTTATTCTGCAGATACATATGCATATCTATCCATCCCTCTTTTAACAGCATCTATGTCTATTTAGAATACTACGCACATATTTTTAACTTCATTTTTTTCTCTTAAACATAATATACATTTTCCTCACTGTTTTAATGGCTTTCTGAGTATTCTAGTAAATGAACATACGTAATTAACTTAACTAATCCCCTATTCGTGGACACCTGGATGGTTTCCAATACTAATACACTTTTAATACTTGTTTCAGATATTGAAAGTGACACTGGACAACACAAGCAGGAAAACAGAAAGTTATCTTGACTGAATCAGAGCCTCAAAAATCTATTTATAATTTGAAATGATGCTTATATGTTAAAAAATTAAAATATTATAACTGAAAACTTATGAAGTTCTTCCATATAAGTTGGTAGATTTATTACATATAAATTGAAGATTATAGGCTAGTCATTTTATCTGTCACTAAATATTAAGTACTTTTATAAAACTATCATTATAAAATTTAGAAATGATGTAAGAAGGAAGCAAAAGCATTAATCGATTGGGGCCCGAGCACACAGTAAATATTTGGAAAACCAAGCTGGAAATCATAGCCTCTGAGCCAATGTCTATATTCAGACATTTAGAACTCTGCTCTAAGGGGTTTAGGTTAATCATTGCCATTAAAATTTATTTTAGGGGCCTATCAATATATTTTTTTAATGTTCCCTATTTGGTGTTTTCCAAGTTGCAAATGGTAGTTCATAAATTTTGCAGTAAATGTAATAACACAAAATGAAGGTGTAAAAGGTAAAACTAAACATCTCAGGGCCATCCTTCATGGTTGGGAGGGTTGTGCACTGCACAAGAGCACAGCAGCTAATAGGGTTCCAATCATATTGCAGACAGTGAAGAGTTTTACATTCATTGCAATGATTTTCTAGCAGATGGCAGTATATTATAAGAATATCCCAACAGATGGAAATAAAGCCTCTTGAGTAAGGGGCATCTTTCTCCAATTGACAGCATCTCTCGTTATTCCCCAAACTCATGTCCCCTTATCCCCCTCTTATATTGTTCAATCAGTACTATCTTATGAAAATTCTTGCAGTCTACGATATAGTTCTAAATCATTCTTTTTAAAGGTTGATTAATATCTCATACAACTTGTATGATGAAGTTGAAAGACATAATGGGATATAGTAGCTACTGATAATTGATATTTCAAACAACCACACACATGAAATCATCAGAACTTTAATTTTTGCCATATAATTCAGTTGGCTATTTCTGTAATTGATGCCTATTCATGGCAGAGAGAGACACTGCGGCTTCCTAAAATACTTTCTAAACCCTCAGAGAAAGATTAAATTGTGTTCAAGATTGTTATAGTGTTGAGTATTTTTTCCATGTTCTTTGAAACATTCATCTGTTGCTTATGTATGTGATACTTCTTTACTGTAATCAGTTAAACACCATCTTCATACAGGGCTTTACAGCTTCCAGAACACCTTCCCATCATTTTGGTATTTTTCTTTGAAATTACAATACCGTAAGGCAGGAGGTGTTAGTCTCCAAAGTTTCCTGTTGAAGAAATGGTGGCTTAGGAAGGACAGATATCTTGCCCAGGACCCTGAGGTCCTAACTATACAAAGTCATGGTGGGCACTCAGTTAGTTGTCTTTACATGGCCCCACTGCTCTAGAGAGTAGGATTAATTAGAATCTACCACTTTCTGCTCACCATAGTTAAACGGGGTTTCGCTCTGCTTTGGGTACCATAAAATATATCATTGCCGCTTATAGGGTCAATGTTCTTTCCTCTGTTAGAATGGTTCCTTTGTTGTGCATTCCCCTGGATACATTTTCACTTTCTTCCTCCAGGTTTCTCAGATGCTGTAGGAACACATATTCCCACTTTCCACCTCAGGCCACCAATCTCCTTCCCTACCACACACACACACACACACACACACACACGCACACACACACACACACACACACGAACGAAAGGCTAAATGAGTCTACCTATGACATTAGCTATCAAAACGCAACCTAGCAGCACAATAGACTACTAATTCCAAATAATCAATAATGTACCTTGGTTCTTCAAATCTTTCCATTGCGCATCTCTTGTTCTAGTCTAGACCAAGTTTATAGTTATAGTTTATAGTGCTTTACAGCTATGAGAATGCTAGTCTTTAAAAAAAACATTTTTTTCATTAACATTTAAAAATAATTCCCTATTGTTGGATTGGGTGAACACAACTTTAGTTAAAGAAGCCACATGATTTCAGTTTCCTGGGGCAGGGAGAGGGAACGTATAGAATCAAACCGCTTCTTTAAGATGGCTCTTTCAGGTCCCACTGTTTTGCCAACATCTCAGAGACAACACCATCAGCAAACAGCAAAGCATTTCTTCTTTTCAATGAAATAATGAACAGTTGGATCTTTCTGTCAAGAGCCGGTAGATTAGTTAACGGCACTTATTTACATTTTAGCATTACAGGCAAAAGAATAATTAACGGGTGAGACCCTATGCAGTGGACCTTGGCGGTCTGCAAGGATTAACGAATTAATTAGTTCTTTCCATCCATTACCATTTTATTCTTTTCCTTAGAAACGTGTGGAGTGTTTATTTCAGCCTTTGAAAGTTCCAGAGCGGGGCTGTTCACTCAGCTTTCTGAATGGCTGAATAGAACAATAAGATTGTGTAACCATTGGGACATGTCAGTCCCTCCAGCAAGGGGATGATATAGAAAGCGCTTTTCATCTTTTAGCAAGGGCCCATTATTCCTATGTATCTCTCTTCTGTGCTTTATGAAAAGGTTTGTACAGTAAATAATGACTGACTGTGTAGTAGTTCTTTCTTCTTTTGCCAAAGCTCTTTTTAGCTTTGGCAGCAATTTTGTTTTCCCTGTCATCATCTAATGTCTATTTATTTTACATTGCTACAAAGCCAGTGAAATTCCCTTATAAATCCCAGGTCATGAAGATGAAGCAGCAACCCGATTCCTTTTATTAAATGTCTCCAGTATCCTCTGCTTTTTCTAATTAGGTTCAAAGTGGTCAGTGGCTTGCAAAGGCTCTGGGCAGGAATCGAATCTGTTTGAACAATGCATTCCTACGGGCTGTGCATACTAGATGTTTGGATTTAATTAGAAGACAGGTATCAAAAGTCAGATACTCTCTGGATGCACTGGGGTTGCCGGCGCAGGTCCTCTTCCTACCGGGGCAATCTGACCAAATTCTTCCCCTCCCTCTGGCCCTCCCTCCCACAGACGCATACAATAGGCATTAGGTATTCAAAGCCTGGGGCTATTACTCACCACTGGTTTTCCAGAGCTGCAGTTTTCTTTTGTCAGCACTGCCACAGCATGAAGGTGAGAACAAGAAACTCTGAAACTGAAGGGGGAAAGATAAAAGGAAAAGTGTGCAGAAGAAAAGAGAGGCTATTTAACTGCTCTGTCAACCCAGTTTTTCTCTCTGCTCAGCTGCAGGCATGTTCTGAAGATGGACGGGCCTAGGTACAGCTGGTACCGGAGAGCAGCTGTGATTTCCATCTGGGTACCATTTAGTAGCAGATAGATTTTTCAGGCCAAAGTCACCTCCACTTGTTGTGGTTAGAGAGGGAGAGTGAGAAGCCCACTGTGTTTTCTTCCACTTCAGATGCTATTGTTCCAAACCCTCGCCTCTCCCTGTGTTGGTGCATTGTCAAAGAGAGGGGAATTATTTGATTGTGGGGTGAGTGGGTGGGGGAGTTAGCTGATGAGAGCTGGTGGAGCTCAGACACAAAGCATCCCATGGAACACATTAAATTTTAGATCAATCCAACACATACTTCTCATATTGTCTGTCATTACCTTCTTTCCAAACTATGGGGCCATCAGGAAAGACGGTGCTCCTCTGAGGAGTGATGTCAACATTTATGTCTGCACGGTGCTAGAGCAACTGGTTGAAATGTGAAAAATTCAATATGTGGACGACAGTTCCTGTTCGGTTGTGCTAGGAAACCGGTTTAAATCATTTCTTTTTACCTCTATGACAGAGTTGACATGAGATGGCAGGGCAACCACTTCAGCCAATAAGATTCTTCCAGACAGAATAATTTATAAAAATATTGCATATCTGAAAAGGTTTTGTGAAGTAGATTATTTGATTAAAATGCTTAAAAAATCCAATTTGTTACTATTTTAAAAATTGAAAGCTGATGTTTTTCAGCTAGTTGTATCAGTGTGGGATGGGCACTGACTGAATTAAATTATTGTTTTGGAGTGAATTTGATCTACACTTTGCTGTTCTGCGAGTCTTCCACCCGTATGTCAGGGGCTTTTACAAGAATCAAACTAGAGGCTGTTTTAATGCTTTTAGAAGATTTTGGGGGGCTGAAAGTTGGTGATTTTTTATGGTGGGAATGCTTCTTTTCAAGGCAGCACCTATATAGTATGCTCATGGGCCCCAGTTCTTTTATGTTATTCGGATTTGAGACCAGAGATGTTTCATAAGCATTCGCAAGAATTAGCAAACGTGACCCAGGGAGAGATTGCGAGATCTTTTCTGGCAAACCAAGCTTCTTTTTCCTTGCCAACATTGACATCTTCCAAAGTTGGCCCCAGTTCTTCAGCTCTCCTAATGTACTCAAGGTCAGTGTTTCTCTCCCTGAGGAGAAACCACTGCTGAGAGGCACAATCAGAGTCCATTTTATTTTGCCCCTTAGTTTATTGCCCTTTTACCTTCAAAAGCCCAGAGTAAGTTTATGAACGTGTTGATAAATATGATGAACGCATACTCGATTCTCACCTTGAGTTTCGAAGGAAGAATTCAACAGGTGGGATGAGGTGTATGAGGTCCACGCATAAATGAACCATCTGTAGCACTGCTGCCCAATAGAAATATAATAAAATGTCATTTTACCTTTTTTTTTTAGTAGCCATGCTAAAATAGTAAAAAGAAACTGGTATAATTAATTTTAATAATTTACTTGATTTAACCTAATATGTCTAAAATAATAGCATTTGGACATGTAATTAATATAAAAATTATTAATGAGATGTTTAATCTTTTTTCAATGTACTAGATCTTCAAAATCTAGTGAATTTTACGTTTACAGTACATCTCAGCTTGAACTCACCACATTTCAGGTGCTCAGTAGTGCTGTGAGGTTAATGGCTGCTGTATTGGACAGAGCGGATCTGAAGGAAATTGATAAAGAGGGAACTAATTTATATTGAACATTTCTATATGCAAGGCACTGTGGTAGCAAGGAATATACATTATGGCTAGCCTTCACAGCCACCCTTCGAGGTGACTATTATTTTAATTTTATGGAAGAATGAGGTGGCTATGAATTTATTGTTCAAACAGAAGCCCTTTTGGAGTGATGGGGCAGCTTTTATTAATCATCCAAGGACAATCATCGAGGACTGTCTCAGGCAAACCGGCATGAATAGGCAACTTAGATGGGGAAACGAGGTAGAATAAGTTAACTAACTTGCCCAAGGTCACACCTGGAAGCACGAGGTAAGATTTAAAGTCAGATCTGTTTGTCTCGAAAGCCCACGCCTGGAACGTGCTCCTGGCATTCCTTCTGGAATCCTCCCTTGATAGTTTGGTTAACCATTGTAAGTTGGAAGCATTGGTCTTGAAATCTGTTGGCAGCATGCTTCTCTACCAAGCAAAAAAGACTCAGCTTGTCTCTGTTCTTAGAAAGGTCCTTCTAAGGAAGCAGAACATACGCAGAGGCTGACTACGTACCCATCATTGTTAGATGTATATTAATTGCTACCACAATTAGTAGTTAGATGAGCAGCCAGCTTAGACTCCCTAGCTATGTCTATGTGGTGGTAGGTAGGGGGAGAGGGGTTGCAGATCTCTAGCAATTTTCTCTGCAGTGCTCTAATTTACTAAGTTGCTTTCCCTATTGGGAAACATATCATTGGAATCTGTACACAGACATGAAAGGGGGCCAGAAATGAAAACATTTTGTTTGACTTTCTCCAGCTCCCTTTAGGCCTCCAGAAAAATGGAACGTTGTCTCTTATGTAAATGACTGGGTTCTCTGATAATTGATTAGTGTTTTTTTATTTGCTTGTCTGTTCCTGACATGATCTGTTTCTCAGAAATGCATACATTGCTCCCTTTAAGTGACAGCTAGAATGAATGATTGCTGTAGAAAATCAGAACACAGCAGGAGAAAGGTTTGGGAACATTGCTAATAACAATAGCTATCATTTATTGAGAGTGTACTATGTGTCAGACCCTGCTTGGATTGCTTTATATCTATTATTTAATCTCAACAATGAGACGGTAAGATACATACCATAATTATCCTCTTCTTACAGATAAGGGAACACACTCAGAGATTTGTCCAGAATCACAAAGCTATTTAGTGTCAGAGCTTGGACTCAAACCTAGGTCTGGTTGATTACAAAGCACTTACATTAAATAAAAATCAAACCCACCTGCATTACTAAGACCATTACTTGGAAATAATCCGTATTGTACATTTGCCATGTTGTCCTATTAAACCTCTGTTGTCCTGAGAGTCCCTGAAAAATATGTTATTAGAAGATTGAATGAAAAAGGTGACTTCTTGGTTTGTATTTCCTGTAATGGCACAAGTTCTTGATAGATGTTCTGGAAATATTCTGGGTATTGATAAACACCTTTCTCTCCTGCGGGCCGAGTAGCATTTGGCTGCGTCTCAGCATGGCTGGCAATCTCATTTAGGAAAGATTAGGTCTTTTCTCTCTGTCTACTTCTTTCTAATTTTCCATACTTGGAAATTTTAGAGGTTGATAAGCAGTGCCATTTTTTTTCTCATTTACATTCTTCTAGTGAAAAGGTAAATCATTTAAGTTGTATGATTATACATATTTACCATGGAACGCAATAAGCTGTTACCAAGTAGAATTAAAAAATGTGGCCCAACATTTAAAAACAAAAAATTCTCTTGAATTTGCTCTTATGCTGCAGGAGGATGCCCAGGTGAAGCTACAGCGGCCTCTCTTTTCCTGTTCTGGAAGAGTACCTTATGGGACCCTCTGAAGCACAAAGGAGAGAGATTTGAGCAGAATGTCATAAACCAGGGTTATTGTTTCTATTAGACATATTTCAGAACTGCTTGTGACGTTAATATGAGTGGCTTGGTATCAAGTTTTATATTCTAATCGGCATTAAAAAAAAAATTGGTCTTTCCCTAAGGCTGAAACAGCCAAGATCTTATCTGTTCTTTGTGTTAATTGTTGATAATGGGCATAAGACACAATGGCAGACACTGACCAAACTCACAGATTGTCCCCGGATACAGAAGGTCTAGGTCTTCATCAGACTGTAAAAGTGAAGATTAGATCCACTGACAAGCAGCAGCTAGCAGGACGTTTCCAAGTTATGCTTCTAAACAGCACTAGGTGGGTCTGCAGAATGTTATTGCCGAGTACCCCCCTGGAAAATAAATGAAATAATCTTCCCCATGTTCAATCTTTGTAGGAACCTGAGGACTGGGGGGAAAAATAAAATAAAAATTGCATTTATAGGCCTGGAAAAAATAGGGGAGAATTATCTCCCTCATAAAACCAACTTCCAAACCTGAAATTGTATTTCTTCCAGACTAATATTTTACTTTATCTTTGATCATTATAAATTATTTTCTTTTATTTCTTTCTTTTTAAAGTCCTGGTTGAAAAAGTAGCTTGGCAGACTGTTCCACTGGAGCTCAAATGGAGTTACTTACTGAAAAATACTCAAAAGTAAAAATTCGAAAGTGCTTCCCACTACACTCATCTGAGCCCCCCAAGTTCACTGCATGTAACTGTCTGTGTAGAATTATGGGCAGAGTCAAGTAACCACCTCCTGGCTTCAGACTCAACTTTCCACATCTCTTAGTGCCAGATACGTTTGCTTACTAAGATTTTCGCTTGAATCATATTCTGTTTTTTTTTTTTTCTTTCTTTTTGGGTGATCCTAATTTGTGAGATAGTTGGAAAACTTTAGGGGAGGGGTCTGAGAAAAGCCCATGAGTATTGGGGGAGGGGGGGAAGGTGGTCAGGTCTTTAAGCCTTTCAGGTGTGGAGAGGTGATCTTTTCACAGTGGAATTACTGGAGACAGACATAAACCGCAAACGTCTTCCACAATAAGAATACATGGGTGTTATTATCATTGATAAAGGAGAATCATTTCAGCAATGGAAAATTAGAGTCTGCGAGGGTCCCAGTGGGCTCTTGTAAACATGACAACTCTTCCCAGAGACTGAAGCAGGGTTGGATTACCTTTTCCTCCCGTTTTCCTCAGTAGCTTTTCATGCCATACCTCTCTGAGGCATTGTAGCCTCAACTGGAACTCTAAGCAGGAAGCTTGGCGAGTCATCATTAGTAGCAACGATACTAATAAATAAATAAATAACAATAATAAAACAATCACTAACACTTAGGATTTTATGATTTACCAAACATTTTCTCATTAATTATCTCATCTGAGATAATGACCATTCTGTCACACCAGGCTGCTCTGGACACCTCTTTCAGGGCACTCCTTCCCAGATCAAAGGAGGAGCTTTCCCAGCCCCTGGGAGTGGTGGTGAAGTGAATCTCCAAGGGCATTAGCCTTGCCACCCAGGAGAACACAGGAGGGAAGAGGAAGGAATCAAAGGGTGAGCAGAGGATTTGATGCCATGATGTGGAGCCGCTTTGCTTCTTCCCCCATATATTTTTAACAGAACCCTTGGGACCTGGGGAGGTGGTTGGATGATCGCATGCTCTTTGAATGCTGTATTGTGTTTGAAACATAAAGCTTCTCCATAAAAAGTTTGTATTGTGAAATGTCAAGTTTTGGGCATGTATCATATTTGTCAAGTGAGGTTATGTAAGCTGAGCTTTCCAGCATGGCCTCCCCTTGTACAACGTTGGAGAAAAGTTTCACAGAGGAGAGCCCAAACCATCTGAAGCCGCATTGTTCTCAGTTTCCAAAGTTGTAAAAAAGAAAACCACCCTAAAAGAAATATTGGAAAAAAAAATTGACTGAATCCTAGAAAACATACTAAGACATATGGCAAGTTCTTATGTTTTGGGACTATCAGGAAGAGGGAGGATGAACGATCATATAATAAGTCCAGGTAGGGAATGGTCAATCTAGTCATGTGTCTTAAAGATGGAGTATCAGTTAATTAATTGCATTCTTCTTTCTAACCCCTGCCCCCCACACCCCAACCCTAAAGTCATTCAAGTATTTGTTGAATAAATAAATCTCCTAGCCAAAGCTTTGGTGGTGAATTAGGGAATGGAATAACTGGTGTAGAATCTTAAATTGAAAATAAAAATCCGGTAGTGATTTGGGGAGCAAGCACCTGTTGGCTGACTTGTGTTGAGCTGAATGAAAACGGGATTATTGAAAAGTGAGAAAAGTCACAGACAGGCTTCTGTAGGAGACCACCGTCTGTGTTTCCTCACCTGCCATGTGAAAATAAAATCAAGTTACTCTTGGTTGCATAGTTCCTGGAATTGCACAGAGTAGAGATGAGTTCCTTGGGTTGTTCCCTGGGCTAACTCCACTTGCCTCCACTGGCCAAAATGATCTGGGAACCACGTAAAAGGATGAGCTGCAATAGATCTTCTCTTTTTTTGTTTGTTTGGTTTTTTTTTAATTTTTTAAATTTTACATTGGAGTATAGTTGATTAACAATGTTGTGTTAGTTTCAGGTGTACAGCAAAGTGATTCAGTTATACATGTACATATATCTATTCTTTTTCAAATCCTTTTCCCATTTAGGTTATTACAGAATATTGAGCAACATTCCCTGTGCTCTACAGTAAGTCCTTGTTGGTTAACTATTTTAAATATAGCAGTGTGTCCATATCAATCCCAAACTCCCAATCTATCCCTTCCCCCGCCAACTCTTCCCCACTGGTAACCATTAAGCTCATTCTCTAAGTCTTTGAGTCTGAAATAATGCCTTCTGCAAACAACATGGATGGACCTGGAGATTACCATGCAAACTGAAGTAAGTCAGACAGAGAAAGACAAATATCATGTGATATCGCTTATATGCGGAATCTAAAAAAAGAAAGATACAAATGAACTTATTTACAAAATAGATCTTCTCTTTAATTGTAGTAACTCTTACTGCAGTTAACCCTTTCCTCAAATCTGACTCTATCTTGGGTCTGACCCTCCCAGGTACTAACCTGGCTGCTCATTCTCCTGTATCCATCCTTATTCTTTGGGCTTAACCACTGATAGGTGGCCTTCCTCCCATCTCCCATTCCCATTACACGCCCACCCCCACCCCAGGCTGCCCTTTTCCTATCTCTGGGTCTCACTAAGCTGAGTCTATCTCCTCCAGTGGGAACTTGAACTCCTCTATTCCAAATCCAAGAAGATTTCTGTCTCTTCGTCCCTTCCTTCCACTATAGTGGAAAAGAGAGGAAGAAAAGAAGGGAATCATCAATTTCTAGGTGTTAGGTAAAGAAAGTTACAATAAAAAACATCTCCTTTCTGGATGCAGTTTTTCAGTCTGTTTGTTTATTGCTTGAATAATAATAAACAAGGATTGGTTAATTAGCCATGATGACAGGACCATCTCATGTTTTTTGGGGCACTTAGTAAAAAATGAAGTTGGGCCCAATCTGTGAGACAGGAGAGAGTCAATATATTCAGTAAGAAATAGGCATGAGACAGATAAATACAAAAACCACAACAGTGAACACTGAGAAAGGTGGATTCGGGTTACTGCTGGTGGGTTGGAGCAAGATCAATAGTAATGAAACAATGCTCCACAGCAGATGACCAACTTGAGATATGTTTTAAAAGGAGTGGTGTGATTTGGCGAGTACCAGGTCTCGTGCACAACCTAAAAATCGATTCCACATTCTCAGTGCTTTTTACAGGGTGTTTGCACTAAAAGTGGTAGAGGGTATTTATTTTCGGGCAGAATTCAATTTAAAAGCAGGAATAATTGAAAACATCATTTTGAATGACGTGGTTCTAAAAACTGAATTAAAAACAATGTTGACAATCCTTCGGAGCCCTCCCTACTCCTTTACTGCAAGAGTAACTTTTGAGGCTAAAATTTCTTTTGTCATCTGAGACACTTTGTAATTCCTTTCAAAAGAGTGCAGATGTGTTGAGCTAAACCACGATTACCTTAAATTCCTAGGCCAATAAACCAATCGGTCAACAAGTTCTTGATTCTGCCTTCTAAATGCTTACAGTTAACTTGTACCACGATGAGGACACACCCATCAAGAAACGGACCCATGATGAACTTACTGAATATCTGGCTGCCCAGACATTCATGGTATCGGAGACACATAAGGACACTGCCTTATTCTCGTTCTAGAAAGGCCTTGTATTGCCCTAACCACTCTTCTTGGTGAGGGAAAATTTCTGGTAAAGTTTTGCCTCAGTGGATCTAGGACGTAAATTAAGTGGCTGCCTGTATTAATAATTTCTCCTCCTACTTCCTGACAAGCTTTAAGACAGTCCTGAAGTCCTTACCTAAATTCTGTCCCTTCTAAAAGGCCGAAAGCTGGAGTACTCATGAATCTTTCAAATACGCATCCGGTAAAGAAACCTCAGATTCAACTATGACCTCTTTTTCTCTTAGATTCACCCTGGCCAACTGAGTCCTGCTTGTACTCCTTGCTTATTGGCTCTTAAATTCATCTTTCTTTTCATCTGCACTGACATCTTGATCTTTTCTTACCTGGACACTCAAATTACCTTCAAAGGGGAGCCTTTCCTCTTTCAAATCCATTATCCACACTGCTGTCCAAGTTGAAAAGGTCAATCTGTTTAAAAGTCATCAAGGACTTCTTATCATCTTCAGAATGAATATGAGACTCTTCAGCAAAGAGTGCAAGATCCTTCATGGTCTTTTCCCAACTCTCAAGTCGAATTTGGTCATGTATCTTCATGTTCTCATTTATGAAGCCAGATGGCACTAAGGGGCTTGTCTTTCAAAGGGTCATGTCCTTGAACCTTTATGTCTTTAATTTAACCATTTCCCCTAAAATGCCTCTTCCTCAGTCCCCTGTCCATCTCGTCTATTTAATTACCCTTAATTGTCCTTTACTAATCAACTCAAGCCTGCCTTCCTCTGGGGCACCTCCCTGCACATCCCCGTGAAGAGTGAGCACTCATCTTCTATACTCTCCCCTTCGCAATGGTTTACCTACCACCTAGTATAACATTTTCATGCCGTTATTATTTGCTCATCTCTTATCTGTGTCTTCCTAAGCACTTTAACTGGCCTAAGCAGAGACACTGGGTCATGTCTGCCTCTTTATCCACAGTGCCTACCTGGCGCTTGACACAGTAATGTGTATTGTCAAGAATAACTAGATCATTTGCAGGGTGAGGCTTTGCCAGTTTCCATGAAAGAGGGAGTTTCCCCATGTTTACACCTTTTGCTGGAGGAACCCAAGCCTCCTCTGGCATTTGCTTTGGAGACAGGTCATGGGAGCCGGGGTTCTCATAATCCTACCCTTGTTTGAAAGTCTGGAGCCAGAGTTTAAAGTCCTGTCTTCAGCCCATAACGACCTTTGAATTTCCACAGACTTCAAAGATTTTCACTGAATATTACCAACTATTTGATTAGTGCTTTACAATTTTCAAAATAACATCTTTCCTAAATAATATCTCTCTTTCATTCTCTCTTCCAACATATGCAAGCAATTGAGCCGATATGTTTGTAATTCACATTTTGGAGATGACAAAGTGGGGGCTCAGAGAGTTATTTAACCTGCTCGAGGCCACACAGTTGGTAAATGAGGACATAGGGCCACTCAGCTGGGGCAATGTATTCATTTTCCATTGCTGTATAATGAATGGCCACAAACTGAGAAGCTTAAAATGACATATGTTTATTGTCTCATAGCTGGGTCAGAAGTCTACATATGGTTTAACTGAGTCCTCTGCTTAGGGTCTCATAAGGCTGAATTCAAGCTGTCAACTGAGCTGTGTTCTCCTTGGACCTTGGAGTTCCTTTCCAAGCTCATTCATGTTGTTGGCAGAATCCTTTTCCTTGTGGATATAGGAAATCTGGTCCCATTTTTCTTGCTTGCTGTCAGCTGAAGGTGGTTATCAGCAACTAGAAGCCACCTGCAGGTCCTAGCCATAAGGCTTTCTTAGTTCAAGGCGGTGAACTTCTTCAAAGCCAACTGGAGAATCTCTCTCTAGTCTTACAGTGGAATCTCACAGAATGTCATTTAATCATTGGAGTGATTATCACTTCCTATTCACAGGTCCTGCCCACTCTCACGGAAAGGGATTAGAGTACACTGAATATGTATACTGAGGGACAGGAACCTTGGGGGGCCATCTTAGACCTCTGCTTACTGCACACCCCATTTCATCATTACATTAAAATGTCAAGACTCCAAGGAACTGTCAGTATCCTAGTCATAGGGTATGCCACTAAAAGAATGCCATCTGCTCTGTGGTTTCAATTTGGACCATTTACACTGAAAGAAGAATCATTGTGTGTGCTGTGGGCAGTTTTTTCTTTTCTTTTCTTTTCTTTTTTTTTTTTTTGTTTCATTCTGGGTAAAGTAGAATTCATGACCTGTGAAGTGGACATAGTCAAAGACCATTTTAACTCTTCTGTGTCTAAGAATACCTCAATTGGATGTCCCAGACATCCAGTAAGAATTGATGTCCAGGAACAGGCAAAGATAGAACCTCATCTTTTCAGTTTTCTTGGTGCAGACTTTAGCTGAGGAGACGCAGGCGGTCACTGCAAGGCTGGCCCCTGGAATGGAGAACTCTGCTAGATTGTCAGTTAAGGGTGTTGATCCTAAATTGGGTGGTATCATCCAATGAGTCTGAGTTGGTTCCAGAGTCCTCTAAGTACGTAAGCTTTCCAGTTCTTTGGTCTTGTGTTCTGGATGGGAGTTAGCTGGCCATTTACCCATTTGCCTCTGGGCAATTTGTACCTTTGCTTTGTGGGTAAAAAGTGTCTATAGCTTGCTTTTCAGAGGTCACTTTTTTTAAGAGTCCCTCTCAGTGTATGTTGATGCCTTTGTTCTGGCCTGGTGAAGGGAAAGAGCAGTCGCATGGACCTTTGGGTGTGTTCACCTTGGTCTGACCCTATAGAAATCCATGAATATGGAATAGAGTGAAAGCTGTTTCTCTTTCTGGAGTTCAACTATAACACATCTTTGCTTACAAAAAGCCAGAGCAGCTATTGTTTAATTTCTTTCATTAGGAAACTCACCAAATGTTTGGCCCTAAATTCTCTACTCCTCCGAGCCAGCTGGAAAACACCACAAGTTGCAAGGCAACACTAGCCCACTAAATTAGTCACACAAGAAAATCTGTGTATGAAGTCTCTCTTGACACAATTCTTTCTATTTGTCCCTTTGATTCCACCTTGCTGTGATTTTATTTACTTTCTTAGAAAAATGGAGCCTTTTGAGAATCTGTTTTAGTGTATACCCACTGGGTCACACCAAGAGACACTGATACTAACATGCCGCATACCCAAGCATCCAATATCTACATGATACTGTGTCCAGTATGAAGGTTCCTCAGTACAATGAAGACCACACAGTGCAACTCTGGAAATCTGGGATTGGGCTGCTTCTGACCTAGTGTGTGTTATCACACTAAGCACCATCGACCAAGAAACAGCTTATTGAGAAAATCAAATGTGATTGGAAATAAGATAAGCAGCTAATATTTAATATTTATTATTTACTGACTCTGCTAGGGGATCTGTCCTGTGGTTTTTACACATGACTTTGTTTAAACCTCACAGCCTCTATGAAGCAAGGACTATTGTTTCCCAAATTTTGGGTTAAAAGTTGCTATTTGTATGACCTAAGGGAATAAGCTTTTGAAGTATGCACATGTACTGGAAAAGTCAAATACATTTCTGGTGTGATATTTATAAAATATTCTTTTCTACTCATTATAGAAGGCCTCTGAAGGTTTTATTAACTACATTGTTCACTGTGAGCTATAGAATCACTCCACAGTTGGCTGGAACATTCTGCTAATGAGTCCATTTTTAATTCCTAGGTCAATCAGTTAGTCTGGTTCTTTCCAAATGCATATAATGTTGTCCTGTTCTCAACCAAACATCAGAAGGATTTCCATAGTCACAGGTATGGCGAGTAGGGAGAGATTCAGAGTCTCTGGCTCATCATTTCTCAGAAGAATTCCTGCCAGGAATATCTGAACAGATGGTCATTCAACCTCCACTGAAATAACAGCATATAATAATCTATTTCATTAGAAAGTCCTTCTTTGTCTCAAACTGAAGTTTCCTCTTCTATAAAGCAGTCATGGATGTCTTTATAATCCTAGGTTTGCTTTTTGCTCTTCTATTATGAAATATTCTAAGGATAGACACCATTCCACCTGGCCCCCACCATGCTACCCATCCAGTTTCAATTGTCCAATGCATCCTTATCACTAAAAAAACATCTTAAACCTCAAGTTCCTCCCATGGCTTGCCAATGACAGCACTGTTCATATGAAGATGTGCACACTGCATCATGTAAGCCCCTTTTAAAAAATTTACAATAAAGGGATTTTTTACCATTTCACTTTGGTCTTTTGCAGTAAGTGAGTGGGATCTGTCTTGAAGCAAAATCCCACTCACTTACTGTGGAAACAAGGAGTGGAGTGTGTGTAGGGTGATGGGATCAGAGGTAGGGACATGGGTGGAGCATAACAGTGCCCACTAGGTGAAGTGTTGGAATCCAAGAGTTTAGGTATCTGTTACTTGGTTTGGAGGAAGTCTACTGAATCCCCACATTTTCACAAAACAAATGGCTATTTCCCAGTCACTGGGACAACAGCAAGATTGTTTCAACACATGAACCTACTGGGAAGTGCCTCCAGCCCCAGGGCTTCTTGTTTCCCTACAGAAGAGAGAAGAAAACTGGTAAATTCCATCCGGAGCTTCCCAAAGGTTACATTCAGGCATGCGTAGTAGCTGGGAGTGCCATGTGGTCATTTACATGGTATTTGTGTTCAGTTTGCAAGCATTGGGTTGTCAAAATATATTCCGTGTTAATTCTTGCCAACCCATCCTAACTGAGGAAAAACTCATGTTTCACAAGCATATAGCAGATGTGCAAGTGTGTGTGTGTGTGTGTGTGTGTGTGTGTGTGTGTGTGTGTGTGTGAAGGCCAGGGGGGCGGATGGTGGGTGGCAGATTGGAGGATGACGGGGATGGGTACACAAAAAGATGGGAGATTATAAGTGCTCACCAAAAGTCAAGAAAGAATTTTAGTGGACATAAAAATGGGTTAGGGAATAGATCTGGAATTTAGACCCCCTCTTCTACTGATCAGCTGAGAGATCTTTGAAAACCACTTTTCTTCTGAGTCGTAATTTCTCTAAGATTTCTCCAGTGCTAACCAGTTAGAGATAACAAGCTTTTTTGTGTGTTTGTTTGTTTGTTTTCTTTTCTGAATGAGCCACAAGGTCTTGGTAGTTCAGAAAATTCATACAACTTATCCCTCTCCCCAAACCCAAGGCATGGGGAATAGTGGCCTGAATTTAGGAAACTGTTAACTCCTCAACATTAGGAGAACTTTCTTATTTCTCACCTTCCTCAGTTTTCCTATTTCTTCTTGTTACTTTTAAGTTCCTTTTACCTGTCTTGCTTTTTCTGTCTTGACTCTCTGACATCATGGGGTCAACAGATACACTTGGCATTTGTGTGCAGGGTTATTGTGATAAAATTCACTAGAAAATTCATGTCTCCGTACTTTGCTTTCATTGAGGTTTATATGTTTTATTTCTAATCTAAGCTGCTTCCCTTTTTTGTTCTTCCCATAATTATAGAAGCATAAGTCAATGAGAAGCCATTCTGCCTTACCTTTTTGCATGTAAAATTTTTATATTAGAAGAAAATAATAAAGCATATCCAAGAGTAGCAGAGCTTCCAAGAGTGAAATCATCACCTCACCAAACAAAGCCAGTTGGGTGTGTTTGTGTTCATAGCACTTGTGCCTGTGAGTTTCTTCAGTTCGTGTGTGGGTGAAAGCTAAACAGACTTTTTACTACAGTTATTTATATATATTTAAAAATCCATCAAAATTTCACTGTACTAATAAACCCAAGGCAGACATACTATACAATTTGTGAGGTCATGAATAGCACTCTTTGAAAACTACATCTTGTTTTGCAGGCAGCCCGTGGTGGTCAAATTTGTCCATCTCTCATGTGTGAGAATAGTGCTTTAGATGGACCAAACCTTGATTTGAGGAAGAACAGACCAGCTCATTGGATGATTAATGTTCAGTCCCAGGAACGAGAGAATTCCAGCCCAAATGCATCACTTCATTACTTGCTGGATTGAAATTTTTAAAAAGGAGAGATCGTTTTGTCTGATAATATAATTGCCTTGCGTATACCAGGATATGAAGCCCCCAAGGAATCTGAGGAGTTAGACAAAGAAAATTATGAACCCCAGAGTATTAGGAATTTTATTGAACAAAGAATGTATGGCTCTTACCCATCTTTTGAGGACTAACGTATTGCTATGAAAATCCTTAAGTGTAGCAAGCAAGAGCCCCTATAAAATTTCCTAGTTGTTGGTTGTAGAACTTCAGAACCTAGGCTTAGACTGGCCCAGCACTAGGTCTTAATGTAGTGAATTCAGAGCTTCTTCACATACTCTCAATATACTGTCACGTATTTTTTTTAACATCTTCATTGGAGTGTAATTGCATTACAATGATGTGTTAGTTTCTGCTTTATAACAAAGTGAATCAGCTATACATATACATATATCCCCATATCTCCTCCCTCTCGTGTCTCCCTCCCACCCTTCCTATCCCACCCGCTAGGTGGTCACAAAGCACCGAGCTGATCTCCCTGTGCTATGCGGCTGCTTCCCACTAGCTATCTATTTTATAGTTGGTAGTGTATATATGTCCATGCCACTCTCTCACTTCGTTCCAGCTTACCCTTCCCCTTCCCCGTGTCCTCAAGTCCATTCTCTACATCTGTCTTTATTCCTGTCCTGCCCCTAAGTGTCCATCGACAGATGAATGGATAAAGAAGATGTGGCACATATATACAATGGAATATTACTCAGCCATAAAAATAAATGAAATTGAGCTATTTGTAGTGAGGTGGATGGACCTAGAGTCTGTCATACAAAGTGAAGTAAGTCAGAAAGAGAAAAACAAATACCGTATGCTAACACATATATTTGGAATCTTGTCATGTATTTTTAATTAATTGTTTGATATGCATGGATATTATCTTCTTGGCAAGGCTACAAGTTACTTGAGGGTGAGCAAAAGTTTTATTCTTCTCATTTCCCCAGTTTTAGCAGCTGTTGATTTGGCTGTCCCTGGGCACTGAGGATTTTGTTGCCAAAAAGTTGGGGCGTCTTCCCATACCTCTGAGAGTATATGCTAGCTAGGACCAGTAGCTGTTCTGAAGGCACTGGAAATCTCCTTGGAACAAAGAAGACAAGAGTAAAATAATGACTTCCCAGATAAGGTACCTTTATTCTGGTGGGCTCTGTATATTAAACAAAAACAAAACAAGGGAAAGGAAGGGAGAAAAGGAAAGAAAAGAAAAAGAAAAGAAATGCTTTAATGGCTGGGAAGGAGGTGACGCCTAGGCATTTTTCACTCTTCTATTTTCCTGAGAACCAGAGAGCATGATTTCTTTTAAAAGAATGTCTATCCCACTTGATTTCCCCCTATGCCTTGCCATTTTCCAGAAGTATACCTCCATCCAATGGAAAATGATAAACAAACTTTGGGGTTAAAAGTAGCTCTTTCTCTCTCTCCAAGAGGGAAGGGACCCCCTGGGAGACAACGTAAGCCTGCCCTGAAACCCACTTCTGCTCAGGACCTTGTCTGCCAGCAACTTGAATAATATTTGAAACTCAGCAATTTATATACAGAACAGACACCAGGAACTTTTTTTTTCTTTCTGAAAATAGCAAGTATTTGGAATAGAATTCCAGGCCCGAGTGTAAGCAGAACAGAAGCAATTAGATGCTGCCCAAGGAAAAAAGAGTATATTGGAAAGGAATGGCCTCCATGGACCCCACTGACCTTCTCCTGTTCCCTGGGTTTCTTACTTTCATATGAATAATGAGTGAATTTGAGACCACTATCCACCAGGGCATAGATCTTTCTGCTTTTTATGTTCTTCATTTGCTACTTCCATATGGTAGAGTAATTCTCCAAACATTTAGCCCTGGTATATTAACTGGCCATTCTGGGTGGGAAGGGAATGCTAGGCTTATAAAACAGCCGATAAAATAGTCTTGGACTGGCCTTAAACACAACCCACTCTTCCTAGATGGATATAAGGAAATGAGATTAGCTTGGTGCTGTCTAATTTAAAATCAAAGCTGGCCTCATCACTGAAGCTGGCTGTAGGATTCTGTAGATGTACGCATTACAGAACAGAGACCATGCTCATTATTAATCTGGGTGTAAGCTTTTCACATAATTTCTCACCCAGTAAAGAGTAGAACTGCCTTGATGTTCCCTCAAAGTGAGCTGGGTGAGACCCACAGGCTTCTGTGATTTAACAGCCCCAGAGCAAAGAGGTCAGTTTCCCAGGATACCCGACCCCTAGCAGAAGCCAACTCTACGACTATGACAGAATCAGATAAGATAGAAACAATCAGCCTTTCTCACTGTAATGAAACTGCCTAATGTCATGGGCAGAAATGATTGTCCTTATCATCCAAAAGCCTCTTCCAGTAAATTCGATTGATTGATATTTTCAGTCCTGTTAATGCCTCAAAATGGTAGGGCACTGATCTTTTCTACTGTTCCCCAGAAAATGAAAAATAGTGAGGCTGATATGTTGCCATACCGGTCAATTACCTCATGAAATAACTTTGGCATGGTAGTTTTCATGCCACCATGCAAACAGAATAAAGCCATCGGGGGCAGATATAATTTCCCTCCTTCAGGAAGTTGGTGTTGCCACTGTATTATCCAAATGCATTTAATTATTAAGGCTTTTTGGCTCACGACATGGGCTGAGGTTTAGGACAGAACAATCTACCTAGAGTCAGATTCCATCCTCCTGAAACTTAGTGTTGAAGTATTTTTATGCTATTTTATGAAGGGATTAACCTCTCCAAGGTTGGAATTTGCCTGCTTTGGCTAAACTAACAGTTCCAGAGGGTTTTTATAATTTACTGAAGGCTATCCTTGGAAACATGGAGAGCTATGTGCTGACAGTCCACGCTAGCTACTTACGTTTTAAAAGAGATCAGAATGGTTGAATGACTAGTCCAAAGCCATGGAATAAATCTACCTTTGAGATGATAAGAGAAACCAGGCTTTCCACGTTTTCACTTTTGTCAAATGCTGAACTGATTGGATAGAGCAGGAGGAGGTGGGACAAGAGGGTGGGGTGCAAAGAGGCGCCAGCAGGGCAGCAGGCTGTGCTTCGGATGGGGGAGCAGTAAAAGAGCTGAGTAGCAGGATCCCTCTAGGCTTTATACAAAAGGACAATCGAGGATTTCTCTGAAGGGCCCCAGAAAGAAATCTAAAATCTGTCTTGGGAATGGGCAGCCGAGAGATCATTTTGCATTCTTAAGTTGAAATAGTTAAGGACTATGTTGTGATATTGTATTTATAGTAATTGGGTGTGTCTCTTTCACGTTTTCATTTCCTCTGACTTATATCTTCCCCATCCTCCCTAAAGGACATTTAGGGTTCAGTGTAGGGTCTTAAGTCTGGTGCTCAAGATAGGCAGATTTCTCCTTTCCACTAAATTCTACCTGATTCGGGTTGGAACTGATAATCAAATGAATGTTTCATGTGCATTCATTTGAGGTGACTCTGTAAATGATAATGACTCAGGTTCAACCAAGCAGGAAGGAGGCTGTAAGATATTTCAGGCTTCTATGGATAAGAAATCAAACCAAGGAGATAATATTTTATATTTTATTTATTTTTATCCTTACAGTAAACACAAGGTTTCTGGATCAGAGGCAGACTGATTTATTTACTTATGCCCCATCTCCTCCTCAGGGTGATATGATAAAAGCAGTCATCACATGCACGTATGGAGGGAGAGGGTGACTAGAGTGCAGGAGAGGAACCTTGAAATTGTGAATCTTGGAGCTCATATAGGAGCAATTGTACAGGTGTCTTTATTCCCTCCTGAGAGAAGGACAGAAACTTTTGCTCCTTAATGTAAACAAATCTTCTCTGAGGAGAGAAGGGAAAGGTCCCAAGGGTGTTACAACCCTTTGGAATGTGAACAAATAGCTCCAGGGTAGATAAATCTGTAAATCTCTCCTGAGTAATGTATTATCTTTAACTTCCAAGTCTTGTTTGCTATTCACTCATCCTTTAACCCAGATTACTCAAAAAGCTTGAACATGCAGAAACATGAAGATTTTCACGTTGTTTTCTGACACTAGGGAACGCAACTAAGGAGCCAACAAGTGCCATAGATTTAAAGAGGCAAAAGCAGGAAGTCAGAGTCTGAAGGAACAGGACTGGTGGATGCTGATGCCAGGGGAAAGGTCATTTTCTCTTTCTGTCTGGTGGGTATGGGTGGCTCTGGGCCAGGGGATACTAATGAAGTTGGTGGCCTGTTGGAAAATATACTGCCCCAGACTGGGCAGATAAGGAGAATAGAATTCCATGGTAACTAGGTCCAGTGATGGTAGAGGTAGCCTGGTTAGTCAGTAGAAAGGCTATGGGATGACCAACTAAAAGGGAAGGGAAAGAGAAGTAGGATTTATTATAACAATGACATGCTAGGCACTGCATTATACGTATGTTCTCCTGTTTGATCACACACCCACAACCCTGTTTTGCTGATAAGAAAACTGAGGTCTATACTGATGAACAACCTTCAAAAGATATAGCGATAGATGGCAGAGCTAATATTCAAAGCCAAACTTGCTTGGATCCAAACTCCATGCTGGGTTTGAGTTCGTGCTCTGTCACATACAAGCTGTGTAATCTGAAACAAATCATTTAACCTATTTGAGCCTTAGTTGCCTCATCTGTGAAATATAAATAAATAAAATCATAAATTGTTCTGCTTTTTGTTAGGCGGCTTACAAAGCAGGCAATGCACTTGCAAACGTTTTATAAAGTAATATGCTCTACAAATTGTAGTTGTTTTTATTAGTAACAAAATCCTGTAAACTATTGTTATGATTTTAGCATTTTGGAAGTTAAATTGTTTCTAATGTTTCACCTTTATATTTCATGTTTCAATGAGCATTTTAGTTCATATTGCTTTTTTTCCTTCTCTTATTTAATTATTTTCTTATATGTGGACAAACCGAGATCCAGAGAGACGAAGGGATTGGCTACAATCCCACAGTAGGTTGGTTTTCCCACATTACTTGAAACCATACCCTGACCGTGGGATTAGACACTATTCTGTTTAGTAGAACTTGGGGAAGGTTCCTAAAAAGATTTCATCTGTGAGCTGGTGGCTTCACTTTAGCTATTGCTCTGTACCTCTAACTTCTAGGTAAATGGATAAGATCAACTGTATTTCAAAATTGGGGTGGACGAGTGTTATTTAGAATCACATTGGGATAAGGAGGAAGGGAATCCCTAAGGGGACTCCATCTGAACCAATGGAATAGTGATGCTGATCTTTGTCTTGCTGTCTTAATAGCCTTGGCTCTGGAGAAAAAAATTAATTCTTCAGTGATGCAGTTAAATTGACTGGGAAGTCCCAAGCGAGATGGGTGTGGAACATGCAAGGGAGTACTTTTCATAAATTAAAAAAGAGAGAGAGAATATTTCATCACATGGTGGGTTTTCTATTAGGCCCACTACATAATTTGTTTCAGCTCACTTTTCTGGCACCCAGTTGACTCTTCCTCCCCATCTCTAGGGGCTGGAAAGGATTACAGTTTCCAAAAAATCATGTGTACTCTCTTCAGAGCCATCCGAAGAACCCAGCAAAAAAGAAAAATCTGGAATGGTTCTTCTACTGATTTTAAATGACGAAGAAACTCAAAGTCTTCGAAGTGCTTAACTTCATCCGTGGTCTGAAATTAGGAGCCAGGGATATAATACTGCAAGGACTTATTTTCTTGTTTATGCAAGTAGATTTTGCAGGAGCAGATGGCAATGGGCAAGGCAGGTTCCTGATAGCATGCTGTGCATCTTCTATGTGTAAAAACCCATGAGACAGAGGCTAACCCCCTTCAACGTGTGTGTGAGTGTGTGTATGGGCTTTAAGGCTTTTAATATTTTTAAGTTTCTACTTAATTAGAATGTTATACATTATTACTGAAGCCCCGTATTCCAGCTACTTAAGAAAAAAACGAAAAGAAAGAAGTAGGTCTACTTACTTCTAGTTCTGTCAAAAAATATTTAACAAATAGTTGGAATATAATAGTGTTGATGGTAATGAAATCCACATTCCTTATCATGACTCACAAGAGTCTTGGTGATCTGGGCCCTGTTTGTCTCTGATGTCACCTACCATCACCTCCCTTCTTCCCTTCTCCTCACCTTCCACTGGCCTCTTCGCTGTTCCTCACACCCTCTGCTCTTCCCACCTTTGGAATTCTCTTCTCCATGTCTTTTTCTTGCTAACTAAGAAGGTCATTGTTCAATAGGGTCTTCTTTGGAGAGCTTCCCTGTCTATCTTATCAACTTGACCCAACTTCTCCCAGTTACTCTCTGTTCTGTTACCCTGCTTTATTTTCTTTCTAGTACCGACCATTCTGTGACCTTATTTTATGCATTTGTTTCATGCTTATTATCTCTCTCCTCTACCAGATGTTACTCCATGAGGGCAGGGCCCCTCTTTTACTCACTGCTATACCTACAGTGTTTAAAACAGTCCCTGATGCACAGTAGATGCACAAGAAATACGTGCTGAATAAATGAATAAGTAAAAAGAAAAGAGATAGGGAAAGGTTGAAGGAGAAACACATCAGAGCTATTTTCAGTGACATTATTTAATGACGACTTTACTGCACTGATGAAAACGGTTCTCTTTTAGCATGATTGATTTCTTTTCCTCTTGATTGCTAAGATAGTTGAATTAATTCCACCTCCACTTTTTT
Organism: Tursiops truncatus; assembly: GCF_011762595.2. Taxonomy (NCBI): domain Eukaryota; kingdom Metazoa; phylum Chordata; class Mammalia; order Artiodactyla; family Delphinidae; genus Tursiops; species Tursiops truncatus. The sequence goes on along the minus strand of NC_047034.1, from coordinate 17,604,700 downwards.
TTGCACCATTAGGCTGAACCAACCCAGGTTGAGAAGTGTTTCATTTTCCCTAAGAGAACCAGCCTGCTTTTTTTAAAAAAAAATTTATTGGAGTATAGTTGATTTACAATGTCGGGTTAGTTTCTGCTGTACAGCAAAGTGAGTCAGTTATACATTCCATATATCCACTTTTTTTTAAAGATTCTATTCCCATATAGGTCATTACAAAGTACTGAATTGAGTTCCCTGTGCTATTCAGTAGGTTCTTATTAATTACATATTCTATATATAGTAGTGTGTATATGTCAATCCCAATCTCCCAATTTATCCCTCCCCTGCATCCTTTCCCCCCTGGTAACCACAGGTTTGTTTTCTAAATCTGTGACTCAACTTCTGTTTTGTAAAAAGGTTCATTTGTACCACTTCTTTAAATTCCACATGTAAGCGATAGCATAGGATATTTGTCTTTCTCTGTCTGAGCCTGTTTTGTTTATAAATGTTGGTTTGTTTATTTCTTTTACAGTTTTACTTTTTATTAGATTTTATGTTTTTAAGTAAACTCCTTAATCTATCTTGGATATGTTTGTGTTGGCATCCAAAGTCAACATGTGTGTGGGTTTGGACATACAGGTTTGGGAGAAGTTGCTAAGGAGAGCTGAACCATTCTGCATAACAGCTGGGGTGTAGGGGCTCAGAGAAGGAGGGCAAGGTGAGTTGGAGAGGTGGCAGAAGGCAATGTGACTCTTTCCTAAGCTCTTTGCCATGACCCTCAAATTTCAGCAGAGCCTACTTAGGCTTATGGAAGTTTGTGTGAAAATGGAGAAACTTAAATGTTTATATCTGTTTCAACGTTATATGAAAGAGAAGCACCAAAACATGCCTAGAAAAAGAGATGTGACTAGGTGAACATATATCCCTGGGAATCTGCAAAAATCTCTAGATGCATTGGGACTTCCACAGGGCATAGAATGAGCGTCTCAAACCGTATGATCTATGGTTTAAGGGCCACGTGAGCTACGTATCTATGAGTGTAGGTCAACACAAAACAACCAGAGGAGACTAAAGCTTATGCTATCACTTCAGTAGCTCCAAGTACCATCTTTAGAACCGAACAGGTAAAGAGGTTGCTGCCCAGGCTCTGTGAGGTACAGTATGTGCTTACTGGTGGATCCTGTTGTCTTAGCGTGATCGGATAGAACTTAAAAGGAGGCTGACATCTGGTCTGACTTGCTTTCTGCTTTTGTACTCTAACTCTGGGAAGTGTGTTTGCTCTTCACTACCTGCCTGGAGAATTCAGATCTATTCTCTGTGGCATAGCAGGCCGTAGTCCCCAACACCAGCTGCTGGATCCAGCTCAGTTTCCTCAGTCTGGATCATGGACACCCATCTCCCTCATGAATTATATCATCTGCTTTGGTTTCTGTTATCAGGTCCCCTGGATCTTGTTACAGACTGAATTGTGTCCCTCAGATTCATGTGTTGAAGGCCCAGCCCCCAGCGCGGCTTCATTTGGAGGTAGGAACTTTGTGAAATTGAGTTAATTGAGGTTCTGAGGGGGGACCCTAATCCGATAGAACTGGTGTTCGTATAAGAAGAAGGTGAGACACCAGAGCTCTCTGTCTCTGCAGGCACGTGCGCAAAGGAAAGGCCCTGTGAGGAAATAGCGAGAAGGCCATTCCTTCCTATAAGACAGAAAGAGAACTCACACCAGGAACCAAACTGGCTGGCACCTTGATCTGCGACTTCCAGCCCCCAGAACCATGAGAACATAGACTTCTGTTGTTTAAGCCACTCAGTCTGTGGTATTTGACATGGCAGCCTGAGTTGACTAACACAGGCCTTTTCTAGTAGGGCCCTTTATTTCGTTTATTTTATTTTATTTTTTTTTACTCCAACAGACAACATTTCCAGATCTCAACTTCTTTTCTTCCTCATCTGCCACCGTTCCTTCCTGATGGGTAGCTCTTCTCATCTCAGCGTTGCTACCTGTTCTGCCTGTTTTCACTGCTCTGCCTTTGTCCACAGACTAAAAGGGTGCTAGGACATGAGCCCATTGTTAGAGCTTGCTTTTCATCTTAGTATTTCTAGTGATGAGGAAACCTGTATTCTAAGCAGGTACTGCCACATCACATGACAATGAGTAAAGGAACAAAAGAAGGGGAAGAATCTAAGGTTATTGAGTGCCCACCGTGTTCCTGATTACCCCCGTTTTACAGACAAGGAAACTGAGGCTCAGAGAAGTTAAGGTCCCATGGCTTACTGGTGGCAGCTCTAGGATTCAAACTCAGATATGCTTTACTCCTGCTCTCTGTTTTGTCTTTTGTACTACATTGCCCCAAATCTTTTAATCACGCCATACAACCTCTCTAAAGTCTTAGTTTCTCACCTTGAAAATGAGGAGAGTTGGACGGGATGGAGGCTATGTAAACTCCCTTCTAATTCTAAAACTTATAAATATAGAGACTCCAGCTCCTAACTGTCTGTGGTTGATCATTTCCTAATGACCACAGGTCTTCTCCATACTAGTCAGAGCGGAGCACAGGAAGCAAAACCACTCTGGCTATTGTAGACAGAAAGCGATTTAAAATTAGTAGAAGGACTGAAGGACTGGGGGTCAAGGGCCCAGCACAGGACTATTCATGGTTATGGCCAAGGCATCAGGAAGCTGGCTGCTGTTACACCACTGTGGTCCCTTCTGCTGCCACAGTAACTGCCTCTTGATACCCAGGAGACTTGATATCCAACACTGGACTCCTGCCTATGCCAGCAAAAAGGCCTTTTAAGAGTTACATCTCTATGACCTGGTTTGCCAGCACGACATTGGCACGAAAATAGCCTCCTTTACTTATCTCTAAATCTCAGACCAATGCAGGCATCTAAATGTATTTAGATACAAGAGAACCTGATTTTTATCCCCAACGTCCGTTGCTAAGGAGTCTGGAAAGTGTAGATTTCAGTTCACTAACCTCTGCAGAACAAAGAGGGTTGAATGGAGACTGAGAAAACAAAACCACAGTGCCCAGCACACTCTCTTGACTTGTAAATGTCATCTGCCTTTCTACCGCTCAGCCTGCAGCAGCCCATCTCTCTGGTTCACTGTAGGACACCTGTCCTATTGATCTCTACAAAGTTAATTTAGTGGAGAGGGTTTTATTTTCCCTGAAGAAGTAACATGTTGCCTGATTGATGAACAGAAAACTTAGGTATTAGGAAAGGTGTGGTAACCTCACAGTGTCACCAGAGTAGCAGAAAACATGTTTGGAGTATGATCGTTCATAGGTATGGTTTGTAAAATTCATGTTTTTCCCTTTGGAGTGACCTTAGAGATATAAAAAGCTCAGTGGAAGCTACCTTTACTGAGGAGGAAAATCTGAAGGTAGTTTTCCTCCTTGCAACTTGGAATTCAGAAATATGCCATTCTGATGTAGGCACGAGGGAAATATTCTAGTGCATGGTTGCTCTGTCCTCCCTGAAAAAAAAAAAATGCTGATTCTGCAGTTGAGTGTGGCCTGAAAAACCTTGTCCATGTGGAAGACACAAGCCTATAGTGCTTAACCGCTTTTCCCTTTGCACAGCCTTATTCTGCAGGAGGCCACAAGTACAGCATGTTAACTCAGACTTTTCAAAACCATGAAACCACTGAATATCTCAGTATCCGCGTGTGGACTCTCATTTGCCTACTCTGTGTTAACAGAGAAACATTTGGTTTTAAACAAGACTTTATTTAAGGGGAAAAAGTGTATAGGATTACATTTGAAAATGTAATTACTGAAAAGATAAACCATATGTTGTAAGTCTTTGTTTTACCTCCTTCGCACTGAGGCCCGCCTTAAAGAGTTCATTTGGAGGTGTATGGAAATTCTAATTCTTCTGGAACCAAGCTGGAGGAGCGAAACGTAGCTTACTCACAGTCATGTGTGTTTACATTTTGAGGTAGTTCCTGCCAAAGAATCTTATAGTCCAGTGATATAGTCTTACTGAAAAAGAGCACAGAATATTGGCTCAGAGATATAGAGCCTGAGGGGGCCACACCTGCCTTCTAACTCTTCCCACTGCCACCTCCCCAGGACAGTGGCTAAAGGGAGGCTGGGACAAGGATATTGAGACTAGGGGCTGCAGGTGGGAGGTATGGTGTGAATGGATAAAGAATGAAAATTGTGTCTCCTGGTTCCTCTTACGTTAAGTTGAGCGGGTCATGTCCATGCCACATTACAACTAGGAACAAAGGGTAAATAGCCAAACTGGGCCCTCACCAATGCTAAAATCCATCATAGGTCAGTCCAAATCTTTTACAGAGGTTAATTCTGACTCTTGGTAAGCAGAATTAGTAACCCTCTCTCAAAGGAAAAAAAAAAAAAAAAAAAAAGGCTAACCCTGATGCCTATTTCTGCCTGTTGTGATGTTACCTAAGTTAATTTCGATACGCACTACTCTTGGGTTGTTTTTGGTAGGTGAAGGCAATAACGCAAAATGTTTGAGGTTGATAGATTCCTGCTACAAGGTTATAATGAAAGCAAGCTTCTGACAAATTTCATCACAGATACAGACATTTTAAAACAAACTTTTATGAGCAAGCAAGCACAATATAATATGTTCTGTGAGTTCAATGTGGTCAAGTTCTCTCTTCTTTTAGTTACTCTGACCAATGCCTTGCAAGAAACTTTAGCTCAAGGAAAACTAGACAGTATTTTGGAAGCAGCCTTCCGTTACCTGTTTTGCAGCAACCAGAAATCCTTGTAAACCAGTGGTTGGAGATAAGCCTATTGAAAGGAAAATTGTGGAAGACTTTTAGAGAGTCCAAAAGATTACTGGGTGTTTTAGTAGAGAACTAGGTTGTTTAGAGCATACTCTTTTTTGGTTATTTGATTCTATGGGGTTTCTGCCTTTCATTGTCTTTGATCTATTTTACAATTCTGTAGATCTAAGTCAACCTGTAGAAAAGTGAATAGTAATACAAATAATTCTTGTCTATATACGTGCAAATACATTCTCTCTAGTGCAGATTCAATTGACTTACCTTTTCTATAGTAGAAGAAGCCAATTTTGTACCCATAAAGAAAATTTATTTCAGTATAACCAATGGACTTACATATTTGTCTGGTCTTTGAGGTTTCCTTTGAACAAATTGCAACTTCTTTTCTGATTTTCTCACTAATTAATGAGTCAAATAAAATCTTTGATACATGTCCATTTTATATCATAGAGTCATGATTTTAACTATTTAAAAGAAATGTATCCCTATCACTATCCCTGTCGGCTTGCTAGATTCACCAGAGAATGAGTGAATTAAAATATTTTATCCAATTTCTAATGTACACAGCTTAAATAACTTTAATTTAATAAAATATTTCACCCAATCTATATATCTCAAATATATTTAAATTTCACTAATAAGCACCCAGTTGTAACATTCATTAATCTAAATAATGACTCTGAGAATCTGATATGTATTGTGTTAATTAACAAAGTCTCAGGGGTTGATCAAGATATGAATAATAGAAGTGCTTTTAATAGACACATGTGGCCTTTCTGATATGATACTAATTGGTTTTTTCCAGAGTGCAGATTTTCAGTCGAAGGAAGTGACTGTCCTTAGAACTGAAGCTTAAATTACATGGCATATTTACAGTATCATAATGCCTATACTGAAGTATTTTAAAATAAGCTACAAACACCATAACACTGCCCTTTAAAGACATTAAGAAAAACCCTCAAAGTGGAAAGTTTCGCATTCTATAGCACATTAGTTCATGTAATCTTTAAACACAAAGTAATTTGGCACTTACGTTGTTAGCAAATGAAAAGTTGATGAAATTTCATTTGGGTTGAAATGAATCCTGACAACTTGAGTATCATATAGCTATTCACAGAAATCTGCAGAAAAAAGTGTGTATATTGAACTTCAATATCAGTATGTATTTTTTGAAGAGGGAAAAGAAAGAATTATACAAAGTAGGTAGTAATTTACATATAATAACAGTGCTTCGTATTTATATATACCACTGTTAACCATTTCAAAGTGAATTTGTGACCCAATAAGAGCTAAGCAGTAGAATTTCAAGCCAATTCAGCAATATGGATAAGCAGTTCCTTCTCCAATGGAACATCTATAATGGGGGAAGGAAACATTTAAAGGAAGGACATTTGAGTAATGGGGGAGAGTACTCAGCTCAGAAAATGTTTTCTAGTCACCTAAAGCCACAGAGTAACTCATCTGAATACTAGGAGCGTTTCCTACTTAAAGTCATAGGACAGAATCCATTTGAGTTTGAGAGGAACCTCATTTCTTACAGGTTTCATGTTGTATGGGATTGTGCAATAAAATATAAGAAACAGGAGTAACAGTTGCAAAAGCAGTAAATGTTCTGTTGCAAATCTTAGGGCAGTTGAAGCCAAAATCCTGTATTTTAAGATGGAAACCTGGAACAGTTGCAGGGAATTGAGGACTGAGTGCTCTATGAGGGAAGCAATCAGACCAGCTTGATTCAATGAGAATTGTAGCCACATACAATTTGGATTGGAGACAGTATCGAGACAACAGAAACAGGAAATGGGGCGAAAATATTTCTCTTGACAGCTTGGCTAAGGGGCTCACTAATACCCTAGAGAAGGGATTTGATTAATTTCCACCAGAACTACATTGTTCTTATATCTGCAAGTGATTTGCAATTTGCTGTACACTTTTATGCTTGAGCTGTTAAAAGCTCATGTTATTCCAGGGTATAGTTTTAGTTTATATAAATTTCAAAAAAGTAGTAAAGTTAAAGAAATAAAATCTTAAGTTAAAGTAAATCTCCTTAGGTTATGTTAAGAAGCATTTAAATCAGGAGAACTGAATGGACAATTATAGTTCCTATTTTCATAGATCTATTAAGTATCCTTTATAAAAACTGATTAGAGCAAGGCTGTTTCATTGGATCCGTCGCCTCTTGTTTCCACCATATTGTTTTTTCACCTCTGTCCTTTTGCAATTGCCAACTGAAGAGTGTTGCTCACCATCTGGCTCTACAAGGATTGAGTCATTAGCCACTGCAGTCCCTGACCTTCAGCTTACCCTGAAAGGAGTTCAGGACTGAGATCAGGAATGAGACACTCTGTGCTCTGGGAAGACTGGCAGAACAGGCCTTCAGATAGTTTTTCAGGAGAAAATTTTATGAAGCCAATTTCTTGCATCTTCCCATACTTAGAAATGCACTACAATCATTAACTAAGATATCTGTTTCTCATGACTAGCAGCAACTGTCTACCGATATGTGTGCTGGATTGCACGTTTTTTCAAAATCACACCCATGCTGACCTGCCTCCCACCTCTTTGGAGCAGTTTCTCTGAGCTAGCTGAAAGGCTGTCTCCTGGGCTACAGTCCTCAGTAAGTCCCCAGATTAAACCAAAACTCACAGCTCTCAGGTTGTGCATTTTTATTTCAGCCATCACTATGATCCCCCCTTTAGGAGTCACATTCTCCACTCTAGCAGCACCCCTCTCCCAACCCCCTAACCCCCAAACACCAGGTTCACTTCTGCTCATCCTTCCACACTGGGCTTACCGTTCAATTCTTGCTGGAAGCCTTCACTGACCCACACTGTATGCTACCCTGTGCATAAGCCTATGATGGTATTGCCACAGTTTATTTAGTGTTTCTGTCTCTATCCTCCCAACTGTGAACTCTCTGTGGGCAAGAGCTGTGTCTTATCCATCTCCACATCCTTAACAGCTTGAACCATGTGTCAAGCACACAGTAAATGTTCGACAAACACTGAGGGGAAGATTGAAGGGGTGAACTGTAATTTCGTGTTAATTTAACTCAACACTTTCGTATTACATAATAGAAAACAAAGACCCAACTTCCTTTTCTGGCCTTGTTTCAGACAGGATGATCTTCTACAAAACACTTCTAAAAGGCATGTAAAATGTCATCAACATTATCTCCAATGCACAGAGTAGCTGTGATTACCAGGGACTAACTTTAAGTGGATGTTTGAAACCGGAAGGTGAAGGATCACTGGGTTTGCTGAACACTTCTTCACCTAAATGCTGGTTTTAGATCAGGTGGGAAGAGAACTCAGCGCAAGGTCGGTGGGTGGGTGGGGGGGGTGGTGAGGGGAGGAGGGGAGGGAGGGGAGGCAATTAGGATGTTTGAAAGGCCACACCCTTATGAAAATATGGACTGGGAAAAAAATCCTCATGAAAAGGGAATGATAAAGAAACTTGTCTTTTTCCGTTAGGGTTCTGGGTAGCAAAACAAATTTCCTGACGATGTTTAACACAGATCCGCCATCATATGGGTTTTGACTGATCAGCAAAATCCCAAGCTAAGGTATTAATATGATGGCCCACCAGCATCCTGGGGTGTCTGACAGAAACATGTAAATTCCCACTGGAGGGGCAGATTTCAACCCTGATGCATAGGCTTGTCAGAGATACATACAGGCTAAACAGGAACACGCTAATCAAAGTTTATATAACACACAAAGAAACAAATATGCAGGAGGCCGACTTGTTGGATAAATAACATATAATGAGTATGCTTAAAATGTTTAAAGAAAAATGAGCCCCACTTTGGTTAAACAGGACTCAGCAAATTTGTGGCAAAAATCTGAACTCTATTATATCCAAGGCTGGCTACATAATTTGCATGGTCCAGTGCAAAATGAAAATGCAGGGCTCCTTGTTCAAAAAAGGAGGAAAAAAGTGTTATTAAAAGCACTAAAGTAAAAAGTTTTTTCTTTAAAAACATTCCGTTACTTGTAAAACATAATAGGGATAATAATGTTGCCTGAGTAACAACATAAACTTACAAATTGCGATAATATGTTGGCTTCATAATTTTAAATAAATAACAATACTTTATTAATGTGATATCTTGATTAATCATAAAGTTTTTCTGACTCAATCTTCTACAAATTTATTAGGTCATCGAAATTTATACTTTTAGAAATTTTATTTTCAATCAATGTAATTGAAAGCAGGGTCAGTTCTCTTGGCAGTTGTAAGATTGCAAATAATTCTTGAATATTCAGTTTTAAGAAGAATTTTTCTGTGGATGCAGCTGTTACTGGAGCTGTTAATAGTATTTTATAGACTGACAACATTGGAATAAATCATCTAGAGCTGATGATTTTTATAGAACAATTTTTTAGAAAAGATTTAACTTTTTATACACATCATATAAGTCTGAATTTAATTTTCAATGTAAATGTACACAATGGCATTTTATTGTTTTCTCTGACATTTCCTGTAACTTGCAGAGGTCATATAGAAAAAACAAAGGTGGCTTCAAGATTTATATACAATTCAGAACATTTTTTTATACATCATATTATAATATATTCAATTACAAAGGAAAAATGATTTTAAAATCGTCTGCCTTGTTAATAGCTAGTTATCTGAAGCTTCATGTGAGAATAATGTTCTTTTTTGTTGACTGTAACAATCTTTAATTCCTGTATCTGAGTTTGTGGAGATTTGCTTTGCAATGCCGTAGAAGTTTTCAAAACCAGAGATTCTAAATCCTTTAAAGAATTTTAATAATAAATGAGTATATGGTTTATTGCAATGTCTGTGTGCACAGTCTTATTCTGTAATAATTTTCTGACAAAGTTTACTGCTTGAGCTGAGGTATTTCCTGTTCCAGGGCTCAGACTGGAGAATTAGTTTTGGTACGGATGCTGTAAGGACGGGATCTGGGAATGAATGGGCAAGCTGACTTCTCACCTCTGGTCTTGGTCCTGCCACTGTGCACAGTCCCTGCTCTCTCCCTCCGCCATGGCCATGGCTGCTGCTGCCCCAATTGATGCTTTTGCCCCATACTCACTGTACCAGAGGACCCAAGTCTGTACATACGTGTGCTGACACCTGGCGTATCCGCTCTGCTCGTGCTTCATTCCCCCATCCAACTTCACTTACAAAGCACAACCTCAAAGATAAAATTATTTAGGATTTCAAGTCAGTGACAGGGAAGCATTAGACGTTTAGCCCTTCTGAGAGCAGGGCCCTATGCAGCTGCACTGGTTATCCTCCCATAAACCTTGCCCTGATTGCATAACTTCATTTTATTCTCCCTACCACCTTTTAAAGCAGCTAGAGCAAATCTATTCTCCAGTGAATACTGGAAAATCAGTGTTGAGAATATAATTACTGGTCTATGTTCAAACAAAGTAGTAACAAAAACAAGCATAGAACCTGGACCATTTGACTTTAAGCTTGAGGTTGTTTTAGATTGTTTAGGCTATATTTCCACAGTCATGCCAAGGGGAAGGAGGCTGGGGGAGGGATGGATTGGGAGTTTGGGATGAGCAGATGCAAACTATTACATAGAGGATGGATAAACAACAAGGTCCTTCTGTGTAGCACAGGGAATATATTCCATATCCTGTGACAAACCATAATGGAAAAGAATAGGAAAAAGAATATATATATATATAACTGAAACCCTTTGATGTACAGCAGGAATTAACACAACATTGTAAACCAACTATACTTCAATAAAATAAAAATTTTAAAAAGTACCCAAATTTCCTTAGCTAAAAATTTTGATGTTTAGCAACGCTCCCCTTCGTCTAATACTAATTCTATCAGTGAGAACTGGAAAAACTTAGGCATACTAGGGATTCAACTTAACCTTACATGTAGCCCTGAAAAATCCCTTAGTATACTATGCATATGATGAAACTCAAAGGATAATTTATTGTTCTCTCTGATGAGCTTGCTTTACACAGAAAGTCAATAGTAGTAGGAAAAACTTTCCAAAACGAATGTGTGTATCTGTGTAGTTGTGGGTGTGCCTGTACCACTCTGTGAATAGGTAATCACTCACTCCGATTAGATAACACTTTCTGATATTTCTGTATGTTTCATATGGTCTTTATGTGCACATGGAATGATCCAGTATGTTGACTGGTAAATATTAACAACATATTTCTGAGGCTGGTCCACAACCAGTTTCTAAGGAGATTAATCCTTCAGTCCTTCTACTGGATCCCTCCCCAGTCTTTGCAATTTCCATCACTGCCTGAAACTCACTGAATCTGGAGTCGAGACCAAGGGAAAGTTTACAGGAGAAATTTTGGATTTTATTCTTCATGATGATTTGAAAGAAAGGTACATTAAAAATGGCCTTTGAGAAGCTGGATGATTGAAATGCTATTCTAACGGCACTGCTGGAGGCTTTGGACATAGCTAAGTAAAGCCAGTTGGATGAAGGGTAAACTAAACTCATTCTTTCCAATGTCTTGTCTATCAGGAAAGAAAACATAAGGGCTACGTCTTCACTTTTAATATGATATGATAAACACAGGAAAGGGAACAGCATTCATTGTGTTTAATATTCCATGAAGGTATTTTAGCAAGGCAATATTTTATTGTCTGAGAATATAACAAATGTCTATGTCATTTCCCAGGAATGAAACATGTCAAGAAATGATCATGGCTTGGGAAAGTGGAGTTTAAAGAGCATGCTTTTGCTAATAAATCATAGAATGTAACATAATATGGTGTGACTATGTTAAACAAATAATTATATCTACAAATGGAATCTGAGCCACAAGGGAAACATACACTATTTTGCTTTGCTTTGGACTCCACCCCACACTCACACAAGCATACACGCTCACGGTGCACACACGTCTCTCGCACATACGCCATATCATACTTAAAGATCAGGGGTGTATTGCCTGATGGCCCGGAGAATAGAGACTAGTGGAAGCACAGTTGATTTTGGTGACCTCTGCCCCATTCTCCTCCTCTGAGTCTCCATGTCTATGCCACTCCAGTGATGGAATGTAGAGGAATTCTGTATCCTGAGCCTGCTTTACTTAAAACCTAGAATAGAGTAGGAGTTGCTAAAACTGACTATGCAGTTGACATGAATATAAAAAGCCCCAGCTCCCTTCTATCCCCCAAACACCAACTTTCCTACTTGGAATCTTCAGGCTTGGTATTTCCACGCTCATTCCAAATTTTGCCACTTCCCTGCTTTCCTCCCATCCCCTTATATCTGAGGGGAGGTAAGCCCCATAGTGGTTTTTTACACAGTAAGTAAGTACACAATAAACGTGTATCGTGTAAATACATGGATATGTTTTTCTGAAAAGCAGATGAATTCTTTCTTTTTACTCTCTCTACCTTTTGAAAAGAAACTGAAGCAGATACCCAGAGGTCTCTGAATAGATTCAGTTATTCTTGATTTTCTTCTGAACTTCTGAGGCACCAGATCATTCATTCTGATGTCTTCGTGATCATTCATTCTGATGTCTTCATGTCCTCAGAGATCGAGTCTACCGGCTTTAAAGTCTGAGCAAGCTGGGTAGGGGTGTGTGTGTGTGTGTGTGTGTGTGTGTGTATGGGCTGGTGGGGGGGCAGGAGCCATTCTCAGCAAGTCTGACAGAATTTTCTAAATGTTATTACTGTTGGCAAAGTCTTATCTTAGATAAGGTGGTAAATTAGTAAACTACCATGGAAAAGTATGATTTTATAAAATTAGATGGGGTATAAAGAAACACAATTAATTCCAGGCCCTCAGGCAAGAGAGATGAAGTAACTGGAGTCTTTGTTCTTTCAGATTATCAGATATACCATCTTTTCTTCTGAGTAATAGCAGGCACTCTCTAGCTGTCAGTGGAAATGCCAGGTATGCACTTGCAATGTGGACGAGGCCACCCTAGGATTACACTTTGTGGTCTTTAGGGAGAAAAAGAGTGAATCACCCTCCAGGGGTCTGTTTTCTCCCATTAACCCTAAACCCCAATGTCACTATTACATCTTAAAAGTAACGAAAGATTGGTTACCAGCTCCAAATCAGCCAGTAAGATCCACAATGAAACACCCAGAAAGCCCCGTCGATATGAAAATACACTTTAGGCTCATGAAGTGTCTTGAATTTTAAGGGATGGTGCTGGAAAGAGTTTAGAGAGATGCAGATTGAGAAAAGTCCTCTTTCTATTTGCACAGAGCCTCAGGCTGAGAAGTAAAGAGGGAAAAAACAAATATGTTAGAACAGGGTACAGAGGTGTACCAACTAACGCCACACTCCATGGGCCAACACTGTGTGAGGACATCAAGGGAGCTAGTCTACAGACCATGGAAGATCTACCCTCCTTTTGCTATTGGATCTCAGCTCTCTTTGCATCTTCTGAGAGGGGAGTTCCAAGTTCTTTCAACAATCAGTCTCTGAAGTGCTGTGCAGCTGGGCAGTACCACCTCAAGCAGATACTTTAGATCACACAGATTTTCACTCTTCACCAAACAAGTTAAAAATGTAATGGAATTAAGAGTTAAAAGGGATGGGACTTAGAGGTGAAACATAGTTCAACTTCTCATACAGTGTTATGTAAAGTCCCCTTTACAGTAATTTGGTAGAAAATGTCCTCAGAGGCACTTGTTAAGAAGAAAAATTTTTAAATGTGAGAAAAGAGACATAATCATCACTGGAAAAATGACTTTATCTTTAGGCAGAGCCTTTCTGCTGAGAGGGAAGATCTACAGCTATCCTAACCTAATTCATAATGTATGTGGGAGTCACCAATATGATACCTCAAAAATGGCCTTCACACACATCAGCCAACAGTTTACTCATTTAAGAAATATTTATTGAGTACTTACAGTATGCCAGATAGCATTCTGAGCACTGGGGATGTAGCACTATGCTCCTCTCAAGGGGCAAACATGAGATAAATGAGTAAACATTGGTTAGAGGTAGCTATTTTAGTGTGAGTGATGAGGGAAAGCCTTTCTGAGAAGGAGACCTTGACTGAATTCCAAGAACAAGACAGTCATGTGAAGATCTGGGAAAATGACATTCTGGGCAAAGGAAGAGCCCACTTGGAGATGCTGAGGCAGAAACGGGTTTGGTGTGTTTAAGGCACAGCGTGAAGGGCAGAGTGGTAAAAGGGAGTGAACGACAGAGAGAGTGGACCAGATCAGATCAGGCCTCACAGGCTATAGTTAGAATTTTGAATTTGATTTTAATTGCAATGGGAAACCCTTGGAGGATGATAATCAGGGGGATTATGTGATTTTATGTTGTAAAGATATCAATCTTACTGCTCTGTGAATAAGAGATTACAGGGGCAAGAGACGATTACAGGGAGACGAGCTAAGAATATTCAAGTGGTTCATGTTATAAATATCCGGGTCCTAGATTACACAAGCAATAATAGGAAACACTTATAAAACGTTTACCATATGCCAAGCACTGTTCCAAGCATTTTAAGTATAGCAACTCACTGACTCCTCATAACAGCCCTACCGCAATTCCATTTCACAGGTGAGATAACTGAGGTCCAGGAGTTTTGAGGGGCTTGGCCACAGCAGTTAAGTGGAAGAGCTGGAATTCAAATACAGATAGTCTGGCTTCAGAATCTGTGCTCTCAACTGCCCCTCAATTATGGTAGAAACCATAGAAACGGAGAAACACGAATTAGCGTATTAGTTTCCTATTGCTGCTGAAAAAAATTGCCACGGCTTTAAGGGCTTCTACATCATGAGTTTATTACCTTATAGTTCTGTAGCTGAGAAGTCTGAAATCAGTTTTCCCGGGCTAAAATCAAGGTGTTGGCAGGCCTGTGTTCCTCCTGGACCCTCTAGGGGAGAATTCATTTCCTTTGTATTCCAGCGTCTAGAGGCTGACCTCACACCTTGGCTTGTCTAACATAGCCTTTTCTTTCTTTACTTCCGCTGTCACCTTCTGTCTGATCTAACCCTGATCCTCCTGCCTCCCTCCTCTGAGGACCCTTGTGATTACATTGGGTCTACCAGGTAACCTGTCCATCTGAAGACCCTTAATTTAATCACAACTGCACGTTTCCTTGTCCATGCCATGTGAAATATTCACAAGTTCTGGAGACTAGAATGTGGAAACCTTTGGGGAAGCTTTATTCAGCCTACCGTAGATAGGTTCAGGATCCATTTTAAAGGCAGTGCCAACAAGACTTTGCTGACAAATAGGATGGGGGAACGAGGGAAGGATTTATAAATCCCGGATATCTCCTAAGTGTTTTTGGCTTGGGAAACTGGCTGGATGATGCTACCATCTGTCAGGACGAACAAAATACTATGGAAGAAGTCATTTTGCAGGGGTAAACTGAAGAGTTCAGTTTTGTTCATGATAAGTTTGAGGTGCTGAATTGAGATCTCAAGCAGTTGGTTACATGATAGCCGTCATCCACATTTTGAGTGGAGTGGAGGGGACAAGGCTGGAGAAAGGAGTTTAGGAACTGACATTTTTTTTTTGTTACTAAAAACCATAGCATGGGTGAGATAATCAGGAAATAAGATAAGAAGAGAGATCCCAAGTCTGGTCCCTGGAGCACTTATCCCTAACAATTATTTAGGGGTTCATCAAAGGAGCAGAAGTCAGCAAAAGAGACTAAAGAAATAGTGTAGAAAATGAGAGAGAAACTAAGAAAATGCAGAGATAGATAATCCAAGAGAACAGCGTGATGGAGAACGTGTCCACCAACATCTATTCTCTACTTCTTCCGCAGAATTAGGGTGTAGCGGGGCAAATGCCTACCGTCTGAAAAGATTGTCTTTGCAAACACCTGTTGCACCCAGGTGTGGCCACATACTAAATGCCTCAAGTGGGTTGTGAGCAGAATGGCACATGCCATTTCCGGGCTGTACCCTTATAACATTGCACATGCACTTCCCATGCTCTTTTCCCCGACTTCCATCATGTAGATAAGAACAGTGCACTAAGGCATGGTAGAGAAACAAGATGGAAAGATGGAGGAGAACAACTCAAGAGAGCAACAACTTTGACTGTTAGATGAGAGAGAAATGAAGTCTTTATTCTCTAAAGGACACCGCTGTTAAGCCTCTTTGATCTTTAAGACACTGTATTGTTGCCCAGCTACATCTTAGTTAATTCAGAAATTGGCACTAAAAGTGGGGTTCTTCCAACTAAACCAGTATATATGACATTGGCTTAGTGGTCAGGCAGCAGTTGGCCTGGATATACCAGAGAGCTTATGACCTTTATAATGCTGTGACAAAACAGTTGCTAAACCTCTTTCCTATAATACATTTTATGGCCTTTGTTCACTGAGCCTGTAGGTTAAAGAAAAGCAAGAAAAAGCCAGCAGTTTCGTGTCTGTTTCCAGTTCTTTGCTGCTTTAGCAAGGTGTTTCAAAAAAGATAGAATCTCAGAAAATAAGTGGCTAATTTGCAAACAGAAAAGAAAGAAAATAGACAGTGCCTAGAAATTTGGAGTCTCTCATGTTAGGAAAAGCTAATTCTTTATATACCTCAAAGAGAAGAGAATATTACACGTAACCTTAATTTAAGGGGACACAGGATGGACAAAGAACAGACCAAGGAAGTGGCTTTTCCAACCAGGCTTGTGGTTCAGAAGACCTCAAAGCAGTTATCATTCAAGTGAGCAATAGGCATGTGTCACAAGTGGAAATGGTGAAATAAAGCAGGAATTAGAAATATGTCCAAAAAAGAACTTTAGGTAGTTTGCTAACACATGAAAACAACTGGAAGCAAAAATATCTAAAGTCTAATATCATTTTTTTAAGGGAATTGTATTGGCAAAGAAATGACTGTCTAAGCTTTAGTCAATTTACAGGACATCAAAACTGCACCAGCAGGAAGTAGGGTATAAATGTTGTACTTTTGCCAAGAGAACATAGTTCCCATCACTTATTTTAGATGTGGCTTAGAAGGATAATGGACCAGTAAGAATTTACCAGAGTTTTAAAAACGGACACAGATCAATGGAACAGAATAGAGAGTCCAGAAATAAACCCACACATATATGACCAATTAATTTATAACAAAGGAGCCAAGAATATACAACGAGGAAATGGTAATCTCTTCAACAGATGGTGTTGGGAAAACTGGACAGCCACATAAAAAAGAATGAAACCAAACAACTACCTTACATCATACATAAAAATTAACTCAAAATGGATTAAAGACTTAAATGTGAGACCCGAAACCATAAAACTCCTGGAAGAAAATGTAAGAAGTAAGCTCTTGACATTGGTCTTGGCGATTATTTTTTGGATTTGACACCAAAAGCAAAGGTAACAGAAGCAGAAATAAACAAGTGGGACTACATCAAACTAAAAAGTTTCTGCACAGCAAAAGAAATCACCAACAAAATGAAAAGGCAACCTACTGAATGGGAGAAAACATTTGTAAATCACATATCTGATAAGGGGTTAATAGCCAAAACATATAAAGAACTTATACAAGTCAGTAGCAAAAACCACAAACAATCCAATTAAAATTGGGTGGAGACCTCAGTAGACATTTTTTCATTGAAGGCTTATGGATGGTCAACAGATACATGACAAGGTACTCAACATCATCTCACATCTGTTAGAATGGCTAATATCAAAAAGCTAAGAGATAACTAGTGTTGGTGAGGATGTGGAGAAAAGGAAACTCTTGGTCGCAGTTGGTGGGAATATAAATTGGTACAGGGCTTCCCTGGTGGCGCAGTGGTTGAGATTCCGCCTGCTGATGCAGGGGACACGGGTTCATGCCCCGGTCTGGGAAGATCCCACATGCCGCGGAGTGGCTGGGCCTGTGAGCCATGGCCGCTAAGCCTGCATGTCCGGAGCCTGTGCTCTGCAACGGGAGAGGCCACAGCAGTGAGAGGCCCGTGTACTGCAAAAAAAAAATAATAATAATAATAATAAATTGGTACAGCTCCAATGTAAAACAACATGGAGCTTCCTTAAAAAAACTGAGAACTACCTTATGATCCAACAATCCCACTTCTGGGTATATATCCAAATGAAAACAAGATATCAAAGAGATATCTGCTCACCAATGTTCATTGTAGCATTGTTCATAGTAACCAAGATATGGAAACAGTATAATTGTCCATCAATTATGAATGGATAAAGAAGATGTGATATGTGTATGCAATGGAATATTATTTAGCCATGAGAAAGAAGGAAATCCTGCCATTTGTGACAACTTGGATGGACTCTGAAGGCATTACACTAAGTGAAACAAGTCAGACAGAGAAAGACAAGTACTTCGTGGTATATGTGTAATCTAAAAAAAAAAGTCAAACTCATAGAGACAGAGAGTAGAATGGAGGTTGCCAGGGACTGGGGGATGGAGGAAATAAGGAGAGGTTGGTAAAGGGATACAAACTTTAGGCTATAAAATGAATAAATTCTGAGGATCTAATCTAAAACATGGTGACTAGTTCATAAACACTGTATTGTAATATAATTGAAATTTGCTAAAAGAGTAGAATTTAAATGTTCTCTCTCACACACAAAAGATAAATATTGAGTTGGTGAATGTGTTAACTAAATGGGGAGAATCCTTTCACAACGTATACATGTTATCAGGTCATCACGATGTACACTTTAAATATCTTACAATTTTATTTGTCCATTATACCTCAATAAATCTGCAATCAACAAGAAAAGAACTTATTAGTGTTCAGTGTCGGGGAAGATGAAGGAAGGACAATGATTGAGAAAGTTCCTCTCTCAATCTCTCAATTTATCCCTCCCATGGGAAAAGAATTTAGAAAGAGTGGATACATGTATATGTATAACTGATTCACTTTGCTGTACAGCAGAAACTAACACAACTTTTTTTTTTTTTTTTTTTTTTTTTTTTTGCGGTACGCAGGCCTCTCACTGTTGCGGCCTCTCCCGTAGCGGAGCACAGGCTCCGGACACGCAGGCTCAGCGGCCATGGCTCACGGGCCCAGCCGCTCCAGGGCATGTGGGATCTTCCCGGACCGGGGCACGAACCCGCGTCCCCTGCATCGGCAGGCGGACTCTCAACCACTGTGCCACCAGGGAAGCGCTAACACAACTTTTATAATCCAATAAAACTATACTCCAATAAACTCCAATAAATTTGTAAAAATTTATAGTAAAAACTATACTCCAATATACTCCAATAAAATTTTTTTAAAAAAGTTCCTCTCAGAAAGCAGAAGCAGTGTGAACTGAGACTATCTCTGTTGCCATAGCAAGAAGACTTCAAAATCCCGCCCATCAGAATTCAATCCTTCCTATAGACCAGTGACTGGTTTGTATTTCCCATTCCTCTCTTTTAATTATTTTTTTAAGTTTTTACTTTGAAATAATTTTAGACTCACCAAAAATTTGCAAGAATGTAAGGTTCTTTTATACCTCTCACCCACCTTCCCACAAAGTTAACATTTTGCATAGTCATAGTACAATTATTAAACCTAAGAAATTAACATTGGTACAATCTGTTAAGTAAGCTAGAGACTTTATTTAGGATTTCACCAGTTTTTCCACTAATGTCTTCTTTGTGTGTTTGTTCATTTGTTTGTTTTTACAGAAGTCAATCTGGAATCCTGCATTATGGATTCAAGTTGTCCTGTATTCTTTATTCTCCTCATAATGTGTGACAGTTCCTCAGTCTTTTCATGATTTTCATGACCCTGACCCTTCTGAAGAGTAATGTTCAGTAATTTTGTAGAATTTTCTTCTATTTGTATTTGTCTAACGTTTTCTCATGATTAGATGAAGGTTATGAATTTTTTACCAGAATGCCACAGAAGAGATGTGTCCTTTTCTGTACATTATATCAAGGGGCATATGAAATAAATAAACCTCATTATTGGTGATGATAACCTTGATTACATGGTTAATATGATATCGGATGGGTTTCTCCATTGTAAAGCCACCCATGTTTTCCTTTATACATAAATATCTTGAAGAAATACTTTGACATAGTACAAATATCCAACTTCTTTTCAAATTTTCACCTACGAATTTTAGCATCAGTTAATGGATCTAATGTTGATTTTCATTCTTTCTATGTTTATTAATTAGATTTCTTCTGTAAGGAAGAGCTGCCCCTTCTTCATTTATTTGTTTATTCAATTATTTACTCATATCAATATAGACAGAGTATTATTTATTATATTTTATGAAGTAAATCTAATACTGTTGTTATTTTTGATGCTAAAATTTGTCCAGATTTGGCCATTTGGAGCTCTTTTAGGTTGGCTTCTATATTCATGCTTCCATCCTCTGGGACCATTTCCTTACTTTCTGGCACCAAGTTTCATTTGTATTTTCTCTGCCCAACCCTAGAATAAACCACTTCTCCAAAGGCCCCTGGTTCCCTTTTTGATAATGATATTTTAAAAGCAAAGATCTGGCTCCTGGGTATGCTCATTGCTACAAGCGTGTCATTACTTCTAGACAGTCTCAGTGTACAGAGATTAGAAGTATATGTATACATACTAACTCATGCATGCACATACATCTATGTTTATTCTGTTTCTATTTGTATTTATATTTTTTATAAAATGAGTTGCTAGTGATACCTTTCATTCCAATCCAATGCCATGGTGTTCATTCTAACCTTGCCCCTGGGCTGATTTGTCACTTTCTTCTCTGACAGTGGGAAACTTGGCTCTCATTATTTCTAATATATTTTTTATTTGTTCAACCCTAGGATAAACACAGAACTGCTAACTTATTCCCCTGAGAAAAGCAAATTTACTAACTACAGATTTTCACAGTTCTTTTATTCTTTAGTCTTACCATATCTGACCAAAATACTCTATTCCCAAGTAATTTAGGTTAATTCTTTTTCTTCCCTACCCGCTTTGGTGTAGTTATGCTGTTAGTTTGTGATAGACCTACGGTCATTTGTTAAGTTGTATTCCATTTTGGGTACCCACAACAACATCCTTGTTGATTTTTTTAAAAAAAATTAACATACAGAAAAATTAATCTTTGTGGTATAAAGCTCTATGAGTTCTGAGAAATAAGTGTTTGCCGTCATAATCACGATACACAAAAATTTCATCAGCTAAAAACTTACCTTTGCTGTGTATTTTTTTTAACATCTTTATTAGGTATAATTGTTTTACAATGGTGTGTTGTTTTCTGCTGTATAACAAAGTGAATCAGCTATACATATACATATATCTCCATATCTCCTCCCTCCTGCATCTCCCTCCCACCCTCCCTATCCCACCCCTCTGGGTGATCACAAAGCACCGAGCTGATCTCCCTGTGCTATGCAGCTGCTTCCCACTAGCTATCTATTTTATAGTTGGTAGTGTATATATGTCCATGCCACTCTCTCACTTCATTCCAGCTTACCCTTACCCTTCCCCGTGTCCTCAAGTCCATTCTCTACGTCTGTCTTTATTCCTGTCCTGCTCCTAGGTTATTCAGAACCTTTTTTTTTTCCAGATTCCGTATATATGTGTTAGCGTACGGTATTTGTTTTTCTCTCTCTGACTTACTTCACTCTGTATGACAGTCTCTAGGACCATCCACCTCACTACAAATAACTCAATTTCGTTTCTTTTTATGGCTAAGTAATATTCCATTGTATATATGTGCCACATCTTCTTTATCCATTCATCTGTCGACAGACGCTTAGGTTGCTTCCATGTCCCGGCTATTGTAAATAGAGCTGCAATGAACATTGTGGTACATGACTCTTTTTGAATTATGGTTTTCTCAGGGTATATGCCCAGTAGTGGGATTGCTGGGTCGTATGGTAATTCTATTTTTAGTTTTTAAGGAACCTCCATACTGTTCTCCATAGTGGTTGTATCAATTTACATTCCCACCAACAGTGCAAGAGGGTTCCCTTTTCTCCACACCCTCTCCAGCATTTATTGTTTGTTGATTTTTTAATGATGGCCATTCTGACCGGTGTGAGGTGATACCTCATTGTAGTTTTGATTTGCATTTCTCTAATGATTAATGATGTTGTGTATCCTTTCATGTGTTTCTTGGCAATCTGTATATTTTCTTTGGAGAAATGTTTGTTTAGATCTTCTGACCATTTTTGGATGGGGTTGTTTGGTTTTTTGGTATTGAGTTGCATGAGCTGCTTGTATATTTTGGAGATTAATCCTTTGTCAGTTACTTCATTTGCAAATGTTTTCTCCCATTCTGAAGGTTGTCTTTTCATCTTGTTTATGGTTTCCTTTGCTGTGTTTTTAAGTTTCATTAGGTCCCATTTGTTTATTTTTTATTTCCATTTCTTTAGGAGGTGGGTCAAAAAGGATCTTACTGTGATTTATGTCATAGAGTGCTGTGCCTATGTTTTCCTCTAAGAATTTTATAATCTCTGGCCTTACATTTAGGTCTTTAATACATTTTGAGTTTATTTTTGTGTATGGTGTTAGGAATTGTTGTAAGTTCATTCTTTTACATGTAGCTGTCCAGTTTTCCCAGCACCACTTATTGACAAGGCTGTCTTTTCTCCTTTGTATACTCTTGCCTCCTTTATCAAATATAAGGTGACCATATGTGCATGGGTTTATCTCTGGACTTTCTATCCTGTTCCATTGATCTATATAGTACCATACTGTCTTGATTACTGTAGCTTTGAAGTATATTCTAAGGTCAGGACCCTGATTCCTTCAGCTCCATTTTTCTTTCTCAAGATAGCTTTGGATATTCGGAGTCTTTTGTGTTTCCATACAAATTGTAAAATTTTTTGTTCTAGTTCTCTGAAAAATGTCATTGGTAGTTTGGCAGGGATTGCATTGAATCTGTAGATTGCTTTGGGTAATATAGTCATTTTCACAATGTTGATTCTTCCAATCCACGAACATAGTATATCCCTCCATCAGTTTGTATCATCTTTAATTTCTTTCATCAGTGTCTTATAATTTTCTGCATACAGGTCTTTTGCCTCCTTAGGTAGGTTTATTCCTAGGTATTTTATTCTTTTAGTTGCAACCATAAATGGGAGTGTTTCCTTAATTTCTCTTTCAGATTTTTCATCATTAGTGTATAGGAGTGCAAGAGATTTCTGTGCATTAATTTTGTATCCTGCAACTTTACCAAATTCATTGATTAGCTCTAGTAGTTTTCTGGTAGCATCTTTAGGATTCTCTATGTATAGTATCATGTCATCTGCAAACAGTGACAGCTTTACTTCTTCTTTTCCGATTTGGATTCCTTTTATTTCTTCTTCTTCTTTGATTGCTGTGGCTAAAACTTCCAAAACTATGTTGAATAATAGTGGCGAGAGTGGGCAACCTTGTCTTGTTCCTGATCTTAGTGGAAATGGTTTCAGTTTTTCACCATTGAGGACGATGTTGGCTGTGGGTTTGTCACATATAGCCTTTATTGTGTTGAGGAAAGTTCCCTCTATGCCTACTTTCTGGAGGGTTTTTATCAAAACTGGGTGTTGAATTTTGTCGAAAGCTTTCTCTGCCTCTATTGAGATGATCATATGGTTTTTCTCTTTTTTTTTTTTTTTAAACATCTTTATTGGAGTATAATTGCTTTACAATGGTATGTTAGTTTCAGCTTCACAACAAAATGAATCAGTTATATATACACATATGTTCCCATATCTCTTCCCGCTTGCGTCTCCCTCCCTCCCACCCTCCCTATCCCACCCCTCCAGGCGGTCACAAAGCACCGAGCTGATCTCCCTGTGCTATGCGGCTGCTTCCCACTAGCTATCTACCTTACGTTTAGTAGTGTATATATGTCCATGCCTCTTTATCGCTTTGTCACCGTTTACCCTTCCCCCTCCCCATAGCCTCAAGTCCATTCTCTAGTAAGTCTGTGTCTTTATTCCTGTTTCACCCCTAGGTTTTTCATGACATTTTTTTTTCTTAAATTCCATATATATGTGTTAGCATACGGTATTTGTCTCTCTCTTTCTGACTTACTTCACTCTGTATGACAGACTCTAGGTCTATCCACCTCATTACAAATAGCTCAATTTCATCTTTTTTTATGGCTGAGTAATATTCCATTGTATATATGTGCCACATCTTCTTTATCCATTCATCCGATGACGGACACTTAGGTTGTTTCCATCTCTGGGCTATTGTAAATAGAGCTGCAATGAACATTTTGGTACATGACTCTTTTTGAATTATGGTTTTCTCAGGGTATATGCCCAGTAGTGGGATTGCTGGGTCATATGGTAGTTCTATTTGTAGCTTTTTAAGGAACCTCCATACTGTTCTCCACAGTGGCTGTATCAATTTACATTCCCACCAACAGTGTAAGAGGGTTCCCTTTTCTCCACACCCTCTCCAGCATTTGTTGTTTCTAGATTTTTTGATGATGGCCATTCTGACTGGTGTGAGATGATATCTCATTGTCGTTTTGATTTGCATTTCTCTAATGATTAGTGATGTTGAGCATTCTTTCATGTGTTTGTTGGCACTCTGTATATTTTCTTTGGAGAAATGTCTATTTAGGTCTTCTGCCCATTTTTGGATTGGGTTGTTTGTTTTTTTGTTATTAAGCTGCATGAGCTGCTTGTAAATTTTGGAGATTAATCCTTTGTCAGTTGCTTCATTTGCAAATATTTTCTCCCATTCTGAGGGTTGTCTTTTTGTCTTCTTTATGGTTTCCTTTGCTGTGCAAAAGCTTTTAAGTTTCATTAGGTCCCATTTGTTTACTTTTGTTTTTATTTCCATTTCTCTAGGAGGTGGGTCAAAAAGGACCTTGCTGTGATTTATGTCATAGAGTGTTCTGCCTATGTTTTCCTCTAAGAGTTTGATAGTTTCTGGCCTTACATTTAGGTCTTTAATCCATTTTGAGCTTATTTTTGTGTATGGTGTTAGGGAGTGATCTAATCTCATACTTTTACATGTAGCTGTCCAGTTTTCCCAGCACCACTTATTGAATAGGCTGTCCTTTCTCCACTGTACATTTCTGCCTCCTTTGTCAAAGATAAGGTGACCATATGTGCGTGGGTTTATCTCTGGGCTTTCTATCCTGTTCCATTGATCTATATTTCTGTTTTTGTGCCAGTACCATACTGTCTTGATTACTGTAGCTTTGTAGTATAGTCTGAAGTCAGGAAGCCTGATTCCTCCAGCTCCAATTTTCGTTCTCAAGATTGCTTTGGCTATTCGGGGTCTTTTGTGTTTCCATACAAATTGTGAAATTTTTTGTTCTAGTTCTGTGAAAAATGCCAGTGGTAGTTTCATAGGGATTGCATTGAATCTGTAGATTGCTTTGGGTAGTAGAGTCATTTTCACAATGTTGATTCGTCCAATCCAAGAACATGGTATATCTCTCCATCTATTTGTATCATCTTTAATTTCTTTCATCAGTGTCTTATAATTTTCTGCATACAGGTCTTTTGTCTCCTTAGGTAGGTTTATTCCTAGGTATTTTATTCTTTTTGTTGCAATAGTAAATGGGAGTGTTTCCTTAATTTCTCTTTCAGATTTTTCATCATTAGTGTATAGGAGTGCAAGAGTTTTCTGTGCATTAATTTTGTATCCTGCAACTTTACCAAATTCATTGATTAGCTCTAGTAGTTTTCTGGTAGCATCTTTAGGATTCTCTATGTATAGTATCATGTCATCTGCAAACAGTGACAGCTTTACTTCTTCTTTTCCGATTTGGATTCCTTTTATTTCTTCTTCTTCTTTGATTGCTGTGGCTAAAACTTCCAAAACTATGTTGAATAATAGTGGCGAGAGTGGGCAACCTTGTCTTGTTCCTGATCTTAGTGGAAATGGTTTCAGTTTTTCACCATTGAGGACGATGTTGGCTGTGGGTTTGTCACATATAGCCTTTATTGTGTTGAGGAAAGTTCCCTCTATGCCTACTTTCTGGAGGGTTTTTATCAAAACTGGGTGTTGAATTTTGTCGAAAGCTTTCTCTGCCTCTCTTGAGATGATCATATGGTTTTTCTCCTTCAGTTTGTTATTATGGTGTATCACATTGATTGATTTGCGTATATTGAAGAATCCTTGCATTCCTGGGATAAACCCCACTTGATCATGGTGTATGATCCTTTTAATGTGCTGTTGGATTCTGTTTGCCAGTATTTTGTTGAGGATTTTTGCATCTATGTTCATCAGTGACATTGGCTTGTAGTTTTCTTTCTTTGTGACATCTTTGTCAGGTTTTGGTCTCAGGGTGCTGGTGGCCTCGTAGAATGAGTTTGTAGTGTTCCTCCCTCTGCTATATTTTGGAAGAGTTTGAGAAGGATAGGTGTTAGCTCTTCCTAAATGTTTGATAGAATTCACCTGTGAAGCCATCTGGTCCTGGGCTTTTGTTTGTTGGAAGATTTTTAATCACAGTTTCAATTTCAGTGCTCGTGATTGGTCTGTTCATATTTTCTATTTCTTCCATATTGATTAATTTTTAAATGTTGAATCAGTTTGTAATCCTTGTATAAACACCATTTGGTCATGACCTAGCAACCTTTTTATATATTGATGAATTTCATTTGCAAATATTTTGTTGAAGAGTTTTGTGTGTATGTTCATGAGGGATATTGACTTGTAGTTTTCTTTTCTTGTAATGTTTTGTTTGGTTTTGATATTAGGGTAATGGTGATCTCATTAGATGAGTTGGGGAGTGTTTTTTCCCCTTCTGTTTTCCAGTAGAGATTGTTTATAATTTGTATTATTTCTTCCTTAAATGTTTGATAGAATTACCCAGTTAAATCATCCAAGCTTGGAGTTTTCTTTGTATGAAGGTTTTCAACTACAAACTCAATTTCTGTAATAGATGTTTCTTGTTATTTATTTCTTCTTGAATAAATTTTTGTAGCTTGTGTCTTTCAAGGAATAAGTCAGTTTCATCTAGATTGTTGCATTTTGATGGCACTGAATTGTTTGTAGCATTTCATTTTTCTTTTGTCTGTGGGGTCCTGAGTGATATCTCTTTTTTCAGTCCTGATGTAGGCAGATTATAAGCATAACTTTCTCTGTATCCAGTAGATGTTGTTACAGTATAGTTTAATTTTTTTCAGCTTAAAGTGTTTTAAAATTTCCCCTGACTGCCCATCAGAATCATGGGTTTTTTAGAAGTATGGGTTCTTAATTTCCAAATATTTAAGGAATTTTTCAAGTATCTTTCTGTTATTGATGTCTAGTTTAATCCTTTTATTATCCAGGAACATACTTTGTATGATTTCTATCATTTTAAATTTGTTAATGTTTATTTTATGGCCCAGAATATAGTCAGTTTTGCCGAATGCTCTGTGTGCAGTTGAAAAAAAAGTGTATGTTTCACTATTGCTGTTAAGTGCTGTGTTTTACACAGCTTTAAATTGAACATCTTTCTAAGTTTATGTTGCTCAGCACATTAGTACAGAGAATTATAAAGAGAAAAATGTATACTTTTTTCGTAAAGGCTAAGAGGTTAGTGGAAGATGCAAGCACACTTAGTGAAGGATTACTATAATTTAGAGAAAAGGAAAGATGCTCTTTTCAAAACAGGCTTCTCTAACAGTTAGAGTGTGACTCTATAACGTTTGGCCTACTTTCTATTCAGATTTTGGGTCTGTTTTTTCCCATAACCCAGGATACTCGACCTCAACCAGACACCAACTATTGCACAGGGCCTTGGGATCAATTCTGACCAAAGCTGATTGCAGGATTAAGGCAATTTTATTCATCACTGATTCTGAGCTCCAGGTCTTTATGTTGTCACACAGTGTTTCCAGGAACACTAAGTTCCACTTGGAGGTCCACTTTGCTGAGAGTTTATTATCATCGTCCACTATAACGGGACCCCAACTACTGCAGAGAGTGGGCTTCGCATGCAGAAAATGCAGTATCTTGAGTCAAGCAATTAATTTGGCAAAGCCCTCACTCCTTTCAAAACTAGCAACATCTCTGAACAGCTGATGGAATTTTAGAGTAATACATCTAGGAAGCTGTAAGCATAGGAATACATCTGTTTCCATTGTTATAGAAAGATAAACAAGACCAGACTCAAGATACTGTGGGAAAAAAGTTGTTGCTTGTCTGCTTACTGTTTACTGCCTTTCTGGAGGAAGAAGTGTCATGGATGTGTCAGATGGTGAGGACAAACTGGTATACAGTATAGTCATCTCAAATATGTCCTGGGAGGAATGAAAACAAGGCTACCTCAACATAACAGAGAAATGCTCAGATGATTATTTATTTATTTATTCATTTATTTTTTGCCCACATTATATCAAATTCAAGAACATCAAGGAATTCACATTTATCATTGCATGTTGGCTTTTTGGGCCATTTTGTATCAAAGTGTGATTGTTGTCTGTTTCATGGATGTTTCTAGGATATGCTAGCTTTTCCATGACAAACTGTATTAAGTTGATTAATAATAGATTTATCTAATGCTTTCTTGGAGCATTTGATATTTTCAACCCATACAATGTCTTGGAAATAATTTGCTACTTGCTATTTGAAGAAGTATCTGCTTTTATTTGCCTGAAAATGACTGGTCTGACTGGGTTTTTTGACTGAATTAACTGGAAGTTTTGGCATGTTGATGATGTCAGAAGTTGCTAAACAATCTAGAAGAACAACATTATTTTTTCCTTCTGGGGTGAAATTATGAATTTTTACCAGTTCAAAAAATCCAGGCTCCAAGTGATCTTTCAAATCTTTTCAGTCAGAAGCCATCAGACAAATGGAGATATTAGTTCATATTGGAACTTTTTGGAAGAGAGAGTGAGCCTTCCTCTCTGTTAACCCTGCAGGCTGCACACTGGCCAATTCCAGATTGAAGACCTATTAGTCATGTCTGACTGGAAAGCACACACTGTATTGGTGGCCTTCAAGGTGATATATGGGCATCTGATCTGCCCTTCGTTTCCCCTGACAATTCCCAGCACCTGCTTTCCATCCAGCATCAAATAATCAAGGATCCACGGTTTGAGGGGTGCTAGTTACTCAAGTGATGGATTTGTGTTAAACCCTAGAATCAGTACAACCTTATGAATTAGCCAGTGGAAGCATGTCCCAATTAGAGACAGAGCTCCTGGCTGCCAACAAAACCACGTGCTGCTCCCCTGGCCTGAACATCAGGGCTTTGGGCAAATACCTCGTAAAACCCAGGGACAGCTAGAACTGCGGACAATGTGTGCTTGAAGGCTCTTACGATAAATTTTCTCCTTTTTAGACTCTGTTCAACATTTGTGACCCCCTGCCTCACCTGGCTGCAGATTCAGAGGAGATGAAAGCCAGTGGGTTTTTCACCAGCAGGGTAAATAAATGAGGACTCAGCTTAGAAAAGGGACAACCTCTCATGCTTTCTGCACCTCTGCTGGGCACTGAACAGTAAATTGAAAGAGAGTACAAATGATGCAGAAAATACGATGATCACTCTTGGCAAAAGGACTACCTTTCAATGCATGGAAATGTTCATATGGAAGATTCCACTAGAGGGGAAACACTTCTCAAATGGGCCCAAATTATCTGTCCTATGGCACTGAACCTTTTTTATATACATCCATATATTGAGTTATTTGTGGGGAATGCTAAAACCACAAAGTTCCTGTTTGCTCTATTTCTTAGGGATAAAGTTATTCTGTGGTTAGAGACACCTAAGACCATTAGGCACGCACATTGCAGATCTGAAGAAGGTCTATTTACTTGAGCTTCCAGGAAAAATATTGACAAGGCAGTAAAAATACTTTCCTGATTACTCAACCTCGTATTTTAAACTTAAAATTACAGGAACTTTTCTCTTTTAGTCATTTATTTTTAGCTTCTCTATTTTTCAACCTTTTGGGGATTTTCTGGCTCACCTTTTAAAACATGGTCTATTTATACTGACTCTGCAAATCGAGGAATAGCAAACCCGTTAAAGCACTGTCACTGTTTCCTCTGACTAGTTTTCAAGCTACTTGGGGACAAGTGAATCTCAGCTTCTGGAGATAAATGGATAAAGGAGAGTTTGTTACAGGGCTGAAAGACACTTCAAAAAATCTGTTAGTGGGCTTCCTTGGTGGCTCAGTGGTTAGGAATCTGCCTGCCCACGCAGGGGACACCGGTTTGAGCCCTGTTCCGAGAAGATCCCACATGCTGCGGAGCAACTAACCCTGTGTGCCACAGCTACTGAGACTGCGCTCCAGAGCCCATGAGCCACAAGTACTGAGCCTGCATGCCACAGCTACTGAAGCCCGCGTGCCTAGAGCCTGTGCTCCCCAACAAGAGAAGCCACCACAGTGAGAAGCCCGCGCACCGCAACGAAGAGTAGCCCCTGCTCGCCGCAACTAGAGTAAGCCTGCGCACAGCAACAAAGACCCAACACAGCCAAAAATAAATTTAAAAAAAAAAAAAAAAAAGTCTGCTAGTGCTAGCTTTCAGGAAAGCCTGCAGGTTAATCGTTTCTAATTTCCCCTTTTGACCAAAGGTCAGAAATAGTTACAAATCTGTGGGGGGAGGAGTTGAGTCCGTCTCCATCAATATCACACAGAGGGACTTCCCTCGACTCAATCACAGCACTCCAGAAACAAGGGATCCAGACCATTCTGTCTTTCCTGACGCCTCTCTACAATACCCTCAACCCGGTTATCTCTACTTCTTGCCCTGTTTCATTTTTATTCAATGTACTACCTGAAGTTGGAATTTATATTTGTTTGATTATTTATGTATTATCTGTCATTTTCACCAGATTTTTAAACTACAGGAAGGTGGGAGGTTTACATCCCCTACATGTAGAGAGGGCTGGGGACAGATACCTCACCATAAAAGCTCAAACATGCTTTTATTGTTGAATGGATAAATCAGAGTTTTTCAGTTGACTTGCTTTTTTTTTTTTTTTTTTTTTTTGCGGTATGCGGGCCTCTCACTGTTGTGGCCTCTCCTGTTGCAGAGCACAGGCTCCGGACGCGCAGGCTCAGCAGCCATGGCTCACGGGCCTAGCCGCTCCGCGGCATGTGGGATCTTCCCGGACCGGGGCACGAACCCGCATCCCCTGCATCGTCAGGTGGACTCTCAACCACTGCGCCACCAGGGAAGCCCTGACTTGCATTTTTAAAAAGCTGATCTGGTTGCTCATTCACAACAGTCAATGCCATTTCCCTCTAATTTCTAATTGACAGAGACTCTTCTTTGCTCCCCAAATCTAGAAGGTCCTTGGGACTTCTCGCAGTTTGAAAAAACTGCTCACAGAAACTCTATCAATGATGCTGAGCCCTACCTGAAGAGTCCCTGCTGAAAACACCCAGATCATTTTCAGAGTTGAATGAATGCATTATGCCTGTTTTGTAAGCTTTTGCTGAGTCTTCTCAAGGGTTAATATCTGTTTTTTAACACTTCTGCCTGGGGCCGCCCTATGGTACTTCTGCTGCTTCAACTTGCCATTTTATACTTTATATAGCTTTGTGTTTGCTTACTTTATATTCTGCCATAAAAATGCATACACTCCTGGCCGAGCACCGTCCAGAACACACAGAGGACTTTGACAAAGATAAAAGAACAGTTGGGTCACCTGGTGATGAAACACAGATGTTCAGTCCTGGAATGAATACCTGATGCTCGGAGAGAAAGATGGTTAGTTAGTTGGATGAGGAGGAAAAGTGTTGTTACTTAGCGTTGGAAGCCTGGAGGAAAGCTTTCATAAAATGAGTCAATGCCTCATTCACCACTGGACATGTAGGCGAATGGTGGATTACTCATCTGAAACTTGGATTCCTCAAACCACAGTATCTTCAGTTTTCAAGAGGCCTGACAAATCAGCCCACCTTCTTCCTATCATACAGCATATTGTTGGGCCAGCCCCCTCTTTGATAGGCAGCTGTCTGTGCAGTCATCATTATTGGGAAAATCTGTCCAGCTATTCTGATGTGCAATAGACATGATAAGGAGTTGACAATACTTAAATAATAATGAGGAACACTTCCTTAGCACGTCCTATGGGGCACACACTGTTCAAAATGCTCCAGACCCTCTCTTACTTCTCACAGCATCTGAGGTAGATACTCTTAGTATCTCCATTTAAAACAGAGGAAACAAAGACGAGGAGAAATTCATTTCTCCGTGGTCATCATGATTTGAAACCACAGCGCGTTTTTCAGAGCCCACCTAAAGACGTTTCCAGTCCTGACAGTGACTGAGCAATGTTTGTGCAGGCTGCAAAGTACCTTACCCAAATGAGTCATTCTCATTCAGCTTTTAAGATCTGGCCACTTCTCTGTTTTCGATTCCACAAATTTTGTAATTTCCACGAGAAACCTCAGAGGTCCCATTTCTGTCTCAGGAGAGGGTTCACACACTCCACCCAAGAGTCTCCTAGTACTGGGCTTCATTTATTTTCCAAAATATAGCATGTTCTGTTTATTAATCTGCTTCACATTGTTAAAGCAAACCCACACACCAACATTGAGCTAAACCCCAGCCATGTGGTGTGGCAGTGACCTTGACCTCATTTCCCCCACAAACTCTTGGTCTTGATCAATTCCCAGAATCCAAAGTTCTGTAGTAGAGTCCTCTGACAAAAACAAATGAGGGTGTTCCAGTGACTTGCTTCCACAAGGAATCAAGGGCTCTCTTCTGATATGTCTCTTGACAACCATCCACCAAGCGTTTAAAAAAAATAAAGTTTCCAGGAGAAAACGCATGGAGTTTTTTAAGCAGATAAATTTATTTGATAGGCAGACAAAAGCTGCATACATCTTATGAAGTAAGGAATGCTGGCCTGAGACTTTGACCCCAGTGCCTCTCTCTCATGCCTTTGCCTGATTCCATTAGGGCTTTGTGCCTAATGGGATCATTTGCTTCCGCTCTGAGAGTCCAAATGCAAATGTCTCTTGGTGAGGTAACACAGGAAGCTGCTGTCAATCTTTAACATCCTTTTGTGATTCAGTTAACCCTAGAGGGATTAGGTCATAGAATCAGTAAGGTTTTATCAGGATAAGAAGGGGAGAGGAAAAAAGAACTCAAAGGCACCAAGCTGATGGAAGAGACCTGGCAGTTGGCCACTGGAGACCCTGGTGTCCCTGAGGAGGGTACCATACACTTGAAGGAAAGGGGTCTTAATACCCTGGCTTTGGACCTCTCCAGCTAGGCTTCCACCTGGCTCCCAGTCCCAGCCTTCCTCAGGATTAAGCCTATTCGAGTTATGACTTTTAACAAATGCCAGTAGGGAGCTGGGCCTGAAACTTTATTAAACTTAAAGTGAAGGTAGATGAAAGGGTTATTCCTCTACATCAGGAAATAGAAGTGTTTATGATGTAGCAGATAGCAAGCACTTATTTTTATGGAGTGGATAGATGACAATAATGGAATAATTCATAGAATAAGACTGAACCCAATTCCATCTTTCAGTAGATCCTGCCCTAATGTACACAAACAGCTATTTCTCTCTATTTATTCACTCTGTTCCTAAGTCTTCTTTCAAAAGGGAAAGAATTATGATCTAGCTGAGGAAATATAAAGAAGTTCCTCTTAGATCCAGAGGATAGGCCGGTGACCTTCAAAGTAGTCTATTTTTCCTAAAAGCCAGGCAAATGGGAGCTCTTCTTCATGTGATTTAATAAAGGTGTGATTGACCGTGCCAAGACTGCAGCTCCAGGTACTGGGTGGTTTCCTGACCTATCGTGTGAAGGGAATTTGGGTTTGGTGTGTATAGCCTACAATGTCCGTGGCACATAGATTCTTGATACTTGTTATTTGAATGAATGAATATATGAATGAAGGAGGCCCTCCTTTTGTAGCCTAAGTCTTTGGGGCTAACTGACCTTAAACTTAATTATTTATAATGGGTGAAAGAAGTGAATGGCAGAGTGCAGTAGATTGTGTGTAAAGCTGTCCACCAACAATTCTTCCCATCCTTCCACCGAAGGGAGCTCTTCCCATCAAGAAGTAGCATCTGATTCCCCATCTCATATATTAGGGATGATCTAATGACTTGCTTTGACCAGTGAATGACGTGGAAGTGATTTTCTGAGCCTACTGAGGTCAGAATTTGGGAAGGAATTGCATCTTCTTTTTTCATCCTTTTGGTATCTAGATGCCACAGAAAGGAGCTTGGGTTGGATGAATGAGTTATGAGAAATGATGTGGAAAGACAGAAGCCCAGGCAACCCCCAGCCATTCCAGCTACCCCAGCTGAGGTGCCAAATATGAGTGCAGCCCTCTTGGGTGTTCCAACCCTAGCTGAGTTCCTGGCTAAATGCACTCACATGGATGACCCCAACTGACACCATGTGCAAAAGGACTGCCCAACTGAGCCCAGCCAACACACAGAATCATGAGAAATAATAAATCATTGCTGTATGAAACTCTAAGTTTTGTTTTTGCAGTAGTTTTGTTAAGCAGCAAGAAATAACTGAAATGCATAGTAAGGCAGCCTTACCAAGGTCAGAAGCAATGCCATCCTGCAGGGGGAGGAAACTTTAATGGTGCCTCTTGTGCTGAGTACACTTTTCTCTGTTGCAATTTGTGTCTCCCTGAAGACCAAATGGCTACAAATGACACCAGGGGTTGGGATACCTTTAAAAGCCTTACCACCTGGGATTTAGAGAACTGGACTCCTAGAGTGGGAAGAGCCCAGAGGAGACATTGCCAAAGGGACAAGAGTCATTTATGGTAGTAGAGTCTGATCCCATGTTTAGTTGTATTAACATTTTAATTTAACTAAGCAAACAAGACACAATTAAATAGAATTTTTAAAATGTGTATGTCACTTTATGTTTGCAAAGGCTTTGATGTGCCCTGCTTCATTTTGATGCTCATCTCAACCCTCTGAAGAAAGACACACCTTTTAATAAACTCAAATTTATCAAGACATAATTTATACAGAATAAAATTCTTATATTTTAGGTATATGAGTCAAAGAGTTTTCACAAATATATACACCCATATAACCTTTACCCGAATCAAGACATAGAGCATTTTTATTTTCCCAGAAAGATCCTTCTTGCCTTTTTCTTTTTTCTCTTTTGTATTTTCAAAATTTCAGGGACTTCCCTGGTGGTCCAGTGGCTAAGACTCCATGCTCCCAATGCAGGGGACCCGGGTTTGATCCTTGGTCAGGGAACTAGATCCCACATGCCACAACTAAAGATCACACACATGGCAACGAAGATCCTGCACAGCCAAATAAATTAAACAAACAAACAAACAAATAAATACATATTTTTTTTAAAAATTCAGCTTTATGGAGGTATAAATGTCACATAAAATTTGTAAGTTATTTAAAGTGTGCGCTGTAGTGGTTTCATATGCGATGTGTTGTGAAAGATTTCTCCCCATGGAATTAATTAATGTAGTTAATTAATTCTTCATCACCTCACATATTTATCTTCTTTTTTTATTTTTATTTTTTGGTGAGAAGATTTAAGTTCCACTCTCTTAGCAAATTTCAATTATGCAATACAATGTTATCAGCTCCAGTCACCGTGTTGTACATTAGATCTTCGGACCTCATTCATTTTTTAGCTGAAAGCTTGTACCCTTTACCCTCATGCTTTTTCATTCAGCATCCTCCAACACACCCCCCAGGACAGACTGAGTTTCTCTCACTGTAAGACAGTTTTGCCTTTCCTAGAATTTTATAAAATGGAATGATACACTCTGTCCTCATTTGCTTGTGGTTTCTTGCATTCAGCCTAATGAACATAAGACTCACAACATGTTGCATCAGTCTGCACTTCTTTTGAGAAAGTGCTTCTTTTTTCATTTTACAGAGCAGGAAACTCAAACTCGAAGAGTAGGGTCATTTTTCTGCAGGTCTCAGCTCACAAGTAGCCCATCCAGGATTCCCACACAAGATCTTCAGCATCGGAGCTTACTTCTCATGATGCTGCTCTTGGTGCTGAACTGAAAGGAAGAGAGTAACATTCGTTCCATTTTGGTAGATAATCAACATCTGAAGAAGGCACTCCAAGCGCAAGGAAAGAGCACACTCTGACAATTGATGCAAGGGTGACGCGTTGGCTGCGGGATGAGCACCAGACACAGACAGGCCAATCAGGATTCTTCACCTGGGGCTTCCCTGGTGGCGCAGTGGTTGAGAGTCCGCCTGCCGATGCAGAGGACACGGGTTCATGCCCCGGTCCGGGAAGATCCCACATGCCGCGGAGAGGCTGGGCCCGTGAGCCATGGCCGCTGAGCCTGCGCGTCCGGAGCCTGTGCTCCGCAACGGGAGAGGCCACAACAGTGAGAGGCCCACGCACCGCAAAAAAAAAAAAAAAAAAGAATTCTTCACCTGGATTTTCCAACTGGGAATAAAGAGAAGATAAAGCCTCTTCTGTAGTTAAAAACTGAAGGCTATGAAGCCTTGGATTGGCCAGGTACTGTGTTTTCCTGTGCTCTGGAAGAAATCTGAACTAAAAGAGAAAGAAGCCAACATAGAAAAGGAAAGATAAGGGACACAGAAAGAAAGTCCAACAGTTTTGAAACTTTGGTCCATTTATTTTTGAGGGCTAACAGCATCCTTGTCCTTCTAATGAATTGGTTATTTAACCCTTCATTTGATAACTTGAGATGTTCCAGTATCAACCGATAAATTCCCTCTAAGTAAATTTGAGTTAGGTTTCCATTACTTGCAATCAAAAGAACCCTGTGTAACACATAGCACTTAAAAGAATTTAACTGGATTAAGCCATTTGCATAATGTTGCCACATCTTGTAAAACACACGTGGTTTTCATAGTACCTCTAGTTAAATATACTGCATCTGTATTGTGCCAGGAAGAAAGACAGCACTGTATTTACCTTTTGAAACAATCTTTGTTTCCATTTGACATGTGCAGAGGTTGAAATATTAACAGTGCATCCCAGGAGAAAAACCTAACTCTGTAGGGTCTGTGGGTGATAAAATATAGTATATAAATACTCTCTGTTCAAGATCAGCACATACTATACATTTTTTTTCTGCTGGGAGTTACTCATTTTTATGGGAAATGTCCTGGCCCACTCTAATAAATATGAGCAGAACTGCTGGGGGATACTTTTTTCTAATTCTCATATCCTACACAGGTAGTGAATAATGTCTTGTGTATTTTAGGATACCATTTTCAGAAGTAGAACCCTTGCATGTGGGAAAGACTGGAGGTAGTGAAGCTCCTTTAAGTAGAAAATGTGCCAACAGCAAAAATAAGTTCTTCTTATCTCACGCAAAGAAATCCCCCCTTTTTTTGAGGACCAGCTCCCAAGAATGCTATCGGTGTCCCCAAAGAGAACTCAAAGAGCAACAGAAGTTAACACTTGGTTAAGTTTCTCTTTGCTTTGCTTTCATGACTCTAACTCTTCTTCCTGATTATAGTCTAGATGCTTTTTCCTTCAGTTATTGTTTCCCTTTCCCTTCCTTCCCATTTCCCCAGGGCTTAGGGCCAAGTCTCCATTCCTCCTTCTTTTTTTTTTTTTTTTTTTTTTTTTTTTTTGCGGTATGCGGGCCTCTCACTGTTGTGGCCTCTCCCATTGCGGAGCACAGGCTCCGGATGCGCAGGCTCAGCGGCCATAGCTCACGGGCCCAGCCGCTCTGCGGCATGTGGGATCTTCCCGGACCGGGGCACGAACCCGTGTCCGCTGCATTGGCAGGCGGCCTCTCAACCACTGCGCCACCAGGGAAGCCCCATTCCTCCTTCTTATGCTCCTTTGTGAACTGGAGGGAGTGACCTCACTACCTGTCCTCATGCAGGGAGAGCTTTCAGTAGCTTCCAGTTTAGACTTTCAAACTCCTACATGTTGGGATGCTCAGAGGGCAAATGTATGAGAAAGAGAGGATAATTGAATTACAGATTTCTATTGTGTTCAAGATGTTAGCTCTTGTACACATGTAGCAATTCCTGATTGCTTAAGAGGTCCCTGGTGTGTTTTTGGCAAGTGAAGACCTTTACATGTGCCTGGCTCTGGTCCAAGTGACATGCACAGCGCTGGGATTACTTAACTACTCATCTGCCTGCATTTTCTTCCAATTCCTTAGAAAGAAAATTGAAAACAAGGAGAGAGAAAGAAAAGGGTTGTTGACCTTGATGACTGAAAGAATTCCTTTTAGATAAACTTCAAGATTATAAAGATAAGATACTGCTCAATGGAATACTTGCAAAAAATAAGATCTCATACAGAAAGGCTTTCTTTAAAAATAAGACCCAAGGAAAAGGACTAACCCCTGGCAATGTGTGTGTGTGTTCATGTGTGTGTATGTTTGATTTCTTTCTGTGAGCTGAATCTTTAATGTGATCATAAAGCTGTGATCTTGAATGACTTTTTAAATCTGCCTAGGATGAGGAATGAGTGAAAAATTATCCAGAATAGAGGCTGCTCTAACTATGGGATATATTGGTCTGATTTAGGAACCACCTGTGAGGCAAAAAGAATGAAAAAAACTGACTGGAAAAACTTAAAAGTTATTTCTTTTTTAAAAACGCATTTTAAAGATATAAATAGAAATTACCATGCTTAGTATTAATTACAAATAGCCAGGATGAGCATTTGCAGTTCCAAATAGAGGGAAGAGGGGAGAACAGAAAGTAACTTGAAGGCCCTAGGAAGTCACACGGATCTGCATCTGGAGGATCCAATCTCCTTCTTTCTTTCCAATAGGGACCTTGTTTGCCTTCAGCTTTCTGGGGGTCTCCAGTGGACAGGCACGTCCTCCTGAGGATGCTCTAAAGCAGAGCAAACATCATGTTTACTTAGGGCATGCTGCTCCTTTTGCTCTAAAAAAGAAGTGGTTTCGGGCTTCCCTGGTGGCACAGTGGTTGAGAGTCCACCTGCCGATGCAGGGGACACGGGTTCGTGCCCCGGTCCGGGAAGATCCCACGTGCCGCGGAGCGGCTGGGCCCGTGAGCCGTGGCCGCTGAGCCTGCGCGTCCGGAACCTGAAAAAGAAGTGGTTTCTTCTCTCTCCTTGATGACATATCAAGTATGATGTTGAAAGCTCAGCCTCTGCACCAGTGCCACAGTGCGAATCATATCTTGGAGACAGAGTTTTGGGTAAAGTAGAACAGAATAGCTTTACTGCTTTGCCGGGCAAAGGGGGACACAGCAGACTTCTGCCTTGAAAAACTATGTGTCCCAACCCGGGAGGATCTGATGAGGAGTTTTATAGCAATGGTTCAAGGGTGGGGCTGCAGATAAGATTAGGGTGTGTGCAGAGCTTGAACGCCTTTAATCTCATCTCAGGTGGTGGGTCTCCTAAACTTGATGAGCTCCCCTGGGCCCTTTAATCTCGCCTCAGGTGGTTTCTTAGCTGCTCCTCCCTTGATTAGCAGCTGTTTGAATCTGCCCTTTGCAACTCAGGGAAGGTCATGGAAGCTGGAGTCTTGCCTACAAGAAATGGGGGACAGAAAGGCTTCTGTGCCCAGGAGCCTCACAAGGTCCTGCTCGGTTTCAAGTACAGCAGCCTGACCATCAAACTCTAAACAGAAAAGGATCAAGGACAGTAATGGAACTTGGTGGTAAATGAAAAGGGGATGGTGGAATAGACAGTCCTCTGAAGCTGAGAAAGAAACGTCTCTTGTTCTCTCCCCTGATGTAGATGGAGTATCCCAATCATCTGATTCATGGTCAAGGTATAGTCTTAGAATAGGGTAGAATATTTGAGATCTGGACCATCCATGAAAAGATTGAAGAAGAGGGGGATGAAGGTGGAGGATGCTTGAGTGTGAGCCAATTTAATTGGTATCTTGTCCCAAACACCTAGCTGATTGACACTGAAGAAATGAGAGTGTTTTAGGGGGAAATAGTTCAAGTGTAAGACATAATTTTGATCATGGAGCCCTTCAAGGTTGGATGGTATTGAGTGGTGAAAGGTCCAGATAATGGCTCTGATCATCTGCAGATCAAGGGAAGATGCCATTGCATTATAGAAAAAGTGGCAGAAGAGGAGAAAATAAGAACTGTAGCAGGAGAGAAGTTCAACAAAGGAGATGAATAAAGACCTATCAAAATCTGCCCATCTTGCTCTCTCTCTGCTATCATTCCTATTGCAGTTTCTATAAAAGTGTTCTCTGCTTCACATAAATCCTTTTTTGATCTTTCCTATAACACTGAACACTCCGTAAGGGTGGAGCCATGTTTTGTATGCCTTTTGTATTCTGCTAAATCATCACTCTTAACCCGGTGCCAGGAGCAAAATAAGTACTC
The DNA here is from genome assembly GCF_011762595.2 of Tursiops truncatus. Lineage (NCBI taxonomy): Eukaryota > Metazoa > Chordata > Mammalia > Artiodactyla > Delphinidae > Tursiops > Tursiops truncatus. The sequence goes on along the minus strand of NC_047034.1, from coordinate 17,564,971 downwards.
CGTAAACACTTCTTTATTGAGGGTTTGACCAGAGATGTCTAAAGGACCAAGCTACAAAGTGGAAAAAGCTGGAACACATCAAGGATGCATTTTAGAGAAACCACTGTTTCGCCTTTACCCTGTTTTTCAAGGGAATTTTTCTTCAATGTCAGTTTGCTGTTAGCAATATTGAAAAGAGAGACAAAGAGGTAAAACTAATTCCCTTTTACTAATCCTTTGAGAATCGAGAATTTGTTGTTAGTACAGCCAAGAAAACCATCAGCACTTTAGGTAAAAGGATTCCTCAGAGCCACCCTGCCCTCCCACTTGCTTTTGGTCTCTTGTTCAGGACAAAAATCATAAGTTCAGGACACAACCAGGAACGCAGAGGATTGAGATGAAACTCTGCCAAAAGGGAGACGTTAGGCAAGGGATGCATGCGGCCACAATTTTCTCTTCACGTGATGTTTAATAAGCCTCACAATATTGGTCTAAACTGTGATGAAGGGCTACTTCAATGTGATAAAGTTCTGAAAACACCACTTCTGACAAATGGTGAAAATTAAGTTTAACCCTCAGAAGAGGACTGAAGCACCAGATCTGGACAAATAAACAGTAGGAGCCGCCCTTCAACTTGATAGTTATATGAGCCTTTCTCATCAGCCACCAGGAATTTTATGTTGCAGCCAACTTTCCTGGTGGTGGGAGCGACAGACTGCAGGGCACCAAGGGCGAGTTTATGGGAGCCATAGAGAAAAATTGCGTTGGAGTTTTTTTTTCTCCCCTCCACCTCTCTGTACCGTTTAGCTAAGCTTGTTCTGAAATCTACCATAGAAAAGGCCTTGATTATAAAATGTAATATTCACGTAAGATTGTGCCATTCAGCCTCACGTTGGGGAGTATACAGGGCTTCAGTGTTCCTTAATAAATTACCTCTTCGTGTAGCAATTAACCCCCTTCTGCGACGGTTCAGTGTTTCCTTGGGCCCGTGCCAGTGCTAACAGCTATGGCTTAGCATTCTTTTTAATGAGCTGCAATTACTGCTGAGAGTGGGGAAACATAAAATATTAACACTTAAGCATCTTTTACACTCCTTTGAACATTAGATTATGTTGAAAATATAACTGACTTTTCATTCTTAAACCCGATATTTGCTTAGAATTCCACAGGACCCATGAAAATGTTTCAGTAAGTGGTTTCTGTTGATTTATTAACTCCCATGAAAGCTTAATGGAAATCCCTTGTGACCAAATATTGAATACGTTTTATGCATGCTTACAAAAGTCTTGTTTACCAATTCAGTGGCTTCCCCGCATCTTATAGAAGATAAATGATGTGGAGCACAACTTGATGTGAGTCCCATTTTTCTCCTTCTGTGTCATCTGTTGGGGAAGGAAAGAATGGAAGCTTCAAGCCATCCAACTCTTATGTACAGGTTAAGTTGAACAGGGGTCTTCTTAAAAATCTAGTCACTATTATCTTTGTTCACGTTACTTTGCCTTTTTTGGTATTATCTGTTGATGTGAAGATCTAATGAGATATATGATGTTAAAATGTTGGTAATCTTACATCACTTATTAGCCTTTATTCTCTATTTAGCATATATATGTAGAATGAAATATATATGTATATATCCACTGCATATGCTATATATAAACTATTTACACGTAGCTTTACATTTTGTACTATATAAACTTTATATACTATATATGCACAGTATATGTATAGTGTGTATACTATGTTATATATAATATATACACTATATGTTATATATAATATACACTATATATATGTGTATATATATACTTTACAGAGCATAGGGAATAATAAGTAATGTACATATATGTATAAAACATACTTACATAGTCTGTGTATGCACACACACTATATATATATGTATACACTATATATATATATATACACATACATACATATATGTATGTATATATATGTAGTCATTTTGGTGCGTGCTTTATAAAGCTATGGAGTAATAGAGCTATAACTAATTTCAAGAGGTTATATGAATCCATTCCATGATTTCAAACGATTGAAAGTCTAAATCCATTAAGGCTGATCTATTTTCTTCTTTGTCATCTCTAGAGATGGCTACTGTGTAGACTTTTAATTATAGAAGTGGCTTATGCACTCTTAACTGTGGAAGTATTTTCTACACCACCAAATAAATAATTTTAATAACTACTCACATAACAATTTCTCATGAACTAAATATATTTCATTCTCTAGTATTCATTTCTTTTGTTTTACTTTATTTTAATCTTTGTGTTTCTCCAACAGGACTTGCAGCATTAAATATGTATAGACTGATTGATACTGAGCTTTACTCTGGTTCTTGTAAACATTATTATTTTTTTGTTAATATTGACTCTAAAGTCCCTTCCAATGTTTAGTTAATCTGACAGCTAAGAAAGTCTTCCTTATGAATTACTGAATTGTTTTATCATTTACCATAAGTCCATTTCCTCCGTCTCGTCATTTAATACGATTCAAAGTAAAAACAAAAATCATGTTGACCTCTTCCATTTGTAAACATAAGATTCAGGTATTGCTTAAATTCAAATACACCTGTTTTTTTTTTTCTTGCTTGCAATTGTGGCAATCTTGGAATTTCCTCAGTGAAATGGAATTATTTTAGTTCTCCAGCACAGAGATTGGCAAACTATGGACCGTAGTTCAAGTCCACCATTGCCTGTGTTTTAAATATAGTTTTATTCGTAAATAAAGTCACATTCATTCATTTATGTGCTGTCTGTGGCTGCTTTTGCACTTCAGCAGCAGAGTTGAGCAAATGTGACAGACGCTATGGCCCACAAAGCTGAAGATAGTTACCATATGACCTTTACGGAAAAAGTTTGCCAACCCCTGTTGCCAACCCCTGCATGTAGATGAGCATTTAGCACCATTAATTATGCAGCTATGGAAACAAGCATTCACATATAGTATTGTTAGCTGCATTAATAAATCCATCCAATCATGGGACCATTTCTATGTGCATTTCAGCATTCCATATCAAATATGTTCGCATTTAATTGCTTGTTTCCAAGATAAATCTCTCTACACCTGGAATCTACCAAACTTTCCTTGAATTCAAAGTTCTTTTGCCTTTTCTTTGGGTTACAGAAATATCAAAGTTTACATGATGGTTAAAAACATGACTTTTGGGGGGGGGCTAATAAGTCATGATTCAAAGCAAGTTGTGTCACCTGCCAAGCACCCAGAGAGGAATATATAACCTTGGGTATGTCACTTGAACATTCTTAGTCTTATTTCTTCATTTAGAAAATGAAGGTAATGAGAATATCTATCTCATTTGTTTAGTGTGACGATGAAATAAAAAATGTTATAATGCATTCATGGATTATGCCAGAGCACATGATGTATGCCCCATAAATAATTAGTGTATTTTATGATAACCAAAGTATATGTACAATAAAAAATAATAATTATAATACCATAGTAGTTGCCTCCATTCTTTACTTTATATGTTACATAGAGCCCTTAGTCTTGTTCCTAAATCAGTGACTCTGATCACTTCTTTGACTCATAATAAAGCTTAGAAGTTCATTCTGTACCATAATGATATGACATGAGGCAAAGCAGAACTCCTAGTTTATTTATTTTTCTTAATTAGTCTCCCTCATTGAGTCTCCCTGTCTCCAAGCACAATTAAAATGTTATGTGTTTCTCTAACACAGCAAACAATTCTCAATCCCCAAGCACCCTAGAATCTCAAGCTGATGAAATGATTAAGGAAGAGGAAAATCCCAGAAATGGCCATGGTGATATCTAAGCATCAGAGATATCAAGAACGCTCATATTCATGTTGCCACTTGGGAAATCCAATGCACTAATCCATGGCTGCCGATGCCACACTGCTTAAACACTGTCAGGCAGATTCTTATCCATCCAGCAGTTTTGGTGCTTTAACTTACACTGGGCATTTTTACCTCTTATGCATATTGCCACAGTATTTGTAGTTTTACCATTAGAGAGTCATTTATTTGAAGATTCTCTTTCCACTCTCTATCGAACAGGCAAATAACTCCTTGTAGCAAAACATTTTCCCCAGTGAAAAATAATTTCTCCTTCCTCTGAAGTCTGCATTTTGCTTGCCACTGTTTCATAGCTTGTAGCCTATGTTACCTTATGATTATTTGCGTATTAACCTGAATTGCTTCCCCATGCTCTCTCCATACTTGTCAAGAGACCTGCGCGCACATTATGCATACTTGACTCTGTATGCCCCAGACATACACCTGCAAACAGGCATTTCTCAGCACTGTTATCACTCTGAAAACTGTTTGTTTTCCACAAGACCTTGTCTCTTAAAAAATATGCTTTATAACAATTCTATTACCAGTTAATAAAAGCTATAATATATTGATCAAATAATCTTTTCTGCTATGGACTGAATGTTTGCGTCCCCCTCCTAAAATTTATATGTTGAAACCTTAATCCTCTATATGATGGTATTTGGAGGTGGGGCTTTGGGAAGTTAATTAAGGTTAGATTAAGTCATGGGGCCCTAATGATGGGATTAATGTCCTTATAAAAGAGGAAGACACAGATCTTTCTTCTTCCACTCTATGAGGATACAGCAAGAAGGCATTCATTTGCAAAGCAGGAAGCAGGACCCTCATCAGGAAATGAATCTGTCGGCATCTTGATTTCGGACATCCCAGTGTCCGAAACTGTAAGAAATAAATGTCTATCGTTTAAGCACCTAGTCTATGGTAGTTTTGTTATAGCAGCTAGAACTGATTAAGAGCCTCTGTAACTGAATGTTTACTTTTGGCAGATACTGTTGGTTGGCTAACTCCGTGCCCAGTCCCAAACTCCTTCTCCCTTGCCTACTTCCACTTATAGAACCTGCCAAAAATACTGCTTGCCTTTGCAGTTAGGTGCAACCATGTGACAAATCTGGGCAGTAGCATGTATGAAGAGTCTTCTGGGACTGCTGAGAAAGCTTTTGATTTTCTAAGAAAAAGGACAGATGTCACTGGTCCAGGCTTTCCCCTCCTTCCTGACTTGCCTGTGGACCTAATGCTTGGAGCTCACACTTCTATCACACTTCTAAGATGACACTCCTTTGTGTTAAGGGTACTGACTGGACAGAAAAACCCTGGATCCTTGATGACATTGCCAAGCTAGACCAGACCAGACCCCAAACTTTGCGTTATACCAAACAAGGAGCCTCCCTCGATTTGTTTAGGTCATTTAGGTGTACTTACTGCTGCTTGCAACCAAATGTAGTCCTACCTGTTCAACACATGATGAAAAAAATCAGCAAGATTCTTTCAAAACACGATGTTAACCATATGATTAAAAATCATACTGTAATATAAGAAATATATATATAAAGTAACTAAAAGAGCAAAGAGCTTAAGAATAAGGATTTAGTTTTGTGCCCCGGCCCTACCACCCACTAGTTTACTTAGGTAAGTTATTTCACATCTCTCAGGCTCATTTTCCATGTCTGTAAATTGGACAGAATTATGTCATAAAAGGACTATAAGGACTGAATGATAAAAATGCATGAAGACACTTGGCACATAGTAAGTGCTCAGTAAAGATGGAATATTTTTGTTATTTATAATTTTATAGATGAAGTCATGATAAAGAACTCAATTCATGGAATCTTACACTTTATTGAGGTTCTACTTTACACATTCACAATAGTTCATACTAGCCTGCGTCAGTTTGACATCAATAAATAAACTCATTTCTACTTACTGAGAGATCTTATTCTTGTGTCGGTTTATCATGCTATTATTACTGTACCTCTATCAAAATTTCATTAGCTCCCAACTAAAGGTTCGTTAGTGTTAGGTTATTAGAATTAATTAGAATTAAAACAAATGATTAGAATTTATTAGAATTAATACCTCAGTTGCCAAAGTTAATTTGAATCACCTCATCCATTCACAGAATGCTGGTTATTCCTCTTGCCCACTCAGCATTCAAAGATTTGATTTATTCAGTTTCAGATTAAGAAAAAAAGACTTAATAGCTTTTTATTTTTTCCTCCCTCTTCTCAATTTGGAAGAGACCTCATTCCTGGTTACCGTTAGCTAAACAAGGAAACATTAAGTGGAAGAAATGTGTGATTTGTATAAGAAAGAATGAAAATAAAAATCACACCCCACTTAGAGGAAGAGACTGGGGCCCAAGTCAAAATAGCCCGAGATGAAAGCTGAGCAACTTTGCACGTTTTAAGCACTGCCTGGAATTCTGACTGATGGGATATTCTGGAAGAGGGCTTAAGTAAATAAGTACGCTAAGAGGAACACTGAAGTCGTTTCATGCTGTGGCTGTTTTAATCTTTGAGCATAAACTAGTAATTATTTTCCTAGGGTGTGGGAGGAGAAGTAACCAGGGGATTTCTGGGGCCCATAATGGACTTCTGTGGTGTGCGCTGAGGATCGAATGTTATACCACAAGATTACAGGACTCTTCATCTCTTCTGACCAGGGCAGATTCGAATCCACACTCTAGCTTTCATGTGTCATCTCAGCTGGAGTCTGCGGAAGGGGCTTTTTCTTGCTGCCTGGGTTTTGGAATAAATAAAGTCTTATTAGCCATCGCCTTAGAGGTTGAATGAATCCATGGCTCTTCGGAAGGTATACATAGGATGCCTTTACAGTTTGAAGTCTATTTCTCTCAGGTAACTGCAAAGCCAAAACAGATGAAAAAACCCAGGCTCTCTGTTACTGAGAAGAAATGATAAAGCATCCAGGAAAGATAAAAAATAGCAAGCTTCACTAAGTGACATTCTTATTGTGGCAATCATGTGTATTCAGATGTTTTTTTGTTGGTAACGAAAGTCAAGCTATCTGAGTCTGTCATCTCATATAGGAGGCAGCTTTTATTTATTTATTTAGGCCATGCTGCATGGCTTGTGGGATCTTAGTTCCCCGACCAGGGATCGAAACCAGGCCCCCTACATTGGAATCGCAGAGCCCTAACCACTGGACCTCCAGGGAATTCCCAACAGCTTTCTTGAAGCTTAAACTACTGTGACTTTATATTGCTCCCAGTATCTTATGCCTGGGATGATATTAAAATTGTCCATATTGACTTTTTTTAAGTGTTTCTTTTATTTTTGAATCTAAAATTTCAAACTAATTTTTAAATTTTATTTACTTATTTATTTCTTTTTTGAATATTTTTTATACAGCAGGTTCTTATTAGTCATCAATTGTATACACATCAGTGTAAACATGTCAATCCCAATCGCCCAATTCATCACACCCCCACCCCCAATCCCCCATGGCCTTCCCCCCTTGGTGTCCATACATTTGTTCTCTACATGTGTGTCTCAACTTCTGCCCTGCAAACTGGTTCATCTGTACCATTTTTCTACGTTCCACATACATGCATTAGCATACGATATTTGTCTTTCTCTTTCTGACTTAACTTCACTCTGTATGACAGTCTCTAGATCCATCCACATCTCAACAAATGACTCAATTGCGTTCCTTTTTATGGTTGAGTAATATTCCATTGTATATATGTACCACATCTTCTTTATCCATTCGTCCATCGATGGGCATTTAGGTTGCTTCCATGACCTGGCTGTTGTAAATACTGCTGCAATGAACATTGGGGTGCATGTGTCTTTTTGAATTATGGTTTTCTCTGGGTATATGACCAGGAGTGGGATTGCTGGATCATATGGTAATTCTATTTTTAGTTTTTTAAGGAACCTCCATACTGTTCTCCATAGTGGCTGTGTCAGTTTACATTCCCACCAACAGTGCAAGAGGGTTCCCTTTTCTCCACATCCTCTCCAGCATTTGTTGTTTGTAGATTTTCTGATGATGCCCACTCTAACTGGTGTGAGGTGATACCTCATTGTAGTTTTGATTTTCATTTCTCTAATAATTAGTGATGTTGAGCAGGTTTTCACGTGCTTCTTAGCCATCTGTATGTCTTCTTTGGAGAAATGCCTATTTAGGTATTCTGCCCATTTTTGGATTGGGTTGTTTGTTTCTTTAATATTGAGCTGCATAAGCTGTTTATATATTTTGGAGATTAATCCTTTATCCATTGATTCGTTTGCAAATATTTTCTCCCATTCTGAGGGTTGTCTTTTCGTCTTGTTTATGGTTTCCTTTACTGTGCAAAAGCTTTTAAGTTTCATTAGGTCCCATTTGTTTATTTTTGTTTTTATTTCCATTTCTCTAGGAGGTGGGTCAAAAAAGATCTTGCTGGGCTTCCCTGGTGGCACAGTGGTTGAGAGTCCACCTGCCGATGCAGGGGACACGGGTTCGTGCCCCAGTCCGGGAAGATCCCATATGCCGCGGAGCAGCTGGGCCTGTGAGCCATGGCCACTGAGCCTTTGCGTCCAGAGCCTGTGCTCCGCAACGGGAGAGGCCACAACAGTGAGAGGCCCGTGTACTGTGAAAAAAAAAGAACCAGCTTTTAGGTTTATTGATCTTTGCTATTGTTTTCTTTGTTTCTGTTTCATTTATTTCTGCTCTGATCTTTATGATTTCTTTCCTTCTGCTAACTTTGGGTTTTGTTTGTTCTTCTTTCTCTAGTTCCTTTATGTCTAAGGTTAGATTGTTTATTTGAGTTGTTTCTTGAGGTAGGCTTATATAGTTATAAACTTCCCTCTTAAAACTACTTTTGCTGCATCCCATAGGTTTTGGATCATCGTGTTTTCATTGTCATTTGTCTCTAGGTATTTTTTGCTTTCCTCTTTGATTTCTTCAGTGATCTCTTGGTTATTCAGTAACGTATTGTTTAGCCTCCATGTGTTTGTGTTTTTTACGTTTTTTCCCCTGTAATTCATTTCTAATCGCATAGTGTTGTGGTCAGAAAAGATGCTTGATATGATTTCAATTTTCTTAAATTTACTAAGGCTTGATTTGTGACCCAAGTTGTGATCAATCCTGGAGAATGTTCTTGTGTGCACTTGAGAAGAAAGTGTAATTTGCTGTTTTTGGATGGAATGTCCTATAAATATCAATTAAATCTATCTGGTCTATTTTGTCATTTAAAGCTTCTGTTTCCTTATTTATTTTCATTTTGGATGATCTGTCCGTTGGTGTAAGTGAGGTGTTAAAGTCCCCCACTATTACTGTGTTACTGTCGATTTCCTCTTTTATAGCTGTTAGCAGTTGCCTTATGTATTGAGGTGCTTCTATGTTGGGTGCATATATATTTATAATTGTTATATCTTCTTCTTAGATTGATCCCTTGATCATTACATAATGTCCTTCCTTGTCTCTTGTAACATTCTTTATTTTAAGGTCTATTTTATCTGATATGAGTATTGCTACTCTAGCATTCTTTTGATTTCCATTTGCATGGAATATCTTTTTCCATCCCCTCACTTTCAGTCTGTATGTGTCCCTAGGTCTGAAGTGGGTCTCTTGTAGACAGCATATAGATGGGTCTTGTTTTTGTATCCATTCAGCAAGCCTGTGTCTTTTGGTTGGAGCATTTAATCCATTCACGTTTAAGGTAATTATTGATATGTATGTTCCTATGACCATTTGCTTAATTGTTTTGGGTTTGTGTTTGTAGGTCCTTTTCTTCTCTTGTGTTTCCCACTTAGAGAAGTTCCTTTAGCATTTGTTGTAGAGCTGGTTTGGTGGTGCTGAATTCTCTTAGCTTTTGCTTGTTTGTAAAGCTTTTGATTTCTCCATGGAATCTGAATGAGATCCTTGCTGGGTAGAGTAATCTTGGTTGTAAGTTCTTCCCTTTCATCACTTTAAGTATATCATGCCACTCCCTTCTGGCTTGTAGAGTTTCTGTTGAGAAATCAGCTGTTAACCTTATGGGAGTTCCCTTGTATGGTATTTGTCATTTTTCCCTTATTGCTTTCAATAATTTTTCTTTAATTTTTGGCAATTTGATTACTATGTTTCTTGGCATGTTTCTCCTTGGGTTTAACCTGTATGGGACTCTCTGCGCTTCCTGGACTTGGGTGGCTATTTCCTTTCCCATGTTAGGGAAGTTTTTGACTATAATCTCTTCAAATATTTTCTCTTGTCCTTTCTCTCTCTCTTCTCCTTCTGTGACCCCTATAATGTGAATGTTGTTGCATTTAATGTTTTCCCAGAGGTCTCTTAGGCTGTTTTCATTTCTTTTCATTCTTTTTTCTTTATTCTGTTCCATAGCAGTGAATTCCACCATTCTGTCTTCCAGGTCACTTATCTGTTCTGCCTCAGTTACTCTGCTATTGATTCCTTCTAGTGTAGCTTTCATTTCAGTTATTGTTTTGTTCATCTCTGTTTGTTCTTTAATTCTTCTAGGTATTTGTTAAACATTTCTTGCGTCTTCTCCATGTTTGCCTCCATTCTTTTTCTGAGGTCCTGGATCATCTTCACTATCATTATTCTGAATTCTTTTTCTGGAAGGTTGCCTGTCTCCACTTTATTTAGTTGTTTATCTGGGGTTTTATCTTGTTCCTTCGTCTGGTACATAGCCCTCTGACTTTTCTTCTTGTCTATCTTTCTGTGACTGTGGGTTTTGTTCCACAGGCCCCAGGATTGTAGTTCTTCTTGCTTCTGCTGTCTACCCTCTGGTGGATGAGGCTATCTAAGAGGCTTGTGTAAGTTTCCTGATGGGAGGGACTGGTGGTTGGTCGAGCTGACTGTTGCTCTGGTGGGCAGAGCTTAGTAAAACTTTAATCTGCTTGTCCGCTGATGGGTGGGCCTAGGTTCCCTCCCTGTTGGTTGTTTGGCCTGAGGCAACCCAACAATGGAGCCTACCCGGGCTCCTTGGTGGGGCTAATGACAGACTCAGGGAGGGCTCACGCCAAGGAATACTTCCCAGAACTTCTGCTGCCAGTGTCCTTGTCCCCACAGTGAGCCACAGCCACCCCCTGCCTCTGCAGGAGACCGTCTTCCCTGGGGTCACTGCTCCTTCCCCTGCGTCCCAATGCACACACTATTTTGTGTGTGCTCTCCAAGAGTTTAGTCTCTATTTCCCCCAGTCCTGCCGAAGTCCTGCAATCAAATCCCACTAGCCTTCAAAGTCTGATTCTCTAGGAATTCCTCCTCCCATTGCCGCAGCCCCAGGTTGGGAAGCCTGATGTGGGGCTCAGAGCCTTCACTCCAGTGGGTTGACTTCTGTGGTATAAGTGTTCTCCAGTCTGTGAGTCACCCACCCAGCAGTTAGGGGATTTGATTTTACTGTGATTGCGCCCCTCCTACCATCTCATTGTGGCTTCTCATTTGTCTTTGGATGGGGGGTATCTTTTTTGGTGAGTTCCAGTGCCTTCCTGTCGATGATTGTCCAGCAGCTAGTTGTGATTCTGGTGTTGTAACAAGAGGGAATGAGAGCACATCCTTCTACTCCGCCATCTTGGTTCCTCTCTTCCTATTTACTTATTTTTTGATAATTTTTGTTGGGGTATAGTTAATTTGCAATGTTGTGTTTGTTTCAGGTGTGCAGCAGGGTGAATCAGTTATACATATGCATATATCCACTCTTTTTTAGATTCTTAGAATTTAAGTGTTTCTTACAATGCAAAATGTGTTAAACTTAAAGGACTGTCTTTTATTCCAATGGTATGTAATTGGTAATTAGGTAATTATTCTCATAGTAAAATAACTTTTAATTTATAACACACACACACACACAAATGTCCATATTGAAGAACAAAGAGGGACAAAACACTCAAGTTCCTGGGAAGATCCCTTTATCTCTCATTACATTAATCTTTTACTTCAAACTGTCTATTATTTCCCTAAACCTGTATATGACTTAAACGCCACTAATTTCTCTTTATCTCCTCATTGCAGGTATAGGATATTAAAAATAATAATGTCATTCTCAAATTTACTAGTTTCAAAAAGGAGTTTTTTCTGCAGTTCACATATTTGGTGGACATTTGATCAGGAGAAGGTCCTCTAGGTTAAGTTCTGCACTTGCTATCACAATTTCCTTACACAGCAAGGCTAGAATAACCTTCCTTGGGTATTACTTTTGCTATGTCATAAATGAGCCCTGGTTTCTCCTGTCTGGGGTGTAGTTCCTTCTGCGCTCTGGCCAGCCCTAACTCTCAAGCCTCTTCTCTCCTTACTCTTTTACTTGAACTTGATTACTAAGGTCCAGACAAACGTAGTTACTGATCATTCTTCCAATGCTCCATGTCATTCTGCATTTGCGTTTCTTTGCTTGTCCCCTCACTTCAGAATGCCCTTGTCAACTTCCTGTGTGTCAGTCTGGTTTATGCATCAGGATCTAAATGAAAAGTCTCTTCCTGCAAGAGACCTGTTATGGGCAGTGTAGGTCTGATATTTCCCTCTCTAAATTCCTACAGTATTCCGTTTATACCACTATTAGGTCATTCTTTACTTATTGCCTTTGATTAAACTATTTGAAGACCTACCTTCATTGATTCAAGGTGTATTTATTGACCATCCTCTCTGTGTCAATAACTGTTCTAGGAAAAAGGGATACTGTAGCAAACCAAACAGATGTGAACCCTACATTCATGAATCTCTGGGGTTTCTCTTTTATTAAATTGAACTCCTTGAGGACATCCACTTCACCTTTATATTTTACATAGGACAATGTTTTGAACATGGAAAGGAATTACTAATTTGTATTAAATAAGTAAATCAATGGTTTCCAATCCTATAGAACCCAAGGCCCTCTTATAGCCAATACGTTGTCATGTGCTTTTCACTGTGCTGAAATAGAAGTAACAAATGACATCATCTATGTACACACATAATTTCAAAAACATTAATATGTCTCCATGTAAATATAATACCCTCAAAAAGGACAAATAAAAGAAAAGCAGGGACTTCCCTAGTGGTGCAGTGGTTAAGAATCCACCTGCCAATGCAGGGGACACGGGTTTGATCCTTGGTCTGGGATGATCCCACGTGCCGTGGAACAACTAAGCTCGTGTGCCACAACTAAAGAGCCTGCGCTCTAGAGCCTGCAAGCCACAACTGCTGAGCCCATGTGCCACAACTACTGAAGCCCGTGCACCTAGAGCCCGTGCTCTGCAATGAGAAGAGCCACCGCAATGAGAAGCCCATGCACCACAGCAAAGCATAGCCCCTCTCGCTGCAACTAGAGAAAGCCCACGCCTGGCAACGAAGACCCAACACAGCCAAAAATAAATAAATAAATAAATAAAGTTTAAAAAAAAAGAAAAGCAATTTATAACAGTATGCATCTCATTATGTAAATGCCTGGACAGGGCTACTTAGAATATGCAGTGAAGTAGTCAGATGAGTGAGTTTGGATTCTCGATAGAAGATGCAGTGAAGTAGTCAGATGAGTGAGTTTGGATTTTCGACAAGTAAAAAGATAAGAAAGCATGCTCCATATGATAAGCAGGGAAATGAAATAGCAGAGGTATGAGTTACACTAAAATGGAAGCTAGTGTGTGGATAGGTTGTAACAACCTGGATTCATTCGTGTATAATAAGGGAAAGAGAGAAATGACCTTAATTGAAGTTGGGATAACATGCCAAGGAAAATTGCAGAGCAACAAAGTGGAGAAATGAGGAAGTGTGACAGTCTGACAAATGGGCCGTATCTCACTTGTAAGGGGAGAGTCAGAATAATTCATACGAAATGACCCAGGGCAGAGTCGTGACAGAGTAGCACAGAAAGCATATCTTAGGTTTTAAATTGCTGCCACGTGTTGGGGAACACTTTCAGTTTCTGTTATTTATTTAACAGACTTTGAAGACCAAATATTTTGGCAGGTGGTAGGGAGAAGAGGGTGGATTAAGAAAAAAGAAGAGTAATACACACAGGAGGCTGTAGAAAACGGTTTTAGGATATGTTTCTGGGGCAAGAGGAAAATCAAAATTAACAGGGAACTCACTTCTGCTTCTGGTCATGGCTGAGGAACTAGTATTAGAATAGTCTTCCTGCCGTAAACAATACATATCTGCACCAAATGTAGGAAACAACTGTGTTCTGATGTTGGACACGTGCCAGTGCAAGACTGGGATTCCCAAGAGATGGAAGACAGGTAAGGGATGTCATCTGATTGCTCTGGTTTTCCGTCTGAAGCAGGGTTCTGGACCACAGCACGGGGAGGCACAGCATACCTGGAGCACAGCCGTCTTGCTGAGCCCGGGATTGAGATCAGAGACCAGGGAGGCTGAGAGAGCTAGAATGTGCAGGGAAGAGGGCCAGGGAGAAAGGAGAAATGCAGAGAAAGCTCCAGAAAATCTGCATAGAAGTCCCATTGAATCTAGAATGGAACTTCATGAGGCTGGAGAAAAACAACTACTGTGGAAAGACAAGTAAGCAGGAGCTATAAGGCAAGCATACACAAGCCTGAGAAGAGTTTGAATCTGATCAAGTTAGAATGAAAAGACCTCATTAAATATCTGGAGCATTAGGAGATGCCCCAGAGAAGACATGCCCTAGGAGTACAGCCAAAATAGTTACTCAAGGCTTGACCTAATAAGGCTGAAGAACAAGACTCCAAAGAATCAAGGTAATTCACACTTAATTTAACAGCTGCTGGAACAAAAATTCAACACTCTTGAAAGGAAGACAACAAAATGGAGAATACCAACATTATAACATTTACACTATTCAGAATCGAATCAAAGTGTACTCAACATGAAAAAGCAGATTCCCAGTTACCCTCTTGATCATCTAAAAGGTCTAACAGGGCTTCCCTGGTGGAGCAGTGGTTGAGAGTCCGTCTGCCGATGCTGGGGACACGGGTTCGTGCCCCAGTCCGGGAAGATCCCACATGCCGCGGAGCGGCTGGGCCCGTGAGCCATGGCCGCTGAGCCTGCGCGTCCGGAGCCTGTGCTCCGCAACGTGAGAGGCCACAACAGTGAGTGGCCTGCGTACCGCAAAAAAAATTAAAAATAAATAAATAAAAGGTCTAACAAATGTGTCAATTGGGGTCCCAGGAAAAGAGAAGGGAAGAGTAGAAGAATATTTGAAGAAATAACATTCAAAAAATTTTCTAACTTGATGAAAATTATAAACACACAGGTCCACGTGGCCTAATGAACTCCAAACAGGAGAAATGCAAAGAAAACTACAAAGGGGCATATTATAGTACAATTCCTAAAAACTGATAAGAAAGAGAAAAATCTCAACGGCAGCCAGAAGAAATAAGACAAATTATGTACCAGGAAACAGAGATAACAATTACCACTGACTTTATCAGAAGCAGTGCAAACCAGAGGACAAGGAATGACATTTTAAAAATACTAAACAAAACAAAACAAAATTCTTGTTAGTCAAGAATCCTAAAACATGCAGCAACATGGATGGACCTAGAGATTATCATACTAAGTGAAGTAAGTCAGAAAAAGAAAGACAAATATCACATGATATCACTTATATGTGGAATCTAAAATGCAACACAAATGAACATGTCTACAAAACAGAAACAGACTCACAACATAGAGAACAGACTTGTGGTTGCCAAGGGCTAGAGTGGGATGGGGGAGAGAAGGATTGGGAGTTAGGGATTAGCAGATGCAAACTGATATATACAGGATGGATAAACAACAAGGTCCTACTGTACAGCACAGGGAACTATATTCAGTATCCTGTGATAAACCGTAATGGAAAAGAATATGAAAAAGAATATATATATATATATATATATATATATATATATATGTATATGTATAACTGAGTCATTTTGCTGTACAGTAGAAATTAACACAACATTGTAAATCAACTATGCTTCAATAAAATTAAAAAAGAACCCTAAATCAGCAAAAACAGCCTTCAAAAATGAAAATGGAACAGACATTTTCACACAAACAAAAGCTGACAGAATTTGTTCTCTAAGTATTACAAAAAATGTTAAAGGACGTTCTTAAGTCTAAAGGAGAAAAAAGATACCACTTAGAAACTCAGATCTACATGAAAACATTAAATGCACTGGAAATAGCAAATATCAGGCAAATATTAGGGACATTTTCTCGTTTTCCAATTTCTCCAAATACAAGTGACTGTTTAAAGCAAAGTAAGTAAAAATGTGGTGTGGTTTATAATATACATAGAAGTGAAAAATAAATGACAGTAATATTACAAAGGATTGGAGGGAAAAATAGAAAAATACTGCTATAAACTTCTTATGTAACTTGTAAAGGGAGTACAACATTATTTGACAGTAGACAATGATAAAATGCACATTTCATACAAAACATAAACTATGTATGAGGCTAATTTTCTAACAAGACAACTGGCTCAGTAGAATACTACACTTCTCAGAAAAAAGAGGCAACCCAAATAAAATAAATATGCATTTTTTAAAGCACAATTTTCTTATTATTGAGCTACTACATATATCTGAGTAATAATATAAAATATTTAAAAATAATCCTTGGACTTCCCTGGTGGTGCAGTGGTTAAGAATCTGCCTGCCAATGCAGGGGACACGCGTTTGATCCCTGGTCCAGAAAAATCCCACGTACAGCGGAGCAACTAAGCCCGTGCACCACAACTACTAAGCCTGCACTCTAGAGCCCATGAGTCACAACCACTGAGCCCGCGTGCCACAACTACTGAAGTCCGAGAGCCTAGAGCCCATGCTCCGCAGCAAGAGAAGCCACCGCAATGAGAAGCCCGTGCACCACAATGAAGAGTAGTATCCACTCGCCACAACTAGAGAAAGCCTGCGCACAGCAACGAAGACCCAACACAGCCAAAAATAAATAAATAAATAAATTTATTTTAAAAAATGAAAAGAATCCTTACTCCACTAATTTAATAATATTAGGTTTTAAATTTGTTGAAACAGTTAATATCATCTTTGCTGTATGTTTTAAGCATATTTAATGACCATTGCAATATAATTACAGTTACTGTACTTTGTAATAACTGTGAGATAGCACTGAAACTTTTTCCAGCTAAATATGAAGTTGGAAACGCTCTAATAAGTAATTTAGCTTATTTCCAAAGAGGTAGGTTTGAAATTCATAACTTTGTAATTAGACTGATTAAATTCTTTGACCCCTGTCCTTTCTTTCTTTCCCAGGTAACTCACTTTGCAAATGTTGGCTGACGGACCTTTTCCATTTCAAATAAATAAATCCCACGCAATCACTAATGAAAATTCATTCAGATCTTTACATCTCATCTATCAGGTTCAGCCATATAAGAGTAATATATTATCAATATGAGTAATATAATATCAATATTATTACATTTAACCTGATCCAACAACATCATTTCATTGTTCCAAAGAACAATGAAAATGCTCAGTGATAAAGGTTATTTTAAAAGAAATGTGTTTCTTGATAATTCCTATGAAAATTCCTTTCACTTTAATGTGATTAACTCATTTCCTTGCATCATCAGGATCACTTCATTTAACTTCATCAAGAACTCTGAAAAATAAACACATCATTTTTCAATATTTGAATTTTGGCATTGAATTTGCCACTAATTTTTCATTGGTTAAATTAAATAGCTCTACAGCAGCATCAAATAGTGAACAAAATATTTATAAGCCACTTCCTTTGAGAGCCATTCAAATGTATGGAAAAAATTACCTAGTATGTCAGATAAACTTTTTAATATCTTTGTCATGTCACAGGTTTCTAAATAATCTGTCATTCAAAGAATTAGTCTTAATTTTATTAACTTCAGACTGCTAAAGTTTGTATTTCTTTGAAATCAATAAATTTATTTTTTATTTTATTATTTATTTCAAAAAACATTTATTGAAATGTTTCACCAAGATCCTTGTCTACTGGTTTACTGTGAAAAATAGAATGAACTGCTAAAATATTATGACACTTGAAGCTGTTTATAAAACCTTGTTTGGTGACAAATGATAGCTGGTCTAATTATCTATGGTACAAACAACGATATAGAAAATGAGATTTTTTTCTGTTTAATATATTTTTTAAGAATTTCAACTATTGACATCCTTTTTTGTCCTCTATCAGGAATTTTGAAAATAGTTCTTTCTTTCAACTTTTTTCTTTTCTTGCAAATCTTACATAAGTGAGCAGTAAATATTTTCGTATAGGATGCTTTCATACACTTGCCAAAATTTGCTTGTTATAGTTCATTACACAGCTAATTTTTCAATACTATTTGCCATCTCATCAATTCTTCTTGAAATAGTAACATTGCTTAATGAAAAATTAAAAAAATTATTTTATTTATATTCCTTTCCATCACCATTCTAGTAAATTCTTGTACAGCTAGTAAGACTATCTTTTCTCCAATATTTTATAGATTACCACATTTTGTAACCATTTGTACTACTAAGATTTGTTCTTTTTTTGTTTAAAAGACTATTTATAAACATCCCAGAGACAAGATTACTTGGAAATGTGGCATGTCTTTAACAATTTTATTAGGATGTTCTGTTGTAAAATGTTTCTTCAATCTTAATGATTTTGTTGCTTCATTTGAAAAAAAAAAAAACCACACAAGAATTGAAGGTACAATGATGACTTTTATGGGCAAAACTATAAAACTCAATTTAAAAAATCAGCTGGATATTGTTGTCACTTTCCTTTATATTTGATGTTTTGAAATAAGATCTAAAGAAATATATTCATACATAGGTTCAATCACGAATGGAACAACTGCTAACACAAACTAATAACAAGTGTTGTGCATTAGAAATGCAAATCCTATGACCTGAGTTTCTTTTAGTGGTGGTTTTCCAAAATGTTGAGAAAATCTTTGTAACAAAGTAGAGTCTTCTTTTGATTTACACGGTAGTTGCATTTTTGGAAAATTTAACATATATAGAAACTGCTAAATAAATTCTTTAATTTATATGTATAAAGGAATTAGGGTCAAGGTTCAGGTAATTATTCCAGTTAAAAAAATGTTATCTGCAGAATGCGAAACAATTATTTGTAGTTTGGCACGTCCCCGAACGTTGCAAAACATCTAACATACCTGGTCCCTTCTCACTAAATGCTGGAAACTTCTCAAACCTTGTCTCAACCAAAACACATGGCAGGTTTCAAAAATGTCCTTTAAAGACTTCTTTGAATGACATTGGGGTAAAAGAATAATTGTGCATTGACTGTGGGCAAGCCTTCCAGGCTACGTGCTTAAGCTCCACATTTCAAACACTACCCATAAACGGAGAGGGAGCTGAAATCCAGTCTGTGTTCAGTCCTTCCTGGAGAAGACATAGGCTCCATTTTCTTCCTTTGAAAAAGTGTCTTCCTCTTGTCAAGTAATGATCCAGAGAGATCACCTTTCTCTTATTTGTACAAAGGTACCAGAAAAGCAGATAATGTACAAGATGGTCAAGCAGGATACTCCCACAGCTAATTCAATATACATGAATAAGGAGCGAGCAAGCTAAGAAAAAGTAAAAAAAGAAAAAAGTAGTTCTTGAAATGGAAAAATGGTATACCTAACATGTTATCTTTATCTCAACATTATCATAATTGTGGGTTAATGTATATTATAGCTTCTGACTGATCATGTAAGCATGGAGGTCACAGGGTGATTAAAATTACATTTCACCATCTTTGTCATGGATTCAGAGCTCTGACATTTACTCATTTGTACTATATTATAGCTGGTTTTCTAGTAAAAATCAACACATCATTTACTGTTTGTTAATAGTTTTGTCATACATTGGGAGTAAGCATAAAAATTAACCCTACTCAAATAAGTGAATAGATGACGCTTTGGAATCATTTCTTTGCTGAGGACACCAAGTGTGTTCTATTTTTCACTCTGATATTCATGCTGATTACAATCTCTATGGAATCCTAATTTGCAGGGGGTTGGGGTGGGCGTTGAGAACTTCTGAGATGGAGTGATGGGACTGAGTGATAGAACTAGCCTGGAACGGGGTCCTACGTGTCTGGTGTCTTTTCTCAATGGCAAGTGTGGTGGTTGCAGAAAACTGGAAAGAGTATGGGTCCAACTCAGGGCAAGCAAGGCATCACCACTCAAGGACCCTTGATTGAAAATATCTAGGTGTTAAAATATATTTTAAAAGATTGTTTTCTGAGTCATTATTGCCACTGAAAAATAATAGTAGCAAGCCACAAGAAAAGTCTGATTTGCCTGAAGTCCCCACTCAAGCCCAACTCTGACACTACCAGACATTCTTGGTAACTTGGCAACAAAATATCTTCTATTATGGAAAGGCCATGATCTTGAATATATATTAATTCCTCTCTATGGTGTCTGGGTCCAGTCAGCACACAAAGTTGTTGGAGACTATACTGAAGCATTGAGTCAGACGCTCTAGGATTATTACATGTTGCTAGACAGAGAGAAGCAACACGAACTTGAACTTGAATCTTAACTCTTCCACTCCCTGTGTGAACCAACCTTCCTAAGTCCCAATTTCCCCAGTACTTGAAGCCAGTGCCTCAGACATCCTTAAGACAAGTGAGAAGCAGATGAGACTCCAGGCTACCTGATGCACAAGCAGAACAAATAAAAACATTACAGAAGAAGAAATGTGCTGCGACTTTATGAAATTGTCAGGGACTAATAACTCAAATTCAGACCACTCTGATTTTCATGAACTAGAGAACAGGAGAAAAAAAAAAAAAAGACGGCAACAACTGTAGAGCAGAGCTTTTAAGATTTTAAAGCGGGATTAACATATTTTATTTGTGGTTCCTTAGTGGACTTAAATTTAATAGTGCTTCTTTTCTGGCTGGGCGTGACTTGGAAACTGATATTCTCCACCAAAGTGAAAGCGGGTCCTTAGGTCTGTGTTTCTTTGTCTGAGAGTGCATGCCCACAGATAAAGACCTGATCAGCACATGCATTTTTAGGACAATAAATGCATTGCAATGAATCTTATTAGAATAAGGCAGATTATTTTGCTAATTATCTGGCTCCGAGGATAATCTCTAGAATCACCTAATTAAACGTATCATGATGTCAGCTTACGATGTAAACACTTTCAGAAAAAATATAACACTAATTCTGGAATAGAACAAGAATTTGGTTTTTTTTTTGCATTCAATATCAACATGCTACAAAGCTTTAAAACTTTAATTAAAATACCTTTTGTATTTTCCCAAGGTTCTAGATTAATTTCCAAAGTGTGGAAAGAAATCTTGGGCTTCCTACCTCTTGCCATTTGTTCCCTGCTTCTTCCTCTGCTCCAGAGTGACATCCCACAATCCTAACACTTAGTTGGAGGCTCTTTGAACCACCGCTGGGGCCCTGGGGCATTGTGGATGATGCTTGCATGGGGGCATTAAAATGCTAGACTTCACTTTTTGTCTCCTGGTAAAGATCTCTCTCCATTGAAGAGGCAGGCTTCAGCCCCTTTCAAGGAATTTTTGCAAGTGCAAATTATGGGAAGCCGAGAGAATTAGCTGTATTTCTTTAAATAAATCCCCTCCTGGTTCTTCTGAAGATGGTTGTGGTTCTCTAAGAAGCAGTAAATTCTTCCTTAAAGGAATGGTGCACCAAAACCCTCCCCAGATTCCTTCTCTAGCAGGTATCCAGTCGGTTAGGTGGGTGGGGCTGCCGTGGCAATGACATGGATTAAGTAATACCTCCCATTAGACTGCAGATGTGTGAACTAGTTTAAAACTTTTACTAGGGCTTTTATTAGACTCCGATGCAGTCCCAGCCTCTTTACCTTTGCCAATGCAGCCAGTTGCTCACAAGTTATAACAAACTAGGAATACCTAATGCTTAAGCTATTCTTACACTTTGGGGGCAAAATCCCAAACAAATCATGGTCTTCCTTATGAATCCACTCTTCCTCTTAGAAATTACACTTCCAGGCAGAATGGCACTCGAGCCAGGGTTTCCTCATGGCTTTGTTAATAACGATGTGGTTCAATTCTCTTAAGCACATAAAACCCAGGATCGTTTCTCATTCTCTGCCTGGCCCCAGAATGCCATCTCCTGCGTCTTTGAAAGTTTTCCAAAGTCATTTTTTCCTTTCTTTTTATTGCTCATATCCTTTAAGTGACCCTAATACTTCTGTAAGTGCCAGATTGGCATCTCTGAAGGTTGACATAGACTTTGGATCCCCAGTATAGGTATGGTGAGGCAGAAGCTCCCCATCCTTCTTCTGCTTGGGGGAAGAGCTGAGAAAGAAGGGACACCTCTCTCACCTAGGGAGACATGGCAGCCTGGTCCTTGGCTTTAAAATTTTTATTACATGCCAGCGAAACAAGCTTACCAGGCTGTCTAGCTCCTTCATCTGAGAAAGACATTAATCTCCCCTGATTTAGAATGACTTACATAGGAGGGAATAAGCACAAAGCAGGTTCCTTTTCTTGGTGTTCAAAGTGCTCGTTGAAATGTGTCCATTCATCAGTCCTCAAACTTTTCTCCCCTAAAGTTTCAATCCAGGCACCAAAATGAGATTGTTGTGTCCTAACAGCTGCACTGAAACACACATCCTTTGAGCAAATGAAATGATAGGACATGTTGAATCACTATCATGTCGTAGTTATTAAAAATATCTTATTAAACTTATTAAAAATATTTTAATGCAAGATGTAAGGCATATGTGTAAAGATCACCTGCCTTGTTCATAACCAATAATCAAAGATATTAACTCAATTTAGTGTGCCTCATAGTTTTGCCTATTTTTGGTCAGTTTCTGTTCAACTTCCTGCCACAATGGTTACTTCCTGCGGTAATGGTTACACATCAGGGAATAGCTTAAGTATTCTCTGAAAAATTATGCAAATGTTAAATCATTTGCATCTCAGTCCCTTTCTGTTACAGGTAACATGTTGTCACAGATGGCAAGAGTTCCCTCTTTTTTATGGCTGAGTAATATATCTAATCAATATCTCTCTCTATCTATCACATTTTCTTTATCCATTCATCCGTTGATGGACACTTAGATGGTTTCCATGTCTTGGCTATTGTAAATAATGCTGCAAGGAACTTGAGGGTGCAGATATCTTTTCCAGTTAGTGTTTTAACTTCCTTCAGTTATACACCTGGCAAGGGAATTTCTGGATCATATGGTAGTCTTATTTTTAATTTTTTGAGGAAACTCCATACTGTTTTTCATAGTGGCTACACCAATTTACATTCCCACCAACAGTGTATAAGTGTTCCCTTTTCTCCACATCCTTGCCAACACTTATTATTTCTTGTCTTAGTTAGGGTCTTATACCCATTTCTATTAAAGAGTCCATTAAACATACATAGAGTGTTCTTAATGCAGTATTTAAAAATATATAAGTAAATTGTCATGGAAAGTAAATTTCTTATGCTGCTACTTTGGCAAGGCAGTGGCTAGAACTTTTCTATCTCTAATAAATCTCTCTCTATATCAGCAGTTACCAAAATCTACTTCATGGAGCGCTTTAGGGAAGAAAGTAACAAACTACTTACATTTTGGATACAAGGAAGAACACCTTTACTTGTTCAGTTCTGGTTTTCATTTTTTTCAGGTTGCTGGTCCACAGAATTTCTTTCTTTTTTGAATGTGGATTTTTTTCAAATCTACTTCTTTTATCCCCTACACTTCGGATTATTTGGTTTTGTTGAACTTTAAGAAGATGGTGCAAATAACCATTTCTCTTGCCTCCTCAAAGAAAACTAACATTGGCTATTGTCGCACACCTCCGTGCAGACTGAGGTAGGGCATGACGCTCTGGCAATCAGTGGGAGAAGCCAAGGGGAGAGAACCACATGGGATACATCATCCGAACTCAGCCTCTGCCCCAGGGTGACTTTCTCACTCCATAGGATGATTTACTGGCCTGGTGTAACCACTGAATCAGTTTGCCTAAAGTGTCTGGAGAGTGACCCCAATCTACAGTACCTAGTTGGCTTCTATCTCTGCACTTTCTATCTGCACAGGGACCTTCTGTCCAAACCCTAAAAGCCAGGGATTCCTTTTGGATCCTTGATTGGTTTGAGCCACATCAGCCACTTCCAAGTTAATTTGTACAAACTTAGAAACCCTGGTTGTGGTCTACCATAATTTCTTGGTAATGTCAGTGGGCTTGTTTCAGTTTTGTTAAATGTTTTTGTATAAACAGAGCCTCCTTTTGTCCAGCTCCTGCAATGGGACTCTTCAAGTATATGTAAAAGGGTGTGACTGAGAATTTTCCTATTTAAAATTTCAGTTGGAGCTCCAAAGCTGAAAGGCATGAGTTGTAAAGTAGGTTCATTCTGAACACAACTTTTTAAGATTTATCGTGAGATAGCAAAACTAGTCCAAAGATCCATATCTTATTAGCTGATTATTGCAGGATTTTTCTGGAGGTAAGTCATAAACAAGAGAATGTTGTAGCAGCCCTTCCTACCTAAGCAAAGTCAGATGGGGCCCCAAGAGCAACATGTAGAATTGTGTGCCAGACATTGCTGTGGTCCTGAGACAGGCGGGGACCTGGGACCTGGGACCCTTTGCTGCAGCGCTTGTACCTGGACAAAGGTCTCCTCCAGCAACAACATACAAAGAATCTCTAAGGGACTAAAAATAACTGCATGCATGCGCAGTTGGGGCAAATAATAAACTACAAGATATAGAAAGACCAAAAACCCAACCTCCACTTCTGAGGTGTCAGGAGCGAAAGCAGGGGACTGCGCGTGATCCCTGCACACAGCACCACCAAAGGGGTGGGCAGACCACCTAAGCAGCCCCTCCTGCCCGATCCCTGGACCCACCCTACCATCACCCTATTTAAGGGACCAGCTCACAACTGCCCAGGGGGGGAGCAAGGGAACCTGTTACTTGTGCTACAGCAGGAGTCCCAGTAAAGCCTTGCCTGAATTTCTTGTCTGGCCCCTGATCAATTTCTATTGACTAAAGAGTCCAAGAACCCAGGTCGATAACAGTACAGGAGTGGAGCACACTGAGAGATCACTCAAGGACACTTGATGTGGGCTCTTTAGGGTTCGGGGATTTTTGAGAACAGAGGGACAGATGTCTGCCTGGGAAATTCTGAAGACAGAGGCTGGCTGAAGTTGCTGTGATGACAGAAGAAAGGTAAGGCAAGGGCCAGTGTAATAGGTAAAGATACTGCACTTTGAATTTAATCTGCACTATTAACATTTTCTACATCACTTTACTAGGTCCAGACCAGGATTCCTCAACCTCGGTGCTATTGTTATTTTGGGCTGAATAATTCTTTGTTGTGAGAGGTTGTCCTGTGAATTATAGTATGCTTAGCAACATCGCTGGTCTAAAAGCCAGCAAATCCTTTTGGATTATCTAGGTCTGAGTAGTATGCCCCAGATGTAACAACCCACTAGATCCCAGTAGTAACCCCTAGTTACAACAACCAAAAATTTCCCCAAGCCATTGCCAAATGTTGCCAACTTGACCCTGGTTGATAACCAGTGGTTTAGGTAATCAACAAACAAATCAAGCCCTGATTTGTAGCGATGGACAATTTTTGTGGTATAAATACTTCCACCTTGGTTGATTTCAAGGTAACAATATGATATAAATTAAGGCCAAGTTAAACTAAAGGCAGTAGCACAGTATTTCCATCGTACAGATAAAATAGATGGAAATAACCTCAAGATAGATAATATAAAGTGTAGTAAAATAATTAGGAGGTGTTGAGTTTTGAAAATGTGTTATCTTTGTTATTTGAAGGATTATACACTTTCATTTTTCACAACGACTGTTTCACAATTGGCTTATAACATTTCTGAAAATTTAATAATTGGCTTCCTTGTACCAAAGTGAGCTGCCTGCAGCATGTCACATTCATAGACCAAGTTAAGACTGTAGAGAGGAAAAAGTATTCTCTCTAGAGCATACAATATAATGTGAAATGGACACCAGTTTGTAAGCTAATAATCATGTAGGCCTTTTATATACTACGTACCAACCTATCCCAAGAAAAGCTTTCCTCTAGTATTTTTAGGAAACTAGAGGATTGTCTTAGTTCTTTCCCAAGTTCATCCACTTGGGAAGGCTGACTCTCAGGTCCATGTCCAGGGTCGCTGAGGGCCACTGCTTGCTTTGCTGTTATTCTGCTCCCGGAACTCTGGGGCTGCTGTCTGTGACGATGTGCGTGTATCCTTCAGCAGCACAGAGGCTGGTGAAGGCCAGAATTCCATAATAAGCCACAGTTGTTAGCTTTGTTCCTCTTCCTTGATCTATGTTTTTGCTTTCTATCCCTTAAAAAATCTTATATCCTGAAAATTTCTCAGTATCAATATCTCCATCTCCTTTCCATGGGGGAAAACCCCACTTCTGAATTTGGTCTTGTTCTAGAAGGCTTTTTCTCTCATTAATCCCCCCAGTGCAATTCAGGGGACCCAATAACCCCTAGGAGAATGTTTTCAAAGTCTGAGATGGAGGGTATTATGTAAGTAAAATAAGTCAGACAGAGAAAGACAAATACTGTATGATATCACTTACATGTGGAATCTAAAACATACAACAAACGTGAATATAACAAAAAAGAAACAGACTCACAGGTATAGAGAACAAACTAGTGGTTACCAGCTGGGAGAGGGAAGGGGGAGGGGCGACAAAGGGGTAGGGGATTAAGAGGTACAAATTATGATGTACGAAATAAGCTACAAGGATATATTGTACGACATGGGGAATATAGCAATGTTTTCTAATAACTATAAATGGAGTACAACATTTAAAAATTGTGAATCACTATATTGTACACCTGTAACTTATATGATATTGTACATCAACTGTACTTCCAATTAAAAAAAAAAAAGAGAAAAAAAACCCCAAAGTCTGAGATTGTCAGTTTAGAATAACACCAGCAATGGCTAGTGTGGGTGTGCATGCCATATAAGTGTATATATATAGTATATAGGGATAGATATACATAATATTTATGTGAATACATCGGTGTATGTGTATCATATATAAATAAAATTCTGTCTTTTTTGTATAATATATATATTATTCTGTATCTTGGGTATTATATATACACACAAACACACATATCTCATACACACATGCATAGAATACCTATATCCTATAGGTATTACTACTGTTATACTGAAAGTACTTATTTCTGTGGATGGGGCCTGGGCCTGGGGATCAGGTGGAGGAAGACGAGTGTTTTTTGGCCTAAAAGTTTTACAAGTTTCTATTAACTAGTTAACTAAAATAAGTGCCTGCCGGGCTTAGTCTTTCCAGTCCCTTTTGAGACCTGACCTGGAAGGTCCTTCAGCACCCAGTATATTTGGTCCAAGTCAATGAGAATGCTTGCTGTTGACCATCACTTGTCTTTCTGACCCCCTTTCCTTAATAAGATTTTACTGGTTCAGTCAATACCCTCTCCAATCTGCTATGATGATGTCCCTGTTTCACTTGATTCTCTTAGAACACTGTGATTATTGTCTCAGGAAAGGCCTAGTGATGATTGTCATGTTAGAAGTAACATACTAGTATCATGCTTGCATGGGTTACCGTCAACAAATGAGCCAGCTGCCTAGTAGAACTTAAAGACCATGGTACTCAGAGGCATAATTTCATGGAGGGGAGGGATGAGAAAATTCCATGGGTAACTGTGGAGGCCCCCGAGTCTTGGTGTGACATTGGCATGGGGCCCAGGATACTGTGAGTGGACTTCAAGCTAAGGAGGTTATTTATGTTTAACTCTATTTACTTTTGGGTTAGGTGTGCATGGGTACATAAATTGCATGTAAATTGCAAAAGCATAAAAGTTATTTAGAGTTTTGTTTAAACAGAGAAAAAGAGGGCAGAATATTAGCTCACTTTCAGTGGAAAAAACCAGAGTTGTCAGTGAGAGACTGATTATTCCATTTAGATTTTCCTAGCTTCAAATATAATGAAAGAAAAACAGCCCAACTAATACTACGTTTATTTGGATAGGTGAGCTCAGTTGATCAGATGTCAGCTCCAAAGTTATCATTCAGCCTAGAAACCCCATTTAATTATTTGCAATTAATTCTCCTACTTTGTTTTGGAGAAAGATGAGTATATCAGTTTTACTTAGAGTCCCTGTTGAAAAATGTAAGTTTTCCTTCTGCTGGTGATTCAAAAATCACTTTCAACCATTGTTAATGTCTGTTTTTGAGATCTTTCATGCAGATAAGCAAAATGTCGAATAAAGACACGATTAAAAGATAATTAGCAATTATAGAGTTTAAAATACATGTTTTCAATCTTAATCTAAACTCAACTTTGAAGGCCAAATTGACATTCTGGAAAAAATCTAAATCCTTTGAGAGAAATAAACTTATAAAATGGCCTAATGTGCATAATATAAAGCAAAAAAGAAAAAAATCATTGTCTCTAAAATAATATTAGTTTTTATGTCAATTTTTCTTTAACATCAACCTCTTTTTTGACTGTTTTATTGAAAATTCTACAGACAGTAGATTATTTTTCCACTAACCTAAGCACCTGCGACTTCTGGCTGATGGATGTAAGACCAGTAAAATTGCCAATAACATGTAACTTTATATCATAATTTACACAATGTTTATAGAATATACGTCAACATTTACTTTTTTCGAGAAACAAACATCTCACTGTTTGTATGTGTATATTCATTATATCACAATGGAAAACAGAATCTAATAACCTGATTTTGAATAACAATAACACTTGCTCCAGTGTCATCTTATTATGATGTTTTGTACACACTAACTGATAAACTGAAACTGAGGGAATATTGATCTCACTTAGCATAAAATTTTTCTGAGCCTAAGATGAAGGAAATAGAGTAATACCTTGCTGGAACACATTTTATTAGCTTGATTTTCAAATGCTATTGTAAAATCGTGTCTCTAAATCTTCATCCGGCCTGAAATAATATGGTCAGCCAGTGTGGGTGATATTATTTTGTAGATTAGTTGGCGTTCTCCAGAGAAACAGAAACAATAGAATAAAATTTATGTACATGTATAAAGATACATATATAAAGATATATATATATGTATGTGTATATATGCTCATGTGGTTACGGAGGCCGAGAAGTCCCAAGATTGGCCATCTGCAAGCTTCAAATATAATGGAGCCCCAGGAATGCTGGTGGTGTCATTCAGTCTGAGTCAGCCTGAGAGCCAGGGGAGCCGATAGTATAAGTCCTGGTTTGAGTCCAAAGGCCCAAAACCAGGAATGCAAGTGTCACAGGGCTGGAGAAGATGAAAGTCCCAGCACAAGCAGAGAAGGAATTTGCCCTTTCTCTGCCATTCTTTGTCAGGCCATCAACAGATTGGGTGATGCCCACTGGCACTGGTGAATGTGACCTTCTTAACTCAGCCTACTGATTGAAATGCTAATATCTTCCGGAAACACTCACAGACATACTTGGGAATAAGGTTTTAGCAGTTATCTGGGCATCCCTCAGCCCAGTCCAGTTGACACATAAAATTAACCATCACACCTTGTAACTAGCACACCGCACACTCCCACCTCAGGGTCTTTGGCGCGAGTAGTATTCCTTCAGATGCCCATTTGGCTTACTCCTTACCTCCTTTATTTCTTCACTCAGTATCACCTTCTCAGTTACCCATGAACATTCCATTTAAACTGACACTTTTGCCATCCACCATCTTCCATCTCTTTTATTCTAAGTCATTTTTCTCTATAACACTTAACACTTTTGAAATGCTATATAATCCAATTATTTATTATGTCTATTGTCTGTCTCCTCACAGCAGATTATAAAAGTCATGATGGGAAGGATTGTCTTTTTAAAACAAATTTATTGAAATATAGTTGATTTACAATGTTTTGTTAGTTTCAGGGGTACAGCAAAGTGATTCAGTTACATACACAAAAGAATGTATATATATTCATTTTTTTAGATTCTTTTCCCTTTTAGGTTATTACAAGATATTGAGTAGAGTTCCCTGTGCTCTACAGTAGGTCCTTGTTGGTTATCTATTTTATATAAATATAGTAATGAGTATAGTTTAACCCCAAACTCCTAATTTATCCCTCCCCTCCCTTTCCCCTTTGGTAACCATGAGGACTGCCTTTTTTTTCCTTTTTTTTTTTTCACTACTGTAGTAGGAGCACAATAAACATTGTTGTATAAATGAATAAATAAACGAATGAATAGATGTAGGTTAGTTTCTCCGCACATGTGTTGTATTCATTAGTTAATTCCTTAAAGGTTGTTTTTTAAAGGAATGTTAGCATTTCATAAAAATAATAGACCTACTACAACCACCGCTTGCACTGATGACAGTGAATATTGTGATCATTTAAAGAAAAATTTCAAAGAGATCGAGCCGGTAATAGAAAGAGGCAAATTTGCTGAAGATCATAGAATTTTTCTCAACCATTAAAAAAAAAAATCAAGAAATGTAGTGTTATTCTGCCAAGTATGGCAGAACCAGAGTTGTAAGTATTTGACTCATTCAGTGCAAGGAAATTGATGTGGAGACTTAAAGACAAGAGACTTGGTGGAAATGTGATTTGTTGCTGATCTACCAGTAACACCCACTGGGGTATCTCAACCCTGAATTTTCTAAGTCACATACTGATATGTGTTTTGGGCACTGGTCTCCTAATGTAATGGAAACCAGGTTGAAGGCATAGCAGCTTGCTGCATGGATTTGTCATTGATAGAGATTTGAAGGAGGCAATGGAATGTGGGTCCCAAAAGGAGGGGGATGGGAATGATGCTTGCTTTTCTCCTCTCTCTCTTCCACACCAATTTCTCCCTCTCCTTTCTTCCTCCCAGTTCTACTTATTCGATGGATCCCTTCCATGTTTGAGTCTAAAAGGGAAAACATAATATTGCCTTTGCAGTTTTAATGAGTGTGGTTTTTTGTCCTTGCTAAAGATAGATATTTATTGAGGAAGAAAAAGCTGAAATAGGTATTTGGAAAAAAAATATTACCAATGGTGAAGGAAATTAAGCAGTGGAAACGATGGCTAAAAGGGGGCGGTGGTTCGTAGGAACTTGACTTTTACAGGTATCACATCCTACCTGCAAGTCCTGAACCATTGTTTAGTTCTCCTATATTAGATGTTCAAATAAGAATCTGGAATATGTCAGGAGGGAAAAAGATATTGCAATCCTATCACTATCCTGTGCCAAAATGTTGTACATGTTGCAAAACCCATATTGCAATACCCTCAACGATTTCTCCATGAGAATAAAGTTGTGTCATATTAAGTGGAGCTTGGTGTGTTCAGCGAACATTCTGTTTACATTAGACCAAATACCAGTACCCAAAGATACTATAAAAGACACGTCAAAGAGGCATTGGTACTGGTTTTCACTGGAATATTGGGTATTAAAAATGCAATCTGTTCTGTTTAATTCTGAGGACTGAGTCCTCTGAAATAAAATTCACGCCTTGCCTGTTTTAGATTTGGGGCTGTCTACATACTTAAATATCTTCTCCCCTCTTTTCTTCCAGCATTCCCTCTACCCATCTTTAACTCCACATCTTCCATGGAATAAGACATTTATACTAAAACAATGGATCTAATATGACTAGCTTTAAGTTTTAAATGCATTTGTTGGTGTCTCTGTTAAGAAAAGAAATGGGAGCTTTTTACACACTACTCAGAGTTCAGTACAACTCATCCCACTTCAAAACCTAGGTTTGAAGTATACACAGTAAGTTTCTTAAGACACCAGAAAGAGAAGGGTAAGTGGCCCTGAGAATTCTCTGTCTCTGTCTCTGTCTTTCTCTGTATAAGGCAATTTTACCTGGATTATCTCACTTGACATTTTCTATATTGGTAAAACTTCTTTGTTGTTAATTCCCTTTTATAGTGTAGGAATGGCTTTAGAGAAGCTAAATAACTGACACAGACCCATAGCTAATACAAGGCAGAGGTGGAATTCATACTCAAGTCTATCTGACTTCAAAGTCAATGTCCATTCAGAAAAGGGAGCTCCCATGTGACATGACTGTCAGGGAAGCAAAGGCATGTTTGTCTTAATGGGTTATCACCAGGGAGAAGACTTCCTGTGGTTTAGTTTTAGAACTCTAAATTTCACCTCTTTCACTGACATCCTACCTTGCCAAATGCTACTGGCTCAAATGCCACTTTCTCCTTTCTTCCTGGTTTCACATTTCTGCTGTACTGATTTTATTCTGCTTAGTGTGAAAGTTACTTGTTCAGATGGGTTTTCCTCAGGACATGGTGTGTGCCTCAAGGGAAGGATTTCATCTTACTTATTTCTCATTCCCTTCAGGGCAAAGCCTGGTTCTGTGCACATAATAGGTGTATAATAAATGTTTATAAAAAATAAAATAGTATCTCTGCATGAGTATGGAGAACCAGGGCTGTGGAATCTCTTCAGTCCTGTGACATCTGTATTAGCATAAAAGATAGAAGAAACCGTTTTCTTGGCATCGCACTTTAGTCCACTCCAGCCAAACATAGAAAGCTGTCATGTGAATATTTTTGAACCTCAAAAACAATTTTGGTTGAAGTTGGGTAGGGGAGGAGGGGGATGGTGGTTCCTATTTCTCCCACACCAGTCCCCACCCATCTCTTATTAGAACATGTAATTCCAACAATGCTGACTGTCTTAAATTTTATGAACAGTGTGTCCTCTGGACACTGTTTGGTACACACATTGCCTCTTTAAGAAGCTTACTTGTAGCTTATAATTAAACTAAAGGACCAGCAGCTGCTGAAAAATAAGTATAGCCTAGAGGCCATGTTTATGAGTTTCTCAGGCAAGAGGTAGTCATGTTAGAACTACTATTGTTCTGAGTCTGAATGTTTCCAATGAAGTCTTTGCACGAAGGCTTAGCACTAGTCATTCAGTCATGCCACTTGATTTCAGCCCACTATTTCCTCCTTGAACTGGCAAAAACAACTCTACAAAGGAAAACATTTCATAATAAAAGTCATAGCCTTTTGCTTTATGACCCATGGATCTGGACTCCAGCTCTGGGGCTGTTGCCTTTGGTTCCAATGGGCTGGGGAGACCACCACAAACACCTGAGCCTATGAAAGCAGAAAGTGTATCTCCTCTGTGTTTCCTTAATAGAATTTTTTTGGCTCACGGGCCCAGCCACTCCACGGCATGTGGGATCTTCCCGGACGGGGGCCCGAACCCATGTCCCCTGCATCATCAGGCGGACTCTTAACCACTGCGCCACCATGGAAGCCCCTTAATAGAATATTTTAACATATGGTTGGTAGAGGACTAACTGTCCTGGTTTGCCTAGGACTGCCCTAGTTTTAGCACTGAAAATCTCATGTATGTCATGGGAAACCCCTCAGTCCTGGTCAAACTGGGACAGTTGGTCACCCCAGCATGAGATGGCTTAACAAAGAGACTACATTCTGGGATCAGTTTATGCTCTAGAAGGTTTGGGGCATGGTGCTCAAATCACAAGTCAGTGGTTAAGTCCCAGTGAATTTATGCTAAAAAGTAGTCATGGAATCCCCAATGGGTCCATAAACATCCTTTACTCCAGAACTTCCAACCTGTGTGCCCAGTGGTAGGTGTTGACACACTGGTGTGTTACTGATGAGTTGCAGATGAACTGAGATATTGATTTCCTCAGCCCTTGGATTGGCTGGGCAGGCTCTGTGGAGCCTCTAGCTGTTGTTTTCCTCTGGCCATGAGCTCTGTTATCTCTTTGGCCAGTGAGCACCTACAGAATAAGACCATTTTCTATGTGTGCTATAATGAGAAAAAAGTCATGAAGAAATGTTTAAATCCAACCCATTAATTTTATGGATGAAGCCTAACTTTGATCATTTCTATTAAATACAGGTTTGTACCAAGTTGAGGCAGAACTGTGTTCAATTTGTCTTGTGTTCAGCTGTCTTCAGGGTGAACTGCCTGGGAAAACTGATGTTCATGTAGTGAGTGGTAAGTGACAGAACTCAGCAAGCCAAATGGACTGTGCTGTTGTCTAGCCATTTGCAGCAAAGGCACACAACTAGCTAGGTGAGGAAAAGAATAGACATTTATCTAGAGAATATCAATAGAAATTCCTATATTGCTTCACTTCTCTATGTTTTCAGTAAACATATGCCATTTAGGTCTGAATTACCTTTAAGTTCAAGCTACCTATCTAATGCTTCAATTCCACACTTGACTTTGTGCAAATGCAAAGTTCTCATTTCAAAAATCAAAATGTTCATAAATGTAAAGATAGCTAAGGCTATATACTTAAAAATCCAAGGATTCAAGACTGTAGGCCTTTGCACGTTTACTTATTTATTCTCTAAAGATTAGTTCAACTTCAAAATGGAGGGACTTCCCTGGTGGCGCAGTGGTTGGGAGTCTGCCTGCCAATGCAGGGGACAGGTGTTCAAGCCCAGGTCTGGGAAGATCCCACATGCCACAGAGCAACTAAGCCCGTGCGCCACAACTACAGAGGCTGCGCACCACAACTACTGAAGCCCACATGCCTAGAGCCCGTGTTCTGCAACAAGAGAGGCCACCAGAATGAGAAGCCCGCGCACCACAACGAGGAGTAGCCCCCTCTTGCCACAACTATGGAAAACCCGCAGACAGCAACAAAGACCCAACGCAGTCAAAATTAAATAAATAATTTTTTTTAAAAAATGGAGAAAGGAGTCAAGGGGAAAGGCAATATGCATATGAAAGTCTATGGCCGCAAAGGTACTAGAGTTTCAAATTCCCAGTTTCCTTGCTGTTCCTCACAGAAGGTGAGTGGACAAGGGATAGATTTTGTGTATAAAGTTAGGCCTTTACAGATCAGAACTTTAAATTGTGCCAAACTCCAGTCCTGCCCAACTTCTGGCTCTTCGATTGCTTAATACATTAGTGGATTTGTTCCAGTCCCTAGTGGTTGGAGTTCCACATCACACAGTCCCTGTCCCATCTGGTGCTAATTGGCACCCTTGTTGTTAGTTTCCAAAAGCAGAACAGGAAAAATAAAAAAGACTATCTTTCTATCCTTAGAAGCTTAGTACAGGCAGTCCTCAATTTAAAAGGAGCTGTGTACTAAAATATTGTGTGTAAATTAGTTGTTTAGAACCCAGAACAAATTTTTCTAATAAAATAAAGTCATGCCTCATGGTTAGTTAACCCAGGTCATCCCGGTTCACAAAAGTCTGTCTGACCCATAACGCACTCAATAAACAGTGCTCATCTTAATAGCATAGAACCACCATGGGTAAACCAAGAAGTAGAAAAGGGGGTGAAACCAACACCATCTTTGGTGAGAGAAAGCCAGGCTGTAATCTCATCAATCCTGTGACCGTGAACAATTTTTAGAAATCTATTTAGTCCTAAGATTCTTTAACTGAATAGGGGGAGGAGGGCAGGTAATAAAAGTTGTTTTTCATCCCCCACTGGTTCATTATTGCAAAGGTCAAATAAGATAACATATAGGAAGCCATTTGAAAATGATTTCACCTTCCCCTGAAATAACAGAACCACAGGTTTCCCCTCTGTTTCCTTTCTAAACCTTGTCAGCGGTGGGGGTGAGGGGCTGCTGCCTATTCACGTTTCTCTATGTGGTCCCCATCTGGAGGGAAAAAATAGGGAAATTGGAAGGAGATGAAGTAGTAGGAACAGAAGCTACTGAGGGATGAGACAAGTGGCTGGCTCCTTAGTATGGAAGACCTTATATCCCATATAAATCCTCAAAAATTATTTCTTGGTCCAGGCTTTTCTCTGTCACCCCTGTGTTTTCTTCCAAGGACCCTATGGTTTGGCCTACTGGTTTCATCGTCAACACCTGCTGCTTCTGAACAGCACACCTTTCTCCTCAATTTTATCAAGGACTTAACATCCATTTTAAGGTTTCATAATGAATTTGATTACTTCGTCATAAGAGAAGGGCAACAGAAAGTCAAAAGATTCACTCCCCTAGTCTATCTATCTATCTATATCTATCTATCTATCTATCTATCTATCTGTAATTTTACTAAGAGATAGAAGAAAAATAAGGCCGCACATACATGCTAATTGTGTGTTTGTGTTATCTCATAGCACATGCCATGTCTATATTAAAAGGAGGGATAGACTTAAGGAATTTTATCTCAGAATGTGATGCTGGAGCTATGGGGACAGCAACAGGCTTGCACCTCTTCATAGGGACTGGGGGCAAAACCAGCAAGGCATTGCTGAGGCTTTGAAGCCTAAGAAACAAGGTGGACTGCCTGGAGGAAGGGAGAAGGAGAGGTATTCTGGGGTAGGATGATTGCCCTTTCCTGATCTCCTGATTTTCCTTCCCTTCCCATAAAGGAGATACCATCACAAGGGCACCAGTTATAGCATTTACTATAATTGCAGCACTTTATTCACTCTGACTACTTCCCATTCTGTCTTCATCCTAGTGATCCGTCTTCTGAGCATCATTTTGTCTTTCCTGCAAACACCTCCTATCACCCTACCCCCTTCCATGATAATACCAGCAATTTTGTCCCATCATCTTTATCTGTCTGCAGTCCCTTCAGCTACTAATAACCTTGTCCTTCTTTTCGCCTTATCTCTTCTTCAGGTCCTCCCCCCATTAGCCTTCTGCAGTTATGTTTAATTTAACAAATATTCATTCCTCTATTTAAAAAGTGATGATGTTAAAACATAGTTTCTATCTTCAGGGAACTGTCACAATGTAGTTACAGCATAATACACAGCAGGGGATGCAGTCAAGTGCTAAAGACACAGAGGAAGGAAAGATTAATTCCAAGGAGAATGTGGATTTTCAGGTGTGGGGGTCAAGGCGATCAACACAGAGGCTGGGTCTCAAAGGATATAGGAGAATTTGAAGGGGAGAGGATCTTTGAAATAAAAGGTAGACACCTTCCAGTTTGATGATCACATGTAATAAAAGATGACAAATTGATAAGCCACCACCGGGACTTCCCTGGTGGTGCAGTGGTTGGGAATCAGCCTGCCAATGCAGGGGACACGGGTTCGAGCCCTGGTCCAGGGAGATCCCACATGCTGCAGAGCAACTAAGCCCACGAGCCACAACTACTGAAGCCCGTGCGCCTAGAGCCTGTGCTCCGCAGCAAGAGAGGCCCCCGCTCGCTGCACTAGAGAAAGCCTGCATGCAGCAGTGAAGACCCAACCCAGCCAAAAAAAAAAAAACAAAGAACAAAAAAGCCAGCACCACTTCCCAGGAATCTGTGCATTATTTTTTTCCCAGGACAAGTGAAAGAGAAACTTCAGGCTTCAAATGAAAGTCTCTGATCACATAGGAGTTCTCAGAGACAGAAACAGTTGGGCCATGTGGAAGACATACTCATCTCTTTCTTTCTTCCTTCAATATATGGACACAAGCCCCTAGAAGCAACCCATTAAACCAGGAAAAATAGCAAAGCAAGAGTCTATCTCAGCCACTCCTGGCTCACAACCAAAGCAGCTCTGTAGCCCAGGAAACGGGCTCTTGCTGATAAACTCTCGGCTAAAACCCCCCAGTGGAAAGGTTGTAATCATGTGGTTCTGTTTAATGAAAGTATAAACAGAGGCCATCTCATTCTAATTTAGAAGAAGAGAAAAGTTAGGATCTGGGATTCTCAGGACAGTGAGTCAGACTCCGAGCCATTAACTCAAGAGGGAGCCTGTGTTGACATGTGCAAATTGGGTGTCTGTTTTGACTTGACTGGTTAAGGAAACAGCTAGGTTAGGTTAAAAAAAGAAAACAATAGCCAGAACAGTCAAGAAACAATCAAACTGATTTGTTTGACAGATGATTATTATTTCCGTTTCGGTCTGTCACTTATGTCAAGTAAATCACACCAGTTGAAACAGATAAACTTCATGTTCAATACACTCTTGGTGGAGTTTACCCACCCAGCCCTCTCATGTGGAGACTCCAAACTTCTTATTGGCTCTTTCTCGTCTACTTACTTACCCTTCTTTTTTTTTTTTTTTTTTTTTTTTTTGTGGTACACGGGCCTCTCACTGTTGTGGTCTCTCCCGTTGCGGAGCACAGGCTCCGGATGCGCAGGCTCAGCGGCCATGGCTCACGGGCCCAGCCGCTTCGCGGTATGTGGGATCTTCCCAGACCGGGGCACGAACCCGCGTCCCCTGCATCGGCAGGCAGACTCTCAACCACTGCGCCACCAGGGAAGCCCTACTCTTCTATTTTTATTCCTCATTCTGGTTCTAATTTTTTGCTTGCATTCCTTCTTTCTTCATTTCCCTCCATGTTTCCTTCATCAATTCCTAAAAGCCAACAAAAAATTGTGCAACCATTTCCTCTTCTGAAGTTAAGTCTAACACTGCTTCTAATTTTTAAGTAGTCATATCAAAAATCAGTTCAGGAATTTACATTTTCAAATTGGCAGAAATATAGGTAAACCCATCCACATTCAAGAAGAGAGCATTTTGACAGTTCTTAAATTCCCAGCTGGAGTTTTACTTGTACAGAATGGCATAGGTAATTTGCTGACACTATCTAGGAATCAGAAGGTCAGGTTTATTATTTCTCATGTGGTTTCCCTGAGTCCTCAGAGGGCCATTCAAAGAGCCCTGGACCTGAAGTCGAAAGATTTCTGTTATTCTGTCTGTTCCACAACCAGCTAGTGGTTGCCTTTCTTTCTCCTGGGTCTCACTCTCATAGTTGAACACTGGATGATTGGTCTACTTGATTTCTACCTTTGTGTCCTCCTAGGATTGTGATTCTCTAAGCCTTCTATAGAAATGATCATCCTGGGACATTTATACACTATTTCTTTATACATGCTTAATGCCATTTTTGTAAACCTAATCTTCAACATCACAGCTAAAAGCAATCTTTCTATACTTTGAGAAATAACTAATTGTATATCCTAAATTTCTCAAGACCACTCCTGCAGATGGCCTAAGGTATGATAATGTTAAAGACTTAAATGTCACTATCTCATGTCTTTTTATGTGGACATAAAACTTCCTAGACCCCTGGTAATTATTTCCCTGCAGGAGCTCTTGCCCTGCATTCTCATGGGGCCACCAAGTCAGATCTCATGGTACTGGGCACAGCAATTCTTAAGTTGAGCTCGCTGCTGCTCTCCTGGACATGACAGGTACATTTCTGCTCTGCCAGGACTGGCGTTTTTACTTGTGGTTCAGTTGGTTCAGTGGTCTTTTATTGGCATCTGCTAATGATGAACTGGGTATAAAAGCCTGTCTCAGATGCTGATTCCACTGCTGAGTACTTTGTCTCTGTTACTGATCCGAAAGCATGGCATTTCCTCCTGACTGACCACCCTTAGACTATTGACAAGACATGGTAGACACAGTGCTAGCTCTCCCAGGCACCATGCTGGTGTCCTCAGGGCACCGACGTTGTGTGATGACCTAAGGAAAAGTGGTGGAGAGACACTTTCCTTTTCTGTTAAGTTCTGCTACAGGGAATCCCAAGGTAGAGCTGTTTAGGTCAGAAAGTAAAACAACTATTTCAGCATTTACTTAGAACTTTGTTTTCCATAATATTCAAATGAAGCTCAATTAGTGTTAAGTTGGGGATAAATCTCAGACTTGCTGTGTTCAGAATCATCTTCCTCATTCAATGACTATGGTTTTTTTACTGAGTCACTTCATCATGCCTGGGTCATCCCTCCCTCGGGACCAGTCCTCTTCCCAGATTTCTCAGTCTGCATGCAAATGGGTTTCCGGAGGCTGACACTGCCCTTTTTCCAGATGCCCCCAGACACATCTGAATCTCTTTTAGGCTCAAGCTGAGGCTTTATTAGAGTTGCATAAAAAGCTGGATATTGTTCAAATTCCTGACTGTATTTTCTGATTCCCTTGAACATTTGTACTCTACCTTCTCATAGAGCTCATCCTGATGAGGGTCCTAACACAACTTGTTCATAAGCTTTTTCATGGTTTGCTATGTTTATATCTGGTCTCTCCTGAGTGTTAACCTTCTCAAAGATAGACCTTGTTTTCTTCTGTTGTGTCCTCTGTCATGTTTTGCAGAGGACTGTTCACATACTAGGATTTTGATTGGGACAGAGATATCCAAGAATATCATTGGTGCTTTTGGAACAGTAAATTAATTTCACCTCCTTAGGCCACAATAACTCCCTGTGCTAAGGATACTGGGCCATGTCTACTAATTCCCAAAGAACCAGATCTCATAGTTACTTAAAGTATACAGAGAAGTTGGGTTTGCTTCTTCAGCTTTGAATCCCTGGACTGTATTTTGGTGGTTTAAAATATAGAATAACACACTGGCAAAGAATCCTAAGGAAGTAAGCATGAGGCACTGGGAAGATTGTAATTACACAGAATTTTAAGGGACTGGAACACTTAGGGTAGCTTAATGCTATGGTTAATTGCAGGCTAGTCAGAAAATCATTCTTATTTCAACACTTTTTAAATAATCCTTATAAAATTCCCTTAGCAAAATTCCATGTAGTAAACATAGCTGCATCTTTCTTTGATGTCTGAGGATTTTTTAGAACCTTTAGGTCAATATTGAAACATATATTTTATTTTTGTGTTAGAGGGCAAAGATGATGTAGGACATTGGCCTTGGCTGAAGCAGTCAGTATATATTAATATTTCCTAGACATTGGTTTAGATAAAGCTTTGATCTCATTAAATTTTTTATGATTTTCTTTTTCACTATCCTACTCACAAAATTAAATTTGTAATATTTTTATGATAAAACCTATGCATACAGGAAAATACCACCCCAAAGTATTCCCTCTACTCAGACATAATTCTTTTTTCTTTTTAATAGTTATTTATTTATTTGGTTGCATGGGCTCTTAGTTGTGGCAGGAGGGCTCCTTAGTTACCGCTCGTGGGCTCCTTTGTTGCGACTCCAGGGCTCCTTAGTTGAGACATGCGAACGCTTAGTTGCAGCATGCATGTGGGATCTAGTTCCCTCACCAGGGATTGAACCCAGGCCTGCTGCATTGGGAGCGTGGAGTCTTATCCACTGTGCCACCAGGGAAGTCCCCAGACATAATGCTTTTTAACATATTTCTGTGTTTGGCTTGTTTTGTAACTATGCTTCCAGTGATTTTTCCCTCTATACATTACAAATTTAAACTAATCTTGGCATCAACATATAGAATAAATATCTGCAAGTGACAAAAACATTGATGCTTCATGGAAGAGTAAAAAAAAATACAGTTTTTTAAAAAAGGCTCTCTTGGCATGTATCTTTAGCCCTGCCAACTAAAAATTATCACTTGCCATCTACCTCGACAAAGATCAGGTCACTAGCCACTGCAATCGCTGACCTTCAACCCAGGAATTCAGGGCAGAGATCAGCACTGAGACACTCTGTGCTCTAGCAAAAACTGGCAGAACAGGCCTTTAGTTAGATATTTCCAGGAGAAGAATTTATGAGCCTAATTTCTTGCATCTTCTCATATCTAAGAAAGCACTAAAACCATTAAAGGAGACATCTGCTCCTCGTGACCAGCAGCAACACTTTGCCAAAATGTGTGCTGGATTGTACACGTCCCCCTTCCCCCAAATCACATATATGCGACCTCCCCCCCGCACCAAGGGAGCAGTTCCTCAGTACTATCTGAGAGGCTGTCTCCCGGGCTATAGTCCTCATTCTGCCCCAAATAAAACTTAACTCACAACTCTCACATGGTGCATTTTTATTTTCAGTTGACAGCTCCCATTCCCTAAGATAATAATTTTTTAAAACAGATTTTATTTCTGTTTCTCTGGTGTTTTCAGGGAAATAGTGCATGGTAAAACCACCACTAGAATATGCTTCAAGTGAGCTTTGGAGAAGTGACAGTACATATGTTTGTAGGATCAAATTATAAATGGTTGCCCTCAACCTCCCTCACCTGGCACAGGCAGCCAGGCTTTTATTTCTTATCCAAATATGGAGGTTTCTTCTCTAAAGAAATGGAAAAAGCCAGTTAAGAAAATGCCTAGTATAGATGTTGACTTCACAGACTTAAGTCCTTCTTCTTACATTCTTACAATAGAGGGGGAAATAGTGTGAGAGTGTTTCCCTTAACTCATATAAAGGAAGGTTGACCAGCTACATGTTCTGCTGTATCTCATGCTTGGTAGCCAGGCATATTTTCATTCAAGAGAGAGACTGATGGAAAAAGAGACATAACAGCAGAGGAAACCCTTTTAGCTAAGCAGTTATTCCTTAAATATGAATGGACAAGTAAGATAGGAGATGGCGGAAGAGTAAGACGTGAGGATCATCTTCCTCCCCACAGATACACCAGAAATACATCTACATGTGGAACAACTCCTACAGAACACCTGCTGAATGCTGGAAGAAGACCTCAGACCTCCCAAAAGGCAAAAAACTCCCCATGTACCTGGGTAGGGCAAAAGAAAAAAGAAAAAACAGAGACAAACGAATAGGGATGGGACCTGCACTAGTGGAAGGGAGCTGTTAAGGAGGAAAGGTTTCCACACACTAGGAAGGCCCTTAGCAGGTGGAGACTGCAGGTGGTGGAGGGGGGAGCTTCAGAGCCACAGAGGAGAGCGCAGCAACAGGGGTGCAAAGGGCAAAGTGGAGAGATTCTCGCACAGAGGATCCGTGCCGACCAGCACTCAACAGCTGAGAGGTATGTCTGCTCACCCGCCGGGGCAGGTGGGGACTGGGAGCTGAGGCTCGGGCTTCGGAGGTCGGATCCCAGGAAGAGGACTGGGGTTGGCTGCGTGAACACATCCTGAAGGGGGCTAGTGTGCCACAGCTAGCCAGGAGGGAGTCCGGGAAAAAGTCTGGAGCTGCTGAAGAGGCAAGACTTTTTCTTGCCTCTTTGTTTCCTGGTGGACGAGGAGAGGAGATTCAGAGCACCGCTTAAAGGAGCTCCAGAGGCGGGACCGAGCCGCAGCTATCAGCGCAGACCCCAGAGATGGGCATAGGATGCTAAGGCTGCTGCTGCCGCCACCAAGAAGCCTGTGTGCACGCACAGGTCACTCTCCACACCTCCCCTGCTGGGAGCCTGTGCAGCCCGCCACTGCCTGGGTCCTGGGAGCCAGGGACAACTCCCCTGGGAGAACGCACGGTGCACCTCAGGCTGGTGCAACGTCACGCTGG
Organism: Tursiops truncatus; assembly: GCF_011762595.2. Classification (NCBI taxonomy): domain Eukaryota; kingdom Metazoa; phylum Chordata; class Mammalia; order Artiodactyla; family Delphinidae; genus Tursiops; species Tursiops truncatus. The sequence goes on along the minus strand of NC_047034.1, from coordinate 17,522,257 downwards.
CCTCTGCCACCGCAGGCTCACCCCACATCCATACCCCTCCCTCCCCCTGGCCTGAGTGAACCAGAGCCCCTGAATCAGCTGCTCCTTTAACCCCATCCTGTGTGAGAGAAGAAGAGACGCCTCAGGTGACCTACACGCAGAGGCGGGGCCAGATCCAAAGCTGAACCCCAGGAGCCGTGCAAACAAAGAAGAGAAAGGGAAATCTCTCCCAGAAGCCTCAGGAGCAGCAGATTAAATCTCCACAATCAAACTGATGTACCCTGCATCTGTGGAATACCTGAATAGACAACGAGTCATCCCAAATTTAGGAGGTGGATTTTGGGAGCAACGAGATATATATATATATATATATATATATATATGTGTGTGTGTATATATATATATACATATATATATACACATATATATATGTATATATATATATGTATATGTATATATGTATATGTATATATATATTTTTTCCCTTTTTCTCTTTTTGTGAGTGTGTATGTGTATGCTTCTGTGTGTGATTTTGTCTGTATAGCTTTGCTTTTAACACTCATCCTACGGTTATGTCTGTCTGGTTTTTTTTGTTTGTTTGTTTTAGTATAGTTTTTAGTGCTTGTTATCATTGGTGGATTTTTTTTGGTTTGGTTGCTCTCCTCCTTCTTTATTTCTTTTTCTTCCTTTTAAAAAATTTTTTAAATAATTATTTTTTATTATAATAACTTTATTTTGTGGTCTTTTATTTTATCTTCTTCTTTCTTTCTTTCTTTCTTATTTTTTCTCCCTTTTATTCTGAGCCGTGTGATTGACACACTCTTGGTGCTCCAGCCAGGCGTCAGGGCTGTGCCTCTGAGGTGGGAGAACCATGTTCAGGACACTGGTCCACCAGCTCCATGTAATATCAAATGGCGAAAATATCCCAGAGATCTCCATCCCAACACCAAGAACCAGCTCCACTCAATGACCAGCAAGCTCCAGTGTTGGACACCCTATGCCAAACAACTAGCAAGACAGGAACACAAGCACACCCATTAGCAGAGAGGTGCCTAAAATCATAATAATGCCAAAGACAACCCAAAATACACCACCAGACGTGGACCTGTCCACCAGAAAGACAAGATACAGCCAAATCCACCAGAACACAGGCAGTAGTCCCCTCCACCAGGAAGCCTACAAAACCCACTGAACCAACCTTAGCCACTGGGGACAGACACCAAAAAAACGGGAACTACAAACCTGCAGCCTGCGAAAAGGAGACCCCAAACACAGTAAGTTAAGCAAAATGAGAAGACAGAGAAACACACAGCAGATGAAGGAGCAAGGTAAAAACCCACCAGACCTAACAAATGAAGAGGAAATAAGCAGTCTACCTGAAAAAGAATTCAGAATAATGATAGTAAACATGATCCAAAATCTTGGAAATAGAATGGAGAAAATACAAGAAAAGTTTAACAAGGACCAAGAAGAACTAAGGAGCAAACAAACAGTGATGAACAACACAATAAATGAAATTGAAAATTCTCTAGAAGGGATCAATTGCAGAATAACTGAGGCAGAAGAACAGATAAGTGATCTGGATGATACAATAGTGGAAATAACTACTTCAGAGCAGAATAAAGAAAAAAAAATGAAAAGAATTGAGGACAGTCTCAGAGACCTCTGGGACAACATTAAACGCACCAACATTCTAATTGTAGGGTCCCAGAAAGAGAAGAGAAAAAGAAAGGGACTGAGAAAATATTTGAAGGGATTATAGTTGAAAACTTCCCTAGTATGGGAAAGGAAAGAGTTAGTGAAGTCCAGGAAGCACAGAGAGTCCCATACAGGATATCTCCAAGGAGAAACATGCCAAGACACATATTAATCAAACTATCAAAAAATAAATACAAAGAACACATATTAAAAGCAGCAAGGGAGAAACAACAAATAACATACAAGGGAATCCCCATAAGGTTAACAGCTGATCTTTCAGCAGAAACTCTGCAAGCCAGAAAGGAGTGGCAGGACATATTTAAAGTGATGAAGGGGAAAAACCTACAACCAAGATTACTCTACCCAGCAAGGATCTCATTCAGATTTGATGGAGAAATTAAAACCCTTACAGACAAGCTAAAGCTAAGAGAAGTCAGCACCACCAAACCAGCTTTACAACAAATGCTAAAGGAACTTCTCTAGGCAGGAAACACAAGAGAAGGAAAAGACCTACAATAACAAACCCAAAACAATTAAGAAAATGGTAATAGGAACATACATATCGATAACTACCTTAAATTTAAATGGATTAAATACTCCAACCAAAAGACACAGACTGGCTGAATGGATACAAAAACAAGACCCATATATATGCTTTCTTCAAGAGACCCACTTCAGACCTAGGAACACATACAGACTGAAAGTGAGGGAATGGAAAAAGATATTCCATGCAAATGGAAATGAAAAGAAAGCTGGAGTAGTAATTCTCATATCAGACAAAATAGACTTTAAAACAAAGACTATTACAAGAGACAAAGAATGACACTACATAATGATCAAGGGATCAATCCAAGAAGAAGGTATAACAATTGTAAATATTTACACACTCAACATAGGAGCTACTTAATACATAAGGCAAATACTAACAGCCATCAAAGGGGAAATCAACAGTAACACATTCATAGTAGGGGACTTTAACACCCCACTTTCACCAATGGACAGATCATCCAAAATGAAAATAAATAAGGAATCACAAGCTTTAAAGGATACATTAAACAAGATGGACTTTAATATTTATAAGACATTCCATCCAAAAACAACAGAATACACTTTCTTCTCGAGTGCTCATGGAAAACTGTCCAGAATAGATCATATCTTGGGTCACAAATCAAGCCTTGGTAAATTTAAGAAAATTGAAATCATATCAAGTATCTTTTCCAACCACAAAGCAATGAGACTATATATCAATTACAGGAAAAAATCTGTAAAAAATACAAACACATGGAGACTAAACAATACACTATTAATAACCAAGAGATCACTGAACAAATCAAAGAGGAAATCAAAAAATACCTAGAAACAAATGACAATGAAAACACGATGACCAAAAACCTATGGGATGCAGTAAAAGCAGTTCTAAGAGGGAAGTCTATAGCAATACAATCCTACCTTAAGAAAAAAGAAACATCTCAAATAAACAACCTAACCTTCCACCTAAAGCAATTAGAGAAAGAAGAACAAAAAACCCCCAATAGCAGAAGGAAAGAAATCATAAAGATCAGATCAGAAATAAATGACAAAGAAATGAAGGAAACTATAGTAAAGATCAATAAAACTAAAAGTTGGTTCTTTGAGAAGATAAACAAAATTGATAAACCATTAACCAGACTCATAAAGAGAAAACGGGAGAAGACACAAATCAACAGAATTAGAAATGAAAAAGGAAAAGTAACAACTGACACCTCAGAAATACAAAGGATCATGAGAGATTACTACAAGCAACTCTACGCCAATAAAATGGACAACCTGGAAGAAATGGACTAATTCTTAGAAAAGCACAACCTTCTGAGACTGAACCAGAAAGAAAAATATGAACAGACCAATCACAAGCACTGAAATTGAAACTGTGATTAAAAATCTTCCAACAAACAAAAGCCCAGGACCAGATGGCTTCACAGGTGAATTCTATCAAACATTTAGAGAAGAGCTAACACCTATCCTTCTCAAACTCTTCCAAAATATAGCAGAGGTGGGAACACTCCCAAACTCATTCTATGAAGCCACTATCACCCTGATACCAAAACCAGACAAAGATGTCACAAAGAAAGAAAACTACAGGCCAATATCACTGATGAACATAGATGCAAAAATCCTCAACAAAATACTGACAAACAGAATCCAACAGCACATGAAAAGGATCATACACCATGATCAAGTGGGGTTTATCCCAGGAATGCAAGGATTCTTCAATATATGCAAATCACTCAATAAGATACACCATATTAAGAAGTTGAAAGAGAAAAACCATATGATCATCTCAATAGAGGCAGAGAAAGCTTTCAACAAAATTCAACACCCATTTATGATAAAAACCCTCCAGAAAGTAGGCATAGAGGGAACTTACCTCAAAATAATAAAGGCCATATATGACAAACCCCAAGCCAACATCATCCTCAATGGTGAAAAACTGAAAGCATTTCCATTATGATCAGGAACAAGCCAAGGTTGCCCACTCTCACCACTATTATTCAACATAGTTTTGGAAGTTTTAGCCATAGCAATCAGAAAATAAAAAGAAATAAAAGGAATCTAAATCAGAAAAGAAGAAGTAAAGCTGTCACTGTTTGCAGATGACATGATACTATACATAGAGATTCCTAAAGATGCAACCAGAAAACTACTAGAGCTAATCAATGAATTAGGTAAAGTAGCAGGATACAAAATTAATGCACAGAAATCTCTTGCATTCCTATACACTAACACTGAAAAATCTGAAAGAGAAATTAAGGACACACTTTCATTTACCATTGCAACAAAAAGAATAAAATACCTAGGAATAAACCTACCTAAGGAGACAAAAGACCTGTATGCAGAAAATTATAAGACACTGATGAAAGAAATGAAAGATGATACAAACAGATGGAGAGATCTACCATGTTCTTGGATTGGAAGACTCAACATTGTGAAAATGACTATACTATCCAAAGCAATCTACAGATTCAATGCAATCCCTATTAAACTACCTCTAGCATTTTTCACAGAACTAGAACAAAAAGTCTCACAATTTGTATGGAAACACAAAAGACCCCGAATAGCCAAAGCAATCCTGAGAAATAAATACGGAGCTGGAGGAATCAGGCTCCCTGACTTCAGACTATACTAGTAAGCTACAGTAATCAAGACAGTATGGTACTGGCACAAAACCAGAAATATAGATCAATGGAACAGGATAGAAAGCCCAGAGGTAAACCCACACACATATGGTCACCTTATCTTTGATAAAGGAGGCAAGAGTATACCATGGAGAAGAGACAGTCTCTTCAATAAGTGGTGCTGGGAAAACTGGACAGCTTCATGTAAAAGAATGAAATTAGAACACTCCCTAACACCATACACAAATATAAACTTAAAATGGATTAAAGACCTAAATGTAAGGCCAGACACTATTAAACTCTTAGAGGAAAACTTAGGCAGAACACTCCATGACATAAATCACAGCAAGATCCTTTTTGACCCACCTCCTAGAGAAAGGGAAATAAAAATAAAAATAAACAAATGGGGCCTAATGAAACTTAAAAGCTTTTGCACAGCAATGGAAACCATAAACAAGATGAAAAGACAACCCTCAGAATGGGAGAAAATATTTGAAATGAAGGAACTGACAAAGGATTAATCTCCAAAATTTACAAACAGCTCATGCAGCTCAATATCAAAAGCACAAACAACCCAATCCAACAATGGGCAGAAGACCTAAATAGACATTTCTCCAAAGAAGACATACAGATTGCCAACAAACACATGAAAGAATGTTCAACATTATTAATCATTAGAGAAATGCAAATCAAAACTACAATGAGATATCACGTCACACCAGTCAGAATGGCCATCATCAAAAAATCTACAAACAATAAATGCTGGACAGGGTGTGGAGAAAAGGGAACCCTCTTACACTGTTGATGAGAATGTAAATTGATACAGCCACTATGGAGAACAGTATGGAGGTTCCTTAAAAAACTAAAAATAGAACTACCATACGACCCAGCAATCCCACTCCTGGGCATATACCCTGAGAAAACCATAATTCAAAAAGAGTCATGTTCCACAGTGTTCATTGCAGCTCTATTTACAATAGCCCGGAGATGGAAACAACCTAAGTGTCCATCATCGGATGAATGGATAAAGAAGATGTGGCACACATATACAATGGAATATTACTCAGCCATAAAACGAAATGAAATTGAGTTATTTATATTGAGGTGGATGGACCTAGAGTCTGTCATACAGAGTGAAGTAAGTCAGAGAGAGAAAAACAAATACCATATGCTAACACATATATATGGAATCTAAGAAAAAATAATGGTCATGAAGATCCTATGGGCAAGACAGGAATAAAGACACAGACCTACTAGAGAATGGACTTGACGATAAGGGGAGGGAGAAGGGTAAGCTAGGACAAAGTGAGAGAGTGACATGGACATATATGCACTACCAAATGTAAAGTAGATAGCTAGTGGGAAGCAGCCCCATAGCACAGGGAGATCAGCTCGGTGCTTTTTGACCACCTCGCGGGGTGGGAAGGGAGGGTGGGCGGGAGGGAGATGCAAGAGGTAAGTGATATGGGGATATATGTATATGTATAACTGATTCACTTTGTTATAAAGCAGAAACTAGCACACCATTGTAAAGCAGTTATACTCCAATAAAGATATTAAAAAAAAAAATCAGTAGATATATGAGAACCCATGGCATGAAGGAGAATGATTAAATAACAAAACAGAAAGCCTGATCACAGAGAAACAAATATACTACTCAGGAAACAAAAGCAACAAAAATAATATAATTCAACTAATTTGAAATTTTATTGCTTGTACAAAACCAGTATAGCATATCTAAAAAAAAAATCAGAGAACAAGAAAGTCTTAAAGAGTAATAATATAAATATCTAAATTAAAAACAAAACCAGGGCTTCCCTGGTGGCGCAGTGGTTGAGGGTCCGCCTGCCGATGCAGGGGACGCGAGTTCGTGCCCCGGTCCGGGAGGATCCCGCATGCCGCGGAGTGGCTGGGCCCGTGGGCCATGGCCGCTGAGCCTGCGCGTCCGGAGCCTGTGCTCCACAACGGGAGAGGCCACAACAGTGAGAGGCCCGCGTACCGCAAAAAAAAAAAAAAAAAAACCAAAAGTTCATGGAACATAAAGCTAAGGAAATTACCTAGTACATAAACAAAAGTGGCAAGAAAAAGAAAAATCATAAGTAAAGTATAAGAAATATGACAGACTATTGCTACTCACAGATGAATTAAGAATATAGGAATATGGAATATGTATATATTTCTCTTGGAATATAGAAAACCTAAAAGAAACTATGAGGAATAACAAGTAAAGCTAGCATGAGTGCTGGATACATGCTCAATATACAAAATTCAGATATTTTATACACTACAGAGAAATAAATGAAAAATGGAATTTAAAATTTACCATGTTGAATAGTAGCCACAAAGTATCAAATACCTAGGGATAAATCTAATGCAAAATTTGCAAGACTTAAACCTATAAAACATTGCTGAGAGAAGATAAATATGCCTAAAATAATGGGAGATTAATAGAGATATATACCATATTCATGGATTCGGAAGTCTGTTTTTTTTAGTTCTCAAGTCTATCTAAATTGAACTGTAGATTTAATGCAATCCCAATCAAGTAGCAGCAAGACAGTTTGTGGAAATCGACAAGCTGTTTCTAAAATATATAGGGAAATAGAAAAAACCTAGAATCACCAAGACAATTTTGGAAAAAATAAAAGGACAAAACTGCAACACTTATCAAATTTTAGGATTCATAGTAAATACAGTGATACATAGTAAATACAGTGATTCATGGTAAATACAGTATTAAGGCTAGGCCAGTAGATAAATGGAAGAGAATACAGTCTTGAAGGAGATTCACACATATAGAGACCCTTGATTTACAGCAAATGTGCTACTGCGATTCAGAAAGAGTGACTTTTTCACTAAAAATGGTACTGGAACAATTGCATATTTTTATGGGAAAAAAATGAACCTTGACTTTTGTCTCACATCACACACAAAAATAAATTTGTGATGGATTTTAAACTTAAAGCTAAAAAATAAAGCTTTCAGGTGAAACTACAGGAGGATGTTTTCATAAACTTGGGGTTAGGGAAATATCTATTAAACAAGATACACAAAACACTACTCATAAATGAAAAGACTGAGAACATGGATTTGATTAAAGTTAAAAACTTGTAGTTACACAAAAATACCATCAATATTTTAACCAGAGTTAAAAGACAAGCCCCAGAATGCAAGACGATATTCACAATACGTACATCTAAAAAGCACTTGTATCCAGAATATATAAAACGTCTTACATAAAAATGAGAAAATGCATTTATTCAATATCTCAATTTAAAAATGGGCAAAAGATTTGAGCAGACATTTTAAAAAAGGGGATATCCAAAGGGCCACAGGATCAGAAAAGTGATCAATATCATTACTCATCAGAAATATGCAAATTAAAACCATAATGAAATGCCATTTTACACCCACCAAAACGGCTAAAATTAAAGACTGACAATGACACATATTGATGAGGCTGTGGAGTGACTGGAATTCTCATATATTACTGGTGGGAGTGTACATTGTTACAGCCACTTTGGGAAAATGTTTGACAGTTTCTTATAAAGTTAAATATAGTGACCCAGCTATTTCATTTTTAGACATATACTTAAGAGAAATCAGTACATATGTCTATCAAAAGACATGTCTAAGAATGATTGCATTTGCATTTTTCATAATAGCCTCAAACTGCAAACGACTCACGATGCTCATCAACAGGAAGACTAATAAATAACTTGCGGAACATGGAATATTCTACAGCAATTTTAAAAAGAACCAATTGTTGATATTCCAAATCACACGGATTAATCTCACAGACATCATGTTGTGTGAAAGAAGCCAGACAAGTAAAAGAGTTTATGCTGTATTATTACATTTACATAAAGTTCGAGAACAAGCAAAACTAATCAATGATACCTTGATTTATGAGGTATCGGTGTTTGAGAGGCTAGAAGTATTCCATATCTCCATCTGGGTGGTGGTATGCGAATGTATACATGTGTATATACTTAAGATTAGTTCACTTTATTGCATGTATGGTTAAACAAAATAAAAATTTTAAAAAGTAAAACCAAGAGATCAATTCAGGTGGTCGCAATTGAATTATATATGACACGTTGAAAAAAATGTAGAAAATGGGAGAAGATTATATTTTAAAATGTCACAAGAGACTTCCCAGAATATTTAGATTGAAGGGGCTCACAAATTGTTAAGCAAGATGAATTTTTAAGAAAACCAATATATAATGTTCTGATTGAATTGTAGTGCATGGTAGATAAAGGAATGTTCATAAAATCTCTGGTAAGGAAAAAAGTCCATATGTAAAGGAATAAGGAGCCGACTGATATTGGACTTTTCATAAGCAACTGAATATTATGTGACAATGAAGCAATGTTCCCTCAAGGTTCTGAAAAAACTTACCAATCAGGTATGAGAACAGGATAAAGATATGGATATTTTCTGACAGCAAGGAAGGGTAGTATTGACCTTTTAATTATGCTTTTTTTGGGAAGTTAGTTGAAGTTGTGACTTTAATCAAGCAATTGAAGGAAAGATATAGGGGGGAAAAAAGGAATTCCAGGCAGTAGAAGCTATGAATGAAGGGATAATCACAGAAAGCAAGGAAAATGAGAAGCTCTAAGAAAAATGAAATCTGTAGTAGAAAGTTGTGATCCCAATAATACAAAATTAAAAGCACAATTGAAAAAATACAATAAACAGATTCCATTTAACCTTGCTGCTTGTGTATGTTTTGCTTTAATTGCTGTAGTGTTCTGCTTTGAGTAACACTGGACACACAGGAAGGAAGATATTATTCTAACACAAAATTGGACTGATGGAAAAACTTTTTTGCAAATTCAACTTGTAATATATAGAGAAGCAGGAAAGTACTGTTTATTGTTGAGGGGCAGAATATGAATGTTCACAATCTTGATGATGCAAAAGTCAAAATAGATCTGACAGAAGGTGAAGAGAAAGGAGGGAGGGGGTGGAGAAGAGGGAAAAGTGGCTAAAACTCTTCAGAGAAGGAAGGTGAGATACCAATTAAAATTGATGGAAAAAATATGTAGATATATTATTTAAAATCACAAAGGTAAACGATAAACTATTTTAAAATAATAACATTGCTATCAGATTTAAAATAAGTAGTAAGGATGGAGAAATATATATGTATTCTAGAAGATAAAGCTCACTTCATAAACAGACGGAGCTTAAAAAGCCAGTTTAGAGTTAGGACAACAGTCACCAGGAGAACCCAGCACATAAGAGTTAAAAGAACTTCCTTCTAAGAGTAGGACTGGGGTTGGTGAGAGAGTCTGCTGCTTTTTTCCATGCTAAGTCTTCTTCATGACTTGATCTGTGACCATATACATGAGTTATTTTATTTAAAAAATTAAGAATGTAATGACCATTTGCTCTGTGGGTCCCCCGCCTAAGAATTCATTCTCTGCTTCCTTGTAGTAATGGTAACCAGATTTTCAACTCCTGCACACAGTTCCTATGTGTTAGAAGAAGGGGACCCCACCCTTACATCCCATCTTGTCCGCCCAGTGCTTGGATGAGGACCGAGTACATGGCCCACATGTGGCCCATGAGACGTGGGACCGAGAACATCTCCCAGGATGTCTGGGGAAGTTTGCTCTCTCTTTTCTGAAAGCCACCTGGAGGGAATTGGTCTTAAGGCTGGATGTGAACAAGGACGCATGCAGCCCCAGAAGCCACTGAAGGCCACGTTGTGACCATAAGGTCTCCAAAGGAAGGCGACACTGCAGGATTCAAGGAAGAGAAATGGAAAAATCGTTCTGGGAATCTCTAAACAGTCACTGTTTACAACGTCACCTGAGGCCGGCTCTACAACTGAAATATTTAAGTTATGTGGGCCATTAAATTTTATTTTTATAGCCAGTGTCAGCCAGGTCTTCTGCTACTAACAACCAAAAGAGTTCCAAAAGGCAAGAAAATAAAGGAAGAAACACTTTGAGAACATCTATAAAACAAATAACAATATAGGATATTTTATAGAATTTTATACATTATAAAATACTTCTGCAGGTATCTCTTTGATCTTCACAGGCATCCTTGTGAGGTAGGAGTTATTTGTGTGTTACAAATGAGAAAATGAAACAGAATAGTCAGGTGATCTGTTCAAGTTCCCTTGGTTGTAAGTTACATGATCTTCTGACTCTTACCAAAATACCACACTGCAGGTATAGATACATGAACCAGTGGAATAGAATAGAGAGCCCAGAAATATATCATGTGTATGTGGAACTTTAATGAGGGCAGAGGTGGCCTGGCACTTAAGTGGAGAAAGGAGGGATTATTCAATAAAAGGAGCTGGAAAATTTGGTTGTCCATTTGGAAAAAAATGAATTTGGATCCCACCCTTACACCATACCCAAAAATCAACTCCAGATGGATTAAGGACTTAAATGTCAAAAGCAAACTTTAAAACACTCAGTAGAAAAATATAGGTGGATACCTTTCTGACCTTGGGGCAGGGAAGGATTTCTTAAACAGCCACAAAAGGTGCAAACCATAAAAGAAAAAATTTATGATTTTGACTTTATTAAAATTAAGATGTTTTGTTCATCAGAAGAATCCTTAAAGAAAGTGAAAAAACAAGCTACAAACTAAGATAAAATCATTTGTAACACATATAACTGGCAAAGTTTAGTATCAAGAATATGTAAAGACTCCTCTACTAAGGAAAATTCAAACAGCTAAGTAGAAAAAAAGATTTAAAAATGAAAGACCAAAATATGGGAACAGATGCTTCACAGAAGGAGAAAAATATATAGCTAAAAACATATGGAAGGATGCCCAGCCACTTCATAGCAATATGGACGAGCAAATCAAGATAGAGAACAGCAAGTCAAGACTATAGCAGGCAAAACTTTATGCTCAATTTATTGGCAAGAATTAGTAATTTAAACTAGACCAAAAGTCAGAGAGTTTATGGATCAACAAGATTTCTTAAATATTGCTGGTGTGAACTGGTTAATCACTTTGGAAAGCTACTTGGCATTATCTTTAATGTTGAATATTCATATACCCTACGACCCAACAGTTTTCTAGGCGTATACCAAAGAAAATTCTTACATTTGTCCACCAGAAGAAACATAAAAAATATTCACAATAACATTGTTTGTGATAGCAAGAGCAGATAATAAATGACTATCAACAGGGAAACAAATAAATAAATTGTGGTATATTATGGGATATATTATACCAATGAAAATGAATGAACACAGCTACAGCTACATAATAATATGATGTCAAGTGATAAGTTTTCAGATGACCACAGCATGATATTCTTCATAAATGTTCAAAGATTACTAAAACCAAATAATACAATTTTTGAGCAAACATACTTGTACTAAAATTATTTTTACAAACAAGCAAAAAATAATAAAAACACAAAACTCAGCATGTCAGCAGCGCAGTACGGTAATGGACTGGGAGAGAATCATGTAAGTAGATGTAAATATTGTTCATCTTCTAATTCTTGGGTTGTGTGGTTGGTTTTTATTACAAACAAAGCAAGAGCCAGTGAATAAAAATGAATAAATGAAAAAATGAAATAGAGTCATGCACAGACCAATAATGACAGTACATTGTAAACCGAGTTTTCTCATCCATGAAGTGGGATTGATGATAATTTCTGACCCCTAGAGTTGTCATGAGGATTAAAATTCTTTGAGCAGTGACTGGCACAGAGTAAGTTTTATATTAGTCCTTGGAAAATATAGAAAGGAAAGAAGGGAGAAGGAAGGAAGGAGAAAAAGGAGAAAGGAATAAAGGAAGGAGGGCAAGTATTATGAATAATCTAATTCTGAGCACTTGAAGTTCGTTATTAAAACATTAGTCCCTCAGTATCCTGTGATAAACCGTAACGGAAAAGAATATGAAATAGAATGTCTTTATACATGTACAACTGAATCACTTTGCTGTACAGCAGAAATTAACATAACATCGTAAATCAACTATACGTCAATAAAACAAATTAAAAAAAAACATTAATCCCATACAAAGAGATGTCAAAGTGTGCTAACGAAGGTGGGCTTAATCAGGGAAAATTCTCTAGAGGGTAAATTGTGAACGATTTTTTTTTTTTAATGTAAAAGCGTTGCTAAACCATAAATACGGAAGTTGAATTGGTGGTGGCTTTGGGCTACAAGCAGAATGGATGGCTCAGACAAGATAAATGAGTCGAAGTTTTCAGCTTCTCTGTATTGACCTCAAAGTTACCCGTTATGGTTCACTTATCTTCCCGCCTCATTTGCTTTCTTTCCATTGTCCAAATTCTTCTTGGCTGTCTATAGGGTAGAGTCAAGAAGGGATGAGTGTCTGGGTGGGTGTGTCTTTGCTAACCTTGGGGTTATTTTATTATTTACATTACACCTCTCTTCAGCAGATCACAAAAGGCTGTCACTTAAAAAAACAAAAGCAAAGGCATGAACATACACACACTATTATATATAAGACAGGTAACCGACAAGGACCTACTGTGTAGCACATGGAACTCTACTCAATATTCTGTGATAACCTATATGAGAAAAGAACCTAAGAAAGAATGAGTATGTGTATATGTATAACTGAATCACTTTGCTGTATACCTGAAACTAACACAACATTGTAAATCAACTATAATCCAATAAAATTAAAATTTAAAAAAAATTTGTAAAAAGAAGGAAAAAAAAAAAAAAACAAAGGCGAAAGACTCTTAAACCTATGTCCTAAAAAAAAAAAAAAAAAAAAAAAAAAAAAAACCTATGTCCTACAACAAATGAAGGTCCAAGTCGTAAGAAACAAAAATAATTTTTAATTTTTACCTTTCCTGACAATAGCCTACTTTTTTCGTTTTTCTTTTGTATAAACATACGTTAGGAAGACCAAGAAAAACATACAGAATTATCTGGTTCCTTTGGTCAGGCAATAAGAATTGAAAATGCCTTCTCAAGTTTGTATACTTCCACTGACCAGTTTCCTTTGATCCAGGAATATTCTTTCCCTTCTCAGTCCTTCCAGTCCTTTCCTAATTTATGGAAAGACCAACTGACAGTTACAAATAGAAACTTGTTATTTAAAAAAGTCACTGTATAGGCACAGGACTTCCCCCAAATCAAAAATAATGTAGAACGGGAGTCAGAGATAAAGTCGTTTCAAACTCGTACAAAACCAAAAGCCCTTATTTCCCTCTTCATTCACAGGATTTTTTTTTTTTTTCTTTCTTTTCAGGCTGTGGGGTAAAAAGCATATTGTGATTTGTATAAGAGGCATGTTCCCATTTATACCTTTAACAAATTCAACTTGTTTTAGATTCTGTATAAGTACATTTTAGTCTGTCCATAATTGAAATCCAGTTAAAAAAGAAAAACAACAGGAGTGGATAATCCAGATGCATTTTCTATGGTTTTTGTGAGTCCAGTTTTTGGATAGTGAAATTCTGGAGAGAGGGATGGGATATCTCCAGAGGCTTAGTTTAGCATCCTCAAAGCTATCCCCTCTTCTCCCCCTGTGCACATGACAGTATCTGCTTTCCTAATCAGAGGGAAATTTATCATGGAGGATTTAGGGGAGATATTTATGGCGTCTGTAAGCACAGTGGCCTTGCCTTGTGTGATGTCAGCTATTCTCTTTAGGAGATAAAAGGGCACAGCTGGTAAGAGAATAGACCAGGGACCATTTCAAAATTTCAAAACAGAAGGCCTTGTTGAAGAAGAGGGATTTTAAACAGGCTTTGCTTTTGTTTTATTCCTAATAGGATGAACAGGTGTGGGAGTCAGTGCAAGAGGGCCGCTGAGATGATCGTGGAATAAGGGAATGACTGTCTTCTGATGGCTGGGGAAAGATTGAGATTTTCAAACTTCAGATTAAGTGAGGTAGCGCAAACTCTTAACACCTGTGCACATCAAGGAACTAGGAACCTAGGTCAAGGCAAGACAGGGGGGTGCCGTGCAAAGTTTTCATTAAGTTATGGCATCCTCCTAGCTGAACAAAACGGAAAACAGCTTTGTGACATGTGTCTGATGTAAACACACACACGCTGTTCTAAATTCATTGTACTAATGGCATGAAGTCTCTGGGGGAGGGAGGGTTCTACTATTTCTTGAACTTATGGGCTAAGTATCCTAGACATGTTGTCTCCTGGAAGAGAGGATGAAATAAGGTGGTAAACTGATTTTTAAAAACTTAAGGTCATCACAATGAATTATAAGAATTATTAAATGACTTAGGACATATTAAAGCACTGAAAAAAGTAAAGTCAGAGATATACTAGAAGTTATTAATAGCATTAACATTATGAGCATTGGCCCCATATATTTTTTATCTTTGTAGCCTCGTGGCTCTAACACATAGAAAGCCCTCAATAAATATTTGTCCAATTACTAGATAAAAGGTAGTCACACTTTTTAAAGTGGCTGTAAAATACCTGGTCCACAGGAAGAAAAAGTAAGAGAATAACCTTGCTTTATGAATAAAGTATAGATCGTTTAGGCATTAAATTTTCCACTTATTCATTTGTCAACAAACATTTGGGGAGATGGCATAGCATTATTTTAGACAATTCCTCTTAGGGACCCATTAAGCAGGATTTTCTGTTGACAGGATAGATGTCTTTACAGCTGGTTGGAGTTTAGTTCTCTGAATTCCAGACCTAAGGAAGAAAATGATCAGGATGTAGGAAATATGACCTATAGATTGCTCATTCTCTGCATGAGTCAATCTTTGAAGTCCAAAGATAAAAATCATCATTCATCACCAAACTTTCCTATAGTCATAAGGACAGACACTCCAGCCGTCTTCCAAAATTACCACGCTGACTGGCAGTGGGAGAGACTGAACCAGCCGTGGTTACCTTTATGACACATGGTTCTTGCCCTCTGATTGATGCTATGAATGGACAGGCAGGAAGAAAAGACTTAAAAGTCAGCTAACCATTGCTGAGTTAATCCAGCCCACAGCATTCAAGGACTGAAGGGCCACCAGACTCTGAGAGCCAGCGGGAAATGCAGGGCTGTTTCCTCTTGGGGAGCGATTTCATGAGGAGAAGTCCTGACTTCAATAAAAGAGGGTCTGTCTATTGCTTTATTGGGCAATGAAAGTTCCCATCATACTGATCAAAGGTTGAGGATTTGGTACATATGGGAATGCTTTAATATCTCACCTGTGGCTGAGACAGATGTGCATTTCCAAATGCTAATTTCTTTTCCTGTGAAGCCAGGTGTACAAGAAGAGCTAAGGGAAAAGGGAACATTGTTTTTTACCAATGAAAATATGAATTCAATTCAATTCAGTTTCAAAACATTTTGTTTACTTTGTGTCCCTTAAGTAAGTAGAATATTATCCTGGGGAAATAAAGGAGGTAGTAACTGAAGTAAGACAGGAAGGAAGGAAGGAAGGAAGGAAGGAAGGGGGGGGAGAAAAGATAGCTGAGGGACATTTTGTGCTGTTTCACAGACACAGCATCGTTTTTGGTCCTCTCAGCAGTCTTGGGAGGTAGGTGGTGTTTAATCATTTTACAGATGAGGAAAATGAAACCCAGGGAGGTTGTTACTTGCCTAGTGAGGTGAACATTGTTCATTTATTTTTGTGTCCAGTGTCTGAATTCCTTTCTATATTTTGGGAATTGCTCACTTTCTGATTCTTAGTAATGGTGATGAAGCAGGTAAAACCTCTTACTCTTGAAGGCACTATTCACAATAGCCAAGACATGGAAGAAACCTGAGAGTCCACCAAGAGAGGAATGGATACAGGAGACATGGTATATATATATATATATATATATATATATATATATATATATATAATATATATATATGGCATATATATATTTGGCACATATATATGTGTATATATATATATATATATATATACACACACACATATATATACAATGGAATATTGCTCAGCCATAAAAGATAATGAAATAATGTCATTTGAAGAAACATGAATGGACCTAGAGATTATCATACTAAGCGAAGTAAGTCAGACAAAGGCAAATATAATATGATATCACTTATAGGTGGAATCTAAAAAATAGTACAAATGACTTATTTACAAAACAGAAAGAGACTCCCAGACATAGAAAACAAACTTACGGTTACCAAAGGGGAAAGGGTGAGGCTTCCTTCCAATAATATGTCTTTCTATTTTCTCAAGTCTACTTTTGTGTCTTTCATGAGTGTTTCATGATAAAAGTGCTGATATTCCATTCTAAGTTTGCTCTCACTCTCTCATTATTATAAATAGAGTTGTCTTTTCCACTGTAGAGTGTAAATGGCCTTTTTGAATACACGTGGAGATTATTATTTTTTACGTTGATTCTGTAGCCTGTGTTTTTAAAATTAATTTCTCTTATTGTTTGCTGTGGCTTTCTCATTTATTATTTTGGCTTTCCCCAAATCATGTTATCTGCTAATAGAGATCATTTTACCTCTTTCTCTTCTATTCCAGCATCTTCTGGATAAACTCCTGTCCTGCTCAGTACAGAATCAGATTTCCTTGCTTACAACTGAGAATGCTTTATAATAATCAAAGATCAAAAATGTAGAAAGTGATAAAAACAGATTCCAAAACAAGTCTACTTTCCTTAACCCAAGCTTCCTATTACCTTTCCCTTGATGACATCTATAAAGGAAACCATATGTGACAGAAAGTCAACTTAAGTGAAAGGGAGATGTTTTTCGCTCATGCAGCTAAAAATCCAGGGGTAGATCTGGTTCCAAGCAGGACCTCGGAGTTCAAATGACGATATTAGGGCTCATTATTTTCCTCTCTTAGCTTCTGATTATCTTCACATGTTGGCCTCTTTTTTTCCTATTTCAAGTGGCTTTCACCATTGTGATTGGCAATATGGCCATAACAACTTCACTTTACATTTCCTCAGAATTTTTTTTTTTTCTTGCGGTACGTGGGCCTCTCACTGCTGTGGCCTCTCCCGTTGCGGAGCACAGGCTCCGGACGCGCAGGTCCAGCAGCCACGGCTCACGGGCCCAGCTGCTCCGCGGCATGTGGGATCTTCCTGGACCGGGGCACGAACCTGCGTCCCCTGCATCAGCAGGCGGACCCTCAACCACTGCGCCACCAGGGAAGCCCCTCCTCAGAATTTTTATCTTGAAAAAAGAGAATCAAGAATAATTACCATAGGAAAGTTTCAGGTGTGACTCTGATTGATGCAGCTTGAGTCCCATGCTCTTCCTCGAATCCAATCAATATATCCTTACAGTGAGTACTCTAGTACCTATGGGTCACACGCCCATTTATGGAATCAGGTAATGGAGTAAGTCACATGTGAGCCATAGGACCATAAGCTACAATAGGAATGCTTCTCCCAATAGCAAAGATTCAGTGCAAACAATAAATGTCCTCAATACCAGACCCTGCATTTTCTTCTGTCACATTGGTTCCATTAAGAAGTTATGAAATAACTCCTGTTTAGTAGTATCCAAACCTACTAGTGCCCATACTGTTCTAAGCATTGGGATATATCTAATATGATGTTTGGAAAGCATGAACTGAATGTCACATGTTTCCATGAAGAGTGCTGTTTACAAAGCAGACTATAAATGAGGGCTGCAGAAGTCAATTTGTTATGGGAGGGTAGGAATATAAGGGAGCATTCCTTGGGCTGCTTGAGGTTGGAAACCATCTTTTGGAAGAGGTAGAACTTGAAACTGAGTTCAACAAGCAGGTGTTGAGCACCCAGACACTGGTTTTAAAAAGACAAAGGCGACTCTGGTCCTCAAGAAATTTGTGATCTAGTGGGGAGATAGTTTTTCCATGTTGTTTGTGTTCTAATGGAGGTATGTGAAAAGTATAAAGGAGGTATGAAAGAAGCAGAGTCCAGTAAGCCTAAGGAAAGTCAGAAAAGTACCCACAGAGCAGCTGATGATCTGAGTCTTGCAGGAGCGGAAGTTTGTCAGGTAGACCCATAGGTTGGAGTAAGGTTGAGTAGGAATGGGGTGAAAAACAACCCAAGCAAACAAAATAGTTCAGAAATGAGTTTGAAGGTGAAAATAGAGTTGGAGCATGTCAGAGAGCTAAGAGAAATAAAGTTGGAGGAAAGTACAAGATGAAGAGTCTTACGTGCTGGCTAGGCAAGGGAGAACCACGGACAAAATTAATAGAGTTATCATCAGAGGTTTAGCCTTCTGTTGAAAGATATTAAAAAACTGTAAAATCTAAACTCTAAACAACAACCACAGACATACTAATGTCCCTCTATCATTATAATTTTATTTCTGATGGATATTTAATTGACAGCAAGTTAGACCACTTCCTTTTTTAGTTTCTTCTGTTGATTATTTAATGATCTGGAAATGACACTTGAGCAAATGCTATGGAAAGGGTCCTTGTGATCTTTTTGGTGTTGTGAGGGATCCCTTTCTGGTATTAATAATTTTACCTTCTAGTTGATCTGTCTGTGGAAAAGACATTTACGTGCAAAGTCAGAATTCTGTTTATAATTGATATGCAGAAATCCCCAGGAAAATTCCCAAGTAGGTCCTGATGATAACCTGGCCAGGCCATCTAATCGCTTTTCCTTCTCCTTGGTAGAGAGCAGATGAGAGTAATTGGTTTGTCTTAGGCCTTTCCTATAAGTTATTTGCATGTTCAATAAGTGGGATAACGAATATATGCAAGTACTTTATACGAGGTCCTAAAGTCAATAACAGATCATCCTATAGACTTTTCTGATGGACAGGGATTAAATAAATAAATAAATCCCATCCTCTTTCCCAAAACTCTGCCTTGGAAAAGATAATAAAAAGAGGCAGATTCTATACTTCAACTTTTCTAGAATAACCCTAGGTTTGGGTGGCCCTGGATGTCTGCTATAGAGGTGTGACTATCAAAGTCTGACATCTCCAGGTGAGGACTGGACATAGTGCCCATGATATAAAAATATTGTTTGTCACTGTATTTGATAGGGAATATAGGGCAAGTGAAATTCTTTGATGAGTCTCTATTAAAAGAACTCCATCCTTTCTTTTTTTTTCCCATTGAGATGAAAAGAATCAGAGTGTCTTCTGACTCAGGGAAAGAAGGTACTCTAGTGTTACACATCCTAAAAACAATGGGATAAAACACTGTACCAACTGGGGCAAGGGGAGGTATATATCTGTATTGACTGAAACATTTCTTGAATTCCATTTTGGGAGGGGTACCTGGCAGCACAAATCAAATTTTCTATGTAAGATTACTGCCACAGCCATTTGGGTACAGAAATATGGCGGGGGAAGATCAGAGTCAGGGAGACCAGGCATGGGCTTATTGCAAGAGTTCAGGTAAGAGACAGTGAGGGCCTTAAATGGGATATTGGCTTTGGAAATTCAGATGACATGGCAGATTTGAGAGCCATTTAGGAGGGATGGAGTGAGGTGGGGATAGAGAAGGAAGGGGAGGGTCACATGTTGATGGAGCTGTAAGCGTGTGGTGATGGGTAGGATATGGAAAGATATCCAAAAGCTCATGGCGGCAGGACACACATTCCTGTTCTGAGCTCACCCAGCCCTGAGACACTCTGACTTTTACTAATTTATGAACTCATATCCATGTCTAAATGTGTGATACAAAGATAGGCCCAGGAACTCGGACTCTTGAAACCAATGGAAGATATTTTCAGTCCCTTTCCAGGGAGAAGTACCAAGCATCTCAAATAAATGGCAGGGGGAGAAGCAAACTACAGCCAGTGCAGAGAATGGCACTAAGTGCCCAGCCCACACTGTATGCACTGGAAGTAAGAGAGATCAGAGAACTCCACATCCGCTCAAGCTTTCTTGCGGCCTTGGTTAATTAATGTGATGTTGTCTAATTTATCAAGAAAAGAGTGGATCATGTTCCCAATCTCAAACTAAACCCTGGGTGAGGGCTTTATTTTTTTTTTAAACATTGATGCATGAGAGCTGAAAAGAGCTATCATTTAAAAGCTGCAAGCTCCTTCCTAGAAGTTGGTTCATGTTTCAAGGTCACCTGCTCTCTGGCAGATGGAAAGCCATGAGAATGAGTGCTTTAGTAAGACAAATGCAAAGCGGGTGTTGACTCAACGCCCTTCATAATAATAGAAATTCACTCTTCACCTGAATGCACATGGTCTACTATAAAACAGTAACAACCTTAGACTTGGGAACAAGGAACCCAAGTCTGGGCCCTGTGCTGTATGTGGTCCCACAATCCAGCTCTGCTCTACCTGTGCTGCTCCCCATGGGGCAGTGAATCTCCAGGCAGAGTAGATGTGCCCACCTGGAGCACATCCTCCATCCTCCTTATAGACTATACTCCAGGTACTCTGATTTATACATTAGGTGCAGTGGGCACAGTGCCAAGGGCCCATGATACTGTTAGGGGTCACAAGAATGTTTTAATTTCTTTTAAAATCAGAAGGAAAAAACATCAACTTTTAGGTTGAAAATATAATTTAATATAATATTTATCTCTATGCCAATGCAGATGTAAGATATAATATTTTAAATCTATTTTATTGAAATATAGTTGACTTACAATTTTGTGTTAATTTCTGCTGTACAGAAAAGTCATTCAGTTATACATATATATACATTCTTTTTCATATTCTTTTCCATTATGGTTTATCACAGGATATTGAATATAGTTCCCTGGGCTAGACAGGAGGACCTTGTTGTTTGTCCATTCTATACAAAGATACAATTTTTAAAATTAGTTTTTACATAGACAGGGGGCTCATAAAGGCAAGAGTGCCTAGGGTTCATTAGAGACCATTTGACCCTGCCCCTACTCAGAACTCCATGCTCAAGTGGCCCAAGCTTACCTGCAAGGTCTGCGTACTCCTCTGTCTCTTCCTTTAACAGCAGACTGCATCACTGATGTGAGTGCCCCAAAGCACACCCATGACCTTGGGGCCACTCTTTACAGGATCCGTGGTTGGAGTTTGGGTGTGTGAGCTAGTGTGTCCACGCATCTGTGTGTGGGGCTGCTCGTGATAAAAGGGGTTGGGTATTAAAAGGGGAGCAGATGAGGGCTGGGATAGTCCTCTGGTGCAGACTGCATGGACAGCTGTACTTGAGTGGAGATGGGTGGTAATAGACATTACAATGTGGAAATTACCATTGATCTTTTATTATTATTAAGATTAAGAACATAACATTGTAAACTAAAACCCATTGAAGAGATGTAGGTTAAACAAAGGCTAATAATTCTTCAGTAAGTAATCTAATGATGAATTTTATCTAATAGCTGCCATTAATTTTTTCTCAGAGAAGAAATTGTCTCTGTTTAGGAAAATATCTCGAAAAGCCATTGAAGTAGAAAGGACCAACGTACTGAGGAAGGAAGCAAGACAGAAAGTTCCTGCATCCTTGATGACAGCATTGAGTCACTGGACCACTCTTGGAATCACCTTGTGGTTCAGTTTTTAAATTCTCTTACTGTTAAGATATGTTTGGTTGGACTTTTTATTTCTTGTGTGGATGAAGAATGTCACCTGCCAGATCAGTAAACAAAGGCTGTTGCAGCCATAAAGCCAAGAGCTGCTGCAAGCACCCACAGCAGTTCACCCTGAGGGTATTCAGGATGGAGAAAAACTGGACAATTAAGGTGCATATCAAAGGAATGATTTCAATGAGCCCAGACTCTTGCATCTTCTCATACATAGAAAAATGCTAAATTCATTAACTTGACATGTCTGGTTTTCTTTAATTAACAGTAATCTTTTGATGTTCCTGCTATCTGGTTTTTCTTGCAGAACTCCTGTATATCCTGGCTCCTCCCTTACCTCCTTGGAGCAGTTCCTCAGAGCTATCTGAGAGACTGTCTTCTGGGCTTACGTCTTCAGTTTTGTCCTCCAAATAAAGCGTAATTCTCAACGTTTAGGTTGTGCATTTTTTTCGGTCTACAACTTGATTCAAAAAGAATCACATCACAGCTCCACGAACCATCCACAGGCAGTCCTGGGGAGGCCTTTAGCAATGTGATGTCATTCACAGAGAGGGGATAAGATTCCTTCTGCATCCCCTCTCCTAGCTTCATCCAACAGCAGAACAAACCCTCATCTGTCCTTCCACCATCTCTCAACAACCAGATAACACAGGCATTCTCTCCCAGAACAGCATTGGTAAAAGTATCCCTTCCTCCATTCCTCCTTCCTAAAGGGGTTATTTTTTTCCTTTAGGCACTTCCTAGGATTTGTCATTTTATATCTATTTGTTTATTTTTTTACTGTCTGTTTCACCCCACTTGACTGTAATCACCATGACAGCAATGATGCATCTTTTGTTCACCCAGGGATAACCAGTGCCTACAACACAGAGCCTGGCACATAATAGATCCTCACTAAACATCCGCTTAGCAAAGAGTAAAAGAAAGAAGGAAGGAATGCTTTCTCCCAACATAAGGCATTATGAAATCCAGACAAGCAGACCATTATTTTAGGTCCAGAGCTCTGCTTTATTATTCTTTGCGGTACAGCATCATATTCAATCGTAACAGAGAGGGATGTCCTAAGTGCACCACTGATTATTTCATGATCATCGAAGGGATTCACTAATCCTTCCCTCTCTTGAAAGGCAAGTCAGCTCTCTTCCAATCTCTGTTTAGACCACAGTTCTTCTCATCAGTCAACACATTGATCCATCACAGAAACATCTGGGTGAGCCACGTTAATCCTCAGCTAAACTGGGACAGTGCTGATAAGTCGGCGTTAAGAGTTGAATAACACAGCATTGCTGAGGGGAGGGCATTTTTCAGACAGGGTGAGAGTCATAAGCCTTAGCTAGGAAGCTTCAGTTTCAAGAAGAAAATACTTTTGCAGAAAAGCATTATTAGCTTGAGGAGACCAGCTGCTGTTCTTGCGCCAAAGGAATTCCAAGAAGAACTCTTTTGCCTTTTTTCTTATTCACGCAAGGAGAAGTCAAGTTCTGCCTTAGAATGCTTAGGCTGGTGTATACTGCTCCAAGGCTCGAGTTTACTGCTCCAAGGCTCGAGTTTGTCCAGTGAAGCTCGAGGCTTCTGAAGGCCTTTTAGGGGATTCACAAGAATAAACAGCATCTTAAATGTATGTTCTCAGAGGTCAAGCCTCTGACCCAAATCTGCGAATTGCAAGAATTGCTTCACTCTAATCATTCTGCTAGTTCCCTGACTTTGCACAAACTATTTATTTCAGAGTATAAAACTTGAATAAATAATCTTTTATCGCCTGCAGTTTTGTGGTCATTTAGAAAATACAGCAGCACCCCATTTTAATTAGAACTAAGCGATAAGAATAGGCCATTTTATGGGTTTTCTAGATAATAGCAAGATTAAAAACAAAAACAAAAAACCACTTTTCTGTCTGGGTGATATTTTGCAGTAATTTTTTTTCTTTTTACTGCATTTTAGAATCCCAATAGAGGCATTTCTGGGATTTTTTTTTTTTCTTTACTTGTTAATGAATCATTCACTTTGAGAATCAACAGATGATTTCAGGAGCTCAGGTGTGAGTAACTGATTTAAAGTGGACCCAGTGGTTGGAGCCAATGTTTCCTCAGTGTATTTGTTCCACAAACTTTTGATGAGCACCAAATCGAAGTTCAATTGCAGATAACAGAAACCAGGGAACTAATTTCATCAGAAAGCTATATAATACATGGAATCTGGTGCTGACACAATAGAAGGCTCTGGAAGCTAGGAATCTAGGTCAATCCCCATGCAGCTAAAGTCTGGAAACTGAGACCCCAGCTGCCACAGAAAAGCCCAGTACATTTATGCCTGTGCTGGTGGCAAGAGCATGGCTTTACCCCATGACCCTGTGGTTTTTAAATCTCATTTGGGTGAGTCGGCTTGGTGGAAGCTGGTTCCAGAGTAGGCCAGAGCTCTAGGGGAGTCTTCAGAACAACTCTAAGACAGTAGCTTTCTGGCCTCCACCACAGTGTGATTTTCTGCAAGAAGTGTAATCCAGTGAAGCAAGTCAAATGTGTAGTAGCCAGTGGACCTTCCTACCCTGCTACAGATACAAAATGAATAAGCACTAGTTCCTGTCTTCAAGGAGCACACCGTCTAGGAAACAGACAGACCCATGAACTCAGAAGTATACTTCAGTGTTGCCAGTGCAGTATTAGAGGCAGGTATTAACAGGGCCACTGTTGGTCCGTATTTTGCATTTGGGTTTTGATTATAAACTTGAAAATGAAAGGTAAAGTGCTTAACTTTAAAGGGGAAAATATTCTATTATGAACGTGAGCCCCTGAAACAGCCCAGACGATTAAGGGAAGACTAAAAGTGATGGCTCCTTTAATTCCCATTTTCCCAAGGAGACCCTCAGATTCCCTGTGTGGTCCCCCGCTTACCCTTCAGGAGGACCCAGTAACTTCATCTCCACTTACTCAAAGGAGCAGAAAGAGTTACCTGGCTGCAGTTAGTCATCAGGCCCCTGGCAGGGAAGACTGGCACACAGAAAGCCGGAGGCTGGATTTCCCGTCAGCCTTTTGACTCACAAAGCACCCCCCTACCTCCTCCCGCCCCCAGTCTGAACCCAGGGTCCTGTTCAAAGATGTTTCCTCTTCTCTTTGACTTACCTTCTGAATTCATTTAGGAAGAATGTACCAAGATCCTTTGAATCCTACAGGAATGTTGAACTCAGTGAAAAGAGATGTGGTTAAGAAAGCAAATAATATGCCGAAAGATGTTCATTGCAAGTGGCTCAGGACATCAAAGAGATTGATAAATCTGCATTTCAAAAAGCTGGCAGGGGGTAACATTTCAGCTTACCTCATATCCACCCCTCATATCCATCCTGCTTCTAAACTGGCTATTCACTGACAATGATGTTTCTTCCTTCCCATCAGGACAGAATACTAATATAGCTGGCCCCAGGAACGAGACGTCTGGAAATGGTACTGTCTTCTTAAATCAAAGCAGCTCAATGAAATTTGTCTCCCTTTATGAACAATGGAACACAGTCAGTAACATGGGGTGGGCATCCATTATATTTCAGGCACTGTACTTAAGCATTTTACATGTATTATCTCACTTAATCCTCATAACGTTGCTGAGACAGATAATACTATTAGCTTTGCTTTACAGTTCAGGAAAACAAGGGATAGAGAGGGTTAAGAAAATTGCCCCAATTATAAGTGTTGGAGCAAGGATTTTAACTCTGCTGATCATTTTGGGCGCTATGGTATGTTGCCTTTTTAATTAAAAATCAAATTGGTTGGGGAGGGAGAGATATATAGGACTCCTTAGTGACATTAATTTTCCAGGACAAGCAAGAGAGGGGAAATGCTTTCATAATCCGTGAAAGTTTAGCTTCCACGGACAACTATGGATTGGTTAGGAATTGTTAAAAAGTGAGTGCCAAGGAAGAAATAAGAATAAATGACAGAGGCAAGGTATTGAGTGACAGCACATCAGTGGTAGAGACACAACCGGCATCATCATTAAATCTCAAGGTTTGAAGGAATCATGCAGAGGGTCTGTTACAGCAGATGACCTCAGACAAAGGGCCACTCAGAAGCTGCTCCAGCATCAGTGTGGGGTACATTCTACTTCCAGAGATGCTCAACTCCATTTTCACATAACTCTTTGACTGAAAAAATCATTGATGTTTATCCAAAATCCACGTCCCTGTAGCATCTGTAGCATTCATCCAGTCATTGTTGTTAGTTCTACCCTCTGATAGCACATAAAACAAATCCAACCTCTTTTGTACCGGACAGGGCTTCAGCCATTCAAAGCACCTCCCTCCCCCAGTTCTGTCAATCAACCTTCATAGGACATGATATGGTTTGAGACATTCACCATTCTGGTCTCTTTCCTTTATGCACATTTCAGTTCCAGTACCACTCTGGGGAAGGAATGTCATTAGGTAAGATTGAATAAGACACGTTTACGGTCTTTAAGGCTCCCTTAAAGAAAGCTGTGTAAAATTAACTATTGTCAAAGTCCCCTTAAAAACCAATATCAAAGCATGGACCCTTAAAAGGTTTTAGAGTGGAGTTATGACTTCCACTGGTTGGATACTACATGTCATTTAACGAGACCTAAGTTTACATTAGTATTTTGAGTCATATTGAGTTAACTAAGCCTGTAAGTCTTTTTCACACCAACGGCTACTAAGCCACAAACCAAAGGACAATCACTAGAAAGGCATGGAATGGGAAGGAATGTGGGTTTTCGAGGCCTTCACACCCACTTACCAGCTTATGCTAGTATTACCTATTCATTCATTAATTTACTAACTTGTTCATCCAACAAGCATTTACTGAATGCTTAAATCTGCCCAATTACGCATAACATACTTGGGTGGGCTGAGTGTGGAAGAATTATGAGACATTACTCCCTGCCTTCAAGAAACTCATAATCCATCTAGGGAGGGAAAAAAATATCTACACAACAAGGTAAGTTCTCAAAGCATCACATAATGGAAAGCACAGAATTGAGGCAGAAACCCTGATTTCTACACAGAATGGCGACTGAAGCCAGTCACGTAACCTCCCCAGCCTCAGTTTTCTCATCTAAGTAAGAAGATATTTGGATTTTTCAGGTCGTTTCTAGTTCTAAGTACAAACTTCTTGAGGGCAGAGATTATACTTTATGTGTAAGGGAATTTTCTATTAAACTGTGCAGGGTTAATCTGTCATGTCACTCAATATACATCTGTTGGATGGCTCAAGAGTTCAAGTTAAATATGCGTAGGGGGTCTCTACCACACCTTGGCTTCAGCTTGGGGTACAAAAGCACCCTGAGGCAATCCCAAGATAAGCATAAGAGTTCTTACTCCAAGCATCACTGGGTGCAATGGTCCGTAGATTTACAGGTACAGCCTTCATGTTCAGGGCTAGAGATAACATATATACTCTTACGTGCTGTTTTGAGGGGGTGCAATCCAAAGTACAAACCAGGTGTACATACATGGCCTCTGTTTTTCCTCAAGGTTCCTGTCCTATCTCTTTTTAGGTTTTTCCACCCCTAAAAAGCTCATTTTGTTCTTTTTTTCTTTCCAAAGTAGTTGGTGGCTCCAAATAAAAAGCTGATGGGAACCGCTACAGGACCTCTAGCCACACTATGATTATGACATGTATTGTTATTTGTGCTCATGCCCAAAATCCTTTATGGATTGTAAGCTCCTCAAGGTCAGGGACTGTGTTCTAGAAGTTTCAGTGGAAAACACAGGAGTTTTTTGGCAAAGAGTGGGTCCTCTCACTCTGGTGGGGTGGTGAAAGGCTGATTTCCTACAACACTTTTAATGATGAGATATGCTGTTGCAGAAAATTAAAAAAAACTGTTGCAAGCGATCGTTAAAATGGCTACTTGAAATTTACAAAGTCTTGGTTTTGAAAACAACTTAGACCTTGGGGGTTGTGTTTCCCTGGCAAAACTTGACTCCCACTAGTATCCATTTGAGACCAAGAAATAAAAGCTCATGAAATTTTGGAAACACTTATGCAAATGGCATTTTGATGAGTAAACTGTAAGTAGATCAGGAACACATGTATTAAATCTTCCACAGAGTACCCATTGGCTTAAAGAGCAAAGGTCCAGTGTTGTTGACATCATGGAGTTTGGGTTTTGCTGAGCTCCCTATCTCTGGAAAAATCAGTTTAAGACTGTCATCAGATGTATGCAGCTGTGGGTTTTGCTCAGATTTGCTTTATGGTTTTATGGGTTTCAAAGTGATGCCAAAAGTCTTCTGACAGTCATGGCAAGATGAAGATCTGGAAATTTTTGAAAGCATGTTCTCAGGCAGACTCATCATGGTCACAGCCTTTTATAGCTGGTACCTGCCTAAGGGCCAAAGTTATAAGGCAACTAATTTGGGATTTTGTGTTTAGAGACAGTCCTGAGTCACACACTTTGCAGGAATATCTTAAATGGAAATTTCGGCCATTTCTGGTTTTTCTACACGTTCACACTACAATTAAAATGGAAAATAAAACTCTCAAAAATGTCTGAGCTCATGAATACAAGTAGCAATTGTAATGCTGCTTTGCAGCTCAGAAAAGAAATGATTATGAAAAATGAAGCAGAGCTTGGTGGTTGACGAGCATCTCCTGTAACCATCACCCTTATGTCGCAAGGTTAACAGTGACAACCAGATTCACTGACATCCTCTGCAGGGAGATTGGGGGAATGAAGAAAACGTTGGGCAACTTCCAACTTTCATCTTCTTAAGTTGCAGAGCAACTTGGGTGAAAATAATGCATTTCACATTTCAGAAAGCAATGTTCAGTTCACAGGATACCTGCATCTACAATATTCATTGTATTAAGTCTCTGCATATAAAATTCAAAAGCTCACACACAACCGGACATTTTCAGAAGAGGTGACCACTGAATTCCTGTTTATGTTATCTCTAGATCTACTTTTTTTTGCAGTCTTTCAGATCTGAGTGTACCTGACATTTATAAAGGAAGAAAAACTTTTCCATCTGAGTTCAGGATTTTTACACTATAAGTGATAGATACAAAAGCTATTAAATGACATATAAGAATCAGCTTTGGCAACATTAATGAAGAAGATTTTTATTAACAAGACAAAGAATATCAAGAAATCTATAGGACCAAGTGGGAAACCTTAAGGAACTTGAGGATGTTTTAACACTTATTTGCATAAAGCTAATGATTATTTAAAATAGGATGCATATTATGAGAATGGGATTAGGAGGGGGTTGAGTGAAGTGATCTGATTTACATTTTTGGTCATTTCGAGACATATTACCTTGGGCAAGATAATTAACCCCTCTAAGACTTATTTCTTCTTTTGTAAAATAAGGACATGAAAGAACCTACTTGATGGAGTTGCTGTGATAATTGAGATAAAATATGAAGGGTTGCAGTGATATTGGCTCTTACTGCTTTCCATCTAGATAATTCTGTTGCTACTACTGCAACAATGGCAACAACTACTGAAAAGAAACTCTATGACAAAAGCAAAAACCAAGTCACGCTTATTTGTTTCTTTTTTTCCTGACTATGAACGTTCTCTAATGTGAGTAGTAACTTTGCAAGGGACAGAACTGAAAGCTGATTGTTTACTAGGAGCACAAAGTGAGAGGAACCATTTCTGTTTTTTATGGTTAGCATTTTTTTAGCAAGAAAGTATTTTTATTATTATTTTTTATTTTATTATTTTTTATTTTATTTTATTTTATTTTATTTTATTTTATTTTATTTTATTTTACGGTACGCGGGCCTCTCACTGTTGAGGTCCCTCCCGTTGCGGAGCACAGGCTCCGGACGCGCAGGCTCAGCGGCCATGGCTCACGGGCCCAGCCGCTCCTCAGCATGTGGGATCCGCCTGGACCGGGGCATGAACCCGTGTCCCCTGCCCCGGCAGGCGGACTCTCAACCACTGCGCCACCAGGGAAGCCCTATTTTATTTTTTAATTTAATTAATTAAATTAATTAAATTTAATTTAATTAAATTTAAATTAAAATTAATTAAAAATTAAATTAAAATTAAATTAATTAAATTTAATTAAATTAATTTAATTTAATTTAATAGTTTTTATTTTATACTGGAGTATGGTTGATTTACAATGTTGTATTAGTTTCAGGTATACAGCAAAATGATTCAATTTTACATATACATATATCCATTCTTTTTCAGATATTAAAAAAAATACTAATAACATAAAGTGTTAGATGCCAAAACCCTTTTTAAAATTTCCCTCTTAGGACAGATCCACCAGGTTGTTCGGCCAGAAGCATAGATGTATGTGGATGGACATCATTGTGTTTCAGCCTTTGTCTCAGCTTCTCTACAAACAAGCCAAAATTACCCGGGGCTCAAACAAAAAAGTATAAGCCCTCACTTAGAAGATACGGTGGTCAGTTATGTTAAGCTCATTTCTCCATACTGAGCCCTGAAAGCTCCTTGTGAAGTTTCTACAGAACTAGAAAAGCCATTTTTAGTTGTTCTTTTTTTAAAAATCTCTTTAAAATTTTTATTTTATATTGGCGTATAGTTGATTAACAATGTTGTGTTAGTTTCAGATGTACAGCAAAGTGATTCAGTTACTGTTCTTTAAAGTGACCGATCAGTGGGAAGAAAAATGCTTTTGTAATGAATGTGGATCTCAGGAGTTACAGAATTCTCCTGAAATGGTAAGAGTTTTCTTTAATTGTCTCAGAAGCTTTTCTTCTTTGTGGGCTGCCTGAATATAGGCAAGAAATAAGATGGCTGAGGCGTAATGACATACTTAGACAGGAGATGGCATCTTTGCATGAAGGATCAATGGTAGAGGAACCAACTATAGGAAAATAAGTACATCCTTATCCCCAGAGGTACAGATTTTACACGCACTCCCTGTAGCTGGGCCCCACACTGAAGACTTTATGTATACTCCCTCCCTGAATCCTACAAACAACTTGAAGAGGGAGGTGCAATGATTATTGTCCCCATGTTACAAGTGAGGTGATTGAGGATGAACAAATTTAGGTGACTTAAGTCCAGCAAGGGAGACAGACATTTTCAAATAATCACCCAGAAAAATAGGATTCTAAACTGTATTAACAGCTAGAGCCAGTAAAGCATAGACGTGAAGAGTCAGGACTCTGGCATTTCCCTGCTTGTTTTTAAATCCTAGCTCTGCCACTTATTAGCTGTGAACTTGGGTTAAGTCACTTAAACAGTCTGTGCCTCAGTTTTCTCATCTATAAAATGGGATAATACTGGTAACAGTTGTAGGGTTAAATGAGCTAATATTTTAAGTGCTTAGAAGAATGCCTGACCTATAATAAGCCCTCAACCTATGTTAGCTGTATTTTTATTCTTATGCAGAAGAAAACAAAGGCAGAGAGGTCAAGTAGCTTTGCCAAGGTCACATTATTCATGGGCGGGAAATGAAGGCTGGAATCCAACCACATCAGATTCCAAGACCTGTTCTCTTTAGTCATGGTCTTCCCTAAACATCAGCCCTACCCAAAGGGAGAGAAGGTCCTTCTGGACAAAGCAGGAAGTAGGGGCCAGGATAAGATGAAGAAGCAATGCAGGCAGAGCTCCACACTTCTTGTTGTGGTTTCTGTTGCTATGAATGGAGGGACTGATGACGTCAGTACATGAATGTCTCCTGGACATGAAGGGAAGATGTCCTTCTCTGACCACCCCTCCATTGTCCCACTCCTGGTGTGTCCATATAAAACAGTGGGGCACAAAATGCACCCAATTCACCATGATTGTGAGCACTTGATTTGACAGGCAGAGGGCTAATGTGGTATGGTCTTCGGTCCTCCAACTAGAGTTCACCAAAGTCTCAAATATTGACTGACTACTTTCTTGACCAAATTTAGATGACCTTAAGCCACTGGAAATTTATTTCAGAAAGTTTTATGTCAGAATCTAGTATATTCAATTTTTCTTTCAGAGTACTGTGATAGTCACTCTAAATTCTCAATGCTAAGTTTATAGTTTCTTAAATGAGATGAGTAATTAAGCAAAAATTATCTGAAATGAAATTCTTTTACATGAGTCCGTCTTTGCTCCTGAATTTTAAGAAATGAAATTTTCCTTCATGTAATTTCTTCCAATAAGTCTGGTGCTTTACGTAGTGATCCTAATTATTTTCAGTATAAGTATAATAGACTTTTACATACTTTAGCTTAGAGTATATTAGCTTTAGGATAGCATTTATTAGGATAGTACTTTCTTCTACTTAAAAGTTTTTAAACTATCTGAGGGGCGGAGGAGAAGGAAGAGGTGGGAGAGAGAGAGAAAGAGAGAATTTCTATTTTCCATTGCCCCAACTTTATTTTCCTCCACTTACTGAGTATGGTGTCTCAGCGATGCCTTTTAAACTCTCTGAGGTTTGGATTTTCATCTGTAACTTTCTTGCATAAAGGCTATATAACTGTATAAAGAATTACAATTACTAATGTGTGCCTAGAAAGTGAGTATATACATACAATGGAATGAAGTCGTCTAGTTGGACAATTAACATTCAATCTTAGTCTTTGGAGAATGACATAAAGCTTTAATGTGATAGGTAATAACATCTTTATATATCCCAATAAGACATTCATTTATGTATTTGGTATTTGCCTGTGTTCAAACCAATGCTCAAAACACAGGACCTACCACAGCAAAATGATATACCACCACGCTCTTCAAGCTTACAAGGAAAACATGGACATATGGAACCATTACATCAAAAGGTGAACATCAAAAATGCCATGAGGGGAGGGTGTGGATATCTGGGGAGGGGATGAGGGCCAGCAAAGTCCTTCCAGTTGGTAAGAGCAGAATATAGAAATGTCCAGCCATGCTTTGTGAAGAAGGAGGGTTTGCCTGCAAGCTGATGGTCATGGTAAGGTGTGTGGGTGTTGGAGCTGAAGAGTGAAAAGAGGATGTGATGAGTAGAGAACAGTGTTCCAGGAGAAATAAACTCTGTGAGCCAAGACATGAAGGTGGGAACATTTTACACTGTTCTCTCTCAAAGTACAGTCTGGGGGTTTCCTGATTTGTGAACTGATGAACAATTTGCATGTTCCTTTATAGGTTCTTGTGGGAAAGAGGGATGATGTGCAAGCTCATAGATTTTCATTTTTATGACTAAGAGCAAATTATTACTGACTGAATAAGTGAATGACTAAAGATGACTAATACTTGGTGTATATACACCAAAATTTGTAAGTTACTAGAATTTTCCTAGGGCTCTAGCTCTGTCCTACTAAGGAGTCTGAGTGCCACGAACACATTTCCACTGTCTTTGTAAACACCCAGTTCTCCAGAAGTAAAATAATTATTTGTACATCTTAGGTGTTGTCTTAAATTGATTACAGTTTTCAGTATCTGCTCTTTATTATGAATTCTTTTTAGATTTATTCATTTTATTTTTTGACTCTTATATAGAATTGCTGGGCTTTTACCATTTTGATAACTCAAGTTTTTTCTTTACGTCTAATCACTAACTTCTTTTCTTCTGGACAAAGGGAATAGGTGATATAGATGGAGCTATGTGTGCTTGTCTTGATGTAATATATCGCTCCCATCCTGTGTATAGCAATTGTTTTACCACTTTGTCCTGCTGCCTTTGGGTGAATCTTGTTATCATTCAGGAAGGAAGTTGATGTGAAGGTAAAATACAGAGTTTCTGATTCTCTAGACCAGAAGCTGGCTAATTATGACCCATACGTCAAATTCAATCTGCTGTATGCTTTTTTAAATAGATTTTTATTGGTACACAGTCATGCCCATTCATTTATATTTGATCTAAGGCTTTTTTTGCACTACAATAGCAGAGTTGAGTAGTTGCACCAAAGTCCCAGAAACCTTAAAATTTTACTCTTTATCCCTTTACAGAAAACATCTTTTGACCCACACTCTAGACTTTGTAATAAAACTATCTCCCAAATTAAAATCCAATAGCTCACTTGGGGGAAAAATGGAATATGGGCATTTCTAAGAGGTCAATCAGAACAGGTTGTAGTAACTCACTGAGTGATTCCTTCAAAACTCAGAGTGAACTGACCACTTTAGGAAAGACTATTTTATATATTCTTCTTTCATCCTTAGGGGGCACAATTAAACCTTTGTTGGTGAAAGAGCAGTACACAAATACAAATGATTACTTGATGAATATTAGTAAAATGTACCAGTATAAAATCGGCAATCATTTTGATTTTTCAAGGGTTTCTCATTCTTTCTAAATTTCTCCTTTATTTACTTTGTCTTGAGTCATCCTCTAAATCTAACCCATCCTGAAATTCTCCCTGCCTTTCTTCTGCCATCCCTCTCCTCTACTTATTCCACATCATTTTCTGTTTTGTCATGCATACACTCATGACAAATAATACTCATATGTCTTCTAGTACAATACGTTCTCTAGATGTTTTCTAATGGCCTTGAGGATGAATCTTTGCGGTTAGGGCCCAAGACTGGATTTTAGTCACAGGATACTATGTAATCAATATAAGTCTGGCATAAGCATTGTTTCCTTTCAATAGCAAAAATATCTTAAACGCAACAACCTTGTGAAATAGCTACCTAAGATTTCAGGACACCGTGTGGCTTCCTCAAATGCTTGTAAAAGGTAGAACTGCCAGTGAATGGAGCTGACACCATGCTTTCCCCAGGATTCTTAGGTAAGGTGCTCAATGTATTCACATATGTTCTAATTTTCTTAGAGTGATATCACCGACTTTAACCCTGAAAAACACCATAGGCCACTGGACTGAATAGCTGAAAATCCATTTTGTATTCATGCCATTTAACTCTGACAATTCTGTAGCTGGATTGACTAGATGATCTAAATAGTTCAAAAATTGGGCTTAATTCTTTATTTTAAAATTATTATTAAAAGGTTACACTCTTTGGGGCTTCCCTGGTGGCGCAGTGGTTGAGAGTCCGCCTGCCGAGGCAGGGGACACGGGTTCGTGCCCCGGTCCGGGAAAATCCCACATGCCGCGGAGCGGCTGGGCCCGTGAGCCATGGCCACTGAGCCTGCGCGTCCGGAGCCTGTGCTCCGCAACGGGAGAGGCCACAGCAGTGACAGGCCCGCGTACCACAAAAAAAAAAAAAAAAAAAGTTACACTCTGTTCATCAAAAATTGTGAAATATTTCAGATCATATTAGGAGGTATTTCTGGTTTATTGGCCATGTCAAATGGCTAAGCAAATTGTTTACTTCTCAGTTGAATTTTATTCAAAAATCCAAATTTCACAACCAGTCCAGATTTCCCAAGGGGTGTTTGTTTAAAGTGGATTCCATTTAGAAATACTTGATGTATTTCTAAATTAAAAGAACTAACCTGCAAGAATCAAAATTTCAGAATAGATTTAGATTACTCTGGTTTTTGAGAAAGCATGCTACGTCTACTTAGATGAAATCCCACATTACAATTAATTCCCGAAGCTTAGAAACCCAGAATTTACTCTAAAGGGTTTTTTGCAGTTAGAAAAAAAAAAAAAAAAAAGATGCCACAGTAAGGAAAAGTACATGGTTCTAATTACTGTGCTTTTTTTTTTTTTTCTTTTCTGAGATGTGTTTTTCCATGATATTTCAATATTTCTTTTTCAGGTGGTCAGCAATTTTATTAACAATTGGCAAACCTACTCATACAAAGGCAACATTAC
Source organism: Tursiops truncatus (assembly GCF_011762595.2). Taxonomy (NCBI): domain Eukaryota; kingdom Metazoa; phylum Chordata; class Mammalia; order Artiodactyla; family Delphinidae; genus Tursiops; species Tursiops truncatus. Next base: position 17,486,415 of record NC_047034.1, on the reverse strand, counting down.
CAAATTATAAAACAAGTCATTGGAGAAGAAAAATTAGGTTATGGGTAGGCTACTCATGGGATTTGCAAAATCATCAACCTTTGAACTGCTCTGAACTAAACTATCGATTACAGTTTTAAGGGGAGTGGGTGGGTGATTTCTACTTTCTAAGAATGGCTTCCAACTCCAGCTTAGGAGCACATTGAAATCAAGAATATCCTTGATTTTGTAATACAACGATTGTCTTTGCTCAAAATTATGAAAAGTGAAGGATGCAATCAAAATAGAGTGCAAAATTATTAGAGTAAATGTTTAAATGATAACCTGGGCTCACACTAGTTGACAAATCCTTTATCTGGTGAAATTAAATCTTGGATACTGTAATTCTGAATTTTCTGAATTTTACAAGACATTTCTGAAGCCTTTGGGGTAAGTTCACAACTCAGCTTCTTTTTTCATGAGGTCTTTGTCCCAAGTCTCCCTGCTCAGATCTATGATCCGCTCCCTGATGAAAATGACCCCTTGTGAACTCTGTCCAACTACTGTAGATGATAAAGGATGAGGAAGTGAAGACGGTGGGTCCCTTCGCTAAGCAAGGGAAACAGGCCCTATGGTTCTGGTACCAGCTTCGAGCCTATCAGGTAAGGCTCCTGGGGACTTGGCATAGCAATTAAGAGCCTTAAGTACCACTTTTTAGATTTGGGGAAGTTAGTTGTACACATATTTATTTCCAGAGTCTCCCTAACTGTACAACTGAGGCAAGACACTGCACGTCATTTGCCTATATGTCCCTTCATCTGCCATCAATTGGTAGTACCTATGCAGAAGGTGGAATTCCATAGCCACAGCATAAAGAGAGACCACTGTCCAGCTTCAGATGGGAAACATCCATAAACACCCTCTTGGTTCAGCTAATAATGTATAAGATAATGAAGCAGAAACTAAAGCATGCTTTTGTGTGTGTGTGAGTGTGTGTGCGCGCGTGTGCGTGTGTGTGTGTGTGCGTGTGTGTGTGTGTGTGTTTGAGATGGGGACTCAGAAACCCAAAGAGGAATAAAAGCATGGACCAACTCTGGTCTCCTAAGAGCACAGGCCAAGTCATGAGTATTCCTTTCTCCCAATAATCGAGAAGAGGAGATATCAAGGCAGGAACACTCACTGAGTGATGAATGCCTGGCTGTGGTGTGGCTAGCTACTCAAGATAGCTACTCTCCTGCTCTTCCTCTTAAGTTCTGAGAACTAACTCCCAATCTCTGGGGCAGGGATTCCAAGGAGGAAGAGGCATGGCTGGAGATTTTGTTGGGAAGTAGATGGATTTTCTGCCAATCTTAAGATCTTCAGACAATTGGAAAATAGTTTGGTAGCTTCTTACAAAACTAAACATACTCTCACCAGACGACTGAGCAACTGCACTCCTTGGTATTTACCCAAATGAGTTGAAAACTTAGGTCTATACAAAAACCTACACCTGGATATTCTTAGAAGCTTTATGCATAATGGCTCAAACTTGGAAGCAAACAAGATGTCCTTGGGTAGATGAATGGATAAAGTATAGTGCCTCCAGACAGTGGAATATTATTAAGCACTAAAAAGAAATGAGCTACCAAGCCATGAAAAGACATGGAGGAAACTTAAGTGTATATGACTAAGTGAAGGAAAATCTGAAAAGTCTACAGACTGTATAATTCCAACTACCTTCTGGAAAAGGCAAAACTATGGAGACAGTAAAAGGGAAAAGAATAGCTACATGTATATGTATAACTGAATCACTTTGCTGTACACCTGAAACTAACACAATATTGTTAATAGCTATACTGCAATATAAAATAAAAATTAAAAAAAGGATCAGTGGATCATAGTGGGGAGAGAGGCATGAATTGGTGGCTCACAGAAGATTTTGAAGGCAGTGAAACTATTCTGTATAATAGTATAGTGGTGGACACACACACGTCATTATACATTTGCCAAAATCCATAGACTTCACAGCACCAGGAGTGAACCCTACAGTAAATTACAGACTTTGATTGATTATCATGTGCCAGCATAGGGTCACTGATTATAACAAAATTACCGCTCTGATTTGGGATGTTGATTGTGGGGAGGCAGTGCATATGTGGGGTAGGGGCTACATGGAATATCTCTGTACCCCCCTGCTCAACTTTTTAGTGAACTTAAACTGCTCTTAAAAATACAGCTTAGGGCTTCCCTGGTGGCGCAGTGGTTGAGAGTCTGCCTGCCGATGCAGAGCACACGGGTTCGTGCCCCGGTCCGGGAAGATCCCACATGCCGCGGAGCGGCTGGGCCCGTGAGCCATGGCCACTGAGCCTGCGCGTCCGGAGCCTGTGCTCCGCAACGGGAGAGGCCACGACAGTGAGAGGCCCGCGTACCGCAAAAAAAAAAAAAAATAATAATACAGCTTATTCTGTGACAAAGTGAGAGAGTGGCATGGACATATATACACTACCAAACGTAAAATAGATAGCTAGTGGGAAGCAGCCGCATAGCACAGGGATATCACCTCGGTGCTTTGTGACCGCCTAGAGGGGTGGGATAGGGAGGGTGGGAGGGAGGGAGGGAGATGCAAGAGGGAAGAGATATGGGGACATATGTATATGTGTAACTGTTTCACTTTGTTATAAAGCCGAAACTAACACACCATTGTAAAGCAATTATACTCCAATAAAGATGTAAAAAGAAAATAATAAAAGTATAAAAAAAATACAGCTTATTTTTTTAAAAATTCTCAGTCTTTAAGCAAAGGCTGAGCCAGAGCCAGTGGGATGGGCTGGAACCAGTGCTGGGAGGGATGGGGAGGTTTGGGTTCTCATAGGGCCTAGAGAGCCTGAGGCCCAAACTGGTATTTGGTCAAGACTAGGAGATTTGAGTGTGGGGAAATGTCCTCCCTTCTCTTACATGTGAGAGAGGGAGTTCCCCAACTCTGGATAAAAACCTAGGTCCATCTTCTCAATGGGAGAGATTGGAATGAGAAGTGCTTACTCATGGCTGAAGCAGATAGATTTATAAACAGAGAATGTAGCAGGATCACTGTTTTGGAGATTTTAATTTGTGGCTTGCTCCTGTTGCTTTCTTGTATAATTCCCAGGAGGTAGCCAGGCATTTTGGATTCTCATTCTCCAAGAATTTGTGCCAGGGAGCGTGCAGGGGCTGATGAAGACAGGGTTCTATTTGTTTTGTCAGTTGCAATTACTTAATGAAACCTGTTAAGTGTCCTGGGTAGGAGGGAAGTTAGGGGAGAGCATCCAAGAGACAGTGGCAAGTGGGGATTCCTGATACTGGAAAGGGGGGAAAACGTCATGGCACCTTTAGTAATCTGTGGTACTCCATGGCAATTCCTGGGTGCAAGGCAAGACCCCAAAGGAATGACCATATGGCAAGCCTTGGAAGACTGCACTTCGGTACACAACAGCATGGCAGAGATCCCTTGTTCCCAGTGTGGGACTGAGGCAACAGAGCTACCAACATGAACAGTCCAGGCAGGACTGGACCAAGAACTCACATTAGCGGTGACCAGGGAGGGGTGTTTAAAACTCTAGGACCTTTGTCAGACCCAATCATAGCTGAGATTGAATTGATTCAGAATCAGCTTTACATTAATTTAGAGAAAACAAATACATCATTGAGAGCACATTAGAGATTCTGTTTGCAAATTCTTACCCCAAACATCTGCCCATACCATGGACAACCTTTTAAGAAATGTGACACAAGGCAGTTCCTTAAAACTGCAGTCTTCAGGGCTTCCCTGGTGGCGCAGTGGTTGAGAGTCTGCCTGCTGATGCAGGGGACACGGGTTCGTGCCCCGGTCCGGGAGGATCCCACATGCTGCGGAGCGGCTGGGCCCGTGAGCCATGGCCGCTGAGCCTGCGCGTCCGGAGCCTATGCTCCGCAATGGGAGAGGCCACAACAGTGAGAGGCCAGCGTACCGCAAACAAACAAACAAAAAAACTGCAGTCTTCAAACACCTCCTTTTCAAAAAGTGTTCTTTGCTACATGCAAATAACTAATAGACCCATTTCCTTAGCTTGTCCAAGAAAAGGAACACCAAAGACTGGGTCTTCATAGCTTGCAATTAAGAAAACTGTTAGCAACTTTAATGTGAAGCTTTTTTTTCAAGCTTCTATTTTTCCCATAAATGTTTCAAAATGTTAGGGTACTTGGTTCAACCCAATAATGATGATATTAATAGTCACTGTGGTTATACTACTAGAGCCAGTGTCTCATGAAACACAAACAGACAAGACACATCTTCCATGTAGAAGAATCTCTAATAATTTATGTGACTACATTGTCCTTAAAGAGGGGAAACATAATTCCCACCCTTTAAGCATGTACCGTGCATAGTGACTTCCTTCCAAACAATATAGTTTGGAAAGGGGAAAGAGAGTACGTTGACAGTGGAGAAACTTGACAAGAACTACCTCAGCCAGGCAAACTAGGTTAATATTAATAATAGTGACAAATCATGTTGATGGACCTACCCTTGGAATGATGTGCTGAAAATAGCACTTTACCTCTGTCGTCTTCCTCCTAAAGATGCATAACCTCAGTGGAATCATGGGAAAAACATCAGATAAATCCCAATTGGGGACATTCTATCAAATACCTGACCAGTACTCCTCAAAGCTGTCAAGGTCAACAAAAACAAGAAAAGATTGAGAAACTGTCATAGCCAAGAGGAGCCTAAGGAGACATGATGACTAATTTAATATGGTGTCCTGAGTGTATCATAGAACAGAAAAAGGACATTAGGTAAAAACTAAAGAAATCTGAATAAAGCATAAACATCAGTTAATAATAATTCATCACATTGGTTCATTAGCTGTGACAATGTACCATACTAATGTAAGATGTTTATAACAGGGGAAACTGGTATGGGATATATGGGATTCTTCTGTCCTATTTTCTCAACTTCTCTGTAAATCTAAACTATTCCCAGAAAAAGTATAATTTTAAAAAAAGAGCAGAATGAATCAGAGACAAATTCACCAGTCCAAATGGTTTCACCTAATAGTGCACAAAAGTCCTAAAAGTTTTGAGAAGAATATTCAGATTATTCATTTCTATAGATAAATTAATACAGTTTCTTTAGGTCAGAAAGCTCCAGCCCATCAGGATGGAATTTTGTAGTGGGTAAGGATTTTATGCATTCTATATTTTATTTGTGATAGCACCATATAAAATTAGATTTAGAAGCTACCTTTGAATGGTTCTATTTGACACTTCTTATTTTACAGAAATGCAACTTTTTTCTTTTTTCTTATCAGCCTATCCTTATGAGAATACAAGGCTATACAGCTGGTAAACTGCAGAATTAAAACTAAAGTCAGGGACTTCCCTGATAGAGCAGTGGTTAAGAATCCGCCTGCCAATGCAGGGGTCATGGGTTCGATCCCTTGTCCGGGAAGATACCACATGCCATGGAGCAAGTAAGCCCACGCGCCACAACTACTGAGCCAGTGCTCTAGAGCCCGCGAGCCACAACTGTGGAGCCCACGTGCCACAACTACTGAAGCCCACGCACCTAGAGCCTGTGCTCTGCCACAAGAGAAGCCACCGCATTGAGAAGGCTGTGCCCCACAACGAAGTGTAGCCTCCACTTGCCACAACTAGAGAAAGCCCACGAGCAGCAATGAAGACCCAATTCAGCCAAAAAAAAAAAACAACTAAAGTCAGGCCAGTCCTCTTCCAACATATCATGGTATCTACTTTCAAGGTGTTGTTATGGTAATTTGGTAATTCCTTAAATATTCTTTATGTCACAGGAAGATTCCAGTCTATGCTTAATTTTACTAAAGTCTTTGAAGTAATAAAAATCCAAATATTTTCATCGTTAATTTCTTCCTCTTCTTTTTCTCTTTAATTTTCTACTATTCTTTGAGAGTGAAATACCTGTGTATAGTGACAATTTCAACTAACACCAAAATGTTTATCATGAAAACCAGCAGCCCCTGGTTATCATTTCTTACCTCTCTGTTCCATCTGCTGAAAAGAACTCACTTTAGACTCTTAGCTGCCTGTGCCTTCTAGCAGTTGTTTCCATATTTTGAAATAATAGGTTCTATTTCTTGACTTAAATATCATGTATAGATATTTCATTAAGATAGGTAGGGATTTAACTCGTATCACCGACACCACTTTTTCTCTTCTACTCTTTCAATCTCTATAGCACCAATTTTAATAAATTCAGCAATGAGTGCCATTGTGGTTTGAATTGTGTCTCCCTCCAAAGGATATGTGGAAATCCTAACCTAACTTGAGAAGGTGACTTTATTTAGAAATACGGTATTTGCAGATGTAATCAAGTTCAGATGAAGTCATGAGGGCAAGCCTAATCCAAAAATACTGGTGTCCTTACAAGAGGAAAACATCATGTGAAAATAGAGACATACAAGGGGAAGGCCATGTGACCACAGAAGCAGAGATTGGATGCATGCAGCTGTAAGCAAAGGAAGGCCAAGAATTACTGGCCACCACCAAAAGCCAGGAAGGGGAAAGGAAGTGTTTTACTCAGAGTTTCAAAGAAAACATGGCCCTGCCTGACACCTTGAGGTCTAGCCTCTGGAACTGTGAGATAACAAGTTCCTGTTGTTTTAAGTCACCCAGTTTATGGTACCTTGTCATGGCAGCCCTAAGACACTAATGTGAGTGTCTAAGACACTCGGCTTTTTTTCTAAACTGGTTGACCTAAGATTTTCACTTACACAATTTTTATATGCATCCTTTTCAGGATATTCCACTGGACCATCTATTTCCTCAAGTCCTCTCACTCTTCATGTAGACCTCTCTTCTAGAAGCTTCTGCCCCCTTGCTTCAGTCTGCATATTTTGCTCTCTAAACCTGCTTCACAATCCTCACCCTAGGTTTCTCCACTTTTTGGATTGAAATCACTGTTTCTTGGATTCTGTGTCTTCCTCTATTTTTGTTTTTCTCCCTTGTTTTGCTGGCGTATGTCTTCCAGTAATTTCCTAATAAAAAGTAATGGGAGGTAAAAGTATTTTGAAGGTATTTAGCATTGGTGTTGCTGGTGAGAAGACTGTTAGTGTTTGACCAATTTTTATGCTTTTGCTTTTAAAATGTTCCCATGATTCCTGGCATACCGAACTGGTATGATGTTCTGCTTCCGTGTTTTTTTTCATTCATGTGTTGGGTACTTCAAGTACCCAGTCTGTCTGGAGATGAATGTCCCTTAATTCTGGGTCCCACTGGTTTCTTTCACTGCTAATATTCCTGTGGGTAGCACGCTTGTCTGCAGTAACCTCACTGCCTCGCACAGAACCTTCCATATACTCACTGTTCAATTAACTCATTGAATGAGTTAACTTCATTCCTTCAATTAACTCATTGAAGGAATGAAGTAAGGATGGTAATGGCTTTTGAATTGGTCCTTCAGATATCTCTATAAGTTAAAAGAAAAATTTACTTCTACAAAAAGGGAAGAGGGTTGACTTACTGGTCACCTTCATCTAAAATGGGTAGCATTATCTCACATTACAGTTGAAGGAAGTAGGGCTCAGGGTAAAACTGAAACTGGTGAAACTGGAGCTTGAGTCCTCTTATTATTATCTGTTCATTTATTTAACAAATACTGTCAAGGCTTCATGCTGTGCCAGTTGTGTGCCAAGGCTATTTTAAGTCCCAAACTCATGCCTTTTCCTCCATTTCTATTGTCTCCAAACAGTGCAAGCAATGAGAAATTTTATAGCCTTAAAACATGATAGCATGGGCACCCAGGAAGAGATAAAAAATACAATTGAATATTTGCATTTATTGAAAAACTAAGGAGTAACTGTAGAGCTGTAATCAAGCAGGACCCTATGGGGCCTTCCTGGGACATATCCCTCCCTCATATCCTCTGCTTTAGCTCTTCTCTGAAAAATCTGGATAATAGTATTTGATGCACATTCCCTGAGTTGTTTTATAGATGTGAAAACCCCTACCAAATGGAAGAAGTTAACTACTTGATGACCATGAACACATAGCCCCCAGGCCTATGGTAGCCTAAGGATTGGTAATGTTAACCCCTGTGACCTCACCATCAATGGATAAGAGAACTGTGCACGAGCTGAGCTGATCACACACCCTTGGATGCCCCTCCCTCACCTTGCCTTTAAAAAGGCTTTGCTGGGCTTCCCTAGTGGCGCAGTGGTTGGGAGTCCTCCTGTCGATGCAGGGGACACGGGTTCGTGCCCTGGTCCGGGAGGATCCCGCATGCCGCGGAGCGGCTGGGCCCGTGAGCCATGGCCGCTGAGCCTGCGCGTCCGGAGCCTGTGCTCCGCAACGGGACAGGCCACAACAGTGAGAGGCCCGCGTACCGCAAAAAAAAAAAAAATGCTTTGCTGAAACCCTTGGGAGCAGGTGCATTGAACACAAGCCGCCTGTTCTCCTTGTATTGGCTCCTTTATAGTAAACGCTGCATTTTCCTTCACCACAACGTGATGTCAGTAGATTGGCTTTGCTGTGTGCCAGCGAGTGGATCCAAATTTGGTTCGGGAGCAGAACTGAAATACAATGATGGTGGGAGAAATAGAGATGGTTGATGGAGAAGTCTGGCCATTCTAGTTGTGGTCTTCCCCCAAACCTGCTACACCCATCCTTCCTTCTCTGAGGTACTCAGCAGTGGTTGGGGGTGTATTAAAGATGCTAAGAAGTATTAGGAAATAAAAATTGTATCAATGGTATTTAAGTCTATGTTTCCCAAGTGTATCTGCTCACAGAGCTCGCTATCTTATTTACAGATTGCAATTTATAGTACACAGTAGGCACTTTGGAAAGCATTCTTTCACCAAGGAGTTCCCTAATGCAGTTAGAGTGCAAGCTTGTGAGAGAAGGAACAGTTTCCAGGGCCTAACACAGTGCCCTGTGGGCTATCAGAGCTCAGTAAATGATGAATGAATGAATGAAGGTAAGAATTGTGAACAGCTGGGCAGGGCTAACAGCTATAAGTGGGTTTTGTTTTTGTTGCTTTGTTTGCTTATTTTAAAGGGTAGGAAGATCTCACACAGCCCTTAAAAGGACAATTAGGTGGCTCCTTACTTTGCCTAGCACCAGTACTCAGAATGAGATTAAATACTCCTTTGTTTAGCAACTTTTCTCTCAGGCCTCTGAGGTGATTTCAGTTACCGAAATAAATAGGGGCTTCTTTTTCCTTACCGAAAGATATTATGGGTTATCTAATTCTGAAAACACTGCTTTTAAAAGAAGCTATCCCAAATGGATCAAGTTTGGAAGGTGTTTTTTTTTATCTGGCACATGGCGCAGTGGCAGTCAGCAAGCCCTTATAAAAGAAGATGAAGATCCTTATCTGGATGGAATTTAATTAAAATAAACAAGAAGATGGCTACTATTTTAGGATAATTTCCTTTCAAGAAGGAAGATGATATGAAATCCTTACAGATTCCAATGTATTAAGGCATATTCCACATCACATTATTATTCCCAAGGGTAGTTTTTTCTTCCCCCAAACTTCAATTTGTTTTTGTCAAGTAATTTTTCTTCAACACATGAGTTCCATTAGCAGATTCAGTTACATCCAGCCCAGTATCTCTATCTAGTTAATTTTGACAACACCAAGAGCTGGAACTCTAAGCCAACGATTCCAAAAATAGTTTCTTTGAAAACAAAGATGCAATCACAATTAGATCGGATTGAAAAGTTCCCTGGATAATGTCTTATGACGTTCCTTTCAAAAAAACAAACATAATAAGCCAGCTCATGATACCAGAGGTCTCAAGAAAAAACCCACAAAAATGCATTTATCTCTTTTTTTGCACTTAATGTAAATTCTTAGCATAGAGACTTCATTTGAGTCTGTCTTTACTGTGCATCTTGCCTGTCTCGGTTAACGTTGGACTTAAATGCAGACTCCCAAAGGACACTTTTTTCATTTCATGTCACCATACGAGTGATAAGTAACAGCACTCTTTGAGATAGGACCTTCCAATTAGAGACGGTTCTGTATAAATTTGAGAAAGGGTATGGGTTCTTTGTGGTAATCTTAAAGACACTTTGAGGCACCCTCTTTTCATGCCCTCTGAGCAAATAATAGAAGACAGTTACACATTTATGGAGTTTTCACTATGTGTCAGGTATTGTGCCATGCATTTAATTGGAGTATATTACTTAGTTTTGATTATAATCCTGTGAGATATGTGCTATTGTTTTCAGTATTGTACAGATAGAGAAGTGATAGTGATAGATACAGAAGTGATAGTATGTACTATTGTTTTCAGTATTGTATAGGTATAGCAGTGAGAGTATAGAGGGATTATTGCCAAACGTCATAGAGTTTGAGTTAGGAGTTAGGTGTAAGCTGAGATAAAAACGTATCAAATTAAACAGAATTGGACTCCAGAACTCATGCCCATGACACTCCACACAATACTGCTTTTCACCCTAGAATTTGAGAGAAAAATCTCTTCTTTCACTCCCTCCGATTTTTCTGTCTTTGATCCACACTGTCTTCTGTCCATACCTGCCTGTATCCCTGAACAAACCTTAATTGCAGAAAGCAAGAAATTCTTCAATATCAAATCAAACAGAAGCCACAAATTAGGTATCATTTTTTTAAAAAGTGCCACCAAACTCCCCAGCCCCCAAAGCACGCAGAATCGCAACAAAGAATCTCATCTACTTCCTAAACCTAAACCAGATTTTCTTTAATAACTAGCATACAAGAAAAAATCCTCTTTCTTATGTAATTTTGTTTTTCTGTAGGGTTTACTAGTAACACAATAGTAAATCTGCTTAGTTTTCCAGGGAAGATGCTTGTAATGGGGAGTGGGGGAAGGAACACATAGTCATTTCCTGCAGGGTAACCACAGACAGCTTCCAAGTGGTTAATTTAAGAGGGGTTCTGTCATCAGCCCCCAATTTTTTCTCTCATAACATAGATCTTGGGGTTCAGTCTAGGCTACCTGTCTAAGATGCAATAGTCAATCTGATATACTTCATGAACTCTCAACAACAAAAAGAAAGCCCGAGTATAGTTCCCTCCATGGTTTCAAAGACAGTTTTTTCATTCCTCTTCAGCAAACTCCAAGATAATATACCCATGGTTATGTGGAAGTGACAAAAAGACTCCACCTGCCTAAGGAGTTTCCCTCTTCCAGAACAGTAGATGTAACCCCTTGACATATGTATATTCATTCATTCAGTTCTTTTGACACAATTAATGAAGTCAGCTCCAAAGGTGAATCTCTTTCTATAGATATGGATGCTAGTATATTTTTAATTAACATTTTCATAAATAAAAACCAAACAAAACTCTCACATCTACATAGCAACTAGTTACACTAACACACATACTCACAAACTCATTTAGATTTAATGCTTACTGTTTACTTATTACTTTAAATTTATTGTTGCATAAATCGTACCTCCTGTTTATTGAGCCCTGCATCCCAGCTAATATTATGATATTTTACATGTATGGTCTCTAATCTTTATTATAACCCTCTGTAGCTGACACCATTTGGTGCTTACTCGATAGCCATTTTCTAGCCTGATTTTTCCTGCCACTAGAACCTCAGACCTGTTTGAAGAAAAAACATGGCCAGATTCAGACAATAAATCACCATTTCTCTGAACCATCATAAGGATCTAGTCGGTTTCTTATTTTCCTAGCCTCCAGAGGTGACTGTACAACACAGTTCTGGCTGATAAGACAACTGCAGAAATCCTGTAAGCATTTCTGGAAAAGGTTTTGATTTACTAATTAAAGATGACAGACACTTGTTGCCTCCTTTTTTTCCTTTTGATTGCCTTGCATGGACTGTGATATCTGGAATCACAGTGGCAATTTTCCAACTGTGAGGCAACATAATTAGGAAAGATTAAAAAATTGCAGAACTGTCAGCTATTATGCCCTTAGTTTATAACCATCTATAAATTCTACCTCCAGACTCAGTTGTATTTGAGATGCTTCTTTTTTAAAAAATTTTATTGAAATATAGTTGATTTACAATGTTGTGTTAGTTTAGTTGTGTTGTGTTAGTTTCAGATGTACAGCAAAGTGATTCAGATATATATATATAGATATATATAGATATATATTCTTTTTTTACATTCTCTTCTATCATAGTTTATTATAAGATATTGAGTATTGTTCCCTATGCTATACAGTAGGTCCTTGTTGGCTATCTATTTTATATTTAGTAGTGTGTATATTTTAATCCCAACTCCTATTTTATCCCTCCCACCCCACCTTCCCCTTTGGTAATCATAGTTTGTTTTCTATGTCTGTGAGTCTGTTTCTGTTTTGTAAATAAGTTCATGTGTATCATTTTTTTAGATTCCACATATAAGTGTTACATGATATTTGTCTTTCTCTGTCTGGCTTACTTCACTTAGTATAATAATCTCTAGGTCCGTCCATGTTGCTGCAAACAGCAGTATTTCATTCCTTTTTATGGCTCAGTAGTATTCCATTGTGTATGTGTGTGTGTGTGTGTGTGTGTGTGTGTGTGTGTGTGTGTGTGTGTGTATATACCACATCTTCTTTATCCATTCATCTGTCAGTGGACACTTGGGTTGCTTCCATGTCTTGGCTATTGTAAATTGTGTTGCTATGAATATCTGGGTGCATGTATGAGATGCTTCTTTAAGCTGGGATCATTCAGGTTTTCTGTTACTTGCAGCTGAAAACACACCTCACTGATTTGCTTTGTAAGGTGAATGTCATTATTCTCTTTCACTGATGAGAAAACAGGGGCTCAAAGAATGTCATGTCATAGTAAATGCTTTTTTAAAAAATTTAATATACAGACTTAAACATCTACTGTATTCTTAGCATTGTATCAATTGCTAGGAAAAGACAAGGCACAATCGTTACAGGCATGGGCTATACAATCTAGGTTCAGCACAGAGTTTCATCATAAATTAAAAAATTTTTTCTTTTAAATTTCATTTTCCTTCTTCACACCTTGTCAACCTAAAAATATCAGAACGGTCATTTCAGCTTGATTTTAGAAGAGCACAGTCTCTGAGGAAAAAGGAAACTTGAGTATTTCTAAAGGTGAGGAAAACCTAGCCAGAAAACAAAGTCATACAATTGTGTTAAGTTGCTAAGCTTATTAACCTAACTAGTGACACACAGTCTACTTAGAATTAACAAGAGCAGTAGAGTTTTTTTTTCTTTTTCTTTTTTTTTTTTCCCGGTACGCGGGCCTCTCACTGTTGTGGCCTCTCCCGCTGCGGAGCACAGGCTCCAGATGCTCAGGCTCAGCGGCCATGGCTCACGGGCCCAACCATTCCGTGGCATGTGGGATCTTCCCGGACCGGGGCACGAACCCGTGTCTCCCGCATCGGCAGGCGGACTCTCAACCACTGCACCACCAGGGAAGCCTGAGCAGTATAGTTTTTTGACTTTGTTGGGTACATACCTGAACCACAGAGACAAACTTGCTTCAAATCCTGAGCGAAATATTTTTCTAGGCATTAGTCCCAAGCAAAATGGCTCAAATTTCTGTCTCAGTTTCAAAGCTTTTCCTTCTTGAATCAGAAACAAACTGTTGCTTTAATTTTTAGTAAATTAAAATCAGTTAAGAGTGCCTAGCCCCAAAGCAGAGAAGATGGTTTGCATAATAACTGATTTCCCCTTTTAAAAGATGGACTTCTGCCTGCTGTCTAAATGAGCTATAACCTTTTAAGAAAATGGAGTTCTCAGATCTCAAGCCTATTGGGTTGCAGCTGGCACCTGAAGCTGGGGGCACTCACAGAGCTGGTTAATATCAGCTGTCGGACTGTCAGAAAAAATAGGCTGAAGGGACATGATTTATTATTGGTAGACCTTGAGGCATTCCAACTTTCAGCTCTTCAACCCAATGGACTAACACCTCTGACTACCTCAAATGTGGCCTTGCTGAATGCCTCCATATTCAGGAGTTATTAGAAAGGATTGAAGCAAGTGACCTATAATGATGAAGGAATCAGGATAGCCTCTGAACCTCCTCAGAGGTACTGTAATAAACTGGCCTCAGAAGGTCTTTGATGCAGCTGCCTCTGCATACTGTATATGAGCTTTCCACTCACTTATTTCCTCTGTACTTTGGTAGCACAGCATGAAGCCCTACTATTAGAAACAAGGTTTATTGCTGCCTTGCAAACATTTATTGGGTAGTATCTAAAAACATAGTGTCAAGTTATAGTAATGTGTTGTTCCGGGAAACTTTTTGAGAATTTTAGTGTTTCAGAAAATGGTTTTTTGAGAATTCTTCTGTTTCAGAAATGAAAAGTAATACATACACACACACACACAAACACACACACACACACATGGACACACTCACATATCCTTTGACTATTTGGTAGAGATGTACCATTTTTCTTTCAAGAAAAACATCTATTCCTAAGATAGATCGTTCTTGGACTTTTCAAGCAGTGTGCCTCAGACAGCAACTATCCACGTTTGCCATTTGCCTGGAGATATTATTCGCCTGTATTTATACAAGGTCAATGACATGTCATATATTTTAATTAATCCTCAAGAGAATTTATTTGGCCTTGCTATCTACTCAATCTAGCTCAAGCTTCTCTAGTTCACAAGAAAAGAGTACAGTATGAACTCCATGCAGATTTTTTTAAAATGTTACAAGAGAAGAATCATTGTGATGGAGATGTATACTGTGACATCTAATTATGGCTGTGCAAGTTCTCTTTTCCTCCCCACCACATCTGGAGAATGCCTCATATAGGGAGGTGCTCAGGAAATGTCTGTTGATTGAGTAGATGATGACTAAACAGATGTGTAAAAGGTGAAAAATACTATTAGTCTATGTATTTGTTTCTTGTTTGATGACAAAAGATTTTACCCATTGACATTGAGTTGTTTTTCACAAAATGTAGAGCACCATACCAGATGGAGTGATGAAAAATACATGAAGGACTTATTCCCTGATATCAAGGAGGACTCAGTTGAGTTAGGTTGAAAAATGAACAAACAAGTAAAGTGAATGCCATGTTAGTCCTTTTACGACGTGCTCACCCCTCCTTGACTTGCCAGTTTGGCTGCTCACATTTTCTCCATGGAAAACTGCTTCCTACACTGCACTACACTACACTGCTTACTCCTGCCTGTTTCTGCCGTCATCTCCTTCATCCTCAGACTAGATTGCCATAGAGCCACCCATTTCCTCTCTCTTCCTTTCTCCCTGGTTCCTGTTCCCTTCCTTCTTCCAGTTTCTCAACTATCCTTTAGATTCCAACTCCCAGCTTTGGATTTATGTCAATTCTTTGGTATGTGTGTTTCCATAGTGTCCTATACTTATCTCTGTTTAGGAGAGGCACATTGTATAACTCCAGGGATGTTTGTTATTATTATGCACATTATTATTCTATTTTCTAAGAAAAAATTGGTGGTCACCTGACGAGACCATCTTCTAACACCAAATTATTTAAAGATGATAAGAAATGAGACAATGTTCTCTTTATTTACAAAATGTTGTAAGTGAAAGGCCTAGATTACTTGTAACTCCCCTAAAAGGGGATTGCTTGTTAGGACACTAGTTATATAATTAATATCTCAACTGCAGTGTTATGGAATGAATTGTGTTTGCTCAATCAATCAATACATCACATCTTCTTTGGGAAACCTCCCTGGGCTTCCTCAACACTGGGAAGATGTTTGTCCCCTGTGATACTAGTTCATTATAAACATCTCCTTTAGGTCCCTATGTTGTAAGTGACTGTTTTCTTGTCTATCTCTGTCACTATATTGTAATCCCTTAGAAGGCATGGCTGTTTCTTCTCTTCAGTGTATACCTAGAGCTTAACGCAATAACTGGCATGTGTGTGTACTTAAGTTTTCACTGAGAAAATGATTAAATGAGTCATTTACTTTCTGGATGTTTCTGACTATTATTGTTACTATGACTCATGGTCACAAGCTCAAGATTGGTCCCTACACCTGAGGATTGTATCTCTCTAGTTTGCATGACCCTTAGATTTCATTCCCCCTCTGCTCTGTCCTGGTCCTTGAGTTCCAATTATTCTTTGGCTTTCAGATATAAGCACAGTGTGAGGAGCTATTAATTCTGACATACAAGTTTGTGGCAGGAAAGGAATAGATTCCAGGGAATGTCTCTGGTCCTTCTGACGCTATCCTTCATTCCCAGAACAGAATAATCCTTTTCTTAAGTTTTATTTTCTTTCCATTTTTACTTCTTCCCCCTTATCATAATTAGATGAGATTAGTATGAATTAAGTCTCTAGATTAATATGTTTGCAGACAACAGAAAGCATCACTTTCAGCACTTGTTAATCTTAGTAATTGATACATGCTATACAATGGAAAGTTACACATATTTCTACATTTGCCTTTTCTATTGGCTCCTGAGAGAGTTTTCCTTTAGATGGTGCTGTGATAATGACAACCCAACTATACTCAAAACCATATTAGTGGAAACTCACTAGAAGTCAACCTACTTGGCCAAGATTGATTGACTTTAATGTTTACAAAATTTTATGTTATGTTTGATGTGAAGACTTATTTTAGGAGAAAATGCACTTTTCAAAAAACTGATCATGTTTAGACAAGCTGGTTCTAGTTTTAAATATGATACTGAAAACCAAAACAAAATAAAACATTCAATTTTTATTTAAGATGGTGGGCAATTTGCTTTCTTTTTGTCTGGGTTCTGATTCAAATGCCTCAATTCTGCTTACTGCAGAACTAAGTAAACTAAAACTCAAAGGAAAAATTTTAAAAATGATTTTTATAGCAATAACATCGTTATATAAAATGTTGGCATTTCATATTTTCCAAACATAACCTTGGAAATAACAGAATACAAGTTAAATTTTAAAAGTTGAAACTAATCCAATCCTCTATTTTTCTTTCCATTTTTTTCTAAACAAGCTTTTTTATTGCAGCTTTTACTTTGCATAATAATATATGATGAATAGTCCAGGAAAGACCCAGTGGGTACATTTCTCTTAGAAATAAGCCTCACTGCACTGCAATAGGAGGTCAAGTTCTAGGGCAGCATGCTTATATAATCATGTAAGATTTTCCTTATTGCTGAACAATTGACCACCCTAGGCATTTGTCAAATATGTAAATCATGGAGGCACTGATCACTAGAAGATTGAAAACACAAATCACTCTGTTCAAATGCATCCCTGTTTCTAGAAAGACAGTATCAACTCAAAACACATCTCCTACTAGCAATAGTAGTAGCAATATTATCTTGGTATACCAAAGCTACATATTAAACATTTTAGTACTTATCTATTTAATTTTTCTGAATTGTTATACACATGGGCTAGAAAATATTTTCCTTGCATATCTTCTAAAATAATTCTGAGAAACTATAAATCCTCTTGTAATTTTGTTTGATATATAAAATATTTCACTGTAACTTGAAACAACTGCCAAAGATTTAATTCTCATTGTCAATGTTTACTATTATAAAATAATTCTATAAAATTGATCACAAAAACTGAAATGTATTTTCATTAATAAATATCAAACATAAAAATGAAAATGTTATCGGAGAGTTATTGAATCTCTTTATAGATGTATCGGGATTTCCCTCACTCAATTATTTAATGAATATGGGAATGAATATGATTTATTATCAGGAGGAGGCAGGGTTAAGTGGAAATTAATAACAAAGAGAAGATAAGGCACTGGGCCATTAAAAAGTATGGGGACAATAAAAGGGTACTAATTATTTTTTTGTTATGAACATTATTTAGAAGAGAATCCAGAATGTATTTTTATTAAGGTATGCCAAATCTAATAAATATACAGTACAGATAAATATGCAGATCAAAAATTGACAAATGAGAGCAAATTTTGGATAAAAATCAGTGAAAGTATTTTCTGAGTCTGAGTGAATGGTTAAGAAAAGATAAAATGCTAACCAACCAACTCTAATAGATATTTCTTTTATTTCAAAATGTAATGTTGAGCTATAAGAAGTAATTATGAAACTTTTTATCTCTTTAAAATCATGCAAAATATGTAACTGAGACATGAGATGAATGAAAGTATTAATCAAGCTCTTTCTTTTTATTAGGAATGGGGAAAATGAAGACAGGGTGTTTTGCAGTGAAGTGGAATATACCAGCATACCTTTTATGACTCTTGATTATTCTAATCCTAAAACAGGGAGATAGGTAGATAAATAGATGATAGATAGATAAAGGCACAGAACTTGCCATGAGTTTGCTGCCTGAATGACATCAGGTTCTACATGCTTGAGTATTTCTTATCAATTATATTCACTTTGCTTCCACAAAGTCTATCCTTCTGGGTGAAAGCAATCTTTGACAATACTTGTGGAATTAAAGAGTGAGGTCTTTAGACAAAAGTAAACATTATCGTGATCCTAGCATAGAACACTACAAATATTCTGAATTCAGAATACTTCAACAAGGGCTCATATAACTCCCATTCTTAAGCACAAGTTTTGCCCTTAGCAGAAATATAGTCAAGGCAAGGAAAGATATGAACCTCTAATGTGAGTTTATGGTGAGTCATTAAAGGAGGTTTGTCAGACACAAATATTTCATAATGTTCCTTATTTCCTTCCCTGGAGAGTTTTACACTCCAGTGTAGTGTACCACAGTATGATTCAGGATGGACAAGAATGACTTTTCTTTGGTAAACAAGCAAGATAATGAATTTGTAAGGGGACCTGGGAATAAGAGAACCCGGCTGATGTCATGAACACAGGCGAGTTCTCAGACACCAGTTTTAAGGAACAGTAAACATATGGAATTTGAGGATCTAGAAGTTGTCTCCCTTAACGCCATCCATCACCATATACCTCCTAGGAAAGTGTCTTTAGGTCCCCAGGGGCACAAATAGAATTTATTGGTCTGGATAGCCAGAAAATTTAGAGGTAGAGTGAGCAGGAATCAGGGTTGATGTGATTTAATGCCAGCTGGGTTCAGGAAACTACCAATGGAGGAACTTGCAAACCCCAGTCCTCTCCTATCCTGGGGATGCAATCAACCTTAGGACAAGACCAATTATTCTTTCAAAGTTTCATTCCCCCAACCCCTCCCCCAGGCTAGATAAAACCAAGCTCCACTGGGGAGGCTGGTTGCCTTGAGGATGGTTCTTAACCCTTCCATCTCCCATCACTCCAAGGGAGAATAGAAGAAAACCAAAACACTTCAGAGACGTCATATAGCAGGAAGGAAAAAAAGACAACTCACTTTTTAAAATATGTCAGGCTTGTTGCTGTTTTTTTTAATTGGAATATAGTTGCTTTACACTGCTGTGTCAGTTTCTGCTGTACAGCAAAGTGAATCAGCCATACGTATACATATATCCCCTCTTTTTTGGATTTCCTTCCCATTTAGGTCACCACAGAGCACCGAATAGAGTTTCCTGTGCTATGCAGTAGGTTCTCATTAGTTATCTCTTTTATACATAACAGTGTTTATACATCAATCCCAGTTTCCCAATTCATCTCACCCTGCCTTTTCCCCTTGGTGTCCATATGTTCTCTACGTCTGTGTCTCTATTTTTGCTTTGCTAATAAGATCATCTATGCCATTTTCCTAGATTCCACATATATGCATTAATATATGATATTTGTTTTTCTCTTTCTGACTTACTTCACTCTGTATGATAGTGTCTAGGTCCATCCACGTCTCTGCAAATGACACAATTTCATTCCTTTTTTTTTTTTTTTTTTTTGCAGTACACAGGCCTCTCACTGTTGTGGCCTCTCCTGTTGCGGAGCAACAGGCTCCGGACGCACAGGCTCAGCGTCCATGGCTCACGGGCCCAGCCGCTCCGCGGCATGTGGGATCCTCCCGGACTGGGACACGAACCTGTGTCCCCTGCATTGGCAGGCAGACTCTCAACCACTGTGCCACCAGGGAAGCCCTCATTCCTTTTTTTGACTGAGTAATATTCCATTGTATATATGTACCACATTTTCTTTACCCATTCCTCTCTTGAGGGACATTTAGGTTGCTTCCATGTCCTGGCGATTGTAAATAGTGCTGCAATGAACATTGGGGTGCATGAGTCTTTTTGTATTATGGTTTTCTCAGGGTATATGCCCAGTAGCAGGATTTCTGGGTCGTATGGTAGTTCTATTTTTAACTTTTTAAGGAAACTCCATATGGTTCTCCACAGTGGCTGTATCAATTTACATTCCCACCAACAGTGCAAGAGGGTTCCCTTTTCTCCACACCCTCTCCAGCATTTATTGTTTGTAGATTTTTGGTTGATGATGGCCATTCTGACCGGTGTCAGGTGATACCTCATTGTAGTTTTAATTTGCATTTCTCTAATGAGTAGTGATGTTGAGCATCATTTCATGTGTGTGTTGGCAATCTGTATATCTTCTTCCGAGAAATGTCTGTTTAGGACTTCTGCCCATTTTGGAATTAAGTTGTTGTGTTTTTGATATTAAGCTGCATGAGCTGCTTGTAAATGTTGGAGATTAATCCTTTGTCAGTTGCTTCATTTGCAAATATTTTCTCCCATTCTGAGGGTTGTCTTTTCGTCTTTTTTAGGTTTTCCTTTGCTGTGCAAAAGCTTTCAAGTTTCATTAGGTCCCATTTGTTTTTATTGTTTTTATTTCCATTTCTCTAGGAGGTGGGCCAAAAAGGATCTTGCTGTGATTTATGTCATAGAGTGTTCTGCTTATGTTTTCCTCTAAGAGTTTTATAGTGTCTGGCCTTACATTTAGGTCTTTAATCCATTTCGAGTTTATTTTTGTGTATGGTATTAGGGAGTGTTCTAATTTCATTCTTTTATATGTAGCTGTCTAGTTTTCCCAGTACCACTTATTGACTAGACTGTCTTTTCTCCATTGTATATTCTTGCCTCCTTTGTCATAGATTAGGTGACTATAGGTGTGTGAGTTTATCTCTGGCCTTTCTATCCTGTTCACTGATATCTTAAGAATTTCATTTTTACAGTTTTTCTATCATTATTAATTTTCAATCTCATTTCAAAGTACTTGGCAAAAGAGTCATTACCTTTCATGTAGCTCTTTTCCCTGAACACTGTGGAGTCAGCTTTCCCAACCCTTGCTTGGGAGAGAGGACCCATCTCTCCCTGGGAATGCTTATTCTCACTAGCCCTCATCTGGTGTCACCACAAAACGATTTCAGAAGCAGCACCTTGGAAGAAACACATCAAAATAAATATTAAAATGGAAACCAAATTCTTTTTTATGGATAAAAATGAATTTCAATGAGTTTAAATGGCTATAAAGTTCATTGCCTTTTATACTTGATGCTGGTTGTCGTGTCATCCAAATGTACAGTGTAGCTGAAAATCTTCAGGTATAACCCATTATTCTTTCCACACTCTGTGCTAAGACCTCTGGATTTGATCCTATGACTAGTCCTCA
The DNA here is from genome assembly GCF_011762595.2 of Tursiops truncatus. Taxonomy (NCBI): domain Eukaryota; kingdom Metazoa; phylum Chordata; class Mammalia; order Artiodactyla; family Delphinidae; genus Tursiops; species Tursiops truncatus. Next base: position 17,465,092 of record NC_047034.1, on the reverse strand, counting down.
AAGAGGCTTTCATTATTGGACACTATGTTATATCAGGACAATTTTACTAAAAAAAAAAAAAGCTGATTGATGAAATCTATGAGCCTGAAGTGTTTTAGAAGCTAAGCATTATGCTGAAATATAAAAGAGAGAAAAAAATTCCACCCTCTATCGACAAAAGTCTTCTCTTAACTGAGGAAGCTGGATTTACACCCATGAGACAATGAGCAATCAGTTAATCCAGGATAAGAAGGAATGTGACAAGCAATCAATAAGCCAGAGCAGGTGCTTTATACACATTATCTCATTTAATTCCACAATGAACTGGAAGGCACATATTTTTGTTTTATTTTATAAATGAAAATGGAAACTTACTAAGGTGAAGATAACTCAATTGGTAGATGAAGGATTTGAGATTCAAATCCAGGTCAATTTTGAGAAAACAGCCTCCCTGCTGTTTCCTGGTAGCCAATAATTCACCTCCTGGAAGCTCTGAATTTCTTGCTTATAACCTTGGGAGAAAGAATTATTGTAACATAAGTGTCAAGATATGAGCTCTCCCAGTATGACTTTTGGAAATCCTTTAATCTTCCTGTAGCGTACTTTTATCATTTATAAAAAGTAGATAAGATTTTTATGTTTATCTTCCAGACTTACTGAGCCAACAAAATAAAGCCTAGAGACATAGACCAAAAACCAACCTTAGAAATTGCCTAATCCAACACTTAAGAGTTCATTGATGAGGAAATGAAGAATTAAGTGAAATCAAATAATAAATTAAATTCTAAGGATTACTGAAGGCTTCTGATTTCTAGTTCACTGCTTTTTAGTCTATGCAAATATGGCACTCTACAGTGGAGAATGCTATTAATTTTATTACAGATGTTTCTTTTATCATGCATTCTTGTCACATAACCTATTCAGGGAGACTGTACAGCAAATGTCAGTTCTATATGGTAGCTTACTCTTTGTTATTTGGTATTATAGCTAATAGATTAGACTTTGAGTTTAGATTAAGAGTTCAGGTTAACTTGAGGTTGATGTGTATTACCTAATAGATAAACTAGTTTCCTTGATGTAGCTTTCAGTTTCTTCTACCAGACCTTCATAACCCAGGGTATGGTTCAAAGAGCAGGGTTTAGTAACATCTTTAAGAAGTGGGGGGAATTCCCTGGTGGCTGAGTGGTTAGGATTCCAGGCTTTCACTGCCTTGGCTCCGGTTCAGTCCCTGGTCAGGGAACTGAGATCCCGCACACACTGTGGCACAGCAAAAAAAAAGAGAGAGAGAGAGAAAAAAAAAAAGAAGTGGGGCTTTAACTTAGCAAATTAAATTCACAACTGTGGGAACTTCTAAATATATACTGAACTGCTCAGGAAATAAAAAAAATTGGTAGTACTAATATTTGTATAGTACCTGTAGCTTATAAAGTATTTTCACAATACTTTATATGAAGATTTCATTTTATTCATTTCCTTATTCATGCTTTCAAATTATTCTCTAATGGCCAAGCATGCCCTAGTTCTAGGAACAAAAACTGTCCTCTCTCAGAGCTTATAGTCTATGGCACATGTTTAGAAGCTTTTGGTTTATAGGTCCCTTTGAAACTCAGAGGTTCCATGAAAAAGAATGTACATTCACGTATATAGAATTTTACCTGTGATTCTAGATGGTCCATGGGTTATCACCTTAGCAAAGCCAAGTTTAGAGGTTTTAGGGAGTATGGACCTCTGGTCTCCTAGCTAAGAGTAACACTGTACTGTAAGTAGGGCAGGTGTTATGATTATCACTATTTCATAGAAGAATAAATTAAAGTTCACAAAGGTTAAGCAACTAACCCTGGAGCATATGGTTAATAAGTGAAAAGAATGCCACTGCTTCTATTTTCATTTTTTGAATTATAGAAGATATACTCATGGTATAAAAAACACGTATATCAAATAGTTCAGAAGAATGCAAAATGGAAATTGCTAGTCCTCAGTTCTGACTCCTTCCTATAAACCAGTTGCATTGCTAACAGTTAACCATTATTTATATTTTCTTGTTTACACTTTCAGGAACATTTGCTCCATGCATGTGCAAGCATGCCTACATGGATGTGGTTATACTCTACACACTATTCTGAACTTGATTTATTTGCTTAAACATTTTTCCATATTTATGCATATGGCTCTATCTCACTCTTTTTTTGTATATGTACCATAATTTATTTAACCAATCCCCTATTAAAAGCAAGTTAGAACTGTGCTATCCTGCTTTTAAATCCATGCTCTTTTCACTCCACTTGAAACAGAATAAAATCTCAGTTTCTTTAAACAGAAATAGAAAGAGGTTTCACCTCTGCTTTAGTCTCCAAATTGCTAAATCTAGTACACTCCTCTCACTCCCCACCAGCCTTCCTCATATGGTGGACGATAAATAATGTCCACTGTCTAAATCGCTGCTTCCACATCTTACTCACCTGCAGAGAGCCAAGTTTTAAACTCAGACTATGTAAGGAAAGCATTTTTAACCAAACTGTGTTGTTTGTTTCCAGAAATATCTAGCTCCATATTCATTAAAGTATTTTGGTTGCATATGACAAGAAACAAATCTTTCTGGCTTAAGTCAAGAAAAGAAATATACTGGTACGACTGGGTCTGTCCTAGCATCTGAGAAGTAAATGAACTCCAGGCACAAGCCTTGCTATTCAGTTTTAACACCCTGTTTTAATATCTGTTTCAAGATTTGGTGCTCATTTCTTATTTGCATAAGCTCTTCTGCTGGCCAGCATGAAGTCTAAAAATGACAGAGGAATTAGCTACTAATTAAATTTTTGATGACCATTAGTTAAATGGCCACCAAAGATTTCCCCTCCATAAGATCAATATACCATAGAAGGAAACAAATATGTTCATGATATATTTCACCTGTTGGCTGCTATTTTTCTCATAGGTAAATGTCACCTCTGTAATAGTATATACAGATTTGCTTGTTTTATTTTATTATTGACTATATATGGGTTTCAAAAAATCAGAAAAAAGGCATGAAGGTCATGAAAATAGTTACTATGAGAGTCCTCAAAGCAAGATGTTTTAATAAAAATTAACCCATTGAATATTTTTTTTAATGAATTAAACATTTTTTGACAAAGTTGTGGCACTAAAATTTCATTTGAGGGCATTGAAAATATTTCACTGAGAGAATTTGAAGATTTAAGCTAAAACTTGTTATAGAAAACATTCTTCACTTAACTGTTAGAAAGGGTATAGCATAATGAATGGTTAAGAGCCACACACCCTTAGGAGCAAAGGTAACTTTGTTCAAATCCTGTTTCTGCCTCCTGTTCATTGTGTGACCCTGACAAATCATGTAATTACAATTTGCTTTCCTCCCAGTTTCTTTGTATTTAAATAGAGATAATAATAATAGTACCTACTTTATAGGGTTGTTGTAAGGATGAAATAATACCTGATATGTAAAAGTTTGGAATCATTAGTAGTGATAATACATTCAACCTGTTCCATTTCCTTCATTCACCAAAAAGATAAAGGAGATAAAGTTTTATTTAAAAGAATTGATATTCCATATCTTTGTATTAGATTAAATTTCTTTTCCTTTGCAATTGTTTTGTTGAGAGACCATCAATAGGCTCAGAACTTGACAATTTTTAATAACATGATCCACAGTTGTTAAGATATAAAATGCTTTTGTAGATGTATTGGTTCTGTAATGAATAACTGAAGTTCTCTGACCATGGTTAGCTCTTCAGAGTTTTGAGTATGACTCTTGAGTTAACAATTGTAAAAAATGTCTGGATGCCATGATGAAGATTCACCATATCATTTGTAAGACTGAAAAATATATTCAGCCTAGACTCTAAAGAATTAATTTCAAAAATAACCATAATAAAATGTATATTCTATTTTTAATAGTCTTTTCCTATGATAGACAGCAAAGCTCCAAATTTGAAACTAACTTTAGTGTTTGAGATAAATTCTTCTAAATTAAATTTAGAACAAATTCTAAATTTATTTTAAAATTATTAAAATAAAAAAATAAAATAAAAACTTTCCAATTTAATTATAAATTAAATTTACATTTAAAAACTTTTAAGTTCTAAATTTTTATTTTAAAGTTTTTTGAAATCTCAATCTTTCTTATAACTAAATATACTCTATTTGTCAATTCTATTAGTATGGATTATTAAAATATTGATATGGCATTATAAGAATTATATTCTAGTCACTTTCCAAAGTGATGGAGCAATTCTGACCCCAAGTTTATGCAGATCATTTATTCTAAGCTTTATTATGGTTTGAAAAGAAATAATTTCTTGGAAAATTTGTGTCAATATTATTTCATTTTTACATGATTTTAGCAAGTATAAATGAGTCTTTAAGGACAGAAAAGAGATGCAGTAAATTAGGGGCTTCATATTTTTTCAAGCAAAGAAATGTCTAATAAGTGCATGTTAAAAGTGACTTGAAAACCCACCTTCTGAAGAAGATATCAGAATGAAAAAAATTAGTGACATTCAATAAGAATTGTAAAGAAATTCTTTCTCCTGGATAATTTCAACAGAAGTAGTGAAGAGAAGAGAATTTACAAGAATCCTACACTCAAGTAGAGCTGGGATGAGGTAGAGGAAAGTCAATTTACCACTTCATGGATGAGGGGTATTAGAACCAAAATCTTAACATCTGTCATATAAACTCTTGGAAGGTGTCCGTCTGTAATTTCCCTAAAATTTGACCACTGAATACACGTTGAGAAATTAGATTGATGAATATAAATTAATTTCTACAAGTCTTGAAAGTGTTAATAATACTTTGCAGGTATTGTCCTGTTAGATATACTAGGGTGTACTACCGTTAAGACCTTATAAGCCACGTAATGATTTTGAGGGAAAGCTAAAAAATTAAAGATGCTTTGAATAAAAGAGTAACAGTGAGTACTAATGAACACATTCCTTATTTGACAGAAAAAATTTTGTCAATACATCACTATAAAATCTAGATATTCCCCTGAGTTTCATTAGCATCTGCAGAGAAACCAATGACATTTCACACCTGAAAATTTTTCATTGATATAGTTATTTATCTGACATTCCAGAAGCATTCAAGGAGACATATGGTTGTAGTAGACAACGTTGGGGGTGTTTTCCATGTTTGATGTCTCTCCCACAACACACATACACATATGGACCCCTGAAATCATGTTTATTCCATGAGACTGTATTTCCAGCCATAGCTGATTGGAATAGGAAACCACTAGTCCTAAACCATTTTATGTATGTATGTATGTATATGTTTATTTTTGGCTGCATTGGGTCTTCGTTGCTGTGCTCAGGCTTTCTCTAGTTGAGGCGAGTGGGAGCTACTCTTCATTGCAGTGCACGGGCTTCTCATTGCGGTGGCTTCTCTTGTTGTAGAGCACGGGCTCTAGGCGTGCGGGCTTCAGTAGTTGTGGTGCATGGGCTTAGTTGCTCCGTGGCATGTGGGATCTTCCGGGACCAGAGCTCGAACTCATGTCCCCTGCATTGGCAGGTGGATTCTTAACCACTGTGAAGTCCCCTTAAACCATTTTAGACACGCTTTCCCTCTCCTTAGAGTTTGGAATTAGGATAAAGCATACTAGACTCTACTAGTCTTTTGAACTGAGAGCACATAAACTCCAGAGCTATGAGATAACATCCTGTACTTTATGCTTGGAGAGGCAGAGGAATAAGTCTACAGAGAAATATGAATGAAGCAGGAGAATAGAGAAAAGCAAAATCAGAGACTGAAAGAGAAGGATAGTCTAAGATAGGGTTTGCTATGATTTCCGGTGGTATTTCTGTTGCTTTTCTAGGCCTTTTTCAGGCTCCACTACACTTCCTGCCTTTGGAATCTGTAAGGAATACTGCATTCTTGCAATAATTTTCTTCTCTTATTGCATGGTCTTCTCAGAAAACCACTGTCCATATGAGGAAATAGTACATATTTTTCACTCACCACCAAATATCTCCTGAATGCTTCTTATATCCAGAGTACTGTGTTCTGTGCAGGATATGAACAAATGAACAAGGTAGACGTGACATGGAGCTCATAATCTGAAAGACAGAAATTAATATGGTAATTAGTTGAGGATGTACAAAACTTGCTGTGGGCATGATAATAACACCTGACCTGGTCTAAAGGTATTGTGGAAACTTTCTATGAGGAAGTGGTATTTAGGTTGAGGCTGATGGATGAAAAGTATGAAAGCAGCAAGCTTTGCTGGTGTGTGAATTAGAAACCAGCCAAATTTGCTTCCCAATTATACATACCAAATGTTGGGAGGAAGCACATTACACTCAAAATTTTTCACAGGAAATTTGTACAGTTAGAAGAACAAAGGAAGAAAACCAAATGTGGAAACAACATTTAAAATGAAAGTGAGGAACAATTGACATATTTCTCAACCCTCTCTCCCAGTGATTCATGATTCCAAACATTTAAGACTTTCTTTCAAACCCAGAGGTTAAAGTAACATTTAAGGTGTTTAACAGAACTTAATTAGTAAAAACAAGTTGACCTCAGCAAGTTATTATCTCTTTATGTTAGATGAAAGGAAATTACAGATAACTGAAGCTCGCCACATGGGATGTAGAGCAAGAGTTACATCGATTTTGTCTTGAGGGAAACTGACTTCAACTTGATTAGTCAGCTAATCAAATGTCTCTGTTTAATTTTAGTTTCCTTATCAAGTCAAAGCAAAACCTTCAGATCACACCATCTGTGTAAACACAGCAGTTATAGGTGAGATGAGATGGCTTTCTCTCTGTGCAGGAGTCTTTTCTTAATTTTTTTCCTTTTAAGTATGGCTCTGCTAAAGAACACATACTAAAGAACACAGCTAAAGAACATCATATTTTAACCAAAAAGACACTTGCATTTTAAAATGCTAGGTTAATATTAATGATTAGCTAGGTAAGTATAGGCAGAGAGTGTGTCAGGCAGGAATAGCTCAGTGAAAGTCCCAAGGCAAGAAGGAATGCTAAAGATTGTTATAGTTGGCCAGAGGAGCATGAGGGGGGAGAGTGGGAAAAGAAACTGGAGAGATAAGCATGGGCCAGAATATGTAGGTTTTTGAGGCTATAGTAAGAATTTGGAAATTTATCCTAAAAGCCGTCAAAATGTTAAAAGCAGAGGAATGATATGATCAGATGTGCATTTTAAGACAATGCGTTAGAGGGAATGGATATAGAAATTTTTGTTAGAAAGTGATTGCATTAGTTTGTATGGCTTAAACTAGGCTACTCATAATGGTTAAACTTGAGAAAGGGGGAACGGAGGAGATTTAAGGAGTAGAATTTATTGGCTTGGTGATGAAAGCATCCCCAAAAGAGAGGAAAATTCAACAAGGATGGCCACATTTGTAGGCTGTGCCATTTGCTTTGATTGGAAACACTGGAGAGGGGGTGGGTTTGGGTCAGGTTCACTTTTGTTCATGTTGAACTTGAAACTCTTGTGAGACATCTAAAAGGAGAGACCAAGTAGGCAGTTCTGGAGCTCGAGAAGCATATTTGAGTACAATTTTGAAATTAAATGCTTATTGGTATATAGAGAATACATGAATGAACAGATATACTTAAGACTGTAGAAAGTAAGAAGAGAGAAGAACTGGGATAGAGCCCCAAGATGCTCCAGGTTTTTAAAGTCCAGTAAAAGAGGAGCTAATAAAGGAGCCTGGAAAGAAATAACGAGAGAATGTGAAGAGATCCCCTGGGAAAACTTTTGTTATGTCCAAAAATGTTTTGTGGGGCAAATTTCTAAATAATCCTTGAGAACTTTGGGGGGATCTCAAACTTATCTTCAAATTACAGAGAATTACATTGATTGTGACAAATTAGCCACCAGTCATCCACATAGCTAGCTTTGTGGAAGAGTTATACTAGCATATAAATATGCTTTCCCTTGGTGCAGAACTCTTACTTCTCTATGATAATTAATAGCCATTCTCTAGAGGTTCTTCTCAAAGCTTTGGCAGAAAGTCAGTGAAAGGGTATAACACTTTGGAAGAATGGAAATGCGAAATGACAGTCGGCAGAAGAGGTAGGTTTTAGAATTCCCAATTTATATTTGGAGCTATGGAAGTGTATCCAGAAGGCTCTGCAATCTCCCCCCAGTTGCCCAATGGGAATAGGGGAAGATAACATTGTTCCAGGAACAGAGTTCAGAAACCCATATGACTGGAGTGCACCTGGCCACTAGAGGGCTCCAACCACTCAGGTGATAGTTTGTTGTAGAGTACACAGACCCTACAACAGAGTATTTCAAAGGCTATCTGTGAAACGAATGTATTTTTGTACATTTCAGTCATACAATAGAGTTAGTGTTAGAAACACTGACTGAGAAAAAAATAGATGAAGTGATTATGTTTCCCTCTGCTTGGAGGTCTTTTCCCAACTGCATATAATTTACACAGGTTGGCAAACTACAAAATTCTTTGTTAGCAAGTTATAGTATACAATTACTTCTTAAATCTGTTTGTCTTTGTTTCTTTACCCTCTTGTCCCTGTGAACAATTTTATTCTTCTTTCCTTCTTCATGAAACTGCAAAGAGAAAAAAATTAAACTAAAGCAGAATGTAGGAAGCTCTGCTCTTTTCCACATTTGTCCTACTGGTCTACCACAAACACTTTCTTAACACTCCTTAACATGTACAAACATAATGTTAAATTATTTTCACAGTCTCAAATCAGGACTCATGCTGTGACAATGAAACAACTTTTTAAAGTAAGTTATTCTGTCACCATATATTGCCCCCAAATCCGTCAAGGATAGGCCAACCATGCTGGAATAGACCCAATTTAGAACCCGTCTACTTCAGGCTTTTAAACAATGTTTAGAGTGACCTTGGGACACAAATTTGGGTATGGGGCTAAAGGAACTGTAAGAGGCAGCCCCTGAGTTTAACCTTGTCATTCCATCTCTGGGCTGTATCTACTAGATTTACATCATGGGATTCCTGGGTATAAATATTTGATTCTGGCTGCATATTTCTCTTTCTCTAAGAAAGGTGGATTCTCTAGGCATAGAGTGAGATAAGAACTTTTTTCTGCTTTCTTTTCAAAATGAGTTGGCTCTACTTTGGGACAGGAGTGTTTAAAATCCCCAGCAGATCTCTGGGGATTTACTACCAGCTCACAGTTTCATTCACCCCCTCCCCCCCATTTTCAAGGAATTATGGGGCAGAGAAGGCCACCATTCAAGGTTGACAGTCAAATATTATGACCTAGACAATCCAAGATAAGTAGAATCTCATTTGGAGCAGTTGTACATCCAGTAGTATGTGGGCACAGAGAGTTACTATACAGCCTCTTTTCTAATCTCTTAGTGATGGAACAGAATCACACTAAGTGCATCAGAATGCTATCTAGTCTCTGGATGAGCTGTACATATTTCTATCTGATGGATTTCTCCTGATTTTATCCATGCTGGGTCATTTAGGACTTCCATGTATGTCATTTCTGTACATATTTTATGGTATCAAAATAAATAATAAAATACAGATAAATAGATGGTAGGTCTTGAACTGATTCATGTTTGCTAAGTTTCTCACTAAATGCGTTATTACACTATAATTGATGCCATTTAAAAATTTTACAAAATTTGTCTCAAATACTTTTTTAACCAAAAATCATAATCAGACAGTTCATCTGATTCTGGATTTTACTCTGTGCATTTTCCTTTGATCTACTGACATTACCTTTGACCTGAGAAAATTTTGAAATAAACTAGAATATATAAAGAGAGGAATCAAATATCTTCTCCTAAAAGCCACTGCTGAGATGCCTCCCAAATGCTTCTTGATTACTAACAGAAACAACATTCAAACACAGTTTGAGAGGCACCAAGGAGAACATTTTGTGTGATTGAAACAGCAGGTGGATATTCCTTGCTAATTATAGTACAAGTACAAAAATTTTAAACTTGGCAAGAGTGTCATCTCTCAATAGTTTCCTTTATCCATTAAAAACTTTGCCATTGGGACAATGCGACTCTAAGATTTCTCCGCACTGCCCCTTCTGTTTTACTTTCTTCCACCTTTCCCATGAATTAATCACAAAAGAGTTTGGAGGTACTGGTAAAGATGAGGATGGACGTTTCTATTTGTTACTCTGGTCTCACTTCTGTTTGGAGTTTTCGTCAGTTTTCAAGTGAAACTTGTTCGTATAAGATGTGTGCGCTGTGAAGGGGAGGGAAACAGTAGAGAAGAAGAGGGGAAAGTTGGCAGGGTAGAGGAGGGGGTGGTGAGATACTATCCCAAGAAGCCTTTCTACTTGAAAAAAATGCTGTAGTCTTAACAGAAAATGAATCATATGTAGACAGGAATGACATCATAACTCATTTCTCTTCTTACTAAGTTCCAAAGCCACAGAGTCAGTCTGCTGTATCTATTCTAAATCAAGCTCACCTAGAATATTCCACTGGCTTACTGTGCCAAAAAGAATCTGACAACAAATACACATTGATTTGGTCAGTCAAATATATGCTACCACAAAAATTGAGACAGCTCGGGCAGTAATAGACCCTGGAGTTATGCTGTTCATAATTTCTGCTTCTATTAAATATTATGCATGGGTCCCTGTGTTAATTCCAATTTACTATTATGGTGAACTCTTATGGAGGAGATCTGTTTGCCATGTGGTTACAGGCATCTGTTGAATATCAGGAGATGTAATCAAGTGATTGGCCAAGAACTCCATTAGAGATGTTGTGTGCATTTTCTGAGTTGCTAACACCACCTAAAGTATACTGACCTACAGTAGTACAGCAATGCATTCGAACTGAGGAGCACAATGACCAGCCCAAGCAGTTAAAGTATTTTAAATAAATGGCTATATTTCCCACTTATTGCAATTTCAAAACAATTTTTTTACATTCCACTTTCAGAACTTTGAAGTCTCAACTCAAAATATCTGTGAATATGATTCTTTTCATATCTCAGAACTCAAGGGGCTGACTTGAGTTTGGGGTAAAGTATAAAGTGAGGAAGTACAGTTGACCCGTGAAATGCAGGGGTTAGGGGTGTTGAACCCCTACACAGTTGAAAATCTGAGTGTAACTTTACTACTAATAATAGTAGTTAGTATTGACTGAAAGTCTTACTGATAACATAAGCAGTCAATTACCACATATTTTGTATATTATGTGTATTATATACTGTATACATTATACAAAAATACTGTATTCTTACAATAAGGTAAGCTAGAAAAAATGTTATAAAGAAAATCAGAAGGTAGAGAAAATACATTTACCAGTACTGCAATGTATTTATTAATATCTATAAGTTTACATTGCCTGTTTACAAGATGAATTATCTGTCAGTACCTACATCAATACTGTCTTACATGATACAAAATACTGTAGCTGTTATGGGTATTACTAACACTAGACATCGAAAACAAAAAATAATGTGAAAAATAAATTTATATTTATTGACATGTATAATTGATAATGAAGAATAACGTTGACAATGAAGAAGCAGCAGTAAGATTGTGTTATGGTAGCCTAGTGTAATTGATATGATTGTGTCACGGTAGCCTAGCCTATACACTAAGGAATGAATCATTATAAAATTTTTATGGCTTACAATATTACACTCATATTCATAGTACAGCATTGGAAACATTGTCACATTTTTAAAAAACACACTGACCTGTGATGATAGGCTGATAATGCAGTTTCTCCAAGGGGAGAGGCATACTGTACAGTAATGGAATTCTTTGAAAGCAAAGTTAAAACACTAAGAAAACTAATGCATTATTAATTTTATATTAAATATCATTCACCTTATGCCTATGTAAAGACAGACTAGTATCTACATATATTTCATTCATTCATGACAAAACTAACTTTTAAATTTTTTGATACTTCTAGGCTATATGGGTCATCTGAGAGTTTTTTCAAATTGTTGCAAATCCTTTCCAAATTTTCCAATACCTTAATTGAAAAACATCCAAGTATAAATGGACCCATGCAGTTCAAACCTGTGTTGTTCAAGGATCAACTGTTATATAAAGGCAAATGAATATACTGTAGTGGGAATGATCTGGAATTCAAAACTTTCCTAAACCAGAAAGTGATAGTATGCCAGTCTGGAAACTGAGACTCAGTCTATATGGGACCAAAGCTTGAGATGTTGTTGTTTAATTTAGTCAACAATCCAGATAGTCTTTCAAGATATAAAACTTAAGAAGCATATATGTGATTTACAGCTTTCACCAATGTTTTCACAATGCTATCATCTAGATGCAATTGCAATCTCATCTGAGCCGCAAAAATATTGCATTGACTTAAGCATTTTTGTGCCACCTTTGTTTAGAGTTGGCGACGTTTTTGAAATAAGCTGGTTTTTTCCATGTGTATATTTTCTATTCCTCTATTTGCTAAATTCTCTACTTTCAGCTATGCATAAACCCATATTTATACAATCATGTTTTAAAAATAAAATTTACAATAGCCAAGGCATGGAAGCAACCTAAATGTCCATGGAGAAACATTGGACAAAGAAGTTTGTCCAAACTTTGGATAAAGAAGATGTGGTATACACACACACACACACACACACACACACACACACAATGGAATATTACTCAGCCATAAAAAAGAATAATGCAATTTGCAGCAACACGGATGGACCTAGAGATTATCATATGAAACAAAGTAAGTCAGAAAGAGAAAGACAAATGCCATATGATATCACTTATATGTGGAATCTAAAATATTACACAAATGAATATATCTACCAGACAGAACCAAGACTCACAAATATAGAGAACAGACCTGTGGTTTATGGATGAATATTATGCCAAAGTATAATGCTTATTGAGTGGAGGCACAGGCAGCCCGTGATCAGATCCACTTCCTGTAATCTGTATAACCTCATACAGACATCATGGGGATGTTTGCTCAGACCTCCTCCAGGGGAACCTGCTACAGGGAACTAGTTGGCTGACAGCCTCCAGATGCCTTTGGATCCAGCATCATGCTGGTGCCAAGGCCACCTTTCCCTTGGGGGCTGCTCCCAGCAAGGAACTGTACGTGGCAGGGCTAACAGTGCTGCCCATTCCTTCCAGACCCAGGAATCTTCCAGTGAGCATTGGCCTGGCTGGAGCTATGTCAGCACTGTGCTGTCGTCTGAGCTCTTCTGACTCAAGCCTTCCTTCCCTCTCTTCCTTTCACAGCATCCAACCTGCATTGTGGTCTGAAGATTCTCCATGCTTACTCCTGCGCCCTTATTTTTATTTCTCACAGCGATTTCCTCAATAAATCTCTTGCACATCTAACCTGTCTTCTCGGAGGACCTAAACTGAAACATTTTTTAACCCCTCTGAGCTTTAATTCCCTCACTGATAAAAGAAGGCTAGAAATGACAACTACATCACAAAGTTTTTTTAAGGATTAAGTAAATAATGTAGGCAACATTTTGGGCACAGTTGTGGTGCAGTTGTTAGCACCCAGCCATATATATCCTCTATTGCCAGGGCCTCTGGGATGGCCACTGGCCAGTTCCTGCCTGTCAGCCCCGTCCTTGCTTCTTCTTCACCATGTGGTGACTACTCTCTGAACCCCGTGGGCATGGACAATCTTTCCTCTCTTCTAAGATCCTTTCAAAATTAACAACGGGTCTTTTCAGTCAATGATTAGAGCATAGCACCCTGACAGAACAGACATGCATGAAATATTTTCTGACCTATACGGCAGGCACGTTCCATTAACCTCCTCTCAAATCATTATGTGTCTAAACAAACAATGAATAGGAATTTAAAGGTACTTCTCATCCCACTCACCACTAATATACAACAAGGTTCTCCTGCAAAGGAACCTTCACACGTGGAAATCCAGAAGCTAAACGGCACCTGGTGTGTTTGAGGAAGAGCCTTCCTGCTCCTGGAGTACATACATATAATATATTATATGGTATATGTAATATATAGTACGTATAACATATAATAATATAGTATAATTATACTATAAAGTATAATTTGTATGAAGTATATAATATAGTATAATAGTGTAAGTACAGAATAGTATAATACATTATTATATATTGCATATACTATATATAATATATAATATATATTTATATATAAATGGTACCTGGTGTGTTTGATGAAGTACACTGCTGCTCAAGGAGTATATATATATATATATATATATAAAATATGTAATATATAATATTAGTTATATTAGTATTAATTAACATGGTATATTGATATATTACATATTAATAAATAACCATGAGATAATAACTGTATAGTATATTTTATATTTTATATATAAATACATATAATGTTTGTTTTTCAATGTTTTTTTAAGCAAGAGAAGGAACAAAATGGTGGGTGAAGTAATGTAGGACCAAAAATTCAGTTCTGTCCTGGAACTCCTGATAGTAACTTAGATGACACACTTCCTGATACGCAACAGAAACCCTCCTGAGCCCACCAAGAATGTCCTCAAGCTTGGAGCTTCCAAGCTGTAAAGCCCCGGGCCCCCTTTACAGTTAATCACAGCAAAAACTGCCTGAAGACTGGTTGAATATCCCAGGCCAGTGGAGGGACAGTGTGCCTCTCTCATGCCAGACAGTGCTCATCCGGTCTGAGGCTGCAGAAGCAGCCCTGCCCCAGGGGTCTGCCCTCCCCCTCTTTCCTTCCCTCATGCCCAGGACAGAGGATAACTCTTGGACTGTGCTTTGCTGTCCTACACTTTGCCTAGGGTGATTCCACAATCAATTTGCGGCAATAGCTTTACTGAGAGTTGACCAAAAGTTTGAAGAAGAGTGAATTAGGGGTTCAAAAAAGTCACCAAAGTGTCCTTCATGACATTTTTTACAGACTTACTTATGTCACTTACTGGCAAATGTTATAGCCAGGCTTAAAGGATAGAAAAGACATATATACTATATATACTGGGCTATTACAATGAAATGTATACTATGTTGCTAGTTGGTCTCCAAGCAAAAATGGAAATGCTTTGAATTAAGAATTTGTGTCTCTCTTCAACAGATCAATAACTAATGGTGAACAAGCTTTCCTCCTTGGTAGGGTGATTCACTGGGCATTGGTTTGTCAAAACTGCTTAGAGCAGTTTTGAATTCAGAAGTTCTTTAAAGCCTTTAATTCGAAACAGATTGTTCAGCTTCATCTCCCCCTGCCTTCCTCAGCCTTCATAAGCCTCTGGGTCTCAGCTGGCTGAAAAGCCTTCGCATACACTCTTGACTATTCTCACTCCATCACCTCACCTCTCACCCCCGTGCCCACCGTGAGCTCCAGAAGCACCAGTGTTCTGGAAACACCCAGCACCATTTAGCCTCTGGGTCTCCACATGTGAGTCTTCCTCTGCTGGAGGACCCCTTTTCCCCCCATTCCTTTCTACTCTTATCCCCACTCCCCTCCCCACCCACCTCCAGCCACGTTTGCTGTATAACGTCTTATTTCCTTGTTCTTCCTGACTTCACTCAGTTATCACTTCCCTGTAGCAGTTTCATCAGACCCTTCTAGCAAGAATCCGAGACCTCGTGTGGTCAGCAAACTATAGTCAGTCCTACTCAACACCTGTTTTTGTAAAGAAAGCTTTATTAGAACACAGCTATCGGGCTTCCCTGGTGGCGCAGTGGTTGAGAGTCCGCCTGCCGATGCAGGGGACATGGGTTCGTGCCCCGGTCCGGGAGGATCCCACATGCCGCGGAGCGGCTGGGTCTGTGAGCCGTGGCCGCTGGGCCTGCGCGTCCGGAGCCTGTGCTCCGCGACGGGAGAGGCCACAACAGTGAGAGGCCCGCGTACCGCAAAAAAAAAAAAAAAAAGAACACAGCTATCACCATTAGTTTGTGTGTTGCTTATTTCTGCTTTCCGGCTACAGTGGCAGAGCTGAGTAGGTAAGACAGAGACCATATGGTTAGTAAAGCTGAAATATTTACTCTCTGGCCCTTTACCGATAATGTTTGCCACCTGTGTGTGGCCCATACCTTTCAGAAGCTGGGTGTCTGAGTTTGGAAAGCTTATATGCAAAAATACAAATCTGTATTGGAGATCAATAGATGAAGATTTGAGTTATTAATATTTTTACTTTGTAGCTTTTTTAAATGAAAAAGAAAATTACTACTTTAAAAGTATGGATTTCTAAGAAATTAATTGACAATATTTTAGGGAAGTATCTGTTGTATAGAACCACCTACATACTAATTAAAGAAGAGGCAGTTGCTAGCTTTTATTTCTACAGGCGACTCTGTCTTTTCTAAGTTGGGGATATCTGGGGACATCTTAAAAGTTATTTGAATATACATTTTTATTGTGGTAAAATATAGATAATGTAATATATAATTTACCATTTTAACCATTTTTAAATGTATAGTTCAGTGACTAAGTACTTTCACATATTTGTGACACCATCACCACCATCCATCTTCAGAACTTTCTTCATCTTTAAAACAGAAACTCTACCCATTAAACAATAACCCCTCATTGCCCCATTGCCCAGTCCCTGGCAACCACCATTCTACTTTCTGTGTCTATGAATTTGACTACTTTAGATACTTCATATAAGTAGAATCATATAGTATTTGTCCTTTTATGACTAACTTATTTCACTTAGCATAATGTTCTCAAGTTTCATCCATGCTATAGCATGTGTCAGAATGTCCTTCCTTTTAAGGCCGAATAATATTCCATTGCACGTATATAACACATTTTAAAACTTCATTTGTCCATTGATGAATATTTGGCTTGCTTCCAGTTTTGGCTATTGTGAATAATGCTGCTAAGAACATGGGCATACAAATGTTTATTTGAGCCTGTTCTTTCAATTCTTTTGAGTATATACCCAGAAGTAGAATTGCTGGATCATATGGTAATTCTATTTTTAATTTTTTTGAGAAACACACATACTGTTCTCTATAGTGGCTGCACCATTTTACATTTCCACCAGCAGTGCACAAGGATTTCAATTTCTCCATATCATTGCCAACACTTAATTTCTGTTTCTTTGATAATAGCAGTCCGTCCTAGTAGTTATGAAGTGGTATGTCATTGCATTTCCCTAACAATTAGTGATGCTGAGCATCTTTTCATGTGTTTATTGGCCATTTGTATATCTTCTTTGGGGAAATGTTTATTCAAGTCCTTTCCCATTTTTTAGTCGATCTGTTTTTTGTTGTTATTGTTGAGATGTATGAGTTCTTTATATATTCTGGATAATAGCCCTTTATTAGATATATGATTTGCATAAATTTTCTCCTATGCCTCAGGTTGCCTTTTCACTCTACTGATAGCTTTCTTTGATGCACAGAAGCTTTTAATTTTGATGTAATCTAATTTACCTATATTTTTCTTTTGTTGCCTGCGCTTTTGGTGTCTTATCCAATAAATCACTGCCAAATCCAACGTCCTGAGGCTTTTCCTCTATGTTTTCTTCTAGGATTATTACAGTTTTAACTCTTACCTTTAGTTCTTTGATCCAGTGTGAGCTAGTTTTTGTATATGGTATAAGGCAAGAGTCCAGCTTCATTCTTTTATGTGTGGATATCCAGCTTTCCCTGCACAATTTTTGAAGGAGACTGTCCTTTCTTCATTGAATGGTCTGGAAACACTTGTCAAAATCATTTGACCATACATGTGAGGGTTTATTTCTGGGCTCTCTGTTCAATTCCACTGGTCCATATTTCTGCCTTTATGCCAGTACCACACTGTTTTCCTTACTGTAGCTTGTAGTGAGTTTTGAAATCAGGAAATGTGAGACCTAAAATTTGGTTCTTCTTTTCAAGATTGTTTTGGCTATTTATCGTCTCTTGAAATCCATATGAACTTCAGGATGGAGTTTTCTAAAATGTCCTTAGGTCAAATGTACTTTTCTGAGAGAACATCTATTGCATGAACCAAAAGCTTCCCTCTTTTTCCCACTGTGTGACTTGAGCATTTTCTTTTCTTCTACCCCTTTTTTGCCCAACCAGAGCAAAGACTTTTATTTGCCTACAGTGTATTTCACTGTCTAAATTAGAGTGGTAGACACCAGAGATAAGGTTGGCATCACTTTCCTTGGGCAGGTACTTCTCCGTTGGGTTGACATCACTCTTTGGAGATGATGATGTCAATAATCTGCAGAGAGACTAGAGACCTCAGGCACCCCACACCTCTGTGTGCTACCCAATAGATCACAAGAAACTCCCACTCATGGCTAATGTAAACACGGTCATATAGCTAACAGTGCTTGTGTGTAGCTGGCAGAAATGCAGCTGGAAAACATAAAGATTCAGCCTCTCTCTGCCAACTGGATTTTAATGACCAAACCACAGAGGTTTGGACTATTTAAGTAAAATAGGACAAATGGAAGAAAAATCCAATATTCCTACAAAAAAAAAAAACCCAAGTGATTTGTAATCTGCAAGACTATAAAACCAATGTTATACTTGAGAGGAAAAAAGTGGAAACATTTCTTGGATATGCACAGCAGACACTATTTGGAGTTTCAGTATTTGACCCAATAAACTGTATTATTAAAAATTTGCAGGCAGAAATCTCTTCCTTTTTCCTTTTGGAGGTTTGGTTTGGTTTTATTTTTTTAGCTGTCTTCCAAAAGGAATTCCAAAGTTTTTTGACAATTTTATCATTTCTGACTTAAGCCTGTTGCAAATCTCTTTGAAACAACTAGGCCCAAGGGTGGCTCGGGCAGCTGCCTGAATTCCACGCAAATGTAAAAAGTCTCTTCCATGTTAAGTGCTACACTTTGCCATAATAGAATCCAGATGCTTAAACCATTCAAAGATTACCTTTTACAGTGTGAACAGAAGCATGAATGTAAGTGTTATGCTAAAATGTAGTTAGATTCCAATTGTTACTGAGCTTTTTGAGTATAACTTCTGAAGGAGAGTTGAGGCAGAGAAGACTGGGGAAAAGGGAACTGAAAAAACCATGTGCCTGGGAATGTCTTATCAGGCAATCACTGGAGAGAGTCATAATTAGATTAAGCTGCTGCAGAGTGTACATAATTAACAGCAAAAGAGACCAGGAGACTCCTTTTGAGACTGGGATAATAACTCAGCAAGCAGGAACCAGGTTTCTTCTCTCATGTAATTCAAAGGGAATTCCCATTATGAGATGAAACTGAGCCCCGCAACTCAATACTCTGTCAGCTACTGTAACTTATCTTTACTTTCCAATGGCGTGACGAGGGAGGGAGGTTTCCTATTGTTTCTCACATGTTGTACATGTCATGCAGGTAAGCTCTCAAAGTCTTGTGTCATATCATTTAATTGTCGATACACTGGCACATCTCCTGGTTTCCTATCTACATTCAGTGATGTCTCTAAACACACCCCAAAGTGCACCAATACCCAACTATCATGTCAAAATAAGTGACTCACTTTTTCAGCCATCAGAATGCCTGATGGTTAAACCACAGAATAATCCATGGGACAGCCAATGTAAATGTTTACACAGCACCAATTGCTCAATTATTTTTGCCTTTAGGACAATGTTGGGGGCACTGCTTGAAAATTCTTAAGGCTCAGTCTGTGAATGGTAGAGTTAATTGCTTTCCTAGAATAAAAAATGGGTAGGAATAATTTTTATCATTTTGTATTTCCAGGCATCATGAAAGGACACTAATTACACATCTACACTGTGTGAAATAGTTCGGGATGTCTCAGAATCAAAAGTTCATATTAGAAACCAAAGATGAAGATTCATACTAAAGGTCAAAAAGATGGCCTTCTGAATTGAGAGGTTTCTGCTGAGATTTCAATTATGTCACTTGAGGGGCTTAGTTCCCTTATTTGGAAAATAAGGAAATTGGACAAGATTTCTAATGTCTCTTCTGCTTCTAACATTTAATGTTTCTGAAATCCTCAAATCAGGACATACCCTCTGCAGAGGAAGAGAAGTGTTTTTGTTCATTCATTTATTTGTTTTACTATAAATATGATAGCAAAGGTCCCTTGTCCCAGAATCTTTAAGCTCTGCTTATCTCACCTGCTGGGTTGATTGACTTTTGGCCAGTAGAGTCGGCCTTTGAAATAAGACAGGTGTTATGTCTTCAGAAGATTTGATTGGAAATGCAGTTGTGCATTTCCTGGGTCAGATCACACTAAGTCATTTTCTCCTACTAATATATTGACATGGAACTGGATCCCCAAAGGCTGGAAATGAAGAACCAGAGGTAGAGGTGTTCAAAGGACAGGGATACTGGATGAGAGGGTCAAATAGTTGGCTTTAGACAGTGGGATGGGAGGAGCCTGGGAAAGTGGGAGTACATTAAAATTATTGTTGTTATTATTGTTGAGATGTGCTTTGTGAATTTAATAGTATCCATCCAAAGAAACCAAAAATTATTGATAGAATGCTGTTCATTAGTCAATAACCTTATTTAGTTCTCAGGAAAAGCAGTAGAATTTTACATCCCTGATGCTTCCAGGAGGGCAGTGCTTCCTTCAATGGGATTGTTTCTGTACTATCTGAGGAGGCCTGTTCTTTCCTAAGGGACACCAAAGACAAGTGCTTGATGGAAACCAAAACCTGGCAGGGAAGCAAAGAGGGTCTGTGACTCCTTCCTCTTTTTAGTGCCCTTCAATTGTGATTCCAGGTAATGCTTACCTCCAGTTCAGTACTGGAAGAAAGGAGCCTGTATTTCTTGGTCAATGTCTTTCTGCCCAGAACTGTTCTAGGTGTTTTGCAGTAAGTATTTACCGTCTAGAGGAATTAAGTAACATGCCTAGGATGATACAGCCAGGAATTAACAGAATCAATAATCAACCTACTCATGTGTATGAAAGTGAAGGTTGTATGGGGAAGAATTATAGTCAATACTTCTCATTGCTAGAAGCCTGACAAAGAGACCTGGAAGTTAGAGTGGGCAACTGATTCAGTGCAACTGCACTTATTAGTCTTTATCAACTTTAAGTGTTTGTTTGGGAAAGTTAGCACAGGCTCTCTACATCAGTGCAGAAGTCCATCAGTTGAGGTAGTTATGTATGGAGAAGCCCAGGAGGATGGGTGTGAGAAATTGTTGCCTCCTTCAACTCCATACAGCTATGACATCCCTTCTCTAAAACACAGATCTGAGAGGCTGTTCACTTTCTTAGAAGTGTGGTGCCGGCTTTATACTCAAGAATTCAAAATCTGGCTCCAAACCAATTACCAAATTTCACCTCCAGCCTTTCCTCTTCCTACGCTGCTTGGTGGTGCCTGATGAAGTTGGCATTCAATGCTTCCTTATGTGATAGGACAGAATTTTAAATCTGTAGGAGTTCACAAACTTCCCGCAGAGAGGAGACTTAATATCATTTTCATCTCCCAATTTTGGAGGGTCTTTCTGTTTCTGGATTTTTGGAATGTAGAACTGAGATATAGGGCAATAAGCAGGTGCATAAGAATGACTGGAAGAAAGGGAGATGGAGAGAAATGTTCCTTGAATCATGTTTTGGAACCAGGGCTAAAGAGGGTTAACATTCACAGGGCTTGGAGAGAGAGCAAATGGAGAAAACAGAAGTGAGACTGGGGTAAAATCGATGAGGGTGAGAGAATTCTCAGGTAGGAGACTGGGAGCTTCCCCAAGTTATAAGGAAGTGGGGAAACATACAGCGCAGGTGATTTTGACAAAAGTTGATGTGGAAAATGTACTTAGATCTTCTTTAATGTTCTTTAAGAGCTGTAAGTCAAGACAAAAATTCCTGCTCCTAGCAAGTTCCTTGGAATGACTCACCCCAGGACTGACCCACTGAGTCATCACTGCAAGGGAGCCACACTTGCCATGGCTTATGCTTTTTCTTTGCATGAAATACCCTTCTTTTTTCTACCAGGCAGGCAATAGTTTTCTTTCCCTTCAAGGATAAGTTCAAATGTATTTCCCTGGGATAGTTCTCATTGCACCACTCTACCTTGATCCACGGAATCAGTTCTCGCTAAATACTCCAGAGGCACTTTTAAAATTACTTCAATTACAGTACTTATTACAGTCTGGTTCATTGTACATGGGGATACATTTGTCTTCTTCATACGCCTTGGCTTGACCAGATTTGTGTCCCTAGCATCTTGCATGTGCCTTTCAGGTTGCATATGACCAGGACATCTTGCACTGAATTGAATCGATCCAGTTTGGTCTGGTCCCAACCAATACAATCATTCAAGTTTGTACTGTACACTGGTCTTGATGCACTAACATTCACACACAAGGATTAAAATATTTTATTCAACTAGAATATAGAGTGTTAATAGAACTCTACTCTATTTTTTCTTCATTTTATACACAAGACAGAATGCTGATGTGACAATTTATGTCTGAAGTCATCTTTTTTATGTCTCCATTTCATACATGTCTGAGTCTGTTATTTGGGAAAGTTATACGAAAGAAACAAAAGGAATATTTTAAAATATTGTCCCATTTTATTTGGTTTCATTGTTAAGGAGATTTTTATGTCCACCCTTGTCCAAAGTTAAGTGAGCCTACTCAAATCCTTTTGGGGATTAAGTGGAATATAAAGAAAGAAAGAAGAAACACACTCTCTGCTATTGCTGAAAAAAAATATTTGTGTAGTGCCAGGTTTGTGATAGTAAAATAAAGTGATTCACCAGGTCATTATAGTTTTTGCTATACAAACACTATTTTTGCTTAAATAATGTAAATGACTCAGGATTGTTGCAGTTTGAATTATACACATGATTACTTGGATTCTACTCTTCATTTTGGGTGGTTGAAAAACTTGTCTTTGGAATCTCAGCAAGCACTGTTGGTGGCCTAGCCAACTGCTTTTAATCCCATTATTTTCTTGCTGACAAAGCCCTTCAGCCCTCCATGTTTTCACTTGGGAATCCACCCCCTCCCAGGTGACTCATGAGTGTCTATCTCTAGGCCCAGAGTAAATCTAAGTTGGATATGCCAATAATAATTGGCTTCAGCATGGGTCCGAGATGTAATTCTGGAAAAGGAGACCTGGGGTAGTCTTCTGGAGAGCACTTGGGCAAGATTACCTTTACTCTTAAGTTAAAATAAAAATGATAAAAGGGAGAAACTATCTGTACATAGTGGTGACTAGTTTTGAAGTTTGGAGCAGCCAAAGAATAAAGTTGACATGCTGAGGATGACAAAACAAGAAGGTGGGAAGAAAGTACATCCTTGATATTTGAGCACCAAATTATGCAGTTCTAGATTCACTGCACCTCAGCATTAAATGCTAGGTGAGATGAAAAATATACTTCATGGTCTAAGACAGATGATATAGGCTTTTATTATTTATTATTTGCTGCTAAAAATATGTTAACTGATCTACAGAAAGAAAGACATAGGAGAAGTAGAAAGATATAGTTCTTATTTCAGCTGATAATTTAATTGGAAAGAATAAATCCACACAGGAATTGACTGATGAAAAATTATAAAGTCATAAATAAAGTAAGGGGTCTTAACAGTTTTTGTCCATCTGAACACTTTGTCAGTTTGGTGAAGTCTATGGCTTCCTTGACAGACAAATACTTTTAAATAAATAAAATAAGCTACATAGGCTCACAAAAGAAAACAATTATATTTTAAAAGTTCCCCAGGTTAAGAATTCTGGAAGGATGCATAATTAAATATGACAATTAACATTCTTTTTCATGAAATTAAGCTCTCAGAATCAGCATGATTTATGTACTCAAGCCCAGTGTCAACTTGTTCAATGTCTAAAAAGCAAAAAGGCAGTCAAACCAATTATCTTCTATTTCAAATGTTGTTATAATTTTAACTTAAAAAATAAACATTAAATAAGGTTGTTATCCTATATACATGCTACCAAAGTTACCACCAAGTGATTAGAAATTGTTATATTATTTTCCCATTTTCTGAAAGTAAAGACATTCACAAACAAAAGTACTGCCCTCCACTTTAACTGAAGAAGCTGTACAGTAGAGTGTATTGGTTCCAAGTATATGCTGTCTCTCCTCAACCATTCATGGGGCCCATCCATATAGGCTCCTTCCTTGGTATATTCTCTGTGGTAAGATTATTATTTTTGCCCCAATGATATCAAGCTTGGCCATATGATGTGATTTGGCCAATGGAATATGAGCAGAAATGACATGTACCAATTCCCAGCTGAAGCTTTACAGCAAGTATTGTGGTTCCACCATTATTCTTTTTTCTCTGTCGTGAGAATGTGATATACCAGAGAGGGGTCACTCCTTTATCCTGTATCCCAGAGCAATGAAGACACGTGGAACAAACTGGTCCACAGATGACAGGATACATGAGCAAGAAATACACCTTTGCAGTTTAAGTCACTTAGATTTTGGAGTTGTTTATTATCAAAACATAACTTAATGAAAAGTAATTAAGGCAGGTTGATATTTATGGGGAATCTTTCTGATTTCTCCTTAATGATCTTTTTTTCTGTTACCATGAGATATTTTTCATATTTCTAACTCTTTTTTAATATCAGATTTATTGTTTCTACTAAAGCTGCAGCATAGAGTAGACATTTAAACATTTATTATCATCTGCAATATTTTTGTAGGCTTTTCTTTCTTCTTCTTGGAAGGTTAGTGAGTTTTACAGCTATTATCTTTATTAGACAAGATATAAGTTAGTGGAAAATTGGTTATATGTTTATATAGATCACTCCCACTATAGCAACATTTTGTAGACTCAGCCTGCAGCCAAAATGTCTAGATGAGGCCTTTATTTTTGGAGGATTAACTAACCTGAACTAAGTTTATAAACACAAAATCAAAAATCTGGAATAAAATTGAAAATGTAGTCAATCATCTTGATATTTTTTATTGTCAACACACCCAACCTCCAGACACTGAAGTTTAAAGTTATCATCATAGATAGTCTTAGCCATAAGGGCTGAAAGTTTACAGCTTCACTAGATCACAGCTGAGGCTCCCAGAGAAGCCATCAAGACAAAGATAACAATTTTCTAAAAATAGGGAGAAATTTGTAAGTCAAAATTTCACTGCTGTCCTGGGAGGTGCTGGCCCTGATTTGCATTTATCATGGTCACATCTGGGCTTCTGACTTGTTTGATAGTCCTTTTATGACTAAACATGAAAGGAATTTTAGTTTTGTGGAATATTGTCAAGAAAAGAGAAGAGGGGATCTGTTCTGGCAATGTTCCCAGGTCTAAACTTTGTGGAGGTATCCAGGGAAGAGCTGTTATTAATTGACACTGACAGTCAAATGACACAGGTCAACTCCTGGTGATCTATGGCTGTTTATTCAAGTCCAAGGCAACTCAGGTTCTCCTCCTCCTCTTGAATGAAGTTTTCCCTTGTGTCATTTTGCTCTTTATTAACACTTATACCAGAAAAGCAGAAAGTGTATGCTTAACTTTGTGAAGCAGCTCAAGCAGCAAGTTAGCATGGAGGATGATGAATTACTGAGATTTGAAAATTATAAATTAATTGCAGGCATGAAAGTGTGCTGATCATTAGGACTTGGCTAAAAATCACTCAGAGCACCAACTGACCTCCTTCCGCCTTGTCCAGCTGATGGTCATTTACTGGTTCTTTAAGACAAGACTCCAGAATCTCCTTTCAGTGAGTCCTTTCTAAACTCTTTGTCAGTTGAAGTATCCTTCTTCCAGACTAACTTAGGAGCTTGTACATACCTTCATCATACTTTAACTACAGAACTGTTGTATCATGCTTCCTTGTTTTCAAATATGGGATGTATCAATACTGAGCCAAAATAAATCAGATATCTGATACAACTATTAAATTTTCCATCCAAACACTTGGAAAAGGATCCAAATAGATAAACACTTTTTGAATACAGAAGCACATAGTTTGACTTAATTTTTCAAATTCTTACCTGTTAGTTGGTTGTAGTGGTTTTATATAAATGTAACAGAAATAGGCAACTTAAATCTTGGTAAAATTCATAAAAATGATACCTGATTAGCTCAGAAACCTAAAATTAAAGATTCAGTATACTTTATGTGACTCTATACAAATTCATATACAAATAAATCCAGATAGAGACAATATTTGTCCATGAAAAAGGAGTGATTCTTCTATAAAAGTGACGTATTTGCTTCCTCTTATTTAAGTTCCTATATGTTTGTTTGTTTGTTCAGCAAAGATTTATTGAATCTCTCCTCTGTGTCTGACATATTACAGGGTTTACATTTTTTGTTTGTTTTTGTTTTAATTTTTATTGGAGTATAGTTGCTTTACAATATTGTGTTAGTTTATACTGTACAGCAAAGTGAATCAGCTATACTTGTACATATATCCCCTCTTTTTGGATTTCCTTCTCATTTAGGTCACACAGAGCACTGAGCAAACTTCCCCGTGCTATACAGTAGTTTCTCATTAGTTATCTATTTTATACATAGTATCAATAAGTGCATATATGTCAATCCCAATCTCCCTATTAATCCCACCCCACCTTCCCCCTTAGTATCCATACCTTTGTTCTCTATGCCTGTGTCTCTATTTCTACTTTGTAAATAAGATCATCTATACCATTTTTTTCAGATTCCGCATATATGCGTTAATATAAGATGTGGTACATATACACAATGAGATATTACACAGCCATAAAAGGGACCAAAATTGGGTCATTTGTAGAGACATGGATGGACTTAGAGACTGTCATACAGAGTGAAGTAAGTCAGAAAGAGAAAAACAAATATCGTATGTTAACGCACCTATGGGGTTTACATTTTATTGAAGGAAAACAAACTAAAAAGTAATCACAAAATAAATATCAGGTGGTGATAAGATCTCTGAAGATGATACAAACAGCAAGATGAGATAAAGACTGACTGGCAAGCTCTGGTTACTTTAGAGAGATTGATCAAGGAATGTATAGCCTGAGGAAATCACATTTCAATTTGTCCTGGAATGATACTAAGGAGCTAGCTATGACGAGACTAGATCAGAGACTAGATAGAGTGCAAAGATCAAAAACTGGGAAACAGTGTACAAGGAAATGAAAAATAAGTGGGTTATAAGAGTTAAGGTGTATTTGGCTTCAAGTAACAATACTCACTTCAAACAGATTTAAGCACTAAGAAGCATTTATTATCAAACTTAAAAAGATAGAGTTAAATTACACAGGTAATTTTCATTGTTTAACAACTACCTTAACACAGGAAAAGAAAAGGGAAAAAATAATCTTACTATGTTTTATTTAACCTCTGTCTCCCAAATATTATTATATTAACATGTAATCAATATAAAAAATTACCAATTGGCAATCTTGCCATTTGTGACAACATGGATGGAACTTGAGAGCATCTGGGCAAGTGAAATAAGCCAGAAAGAGATAGACAAATACTGCATGGTATCACTTATATGTGGAATCTAAAAATAAAAAGTCAAACTCTTAGAAAGAGAGAATAGAAAAATGGTTGCCAGGACATTGGGAGTGGGGGAAATTAGGACAGGTTAGTAAAGGGCACAAACTTTCAGCTATAAGATGAATAAGGTCTGAGGATCTAATGTAAAACATAGTGACTATAGTTGATACATTGTATTATATCATTGAAATTTGCTAGCAGAGTAGAGCTTAAGTGTTATCACCCAAATAATTAATAGTAACAATAATAATAAATCTGTGAGATGGTGGATGCATTAATTAATTAGATGCTAGATGGTGGGAATCCTTTTGCAATGTATACATAGATCAAATCACCATGATGTACACTTTAAATATCTTACAATTTTATTTGTCAATTATAACCTCAAAAAAGCTGAAAAAATAAACAATGTGGAAAAAATTATCAATTAAATATTTTGCATACCTTTTCTCTTATTTGATATTGTCTTCAAAATCTAGTGTATGCTAGCTACACTTCATATGCTCAGAAGTTGCATGTGGACAGTGACTATTATACTGGACAGCACAAGTATATATTATGAATTTCAGAGAGACAGGAGAGGAGGCAGAGATAGATTATCTTGGCAATAGTTCTGTGAAGAGATGATGGTGTCTTGGACTATAGCAGCATCAGTGAATATGACGTGAAGTCAGTGACTTTGGGAGATTATATATTTATACACACACACACACACACACACACACACACACACACACACACACATATATGCATACACTTTTTGGCTATAAATGCAATCAGGCTTGCTATGATTTCTGCCCTTTACTACCTGTGTAATTTAGGGGAAAAAAAAACTTCTTAACACTTAACTTCTTAACTCCTGCATTTGAGAGAATGGGATGAAACAATTCATGGAAAACACTTATCAGAGTTCCTGGAACAGACTCAGTTCTTTAAAACATATAAAAGTGGTATGGAGATTGGTTCAAGATGGCAGAGTAGAAGGACGTGCACTCACTCCCTCTTGCAAGAGCACCGGAATCACAACTAACTGCTGAACAGTCATTGACAGGAAGACACTGGAACTCACCAAAAATGATATCCCACACCCAAAGACAAAGGAGAAGCCACAGTGAGATGGTAGGAGGGGCGCAATCACAAAATAAAATCCCATGACCGCTGGGTGGGTGACACACAAACTGGAGAAAAATTATACCACAGAAGTCCACCCACTGGCACTGAAGTTTCTGAGCTCCACATCAGACTTCCCAACCTGGGGGTCCAGCAATGGGAGGAGGAATTCCCAGAGAATCAGACTTTGAAGGCTAGTGGGATTTGATTGCAGGACTTCAACAGGACTGAGGGAAACAGAGACTCCACTCTTGGAGGATACATACAAAGTAGTGTGTGCATCAGCAACAGGAGGAAGGAGCAGTGACCCCATAGGAGACTGAACCAGACCTACCTGCTAGTGTTGGAGGGTCTCCTGCAGAGGCTTGGGGTGGCTGCGGCTCACCTCAGGGACAAGGACACTGGCAGCAAAAGTTCTGGGAAGTACTCCTTGGCATGAGCCCTCCCTGAGTCTGCCATTAGCCCCACCAAAGGGTCTGTAGCCTCCAGTGCTAGGTAGCCTCAGGCCAAACAACCAACAGAGAGAGAACTCAGCCCCACACATCAGCAGACAAGCAGACTGAAGTTCTACTGAGCTCTGCCACCAGAGCAACAGTCAGCTCTACCCACCACCAGTCCCTCCCATCAGGAAGCTTGCACAAGCTTCTTAGATGGCCTAAACTACCAGAGGACAGAGAGCAGAGGCACTACAATCCTGCAGCCTTTGGAACAAAAACCACATTCACAGAAAGATAGACAAAATGAAAAGGCAGAGAACTATATACCAGATGAAGGAACAAGATAAAACCCAGAAAAACTATTAAATGAAGTGGCGATAGGAAACCTTCCAGAAAAAGAATTCAGATTAAGATAGTGAAGATGATCCAGGACCTCAGAAAAAGAATGGAGGCAAAGATCGAGAAGATGCAAGAAACGTTTAACAAAAACCTAGAAGAATTAAAGAACAAACAAGCAGAGGTGAACAATACAATAACTGAAATGAAAAATACACTAGAAGGAATCAATAGCAGAATAACTGTGGCAGAAGAACAGATAAGTGACCTGGAAGACAGAATGGTGGAATTCACTACCACGGAACAGAATAAAGAAAAAAGAACAAAAAGAAATGAAGACAGCCTAAGAGACCTCTGAGAAAACACTAAATACACCAACATTTCCATTATAGGTGTCCCAGAAGGAGAAGAGAGAGAGAAAGGACCAGAGAAAATATTTCAAGAGATTATAGTTGAAAACTTCCCTGACATGGGAAAGGAAATAGCCACCCAAGTTCAGGAAGTGCAGAGAGTCCCAGGCAGGACAAGGAGAAACACACAGAGACACATTCTAATCAAACCGACAAAAATTAAAGACAAAGAAAAATTATTAAAAGCAAGAAGGGGAAAATGACATAAAACATACAAGGGAAATGCCATCAGGTTAACAGCTGATTTCTCAGCAGAAACTCTACAAGCCAGAAGGGAGTGGCACAATATATTTAAAGTGATGAAAGGGAAGAACCTACAACAAAGATTACTCTACCCAGCAAGGATCTCATTCAGATTTGAGGGAGAAATCAAAAGCTTTACAGACATGAAAAGCTAAGAGAATTCAGCACCACTAAACCAGCTCTACAACAAATGCTAAAGGAATTTCTCTAAGTGGGAAACACAAGAGAAGAAAAGGACCTATAAAAACAAACTCAAAACAATTAATAAAATGGTAATAGGAGCATACATATCGATAATTACCTTAACTGTGAATGGATTAAATGCTCCAACCAAAAGAAACAGGCTTGCTGAATGGATACAAAAAGAAGACCCATATATATGCTGTCTACAAGAGACCAATTTCAGACCTAGGGACACCTACAGACTTAAAGTGAGGGGATGGAAAACGATATTCCATGCAAGTGGAAATCAAAAGAAAGTTGGAGTAGCAATACTCATATCAGATAAAATGACTTTAAAATAAAGAATGTTACAAGAGACAAGGAAGGACATTACATAATGATCAATGGATCAACCTAAGAAGAAGATATAACAATTATAAATATATATGTGCCCAACACAGGAGCACCTCAATACATAAGGCAAATGCTAACAGCTATAAAAGAGGAAATCATGAGCTTCTCTGGTGGTGCAGTGGTTGAGAGTCTGCCTGCTGACGCAGAGGACACAAGTTCATGCCCCGGTCCAGGAAGATCCCACATGCTGTGGAGCGGCTGGGCCCATGGGCCATGGCCACTAAACCTGCGCACCTGGAGCCTGTGCTCCACAATGGGAGAGGCCACAACAGTGAGAGACCCACTTACAGAAAAAAAATAAAAAAGAGGAAATCGACAGCAACACAGTAATAGTGGGGGATTTTAACACCTCACTTACACCAATGGACAGATCATCCAGACAGAAAATTAATAAGGAAACACAAGGTTTAAATGACACAGTAGACCAGATAGCTTTAATTGAAATTTATAGGACATTCCACCCAAAAGTGGCAGAACACACTTTCTTCTCAAGTGCTCATGGAACATTCTCCAGGATAGATCACATCTTGAGTCACAAATCAAGGCTCAGTAAATTTAAGAAAATTGAAATCATATCAAGTATATTTTCCAACCACAGCGTTATGAGATTAGAAATCAGTTACAGGGGACAAAATGTAAAAAACACAAACACATGGAGGCTAAACAATACGTTACTAAAGAGCCAAGATATCACTGAAGAAATCAAAGAGGAAATCAAAAAATACCTAGAGAAAAATGACAATGAAAACACAACGATCCAAAACCTTCCCTCTTAGAACAGCAAAAGCAGTTCTAAGAGGGAAGATTAGAACAATACAATTCTACCTCAAAAAACAAGAAAAATCTCAAGTAAACAATCTAACTTTACACCTAAAGGAACTAGAGAAAGGAGAACAAACAAAACCCAAAATTAGTAGTAGGAAAGAAATCATAAAGATCACAGCAGAAATAAATGAAATAGAAACAAAGAAAACAATAGCAAATATCAATAAAACTAAGAGCCAGTTCTTGGAGAAGATAAACAAAATTGATATTGATAAACCATTAGCCAGACTCATTAATAAAAAGAGGGAGAGGACTCAAATCAATTAGAAATGAAAAAGGAGAAGTGACAATGGACACCCCAGAAATACAAAGCATCCTAAGAAACTACTACAGCAAC
This sequence comes from Tursiops truncatus, assembly GCF_011762595.2. NCBI lineage: Eukaryota > Metazoa > Chordata > Mammalia > Artiodactyla > Delphinidae > Tursiops > Tursiops truncatus. The sequence continues at coordinate 17,433,562 of NC_047034.1, read as the reverse complement.
TCTATGTCAATCAAATGGATGACCTGGAAGAAATGGACAAATTCTTAGAAAGGCATAACCTTTCAAGACTGAACCAGGAAGAAATAGAAAATATGAACAGACCCATTGCAAGCACTGAGATTGAAACTGTGAATAAAAATCTTCCAACAAACAAAAATCCAGGACCAGATGGCTTCACAGGTGAATTCTATTAAACATTTAGAGAAGAGCTAACACCTATCCTTCTCAAACTCTTCCAAAAAAATTGCAGAGGAACGAACACTCCCAAACTCATTCTAGGAGGCCACCATCACCCTGAGACCAAAACCAGAGAAAGATACTACAATAAAAGAAAATTACAGATCAATATCACTGAGGAAGATAGATGCGAAAATCCTCAACAAAATACTAGCAAACAGAATCCTACAACACATTAAAAGGATCATACACCATCATCAAGTGGGATTTACCCCAGGGATGCAAGGATTATTCAATATACGCAAATCAGTCAATGTGATACACCATATTAATAAACTGAAGAATAAAAACCATATGATCATCTCAATAGATGCAGAAAAAGCTTTTGACAAAATTCAACACTGATTTATGATAAAAACTCTCCAGACAGTGGGCATAGAGGGAACCTACCCCAACATAATAAGGGCCATATACAACAAACCCACAGCAAGCCTCATTCTCAATGGTGAAAAACTGAAAGCATTTCCTCTGAGATCAGGAACAAGAAAAGGATGTCCACTCTTGCCACTATTATTCAAGATAGTTTTATAAGTCCTAGTCACAGCAATCAGAGAAGAAAAAGAAATAAAAAGAATACAAATTGTAAAAGAAGAAGTAAAATTGTCACTGTTTGCAGATGACATGATACTATACATAGAAAATCCTAAAGATGCCACCAGAAAACTACTAGAGCTAATCAATGAATTTGGTAAAGTTGCAGGATACAAAATTAATGCCAGAAATCTCTTGCATCCCTATGCATTAACAACGAAATATCAGAAAGAGAAATTAAGGAAACAATCCAATTCACCATTGCAACAAAAAGAACAAAATACCTAGGAATAAACCTACCTAAGGAGGTAAAATACCTGTACTCAGAAAACTATAAGACAGTTGATGAAAGAAATCAAAGATGACACAAACAGATGGAGAGGTACACCATGTTCTTGGATTGGAAGAATCAATATTTTGAAAATGATTATACTACCCAAAGCAATCTACACATTCAGTGCAATCCCTATCAAATTACCAATGGCATTTTTTACAGAATTAGAACAAAAAATCTTAAAATTTATCTGGAGGCACATTAGACCCTGAAAAGCCACAGCAATCTTGAGGGGAAAAAAATATGGAGCTGGAGGAATCAGACTCCAGGACTTCAGGCTATACTACAAAGCTACAGTAATCAAGGCAATATGGTATTGGCACAAAAACCAAAATATAGATCAATGGAACAGGATAGATAGCCCAGAGATAAACCCACGCACCTATGGTCAACTAATCTATGACAAAGGAGGCAAGGATATACAATGGAGAAAAGACAGTCTCTTCAATAAGTGGTGCTGGGAAAACTGGACAGCTACATGTAAAAGAATGAAGTTAGAACACTCCCTAACACCATACAGAAAAATAAATCTCAAAATGTATTAAAGACCCAAATGTAAGACTGGACACTATAAAACTCTTAGAGGAAAACATAGGAAGAACACTCTTTAACATAAATCACAACAAGATCTTTTTGACCCACCTTCTAGAGGAAACTATAATGGAAATAAAAACAAAAATAAACAAATGGGACCTAATGAATCTTAAAAGCTTTTGCACAGCAAAGGAAACTCTAAACAAGACAAAAAGACAACCCTCAGAGTGGGAGAAAATACTTGCAAATGAATCAATGGATAAAGGATTAATCTCCAAAATATATAAAGACTCATGCAGCTCAATATTACAAAAACGAACCCATTCAAAAATGGGTAGAAGACCTAGTAGAGACCCAGAGAAGACATACAGATGGCCAAAGGGCATATGAAAAGATGCTCAACATCACTAATTATTAGAGAAATGCAAATCAAAGCTAAAATGAGGTATCACCTCACACTTGTTAGAATGGGCATCATCAGAAAACCTACAAACAACAAATGCTGGAGAGGGTGTGGAGAAAAGGGAACCCTCGTGCCGTGTTGGTGGGAATGTAAATTGATGCAGCCACTATGGAGAACAGTATGGAAGTTCCTTAAGAAACTAAAAATAGAATTACCATATAACCCAGCAATCCCACTCCTGGGCATATACCCAGAGAAAACCATAATTCAAAAAGACACAGGCATCCCAATGTTCATTGCAGCACTATTTACAATAGCCAGGTCACGGAAGCAACCTAAATGCCCATCGACAGATGAATAGATAAAGAAGATGTGGTACATATATACAATGGAATATTATTCAACCATAAAAAGAAATGAAATTGAGTCATTTGTAGAGATGTGGATGGATCTAGAGACTGTCATAGAGAGTGTAGTAAGTCAGAAAGAGAAAACAAATATCATATATTAACGCATAAATGTGGAATCTAGAAAAATTGTACAGATGAACCAGTTTGCAAGGCAGAGATAGAGACACAGATGTACAGAACAAACGTATGGATACCAAGGGGGAAAGCGGCGGGGATGGGTGGTGGTGTTGGGCTAAATTGAGATTGTGATTGACCTATATACACCAATACATATAAAATTGATAACTAATAAGAACCTGGTGTATAAAAAATAAAATAAAATAAAATTCAAATATTAAAAAAATAAAACCTATAAAAGTGGTATAAACGAAGATCTATAAGACCTCAGAGGAGACAGAGTGTATTTCTGCATGTACTAATTAAGGAAAGTCACTTTTAGGCAGAGACTTGAAGGATGAGTAGATTTGATACAGGCAGACATGATAGAAGCAGGTACTCCAGAAGGAAGTACAAGGATAATAAATCTCAAGCCACATGTAAAAAATAGCAAGTAGTTAAATCTGACCCCAATGAAGGCTGACTTTTGGGAGCAATGAAAGCTATGGATGATAAGGCATACGGCATAGCATATTTGGAGCCTCAGCTAAAAAGTTAAATTTTATTGTACAAATGGTGAGAAGTTTTGTTCTATTTTAATCAGAGGAGTGACATCAAGGTGGTATTTTGGGAAGATCAACCAGTTCAGTAGGGCTCAGCAGAGATTAAAAAAGGAAACATTAGGCTCAGGAGAACTAATCAAGATGTTATTGTGATTGTCCAGGAATGAGACAGTAAAGGAATGGGATAGATAGTTGAACACAAGAAATATTCCAGAGAAACATTTTATTACTCATGGTTTTACTCCTTTATGCAAACTTCTTTGTAGAACTCCAGTTCTGTCTATACAACAGCAAGCTCTTCATCGTTTTTATAAAATGTGGTACATATATACAATGCAATACTACTCAGTCATAAAAAAGAATGAAATAATGCCATTTGCAGCAACATGGATGGACTTGGAAATTATCATACTAAGCGAAGTAAGTCAGACGGAGACAGAAAAATATCATGTGATATAACTTATATGTGGAAGCTAAAATATGACACAAATGAACCTCTCTACGAAACAGAAACAGACTCACAGACATAAAGAACAGACTTGTGGTTGTCAAGGGTGTGGGGTTTGGGGGAGGGATGGGGTGGGAGCTTGGGGTTAGCATTTGCAAACTATTATATATAGAATAGATAAACAACCAAGTCCTTCTGTATACCACAGGGAACTATATTTAATATGCTGTGATAAACCATAATGGAAAAGAATATGAAAAAGAATATATATATATATATATACATGTATATGCATGTATAACTGAATCACTTTGCTGTACAGCAGAAACTGACACAACATTGTAAACCAACTATAAGTCAATAAAATAAATTTTAAAAGAAGGATACACAGACTAACAAACATATCTAGTGCAAGCATGAAATATATGGAAAAAAAGATTTTAAAATAAGATTTATCCAGCACTGTTGGGAAATCAATTATCCATATAAATTAATCTTCCAGGTCACTGAAAGTTTTCCGTTTGCACACCCAATACTTTAAAAGCTTTATTTTGGCTGTCTATATGTCTAGTTTAATAAGTTATGTATTAAGTTAATAAGTTATGGCTATTAAGCGAGTTGCATGGAAAGCTTGTGTGTGTGTGTGTGTGGTGACTTATTTTAATGGAAAGAGCAAGGGGCTTGGATTAGAAATATGCATGCTATTTTCTTGCTGTATGACCCAGGACAAGTTGCTTCACATCTCTTGGTGTCCGAAGCAGGAGACAAGTTCTATTAATCCATCAAAACAGAGAATAAGAAGTTTCAAGGGGATTACCATTTCATTTTGGTATCCCTCAGTCTGTTACTGGTTTGAGAAAACTGGCCAAAATAGAGGGATAAAGCATGCATGCTTATCTCTCTAAATGAAGGAGAGATTAACTGTTTTAGGAAGGTGTGATTTACTTCTCAGAAACAAATATTGACACCGTAAATCCTCTCTTGCCAAAATAGAATGTTTTTAAAATCAAAGATGCTCACTGGGCTTCCCTGGTGGCGCAGTGGTTGAGAGTCCGCCTGCCGATGCAGGGGACGCGGGTTCATGCCCCGGTCCGGGAAAATCCCACATGCCGCGGAGCGGCTGGGCCCGTGAGCCATGGCTGCTGAGCCAGTGCCTCCGGAGCCTGTGCTCCACAATGGGAGAGGCCACAACAGTGAGAGGCCCGCGTACCGCAAAAACAAACAAACAAACAAACAAAAAGATGCTCACCAAACTCAATCCCTCTAAGATTCAAGTTCTCTTTTGCCCCCATTGTTGTCATAAATAATGTGAATAATGATTTTCCCTTAATAACACCTTTCTTCCGGAGCTATTGCATGTTGCTATTGGCAAAGCAACTTTTCCAATTTCTAAGAGATAAGGCTTTCCTAAGAAAGCTCTTTGGACTTCTTGGACATCAAACCAACCTCTGCTGCGCATATATTTTACAAGTATGTTGCTAAATTGAGTGTGAACAACCCCAAAGCCTGGATTTAAAAGCTGAGGGGAAAGTGCATGGTAAAGCACATTCCTACATTCTCTGAGCTCTCAACACCGAGAAATAGCTTGAGATGTGAAGCAAACTGGAAATGTGAAGATGCACACGCTCCCTAACAAATAAAGCTATTCTAATAGGTGGTTGAAAGAAAGGTCAGCTTTAAAAGTTCTCCCCAGATAGACTCTCACAGTGAAAGGACAAACATCTTACAGTTAAATCAAACTACCAGCGACCTGGAAGAGTCTGAAAACAGGAGGCAGTCCTCGTAGAAGAGAACACAGGGCATTAGTCGCCTACCAGCCTGTTCTCTAACTGAAGAGGTCGAAGGGCTGGTGGCTGTAAACCTGTACCAAATGGACCCTTTGCTAGTTTCCATCTGTATCATATTTTGCACGTGTGCATGCACATACATTGTGCACACAGCCCAAATTAAGCTGTTACAAGAGAAACATGCCCTTTTTTTTTTTTTGAGTATTTTGTTCCCTGTGCAGAAAGAGGGAAAAAATGTGAATTTTAATTTTTGAGTCTTCGTTATTAGAACATTTTCTTCTCTTTTATCATAAATTCTCATTTTGGATTCTAATTATCTTTGGCTTATTTTCTATGTGCCTGACAGAAAAAAAAAAATAAAAGAAAGTTCATCCCCAGTAGAGAAACCTGCTCAGACCTGATAATTGTGTGTTTTTTCTCCACGAGAACCCTATCCTCTGGCCACCACGGCATGCTCTCAAAGACAGGCCTACTGTGTGAAGATACATTCCCTTTATGTGAAGATAGGGGATCCGTGGGTCTGGTTTTATTAGAAGTGGTATGGATCCAGGCAGAAAATGTCCTCTTTATGTCCCTTTCTGATCCTGAAATACGTTACATGAGTACATGTGTGTACATGTATGTACACACGCATGAGCATACGTACATGAATTCTCTATTTTCTACTTGTATTGATTTAATAGATATACTTGAGAGTTTACTCTCGGTCTGGGACTTTGCTGCATTTTGATTATGATTTTGTCACTCATGGGACTTGTGTTTTCATATATGGGCAGATGTTTGTCAAATGACTACACCAATGTTAGTGAGTAAAAACTGCAATAAATATTTTGAAGGCAAACCATAAAGTGCTATGAGTCTGAAGAGCAAAATGGCAAACTCTAAGAAGAGATGGGGTAATCAGTAAATTCTGCACTAAGAAGAAGCAAGGATAACTAAAATGTAAAACCAAGAAAGTCTCATCATGCAAACTTTCCAGCTTTATTCTAAGGGCTCACTAACTTTGGAAAGACTTTAGATAAGCTTTAAAGATTCTAAACTTGAACCTGGTATGGTTTGCAGTTTGCCTGGCGTTACGCAAGCTCTTGCTGGCTCCATTCCATTACTAGCAACGCTCTTTGGGAATTTCTTACATGTGGAGAGATAGGTTGACAATCCTGACTGAGTTTTCCAAAGTTATTGTTTTGCATTTTCGGGGGGATGCCATGAAAGTTCTAACTGAGACTTCTAAGACCTTGGGCAAATAAGAATGGCTGATTCTCAGAGGGAGGAAATTTTGACGCAGCTGCTCTGGGTAGATACCCACACACTTACACACTATATAACCAGATGTCATGCTCAGTTCCAGTCTTGTGGACTTTTCATAACCAGCCCTTTTATGCGTAAAGTTTGAAATAAAGCTGTCTTTGACCACCACGCCACAGAAACAATGGTTTTGATTCCAGGTGTGTCAGGCGATAGCAAATTTTGGGCTTGCATTTTTTTCTTTACAATCAGTTTATATCCCTTCAGTGACATTTTCATTACTTGTGTGTGTCTGTTTGTAGATTTTTTTTCCCTACATAAGTACACGGACGTTATTTGTTATGCACTCCGTGTTTATTTTAAGAAACTGGATCATTAAATCCACATCCCTTGTTTCAGCAAATGACCTTCAAGTATAAAATGAGGTGAGGGCTGTTATTTTTAAGAAGAAAGGAAAGCTTTGTGAAGGACCATACTGGCTGAATTTTGCAGTATCTGCTTCTGTTCCCTCCATTGTTCACCAAAAAACTGCCTGTCTGATCTCTAAAGTAGTGGTTGTTTTAGGCTCTAAAGAGCTCAAGCCCCCAAATAATGAGGCTGATGTAACGATTGGAATAAAAAGGGGATAAATCCCTGATGTAAGAAAACACAGTTCACTTTGTCTATCTTTTAAGAGTTTAAGACCACGGAGATGCTCCAGGGTACGGAGGTATTTGCTACACTGCTGAGGTAAGCGCAATGCTCTACAATGATCTTGTGATACCCACAGCATGATTCGTAATTAGCCAGAAATGTAAATGGTAGCTCAGCACATCTCTGTATTATATTAAAAGTGAGTTTAATTGCCAAGAGTTTGTTTTGCTTTTTCGCTTTCTTAAGCATGATGTAAGATTTCTCCAACTGGAAAATCCCTTACTTGCTGACTTACATGGAGTTTATAATGCTGTCTGAGCTTTTTTGGCTTTTGTTTCTTACCTTAATTTTGTGCCACTGAGGAATTGCCTTGATCAGTAAAATCCTCATTTTGTAACTACTGGAAAGACTGGCCTGGTCCCTCCTGGCACGGCTGCAGGATCTTGTTGCTGTGCCCATAAGTGACCTCTTCCTATCAACCAGGGCCTGAAACAGGATGACTAGATGACCAATTATATTTCACAGAACACAGAATATCTGGTTACTAATGATCATGTTCTCTGCTCTTCTCTTAAGCAACTGAAATATGCTTTACTATAGCTGCTACTTTGCAATAAAGATTTAATGGGATGCGTTTCACCTCCTTCTGACAGGTTATTTCATTCCCTGCCTGTCCACATCCACAGGTGGTATTGGTAAATGGCCCTTTAATAAATTAAAACTATCATAAGCCGTCAAATACATGGATGAAATTTGTACTCTCTGATCTCCCCAATTCCAGGGCAATTCCTTCTTGTTTGTAGGAATATGCTTTTCTTTGGGACTATAAGCAGATGATTAATATTTGCTTTGGGAATCCACAGTACCAGTTTTCAGCAGATGCTCAAGAAAAGGAAAATAACATGTTATTCCCAGAGAATAAATAAACTCATCCCTCTGGTTATGCAGAGAGTGAGTTTCCTTCCTAAAGGGCCCCTGAATCCTCCCACACCCCCATGACATTCATGTTTCAGGTGTCACCTTGGGAAATACATATTGAAATACGGCATTTAGGCAGCACCCTTTGTGTTTGGAACATATACAAACACAAAATGTGCATGTGTATATAAAAGAATGCTAAAAAATTGCAATCTATTTGATGTCACAGAGTCCCCGTAAAATGAAAGACATGTAAGTGTGATGAAAATATGAACAAAGCAAGCTGGTTTAATAGTGCAGTGGGAGAGAAAAAATGGAGTCGGGGAGAGTGAAGTAAACCACCCTACAGGTGATGCTAAAAAATTTTGATTCTCCCCACCCGCCCTTTCCTTACACTGTCTCTAAAGGGATGGTATAACCCATAAAAATAAACTCAGTTCTGGGAGAGCTGAGCCAGAGATGCAGCATATGAATTTGTCTAGGGCAGTACATCTATGGCTGGGTCCTAGACCAGGAGGGGCACAGAGCCCCAGGTGTCTCCTGAAGCATTGTTCTCAGCAAAACTCCTGACCCAGGGGATACCCAGCCCACACACTCTCTGCTCAGGACCCTCAGTGATAATAATGTGTTCACTGGGGGCTTAACATAAATTTTAAGGGGTCTGGAAGCCACATAATTATGATTCTCTACCTTCAACTGGTTTACAGTCTATATTTGGATTCCCTGGGAAGCAGAATCTGAGTTGCAGGCAGGAAGTTTATCAGGGAAAGCCCTCGAGAACATCACCTGTGAAGGAGGGAGGAAAGCAGGATGAGGATTGTGCAGAGGGAGAGGGTGAATTGCCATGAGTTGCAACACAGGTCTCAGCTAATCAATCACTTTGGGAGCTCTGGGGATGAGATAGTCACTCAAGGTTTTCCCATAGTGGGGTGAGAATGCCAAGATTTAATATTTGCAATTCAACCAGTCACTGGAGGCAAGTTGTCTCCAGAAATAGGTTCTGACCTTGGACAAGGCAAGATTCTTCAGCCAAAGGAAGTCCCAGAGAGGGACTCAGCTGAGAGCTGTCAGCCGGTAGTGCTGGGGGAGTGAGGGCTTCAGTAGCGGAAGAGGGATGCAAGTGGTACACCCCTACAATCACCTGCAGAGAATCGTAGCATCAGTGCAGTACAAATAAGTGTTTTTTGTATGGCTCATGTGGACTCTAAGTACTGTAGGAGTTCAGGTGCTGAGGACAAAAAAGAGGACAGGGGTGCTCAGGGAACACTGTATGTTCCAGGCAGTGCTTGAGAACTAATTTGGAAAATAGGGAATTTGGGGGTATTTAGTAACAAGATGGGAGACTTTAGGGAAATATTAAATTTCAGGTGAGCAACATGAATGAATAGACAAAGGTGGTGATAAGCTTGGCTTGTTAGTGGCATTTAATAGAATAGTCTGAAAGAAGGATGTATATTAGCAGAGTAGTAATGAGTAAGATTATCTAGGTGAGATGGGATAGAAGAAGGCAAGACTGGAGAATCTTGGCAGAGATACAGTTATTTATATTATTCTTTTGACAACTTTATTGAAATATGTTCTCTATACAATCAAATGTACCCATTTTAGTACACAGTTCAATGACTTTTGACAAATTCATGTAGCCATGCAGTCACTGCTCAGGATGTACAGAATTTCTCTCATTCTCATGCCCTTTTACAATCAACTTTATTTCTCTTCCCTATAGATTAACTTTGCTGCAACCGTAACTTCTTGTAAATGAAATCATACAGTATACAGTGTTTTGTGTCTGGATTTTTTTCACTCAGTAATTTTTTTTCTCTCTGATTGGTTGCTGCTGTTTCATGTAACCACAATGGAGTTTTGTATATTCACCTTGTATCCTGTGACCTGATTCACTTATTAGTTATAGTATTTTTTTTGGCAGTTGCTTGGGATTTTTCTATGTGCACATTCATGCCTCCTGCAGATAAAGAGAGGTTTGCTTTTTCTTTTCCACGGATGCTTTTTACTTCTTTTTCTTGCACTATTACGTTGTCTAGGACTTTCAGTACAATGCTCATAGAAGTTGGTGAGAGCAAACATCCCTGACTTTCTCTTGACTTAGCTTGAAACATTCGATTTCTCACTTTTAAATATGTTAGCTCTAGGTTTTTTACTTCTATCCCTTATTACTGAGAGTTTTTTTTTAAACAGGAATTTGTGTTGTATTCTGTCACATGCTTTTTTTCTATATCTTTTGAGATAATCATATGAATTATCTTTCTTTATTCTGTTTATAAGATGAATTTCATGGATTAATTTTCAAATGTTAAACCTACTTTGAATTTTGGGTCATGAAACTTTGAACCTGCTTGGTCATGATGCATTATAATTTTCAAATATTGTTGGATTCTGCTTGCTAATATTCATAGTCCTAATGTGGATTTTTGAGTCTGCATCAATGAGGGCTGTTGATCTCTGGTTTTCCTGTGATGTCATCATCTACTCTTTGTATCAGGTTATGCCAGCTTCATTCTGAAAAAGTTTATATAAAATTGGTATTGTTTATTTCTTAAATTTCTTTTCTTTTTAAATGATTGTAACAGTGGATTTTCTTGTTTTTAAATTAATATTGATATATTTATTTGGATGCACCAGGTCTTAGTTGCAACATGTGGGCTCCTTAGTTGCGCCTCACCAGCTCCTTAGTTGTGGCATGCAAACTCTTAGTTGCGGCATGCATGTGGGATCTAGTTCCCTGAGAAGGGTTCGAACCCGGGACACCTGCATTGGGAGCATGGAATCATATCCACTGCTCCACCATGGAAGTCCCTATTTCTTAAATTTCTGATTGACCTGCCAGTGAAACTGCCAGGGCCTGAAGTTTTCCTTGTGGAAATATTATTAATAAAAATTAATTTTTTATTAGGTAAAGGATTATTTAAATTTTCTATTTCTCCTTGGGTCACTTTGGTAAAGAATGTGTCCATTTCATCTAAATTGTTTGATCTCTTGATATAAAATTGTTCATTATATCTCTCTTTTCAACCTTTTAATGCTTGTAATACCTATAGTAGCATTCCCTCTTTCATCAATAATATTGGTAAGTTGTTTTTCTTTGTTTTTCTTAATCAGTCTAGCCAGAAGTTAACCAATTTTATCAATTTTTATTTGTTTCATTGATTTTCTCTACTATTTTCTGTTTTCTAGTTCATTGATCTCTTTTATATTTACTTTTCCTTGATTTAGATTTAATTTGGTCTTCTTTTCCTAGTTTCTTAAGGTGGAGACTTAAATATAGTTTTAACCCTTTTATTTTTAAATATAATTACTTAAAGCTATACATTTCCCTCTAATCATTAATTCTCAAATGTGATCCACAGATCTCTGGAGTCCTTATGTCCATTTCAGGGGTCTGCAAGATTCAAACAATTTTCATGACCATATTGAGAAACTGACTTTTTTCTTACTGTGTTGACTTTTACCCTGATGATACAAAAGCAATGGTGGATAAAAGCATGGGTGCCTTAGTGTGATTCAGAGCCGTTACATCAAGCTATGAGTAGACACTATAGTCTTTACAACCATGCATTCATAGTAAAACATGCCAGTTTTACTTAAAGGTGCCTTTGATGAAGTGATACAGTTACTAACTTCATTAAATATCTACTTTTGATTACATGTCTTTTTAAGTAAACTTTTTATTTTTGAATACGTTTAGGTTTACAGAAAAATGGCAAAAATAGTACAGAGAGTTCTCAAATATACCACACTCTGCTATTACTATTATTACCATATGATATATGGTAATAATAATTATATATATTAAATATTATACTATAAATTATTATATATAACACAATTACATAGAATTATATATAATAATATATAGTATATATAAACTATATATGTAATTTAGTTTATACACACTATATATTATATGTAATACACTAATAATTATTATTGTTTCCCCTGAACAGTATACTCTTATAGTAGTTTCAGAAATATTAACCTGTATTCCCATAGGAAACTATGCACAGTGCTTGTGTATAGTTTCTTCTGACTAGTCACAACTTTTGCCCTCTAACCCCTTAAGTGAGATTGTTTCATATATTTGTGATACAGTTAAATGATTTTGTCATATTCTGCATTTCATCCTCAGATTCCCCCAATCTCCTAAATGATTTTTTTTTTAATTTTCATACATTAAAGTCAATTCTTGGTGCTGTAAATTTCCATGAGTTTTGACAAAAGCATAGTGTCATGTATCCACCATTATAATATGGTCCAGAAGATTTCCACCATCTTAGAAAGGCCCCTGCTTCACATGTTTAACCCTTCTCTCCAGACCCCTGGCAACTACTGATCTGCTCACTATGTCCATAGTCTGCCTTCACCAGAATTCCAAATAAATAGGAACGTACAGTCTGTAGGCTTTTCACAGTGACTTATTATGTTTAACACCATCATTTAAGATTTATCCATGTCTTTGCTTGGCCTGATGGCACATTCCTTTTAGCACTGAATAGTATTCCATTGTATGGATGTACCAAAGTTTGGTTATTCATTCACCTATCAAAACACACCTTGATTTCTTCCAGTTTTTGGTGATTATAAATAAAGCTGTTCTAAACATTTGCATGCAGGTTTTTGTGTAGACATAAGTTTTCAAGTCAGCTGGGGAAATAACCAAGAGTGTGATTGCTGGGTTGTACGGTAAAACTATGTTCAGTTTTGTATGAAACTGTCAAACTTACTTCTAAAGTGGCTATAACACTTTTCATTTCCATCAATAATGAATTGTATATGTAGTTTCTATAGCTCCACATCTATGCCAACAATTGGCAATTACCCTTTCTAATAGTGGATATTAGTACCTTACAATATTTTAATTTGCATTTCTCTAATTGAACATTTTAATATAGTTATTTTCCATTTGTATATCTTCTTTAGTGAGATGTTAGTTCAAATCTTTTGTCCTTTTTTTTAATTGGGTTGCCTGTTTTCTTATTGTTGAGTTTATGTCTTTCTAATACTCTTTGTGGTGAAATGGAAAGCATGTATAAAACACTGCTGCCATGTATTTAAAGTATAGTGATTGTCTGAAGGCTAAGCACTTGTGTGATTGAGTTGCAAGCTGAACTAGCTGCTTGTTTTCTTTTTTCCGAGAATACCAGTTTTGCTTGGGAAAAAAATGACTAACAAAAAATTTGCATAATCAGAAGTCATTGTCTCAAAAATTAATGAAGAAACCTATAATTTCAAGAAATCAACTGATATTTTTGTTGCCAGTGACAATATTTTAACTTTCAAGTGAAAATTAGAACTTTGGAAAACCCTGCTCTAATGGGCTTAAAAACTTCTCTCTTATGATGACACTGGTAGTGATATTAACAAATGGAATTTTTGATAGCATATAATATAATGAATCAACATTCTGAAGAGCTGTTTAACTCAATGAACCAATATTTTTCAAGTGACCAATGTATAAGTGAACAAAATTATGTATGGATAGAAGGTCCATTCAAAGTGCAAAATAGAGTAATGAATTTCAATGTAATTAGTCTAAGAAAAATCCATTGATATGACTTCAGATGTCATATTGCAACTCATCTTTAAAAAAGCCACTGCTTTTCAAGTCCTGGCATACTGTCAACTAAAAATATACAAAATTACCTGTAAAGGCCATCGAAATACCCCATCATTTTCTGACTACAAGTCTTTGTGAGGCTGGACTTTCTTATATACCTCAATTAAAACGATCTGAGGTAAAAGATTGACTGCAGAAGCAGATACAAGAATTGAGTTGTGTTCTCAAAAGCAAGACATTAAAGAGATTGTGAAAAGTAAAACAATATCATTTAAATTAATTTTTTGGAAGATATAGTTATCTTTATAAAAACAGTTTGGTTATATTAATAAACAATGGATTTATTATTTTATTTTTAAATTAATAAATATTTTAAAAATCTTCAGTTTTAACTTCTTATAGGGTAATTATTGATAGATATGTGCATAAACAGAAAACTCTTACAGTTGTCAATAATTTTTAAGAGTAAGGGGTTTTGAGATGAAAAAGCTTGAGAATCATTGTTCTAAACACTATTTTAGCATCTTCCAATAAATTTTGATCTATTTGAATTTTCATTTACATTTAGTTCAACATATTTTCTAATTTTCTTTCTGATTTCTTCTTTGTCTTACGATTATTTAGAAGTATGCTGTTTTGTTTGTTTGTTTGGTTTTGCGGTACACGGGCCTCTCATTGTTGTGGCCTCTTCCATTGTGGAGCGCAGGCTCCGGACATGCAGGCTCAGCCGCCATGGCTCACGGGCCCAGCCACTCCACAGCATGTGGGATCTTCCCAGACCGGGGCACGAACTCACGTCCCCTGCATTGGCAGGCAGACTCCCAACCACTGCACCACCAGGGAAGCCCTAGAAGTATGCAGTTTAACTTCCAAATGTCTAGGGATTTTCCAGAAATTTTTCTAATTCCTAATTTAATACCATTGTAGTCAGAAAACATTCTCTGGTTTCAATCCTTCTAAATTTATTGAGACATATTTTATGGCCCACCATATGGTCTATCGTGGTGAATGTTCCATGTGTTCTTGTAAGAAGTTACATTCTCCAGTTTTGTGTGTAGTGTTCTATACATCTTCTTGATTGACCTTTTTATTATAATTTTGTCCTTCTATATTTCTGGTCCTATTCCTTGTTCTGATGCCTAATTTTTCTAAAATAGTACAGGCAATTCAGTAGGGTCTTGATTTTTTTTTAATAGTCCAATAATCTCTGTCTTTTACTGGAGTGTTTAATTCATTTATATTTAAATAATTGTCAACATGATTGGTTGATTTGCTTTCTATTTATTCCATCTGTTTGTTGTTCCCTTTTTATTCTTTTTTCCTCTTCTTTGGGACTACTTGACTATCTTTGGCATTCCTTTTTATATCCTTTATTGGCTTATTAACTAATAGATCTTTGTATGTTTGTTTTGTTTTGTTTGTTTTTAGTGGTTATTTTAGGCAGTGATATCCAGTGCAGTAGCCATTAGCTATATGTGGCTCAATTCCTTAGTGCATTCCTTAGTCACACTTGCTACAGTTCAAGTACTCATTACCCCAGTGTGGCTAAGGGCTATTATATCAGTAAAGATATGGAACATTTCCATCACTGCAAAATCTTCTATGAGATAGCTCTGTCCTAGGATTCACAATATGCATCTTTAGCTTATCACAGTCTACATTCAAATAACATTGTACCACTTTACCTTTCATGTAAGACTCTTCAAACCATATTCATCTATTTTTGTACTCTTGTCCTTTGTGCCTTTGTTATGCCTTTTACTTCTGTATATGTTTTAATTCTCACAACATATTATTATTTTGGCTTCAAATGGTCAAATATCTTCTTTAAAAGTTAATAAATAAGCCAAAAGTATTGTATATAATCTCACACTTACCATGTCTAGTACTCTTCATTTCTTTGTGTAAATTTGAGTTCTGTCTGTAATTGGTTTCCTCCAGCCTGAAGACCATCCTTTAACATTTCTTATAGTCTATGTCTATTGGCTCCAAATGATCTCAACTTTGGTTTTTCTAAAAAACATGTGATCATTCTTGTCTTTGTTAAACTAGGACATAGTGTTTTGTTTTCCTCTAGCTACCTTTAAGATTCTTTACTTTGTCATTTATTTTCTGTCATTTGATTATGATAAGCCTTAGTGTAATTGCTTTGGTTTTATCCTGCTTTGGGTACCTTGATCATCTTGGATCTATGGTTTATTTTTGTGTTGTTGAGAGTCTGGATTTTGTTTTCTTCCTTTAAACAGGGTTGAATTTTATTTTGGCAGGCAATTAAGTCACATGGGAGAGGTCAGTTTATCCTTCTGATGTCTATTTTCAAGATTTGTTTGGGTTTATCTAATATAGCCTTTACTCTAGAGATAGTTTAGCTCACTCTGAGACAATATCTTTCTGGGGTTTCAACCAAATTCTTCCAATGTTCAACAAGGTATCTCTACTCCCATTAGTCAGAACACAAATATTCCCCAACATTGTGCACTTTTAGAAATTGCTCAGTTTTCCAAAAGCTTATCTTTCCTTAGTGGTTGTCCTTTTCCAGGACTCATGGAGTCTTATCCTGTGTGTGACATTCAAGATTGGTATTCCAACAAACACTTAATGAACCTTATGCAGATTTCTGGAGCTCTAGCTCTGCTTTGCTACCTCCTAACTGGTGCTCTGTACCACAAATTCCAGTGGTTTCAGCCTTTCTGAATTTAATCTCTGTCTCTGCAGCTCAAGGAGACCACAGTGATCTAGTAAATGCCTCCAGGCAAAAACCTGGAGTAATAGAAAGACATATCTTTTGTTTCACTTCTCTTAGACAATATATTCTTGTGTTGACAGCTTTTCAATGTCTTAAAACTATTGTTTCATATATTTGGTCCAGTTTTCTAGTTGCTTAGAGCAGGAAGGCTAGTTGGTGCCAATTACTCCATCATGGCTGAGATCAGAAGTCAACATTTAGTTTTGACACTATATAAAATAAAGAACAATTGAATGTTTTGAGAAAAACAGAGGCATGAGAAATACTGTATTTGAGAAGGATCAGTATTGAGAAGACAGATGAATTATATGGTAGACAAAGTAGGATAAGGAAAACCATCTAGGAAGTGGTAAGTCAGACATAGGCTGAATAGAGACTAATCTGGATTAGTGGCGATGACAATGAATGTATTGGTACAGATAGGAAGCTTTGTCTCTAGAGTTATTTTTCAGCAGGGATTGGGCTGGGGAGGTACAAACACCTGTTAAAATGTTTCTGAGAGGACACCTGAAAGAAGGGAAAATATTAACAAGTGGTAAAGTTTACTGAGCACCTACTATGTTTGAAATGTTTTCCATATATCATCTTATTTATTCAAAATAACCCTTGGATGTTGTAATAGTAAACTTATAGGTGAAGAGACTGAGGCTCAAAGAGATTAGGAAGGGGAATAAGTCAAATCAGCTAGAAATGATAGAGCTTCAGATCTGGTTGTCTATGGACGGGAAGATATTTCCTTAGTCATGCTTCCTCTATAGAGTGAAGCAGATGTAGCTCTTAGAAGCTGTATTTATAATAATGGTGAAATATTTTCAACATTAGGATTATAATTTACTAAAACCTAAAATATTCTACCCAAATAGAATTAGAACTTACAAAGTCCTGAAATATCCTACAAAGCTCTACCCAAGTGGAATTTGGAGGCAACTTTTTACAATCTATATGAGAGACTGGTTCATTATAGATATTATGGCCTAACCCCAATTACCAGAAAATGTCCCGTCGCCAACAGCAGATACATAGATGATGCATCTAAGATTTGTTTAATTCTCTAATTAACTGCTTAATTAGTGTGATGGTCTGTGCTTTTCATAAGGTTTCTTAGTACATCAAAAGCATCTTCTGTTTGGTTTCAAAAGCCTCAGAATGACTTTAGGAATGAAAAAGATAATAAAGGCATGATTTGCTAATTTACCAAAGTTAGCAACAACTTTTTGATGTGTTTGTATATCTTTACAAGAACATTAACCATCTATGAAATGGATAGGCTGGGGATAAAGAGACCTACATGGGCATTCTCTGTGAAGCAATTGGTTATTATCAGACATAAACTAGTAACTTTTATGACATTGACCTCTGCTATTTTAACACTAGACGTAATTAGATTGATCCTCACCAGAGTGGCTTAGTGACACACTGTATAGAGGGATTTCTCTTTGAGTATGTATCCTCAATTACTCTTTTGCTCTCTCTTCTTTACGATCCCTTTCCTTTCTTCTATACCACTTGTGCTGCTGGGTCAGAATGGACATTCTCATCCCGACAATTAGCTACTGGTAGGTTCTTTCAACAGCTGGAGACCTGCAATGTAAAGGTCCTGAGAGAAAATGTGTATGTTGGTCTACTACATTTGTCTTACCTAATCTAAGAACTGTCAACTATATTCTTTCTGAAAGTAATACCAGAGGTATTTCATAATGTTAGATAACAATGCAAATCAGTGGCTATGATATAACAGAATCTGCGCTAACAGATATACTAGGGAGAACTTGATGGCCTTAGATAGACGCAGTAGAGGATGAACAAGGCTCCTGATCTCTTTCTTTTCTTCCTATGGTTTGTTGTGATATTCCAGAGCAAGATGAACAAATATTTCATAAAATAGCCCCTGACCCACTGGACTCCTCACCCTCTTGAAGAAGCCCTACTAGGAGTCAATTTCCACAGCCAATGCCAGAATGTGGGTCAGGCTCATCACTTTCACCCCGCTAAGCTGAGCTACAGATGTTATTCATATTCATCACAGTGTCCAGCCCTTTGACAAAAGTTACAGAGTTCCTTGGCTCAATAAAAATCATGTGTCATCGAGTTCCCTGGGTTAAGTGCGCTACTTAGAAAAGCATTTCCCTTTTTCTGTTTGTTTGGTGAGATGTTTGAAGACCTCCAACATCTACATTTCAGTTGGAGCCTGTCTTTCCCTGTTCCACTGTTGCCAAATACCCTTCCCTTGGCTCTCCTTCTTTCTCCAAGGTGCTTACTTGCTCTGCTCACCTCTACACTTTGTTATCTTTTGGCAACTCTCAACATTTCCTTGAGTCCAGTGGAATGTTGATATTCTCTACCCAAAGTACAGAATGTTGGGGGCAGAAGGAGGAGGCAGTGTAGCTTCACACAGTTTTATTATTTCCTGCCCTCAGTCTCAATCCTAAAGGCTGAAGATTATTTCCAAATGTGCCCTGTAGCCAATCCCATCATTACATGGATATTAGGGCCTACAACCCAGCATTGTGGCTTAGGCATCTCAGTGCCTCATGAGACCATGTGTGGGTTAAGTTTTGACATTGAAAAAAAAATAACAACCTTGTAGCACTGATTGAAAACATATACAGTGTGGCAGGGCATGCATGTAGATCTCAGCCTGTGGCTTCATAGATTTGAACAGAAAACACCAGCATCTGGTGCTACAAAAAAATTATTTTAAAAATAGACACCTTTTTAAATTCCTCTATGGCAGCAGGTAGAAGCTGTTTCTATCCACATAAATTGGTTTGAAGGACTGTCAGCTTACACATAAAAATTCCACTGTGGAAAACGATTTGGTTTTGATACGCAGTGGAACCTCACCCTAACTCTAGTCTTGGGGGTCACGCAGTGACATGGGAGGCATTGCTGGATAATGTAATGACCAACTTTATTCTTTTCCAAAGAAAATCTAATTGTTCTGTGAATGGAGTGGAGGTAAAGGTGTTTCTAAGGTCATGAGATCATGTCACCATTTCGCCCCATGTTGTTTTAGAGACGAAAGCAAAGCTACCTAAGTAGTGAGAGGTTTGAATAAAAACAATGAGAAGGGTAAGATCACATATGAAGGGCTTTTCCTAATCTAGGTTTGAAATATGTCCCTTGAAGTTCCTCAGATATGCCATATTATTCCAGGACTCTATGCTGTTCCTGGCATGTTCCCCATTCTATCCATTTTGTTGTCATGTTGCCCCTCCATCCCCAAACACACACACACACACACACACACACGAAAGTTTTCCCTGATGCTGTCATCTTTGAGGAGTTATCCCTGACTACCACAGGATGGGCTTAGCTGTTTCTACTTTGTACTTCTCTAACCTTCTGTTCACACCTCTCTAGTAGCATTTACCCCATCATATTGCCTACATCTCTCTCTTCTGTCTTAAAAGTTTTGTGAAGTCAGAGACCACATCTCACTGTGTTCTTAACTCTTGGAGTAGCTCTTAACACATAGGAAGCTTCAGTAAATGCTGAACTGAATAAGCTATAAAACTATAACCACTCTAAGAAAGATTTCTCTGGGAACTCTTTCAAGAGAACTAAGGGTCAAATCTGGGGAACTCTCTAGGTCAATGATTTTTCTCTAGGTCAATATTCAGTCTAGTGGTGAGTCAGGCAGACCTCTTTTCATTTTGTACAGCCTTGGTTAATTTAGCCTCTCTAAACCTCAGTTTTCTCATTTATAAAGTACAAATAATGATGTTACCTACCAAATAGATAGTTGTGAGACTAAAATGAAATAATTCTTCTGAAGTACAGTAGCAGTCAACGATAGCTGAGATGGTGATTATAGAGATCACCCATGTTTTTAGAGATGCTTTCACTCCTTCACCAGGAATTTAAATTCCATAAAGTGAGGATTTTTGTCTTTTTTTATTCCCAGCTGTTAGAGACAGTGCCTAGGAAGTGCCTGGCATATAGCAAGAGCTCAATCAATATTTGTTGAATAAATACATGAATAAAGGTTGCTTTCCCAGGAGTGGTGACAGATGGTACAGCTTCAAGTATGCTGGTTCTTCTGAACATTCATACAACAGCTGGATGGTGTTTTAACACAGTACCGGGACTGTACAGTAACCAAACCCAAGGATTTTACACCCTGAAATTTTTGGCTGATTGACCTGATTAGTAGAGTAGATAAATACTCAAGAAGAATGAAATGGAGACTGTGGGAGATTTTTATTTTTTTTAAGTGAAAGACATGTTCTTTCTTGAAAAATCTATCAGACCTGGAAAGAAACCATGTGTTGAAGTGACCCAGGGGAAGCAGAGGGGTGTACTGAATAACCTCCAGAGACTCCTTCCAGCACTAATCTATGAAGGAGATTTACAGACCCACGTGAATTGACCCCAACGAGCCTTGGCTTGCTGCTTTTCTCCCACTTTGACCAATCTTCCCACTTCATTCACTAGGGCAGCTCCTTCCAGACCCTCCTGCCCTCATCCCTCTGCAGCTGGAAATTTACCCCTGTCCCATCACCTAGAGGGAGTAGCTGGCACTATGGAGATGGGATACGCCCAGCTTGTACATAAAGGCCACAGCTGGGCAACACACCCAAAGGGAGCAGAGCCAGGTTTGTTTTAGGGACAGGCCTCCCATGTGAAATTTGACTTTCCCCTCTTGTCTGATTTGGCCAGTTGAACAGTGGTCACCTCTAGATCACAGGAAGTACATATTTGCTACAAAGTCTCCTTGGAGAATCACATGGCACTCAGATGAGCAATAATACAGATTTCTTATTTTATTTTATTTTCCATGAGAATAAAAGTGCCTCCCTGCCAAAGGACATAGTTTAGGCTTTGCTTTTAGCTGCTCCCAGGGGTACTCAAGAGACTGGTAATTTTTTTTTTAACTATGTATCAAGGGGAAGCTGAACACTTTTGTGGAAAAAAAAGGGAAATATGCTTCATGCACCTAACTGACCTGTCTCCTCCAGTGAACTAGGCTTCAAGGGTAAAGTTGAATCCATTGAAGTCTTGGTGGGAGTGGCAGCACATCTGAGGGGGCAAAGGGTTCTTTGAATCATCCCAGCCACACCACTTGTTTAGAAAAAATCAATTATGCTGTGCAAATATTTTGTGGATCACAACATCTATTGGCAGCCAGTCTTTTTTTTTTTTTTTTTTTTTTGCTGTGAATAAAAGGGAAAACAAAACTGAGCAGAATTCTGGGGTGTGGATATTTATGTCAGCTCCAATGGGGAGCAAAGTTTGAATCCTGATAATTGTGGAAGCGTTGGGATATGTCTTCACTTCTTTATAGATGTCAGTGACCAAGTGCAAGGTCAAGGACGCTGACTTGAATAGTACCTGTACTGAATTTTATTTTGCTTTTAAGAATGGCCGAAACGTGAATGAATTAAAAGTCTACACATAGAAGCTGGTCCAGAAATAGGACTGAAAGAGAGGAAAAAGTGGTAACAAGCTCAAATACTAAGAAAGATTTTTGAAAAATCATAATTAATAAGAACGAAAGTGATGGTGTCAATTTAAGAGAAGTGTGAAAGGTATAAAGATATAGGAGGATGAAAGATACAAAGGAGGATGAAAGAAGGAAAATGATTAACAAGAAGCAAAATTAAAGTATTTTTGGAGGTGTTTTTGTGATATAAGAACACATCTTAGCTATAATAAAAAAAGTTGGCCAAAGCCCCAATAAAAGAAACAAAATAAGGGCCCTGGTGTTTGTCAAAAGATGTTTCCAGCAGCCTTTCCCAGGGGTAAGCTCTCTGTGCCCTTGTCTTAACCCTGCTTGCTCTGTTTCCTTTCTGATCAGGCATTTTGAGTTTGAGATCCTGGGTCTCCAGCTTCTACTCACCCTTTATTTCCTATTTTACAAATTCTCTTCTCTGGATTTCCACTTATGTGACTACCAGCCTAAGTTTACCAATATGGTCACACCTCTGTTAATCTATGAGTGCCCCCCACCTCCTGCTTTTACAGGTTCTCCCCAGGCTCATGAGGTCTCCTGAGAGATGTCTAGGGGGTGGGGTCCAATGAGGGGTCTTCCTCTGACATCAACCTTATCAGTTCTTATTCATCTCTTGTGTACGCGTTTGTATACCAAATGGATGCTCAGCCCCAAACCCTCCCTGGACTGTCTTCCGTGGACCTCCCTGGGGGCAGCCTTGCCATGTACTACCTCATGTGCCAGACTTTGCTCACTCCCCCTCCGCCTTCTCCCTAATCCTGGGGTCCAAAGGAGCTAACAAATGTAGACCAGGGTGGACAAACATTCAAGGTGACAAAGCAGAACAGATAGTGAGTCTGTAAGGACAAAGTTGAGGGGTTTGGAAGACAGCAACAACATTGCCATGAAGTGGTCAGAGTTTGTCTTTGGGACCTGCTAGAGCTGTGTCTTTCCAATGTTGTGTTCCTTTCTCTTCCCTATTTTCTTCTTTTGAACACCTGTGACCACCCTCTGCGTTCGGAGGAAGGAGAAGGAGGGCAGGTGGAGGGAAACGAATGGGATTTCTCCCCATTCCAGCCCACCCCCCTCCCAGCCTAATCAGAGCCCACTTTGTGTAGGATGTCAAGTTCAAGTTTCTGTTGGTGTTCTCATCTAAACTCACCATAGTAATGTGTTTTCATGAGCACACACATACATACTTTCTCTTGATATTTAATTATCGTTTAGAGTTCTTGAATTATATTTTAGAATGAGTTGAGTTATGGATTAAAAACAAAACCAGACAAACAAAAATCTACTTATCATGGGCAGCAGAAGCTGTCTGGGTAAAGGAGAGGGAAAATTGGAGCCAGCTTCATGTAATTTTTTTCCCAGGTGTATACTCAGAATGCTGCCGCTTACTTCACTCATTTACACATTGGATTAATATTTTAAGATACCTACTCCATGAAAGACACTATGTGGTACTATGAGGAGAAACACAAGAAACTAATCCTCATGAGACTTTACAATAGAGGTGAAATTAACTATGCATGCAAATATGTGATCCCCACAAACGAGGAAGTGTTCCCTGAAGTACTATATGTAAAGACACTTTGTAAATGATAATGCTATAGATAAAAAGGAAATATTCCTATTTATTAATTGAAATTTGAGTTTTACAATGAAGTGCTCTAAAAGTTGCCACTTCTGACTATTGTGATTAAGAAAAACACTGTGGAAAAGATGATATGTGAATAGATCTTTGAAGCACACAGAGAAGAAATATAAATAAGATTTTGATGGGTAGAAGATAAGAAGAGGACATCTCAGGAAAAAGCTCCAGTAATAAAAGACACTGAAGTAGAAAGGTTTGATGTGTGAAAAGGATACCGTAGGTTTAGAAAGAAAAGAGAGACTTTCAGAAACATGGCAAAGGAAGGACTGACTGGGATTATGAATCATTCCTAGGAGCAGGTGAAATAGAAGGAGACAAGGAGGACCCCAAGGATTTTATTCTGGAAGTTACGTTACCATTAGGAAGTCTGGGAAAGACAAAAGGAGAGCTGGTGCAGGAGAGAAAGATGATAAATTTGGTCCTAGACACATAGAGGTGAAGATTAGGATGGACCTTTGAGGCTGTAATATTTCAGAGACAATGGGAATTTGAAACTGATGCCAAGAAGTGGTTAAGGCTATTAACAAAGCAGGGAACTATCTGTGCAATGGACCAATTTAAATCCATAACAGTAAGTACATTTACAATAGACGTAAAGTATAAAAGGAGAAAACCTGGGGAAAGACTTCCACTTAGTGAATGGAAGGCGGACACAGCTAGTAAAGAAGAGAGTAAAGAGGTGAATAGAGAACAGGGACCAGAATAGTATCATTTCACAGAAGTCAAAGGAGGAGCCAGTTTTAGATATGGAGAAGCCTCAATGCTCCAAGTACCATAAAGGGGTAAAACTGGTTGTGACAGAGAAAAAAACCTAAGGGTCCACTTTTTCCCTTAGAGTAAACAGCTCCATGCAAGTGGTAGAGGGAAGACCAGCAATGGTGGATTAACTCATGAGTGCAGCAACAAGGCAGAGAATTCTGTTAGAAATTTGATAATTAAGAGAAGGAAGAAGGTGGATGTGTATTTTGAGGGGGTATCAGATTTTAGAAAGGCTATTTGCTTTTCCTCAGGACTGACCTGAGCAAATCTCAGGTAGAGGAGAAACCTTCCACAGGAAGAGAGAATTTAAGATGCCGTAACATTTAGAAAGAATCGCTGGTAAAGAAAAAGCATAGAAAGACAAATATGCATGGAAACAAAATCAACCTGTGGAGAGATTGCCTTTAGGAGAGACACAGATAGAAGTAAGGGGAAGATGGCTAAATGATTGGCAGTTATATTGAGGCAAAGGTCAGAGAAAGAAGATGATGGAACTCTCTCTAAGAGTGAAATAAAAGGTTAAGATGATTCGTAATTGATATCCAGACTTAAAGAGAAGAACAGGACCTTGTAAATATCTCCAAATTTGTCAACCAAAAGAAGGGATTTCTCCTATAACAACTGTGATTGTTGCCTGATTTAAGGGAAAAAATGCATTGAAAAAAATTGGAACAAATATGATGTAGGTAGAAAGCGTTTTCTAAAAAAATTTTTTTTGAAAACAGCCCTGTTATTTTCCCTCTGCCTGACTTTAATTTAAAACTTTGCTTCAGTAAAACAAATCTACTAGAAGATGTCGAACATTCCTTATAGAGAAATTGTCAAGGTTCAGATTACAATCAACGTTTTATTACAATGGCTTATGAATCCACCTAATTTAGATTTTGTTTTAAAATAAATTAGATTCATTTTTATTATAAATTCTACATAAGTCTAAAGCAAACAGCTTGTCATTCATGCTCAAACATAAAAACAGGCTCTTGTAAGTCCACCTAGTAGGAAAAAATAAAGAAATGATAAGTGTATTCTTTAACAATGGTTCTTTGTGAACTTTGTTTTCATTAGATTTTTAATAATAAAAAGGCCAGTTGGTTCAGGATAGAGCGGTATAATAAATGCAGCACATTAAAACAAAATAAAGCATACATTACTAAACTGTCTAATACTGAATCTGATAATTTATCAAGTTGACCCAAAATAATAAACCGTACTTTGAGAAAAAAATGAAATAAAATTGGACATTTTCAGAAAGAGAAAAAGAAATACCATATGCTAACACATATATATGGAATCTAAAAAAAAAAAATATGTTCTGAAGAAACTAGGGCAGGACAGGAATAAAGACGCAGACATAGAGAATGGACTTGAGGACATGGGGGGGGGGGAAGGGTAAGCTGGGACAAAGTGAGAGAGTGGATGGACATATATTCACTACCAAATGTAAAATAGATTAGATAGCTAGTGGGAAGTAGTCACATAGCACAGGGAGATCAGCTCAGAGCTTTGTGACCACCTAGAGGGGTGGGATAGGGAGGATGGGAGGGAGATGCAAGAGGGAGGAGATATGGGGATATATGTTTATGTATAGCTGATTCACTTTGTTATACAGCAGAAACTAACACACCGTTGTAAAGCAGTTATACTCCAATAAAGATGTTTTAAAAAAAATTAGACATTTTCTGAAAAGAGAGCCATATTGCTTACAGAATACCCCACATCAATACAATCTAAGGAGGAAGAAAATTTGTAAAATTCAGAGTCAAAGGAATTTCTGGCTGTGGGCATACCTCCAGGTATGTGTATTCTAGAACTAGCATATATAATATGTTGTTAAAAGTACTAGAATATGGGAACATGTATTCAAATTAACTTTTTCCCCCTCTCTGAAGTATTTGAGTCTTTTCGGAGAAAAATATATCAGACAAACTGGCTATTATTAACAAGACAAAAAACAAAAGTTTAATAATAATAGTAGTAGTAATAAAGATGTATCTTGAATGCACACCATGTATATTGTTTGTGGGTTTTGTGATACATACACAATTTGTGTCTTTGGAATATAAACTTGGATGGGTAGGTCGGGTAGAAACATGCGCATGGAACATTAGTGAATAGCACCCTACAGGTTGAGATAATACTGAGTTCCAACAAGGACTATTGCAGTTCAGGTGAAGTCCTGGGATCTGGAGGGCGTAGAAAAAGCCTTAACATGTAGAAGGTCAGCTGAAGAACTCTTTACCTCCACCCTGTTACAAAACAAACAAATTACAAGTATATAAAAGTGAAGATGAAAGCAGAAAGACCTAAATTCTACTTGTAGTTTCACTGATGATTTTTCAGACCCGTGTTCAGTGCTGATTCTCTTTATGCCCTCATCCCAGCTTCATCTTCCCAGGATCACAAGGTTACTCTTAGTGTAAGTGGGAAAGTCATTAAAGTTTCTGAAAGGAATAGATTTTTTAAATGTCCATTGACTCAACTCCAAGAGCTAGAAGAATCCAGGTGAAAGGAAGAAATTGTAGACTTTAATGGGGAGAATGGGAAAAAGGAACTGGAAATAGGTTAATGTTACTTACCCTCCAACACACACCCATTGGTAACCCGCACTCTTAATTGGTTGGCTGTGTTCACCACACTTATAGGGGAAATCCTTGATTCTTGTATAAGAACAGAAGGATGTGATCCAGGTAGCTTAAAGAGGTTTGAATCTTAAGTTAAATCTGGAATAGACTCTGACACTGGAATACTGAACTGATCTACTTCTAGGACTTTCAAATAAACAGTGAGCCACTAAAGCTGTCACAGAGAGACTTAAATGAGCTAAACACTATAACTATTTTCCATCATTTTGTTGATACTCAAGACTACAGTTATTAGTTACAGAATATTCTGTACCAATTGCTGTAAGCTGTGTTCTGTTCACTGAATTGTGTTAATTTTTATTGTAAGATAGTTACATGCTATATATTTTTTCAACAAAAAATATTCATGATGACTGGGTTAGGTTTCTCATGTATACACTCTGAGAATCCTGGAGAAAGACTCTCAGAATCTTGGAGAAAGAAATGTTACAGTTGTAAATTCCTGCATTGGAAAGGAAGAAATTGTTTAACAATACAAAAAGT
Organism: Tursiops truncatus; assembly: GCF_011762595.2. Taxonomy (NCBI): domain Eukaryota; kingdom Metazoa; phylum Chordata; class Mammalia; order Artiodactyla; family Delphinidae; genus Tursiops; species Tursiops truncatus. Next base: position 17,406,130 of record NC_047034.1, on the reverse strand, counting down.
CCATGGAGAGGAAGCTCACAACCCTGCCAGTACACGGCGTAAAAATGCACTGGGGTTTTGGGTTGGTTAAATTTCCCAAGCTTGCCTTTACATATTTGGATAAAATTAACTACTTTTTTTTCCTTGATTTTTCAATCCTGATGTATTTTCAGGGAAATTTGATCCATATGTTTCTAAATCATTTAACTCCAACTCATCAAATGTTGTTTTGTAAGACTATTCTCTGCCCAAGGTTTTCTAAACAGTCTTAAGAAGGCCTCTAAACTAGAAATGGGGAGAGATACATGTGGTGCCCATTGCCAAACCTAAATTTTCTTGAACCCAGTGTTAAGGAGAAGACTAACATCTATTTTTAAACTTGGCAAACTATAGACACATTCAGCTGCTGACACAAAGAGTGAAACAACAGTTAGCTGCTACTTGTGTAAATTGTGGATGCAGAAAGACTTGTTTTTTAAAAATCTATGGAAAAGGATTCAATTCTTAATAACAAGTATCAGCACAGTGTTTTGCTTTTTTCTAAAACTTTCTGATAGTTATTATTACTCTTAGTTCTCAGCATAATCCTGTGATGGACAAGGTAATTATACCCATTCCCATTGTATACTTGAGGAAACTGAAGCCCAGAGAAATCAAGGAAGCTTCATATTATACAGGGATGATGTGGCAGAAGAGGTCCTATAACCCAGTCCTCCTAGCTCTGAATTTAGCGTTGTCTATGTCTCTCCATGTCTCACACAGGGTGAGACAATATCCCACTTCAGGGCAGCATTGGGCGACCCAGCGTATAAAACTCAAAATGAGTGTCACTAAGGGTCTTGTTAATTTCAGGGCCAAAGTACACGCCTCTTTCCCCAGGGTACCTCTGAGCTAGATATGGGGTCAAGCAGCCTCAATGACAACTGAGTAAAGTTAGTGTATAGGCATTTACGCATACCTATAGATTTCCTCTAATCCAATTTGATCTACTTATGTCTAATCAGTTTATTCACAGATTTATTGCAAATATTATTACAAAGATTTATGGCAAAGATTAATATGACACTTGATGATATTAACAATGATTGTGTCCAAGATATCATTTGATTCTCAAATGCTGAAAAAACAATAATTGTTTTTCCCTATTTTATAAATAAAGAATCTAAGGTATGGAGTTAATTAATTTTCCATATTAAAAGCAGAGTTCTGATGTGGTACATTTTCTAGAATTTCCTGAGATGAAGCAACTTTAGGTTTGTCTTCAATGTTAGTGATGCTGTTGAGGATGAAGATGATGATAATGGTGACAACCACTGACGGGGTTTTTACCATCTGCCACGTACATGATCTTGATTAGTTGTCCCAAAAAATATTGAGGTAGATATTCTTGCTCTAATTTTTAAAAATGAAGAAACAGGCTCAGTAAAGTTAGCTATTTTATCAGCTAGGAGGCTGTTTGTTGCAAGTGACAGATAACCAAACAGATAACTGATTGAAGCAGAAACAGAATATTTTGATTTACATAACTGAAATCTCCATGGGCAAGGCTGGCTTCACGTGTGGTTTCATTCTGGGTCACAAGTAACATTATCAGACCTCAGATTTTTCTCTACTTCTTATTTCTTCTTTTCTCTATTGTTGACCTTATTCCCAGCTCCTACATGGAAGCAAAATGATAACCAACAGTCCTAGATCTTTTCATGCTTCAATAGTATGCGCTTATCCCTGGTCAGTATTGGCTGTGTCAGGTCACGCGTTCCCCCCTGAACAGATTCCTAAACTCTCTTTCTGGTTTAAGCCTGGATTTCATGCTTACCCTTGATTAAGGGTAGGCCAAGTTCTATCCAAACCACATAGAATGAGGGTGAGAAAGGAGTGGTCCCTCAAGAAAATTCGAGGGGAGTTTATCAAAATAACAATGAGGGCAAAAGGATTCTAGGGACCCAAGTAACTATGATGTCCACTGTTACAAGCATGCCCAAGGTCAAACAGCTAGAGTGGGAGAGAGTCAGTCTCACACTCATATCTTTTTAATTCCAAAGTCCATCCTTTAACCCATGGGTTAGTGATTTTTTTCTGTAAGCAGCCAGTTAATAAATGTTTCAGGTTTGCAAGTCATACAGCATGTGATGGAACTACTAAAGTTGGCCATTGCTGTACAAAGTCAGCCACAGAAAACACAGAAACAAATGGACATGGCTGTGTTTATAAAACTTTACAAAAAGAAGTGAAGGAACAGATTTGGTCGTGTGCCATAATTTGCCAATCCCTGCACCCCACCTTTCATGATCCTGATCAGCTACAATCTCCACATACAGAACAGAGCTAGAACAGCTTCAGTGATAAGAGAAGGTAAAAATTATTGACTAGATGAAGGTGCACCAGCCACAAAGCTAATGATCAGTCATGATGAGAACCCCAAGTGCCCATGGTCTACTCCACAGAAAATCCCCCGTGGACTCCTGCTTTAACCAAATGAAATACAAGAAACAGAAGCATTCAGAGAGGATAGTTTATGGGTTAGACAATATTCTACACTATGGAGATATTTCCTATATCATAACCTTAGCACAAGCTTTCTTCTGATGTTCTTATCCCCCGAATAATTTAACTTCATTTCTGACAATCTTCGTGGTAGATAGAATAATGGACTCCCATATACGTCCATGCCCTAATCCCTAGAGCCTCTGAATACGTTACCTTATAGGATAAAAGGGACTTTGCAAATGTGACTAAGAATCTCAAAATGGGGAGATTATTCTGGATCATCTGAGTGGGTCCAATGTAAACACAAAAGTGCTTCTAAGAGAGAGCTGGAACAGTTAGGGGTAAGAGTGGAGAAGGCAGTGGGATGAAGGAAGCAGAGACAGCAGTGTTGCTGTCACAAACCAAGGAACGCTAGCAGCCTCTAGAAGATGAGAGTGATAAGGGAGGGATTCCTCCCTGGAGCCTCCAGAAGAAACCAGCTCTGCTGACACCTTGATTCTAGCTTCAGAAAATTCATTTTGAACTTCTGATATCCAAGAATGTAAGAGAATAAATTCGTGTTGACTTAAGTCACTAAGTTTGTTGTAACTTGTTAGAGCAGCTCTAGGAAACAAATGCAATTCTGTACCTAAGAAGGTTAGTATTATTTTGGCTGTTTTCTCCTCTACTGGAGTTAGTTGTAGAAGCATAAACGAGTAAGAAAAAAGCAACAACCTTGTTCCCAATATCCCAAACTGACTTGTTATATGTAGATTGTGCCTTCTGCTGAGAAATTAACATACATGGACACTTTGATATTACAGTGATTTCATAGAAATATTAGTTGTAGGAATAATAATAGTAGAAAAGACAAATTAGCTAATGCATGAAAAAAGGTTAGTACTGCTGCTGGTATATAGGAGTAAAAAATAGCTATTATTATTATCAGTAATTGTGTTGATAGTATTAGTAACAGTAATAGTATTGGTATTGGTATGAGTACTAGTAATAAAATTAATCATTTTTTGAGTAAATACCATTGCTAAGCGCTATCTAAATATTTTCTATGCATTACCTGTTTTTAGTCCTCATATAATATGATGAGGTAGGCATAATTACCCTCATTTTGTGAATGATGAAAAAGAATGAGAGTGAACTTAATGTCTGTGCCCCCCCAAAATTTTATGTATTGAAATCCTAACCTCCAATGTGACAGTAGTAGAAGGTGGAGCCCTTGGGAAGTGATTAAGTTATGAGGGTAGAGCTCTCATGGGTGGGATTAATATCCTTGTAAAAGAGACCCTGTAGAACTCTCGTCTCTTCCCACATGTGAGGACACAGCTAGAAGAGGGACATCTATGAACCAGGAAGTGGTTCTAACTAGACACCAAATCACTGCCTTGATTTTGGACTCGCTGCGTTCCAGAACTATGAGAAATAAGTTTCTATTATTTAAAAGTCACTCGGTTTACGGTATTCTGTTATAGCTTCCTGAAAAGACTGAGATGGTGAATCTTTGGGAGATTACATTGTTTGCCCAATACATTATGGTTAGTAAGTAATAGAAATAGAGTTAAACCTTGGTATGTTTATTAATAAAATCCAAACTTTTTACAATAATTTGATTTTGAAGCTATCATTCCTATGCATCTAAACTTAGCTGGTGCACTGAGAAGAACTGGATCCTTAATGAAAGAGGATACCATGGGACATCAAAGACACACTTTGTTCATCTAACACTTATGCCAAGAGCTTACATTCCTTTGTTAACATTGTTCCCTCTGCTAAGAATGTCCTTGTTGGTCTGCCTAGTGAAAACCCAGGCCTCTGTCAAGGTTACGATCAAACATCACCTTCCTTGTGAAGCCTTTCTGGTTTTTATTGAAATAGAGTTGCTTTACAATACTGTATTAGTTTTAGGTGTACAACATAGTCACTCAATATTTTATAGATTATACTCCATTTAAAGTTATTAAAACACTGCCTATATTCCTTGTATTGTACAAGATATCCTTGCAGCTTATTTATTTTATCCATGGTAGTTTGTACCTCTTAAGCCCCTACTCTTCTCTGACCGCTACCCCCTTTCTTCTCCTATCACGTAAAAGACCACAAATAATAAATGTTAGTGAGGATGTGGAGTAAAGGGAACCCTACTACACTGTCCGTAGGAAAGTAAATTGATACAGCCACTATGGAAAACAGTATGGAGGGTCCTCAAAAACTAAAATTAGAACTACCATGTGAAGCCTTTCTTGACATCATCACCTCGTCTTGATTTCACTGTGTCTCTACTTCTGTGTCTCTACTCTAGGTTGAATGTTCTGTGGTAGGGTCCACACTTACCTGGTTATGTTTATTTGGTGTACATGTCTCCCTCAGTAGGATACACGCTTTCTAATATCAAGAAACCTGCTTATTGGCAACTGTATATCCGGTGGTAGCACAATTCAGGCGCATTAAAATGTTTAATGAATATTTAGTAATAAAAGTACAAAAGAATGAGAAAATATGTAAATTAATAAATTAATAGATTATTTTCACAAGGGGAAGGGGGGGGTTCTCATTCCAGAGAAAAGTTGAGATTTTAGTTCTCAGTGCACCTTATTTTAAAATTCTATGCCACAGCACAAATATCTAAATATCTAAATAATAAGGAAACAATTTGTAATTTTATAGCAAAAATTGGTAGGACTACAATACAAATAATTTTGCTTCTCTTACCAAGATGGCGGCTTTCAACTAAATATCGCATTTTATTTCTTATAAATTCTGGTGTTTTTTCTCAGACCAGTGAAAAGGAAAACTAAAGTTGATATGTGTAAAGATACATCCCAGACAAATTTTTTACATGTGAATGAGAAAATCTTGTATTCTAAGATATGGAATATGGTGACTTTGTGAAGTGTTCCCTGGACCTTTCACTTTTGTAGTTACCTTAATAAATAATTCAGCAGTCCTTACCTTAGGACACATGGAGTATGTAGAACTGGTAACTTAAACCAATGGGTGTGAACGGGAGGGGGTGGCATCAATAGAAGTGACTCGGGATATTCTAAGATGTACATACACAAATTTAGACATAGGTGGTAATTGAAACTAGAGCTGAAGAAGAAAATACAAGGACTAAACTAATCAAAAATATGATTGTGACTAGTTTCCCATTAAAGTTGAAATAGAGTTTGATGGAACAAATTGGATTTGACTTATGAGAGTTTTCTATATACGGAAGAAATATTTTGATATGTGGGTTTGGATGAAGGTAAGATGTGCTGAAGAAGAACCACTAGCAAATGTAAAGAAAGAGAGGATTTGGGAGAACAGACAAATGTAGTGGGAATTTTGAAAAGTTTACTATGAAATGTACAATTGCTTTTCTCTTATTAACATTTCTGGGCCTTCCATATTACCACCAATGCTTTTGGTGTGAGTGGAGTATTGTAGGTTAATGTGACAAAAGGCTGGGAGCCTAACGCAAGGTTTGTAGGGGGAGAAAATATAGTTTTCACACAGAGACAGCCAGCATAATAATAATAAATACCTTGCCTATTTAGTTTTTGATTGATTCATTCATTCAAAACACAATTACTGGGAACCTATTAAACACCAAGTATAAATGATACCAATTTCACATTTCTTTGAATTTGTGGAAACTCAGATGTGATATAAGTGTTTTTCATACAAAATACCATGTGAACACAGATTTTAAAAGAACACAGACACAAAATCTCTTCATTATGACAGGGGCAGAATGCTTCACACGTAAGATGTCATTAATGCCAGAAGAGTAGAAATATCACTGAAAGAAAAAGGATCAATTCATTCTAGACATGGAAGAACACTTGATCAATGGTGTAGGGTCATAAAAGTAGGGAGAGCAAACAATCCTACATCATTTGAATATTAGAGTAGAAAATGGGGAGCAGAAATGCAGCAGGAGATGAGATTGATGCTCATAACAGTCTTATGAATTGGTAGGAAAAGATCTTACTCTCACTTAAATGAGAAGAGAAACTCAGAATTCAAAGCATCGCTCAAGGTTACAAGGCTGATAAAATTAAGAAATGTATTTTGCCTCCCATTCCAACGATCTTTCCACTCTACTAATATTTTCAACACTGAGTTCAAAGAAGCTTTAGGATTCTATGATGGAGTTTCAGGAGTTTCAAAGACAGGCAAAGGGGAATCTGAATTAACAATCATGAAAGCTCCATTTGTGCTTTTAAAGTAATTGGACTTCATATGTTAGATGTGCTTGAAAACCATTTTCCACCACATAAATAAAGTTGAGAGATATAGCACTATATCAGTCTTCCTCAGGTCAAACTCATGGCTCCATAATGAGACTGTGAGGTAATTAGTAGGCATGAGTAATGTTATCATAACTGGAAGATGAGAAGATGGCAGCTCTCTCCTGGACGAGGTAATACGTAGCTGGTGACCCATGAGAAAGGCTGACTCAGCTGGGCAGCAGAAACAGTTTAGTGAGCAGAGCTAGAATGCGTTCAGAATATGTGAGAAGAATAGCTAGGCTTGAGAATGACCTGATGGATCTATGCATATGTCCATTATTTTCTTGCTAAATAATCTATCCTACAATTTTCTTTCTGCAATTAAAAATAAATTTTATTCCTGTTATAAGTATTTCCTTTAAAAACTCCCTTTGTTTGTTTATGTTTAAGAGAAAATCTTCCTCTTGGGTTAATAAAGAGAGGAGATGAAAAGAGAAAGGCTCTGGAATGAGAGGAAGGTAGTAACTTGCCAGTATGAGATTGGGAGGATCTCTGACAGAAATGGAGCCATGGCCATGTAATCTTCCTCACCTCTGCTCTATTATGTTTCTAAGAGCTGCAGCATATGGCTACACAGGCTGCACATTACACAACTCCTGAGAGTGCCATTTACATAGACCATGATGTGAAAGGAGATTCTTGCAATTGATTGAGGCAGATGACTTGCTATAGTAGACAAATAATGGACTCCTAAATACATCTATGTCCTCATCCCCAAAACCTGTGACTGTGTTATGTTGTATAGCAAAGGGACATTAAAGTTGCAGATGGAATTGTTTACTAATCAGTTGACCTTAACATATGGAAATTAAACTAGATTATCCAGGTAGGCCCAATCTGATCATCTGAGCTCCTAAAAGCAGAAGAGAGAAGCAGGAAGTAGGTCAGAAAATGAGACAGAAGTAGAAGAAGGAGCGATTTGAACTGTGAGAGAGACATGACCTGCCATTGCTGGAGGACAGGGGCAAGGAACCAAGAAATTCAAATTTCCTCTAGAAGCTGGAAGTAGCTCTTAGTTTACAGCCAGCAAGAAAATCTGGTTCTCTATCCTACAACATAACATACTTAATTCTACCAACAGCCCAAAGGAGGACGAAATGAATTCTACTCTAGAGCCTCCAATAAGCGCTGGTTTTCTTGACCTGGCTTAATTTTCTAGCAGAAAACCAACTAATACATTAATTTATTGAATCTCTTCCTTTAGGTAATCCAGTTGTAGATTTTAGGCCTCAAAATTAAAGAATATTTAGTTGGAAAAGAATAAACTAGCTCTTCCCTCTCCAAACTCAACCAATAACAAGAAATGAGTCTTTTTACTGTCACTGACATTCTCTCTGATAAAAGTGCCACGTTCTTTAGAAAGAATGTCCAAAATAGCAAAGTGATAAGGGCCAAATAAGAATTTCACCTTTTGGAGGAATTCTCATGAAGATCACCCTTTCAATTATCTTTTGCTTCCTAACAAACCACCTCAAAACCTAGTGGCTTAAAACAATAATGTGTTTGTTATTTCTCACAATTCCATGGATCAGGCATTCAGATGAGACACAACAGGAATGGCTTATCTCTGCTTCACACAGTATTTGCTGGGGATGGAATAGCCAAGATGGCCTCTTCATGCATACATATGACAGTTCAGCCAGCGTGGTTTGAACAGCTGGGAGCTGGCTGAGACAGCTCAACTGGAGTGATATGTCTGGGTGCAGGTTCTTGCTGTTGGCTGGTTCCTTTACTATTCTCCATGTAGCATCTCCTTTATTCCACAACACTACCCCTCAACTGCCACTTCAAAGTTGGTCTTTCCATGGGGTGTCTCCAGCAGTGAGGTACCCTGACTTCTTGAATGGCAGAAGGCTCCAAGAAAGAGGGAGCAGAAGCAGAAGTTTTCCAAATTGGCACAGCATCAGACTTTCCCCTAAAGAAATGTACAAACCTCTACAAAATTCTCTTTTCTATATGAGTCAACCTAAGGCTAGAGATACTACTGGTGTCCAGATTCTATGTAACCTTGCATTAACTAACAAAGAATTAGAATTCCATTTTGAGATGCCTCAGTAAGTTCTCAGAGGCTATGAGACTCTAGCGTGATAGCAAGCCAAAGGTCAAGTTCATGTGAAAAGTGTTGCATGGCCTTCATTGTTGAGGGAATTTTACCTCTTGAATGTGCTATCATTAACGCCTTGAATATGGCTACACACTGACCTGCATGCCTTCCTTGACATTGGACGGTATGGTACATTGGATTGTCAGCCCCAGGACTTAACCCCTCACTGTTCCAGCCCTTTGTCATGTGACTTTGTCATTCTCCTCAGTATAAGCAGATTGTACTTTCCCAGTGCTTGACTTTAGGTTCAGCCAATTGACTTGATTTAGCCAGTGGAATATGGGCACATGTGTCAGTTGCCAGTTCTGCATGTTTCCACTTGCCCATCTTTATACCTCTGCCATTGTCATCAGATAAACATGTCCTGACGAGTCTACCAGTCAGATGACGACAAACATGTGGAGAAGACCTAGATCCAACCTGGAAATTGGAGTTGTACTTAATGGAGACCCATTTAGACCATCTGACCCCCAGCTGACCAGCAGATGTGTGAGCAAGAGGAAGCATTATTGTGTAAAGACACTGAGTTTGGGGTGGCTTATTATGCAGCATTATTTCAGCAATAATTGGTGAATACACATGGCAAGCTTAAATCACCAGAGGAAAATCTTCCCATGGCTTCAGGCAATGGTTGTCACTATGAAATTTGGAAATCATAAAGTCAAAGAACTCCAACCACCCAGCCAATGTTGAGATTCCTATATTACCAAGTGGTTTCCAAATTCTGCCAGACTAAATGAATTCCTGACTTTCTGGTATACTTGAAAGGGTACAAATTACAAGCCAAGAGGATGAAAATAACTCTTCGTGGATGTGCTGATGCATACCTTTATATGATGGGAAACTAGCTAAGAAGCTGTTACAATAGCAGTAACGCTGCCCTGACTAGTGCCAATTTCTAATATGTGACTTTGAGAAGCTTTAGAAGAAAAGAGGTAGAAACAGAAACTGCATTATAAAAACAATGCCTGTTGCCTCAGAGCCAAAGAGAACTCTGGTCATGCAATGGTCTTCTCAGCACTTGGATCATGGGGCCATGGTGACAGATGCCAATGCAAAGAATGCGGACATACGGCTGTTAGGAAAAACACAGACATCAGTGGCCAAAGCCAGCAACCTCCCTTCCCCTTCACTGTTGAGCAAGCAAAAACATTTTGTCTTGTAGAAAAGTAACTATTTCACTGAATGTATTTAGAAGTGTGTGTTCAAAGGTGACTTCCTGTTAACTTAGCATACAACTTAATCACATTAATTGATATTTCTAGCATCAATTGGGTAAAAGCCTATATAGAAAACAAAATTAGAAATAGGTTGAGATATATCTTACATTCAACACGGGAACCATGGAAAGAGTTCATAATTTGATTTAAACTTTTGCATTTGAAGCAATTAGCATTTAAACAATTGATGTAAAAAATACAGTTTCAGTCTTTTTCTACACAAAACATGAATATTTTACAAAATTGGGTCTCTGTTCAAATTTAAAATATTTTGTGTTGGTGTAGCGGCATTAACTATATTGTCTGCAGTATCTCACCCTTACTCTATAGGTTATGTCAACATGAAATTCCTGAAAGTAATGTCAATGAAACATGAAATTAATTTTGTGTGGCTTACTAGCTTTTGCCAAAACAGCAGTCATGTCTTTAAAGTGGTTACTTAAAATGCAGCTATGTTCTGTCTATGGAAAGTTTAATTTTTCTCTTAGGACTTGGTCCCTTTATTATTTCTCCTCACACAACTGAAGGATATCAAAACCCACATGCTTTCGTGGCATTTTGTGCCCTAGAGATCTGTAAGTCCATTCCCAAGCGGGGGCCTCCAGTAAATTTTAACATTTATCTGCTGTCCTGTGTTATATAATGGCAACTTAATGCTTTTTACGAAGAGAGAAAGAAGGTCAAAAGATACAGTAATAAATCAGAGGGGGTGAGGGTGAAGAGGAGATTACCAAGAATGCTTTCCTTATCAAATATATGAGGATTTTTGAGATGTCAGTTATGTTCTGAATGATGACTCTATCAGGCAAGAGAAAAAAGAAAACAAAAGCGTTTATAACGAGAAGATGACAATCTTTCCAACATGTAGTCAAAGGGGTAAAGACAATGACAGGCATACAGAGAAAAGAATGCTATGGAAGCTGAGAATCAGAATCTAGGAGGACTAGATCCAGATTGAAAGACTACTATTGGCTAGCAAGAAAATCTTTCACCAGAGGTAGGTCAGCTAGGAAGGTGTGACAATGGAGAAAACAGCTTAGGGAAATTTTTCTGGGCAGGCAAAAAGTGTCTACCAAAGACTGGCTGGATCAGAGAGACATCCATGAAGTATTGCCAGCCCAGATGTCAGGAATCAGAGTGGAGATAAGAAAGAAACAAGGAAATATACAAGCTTGTCTGGAGAGAGTGTGACGACAAGCATATAGGGCAAAACATGTCATGCATAAGCAAGACCTTTAAAATACCTATCTAAAGATAAATACAGACCAGAGGAAAAATAAAGATATTAGTTGTGGAAGTGTGGTATCTAGATTAAAAACTGATTTTCCCTATGCCTAGGAGAATGGATGGAGAGAATGGATATCATCAACAGAATACAGTTGTCCCCCCTTATCCACAGTTTCAGTTACCCATGGTCAACCATGGTCCAAAAATATTAAGTGAAAAGTTCCAGAAATAAACAATTCATAGGTTTTAAATTGCATGCCCTTCGAAGTAGTGTGATGAGATCTCACCATCCTGCTCCATCCTGTAGCCCAGGAGGTGAATCATCCCTTTGTCCAGGGTATCTGGTCCATTAGTCAATTAGCAGCCCTCAGTTATCAGATCAAATGTCTCATTATCTCAGTGCTTGTGTTCAAGTAACATTTATTTTACGGAATAATGGCCCCAAAGTGCAAGAGCAGTGATGCTGCTAATTTGGATAAGACAAAGGGTAGCTGTAAAGTGAAAGGGGGGAAGTTTTTGACAATAAGAAAAGAAAGAAACAAAAGCTTATGCTGAGAGTGTTAAAACCTACGGTAAGAACATAATCTATCTGTGAAATTGTGACAAGGGAAAAAGAAATCCATGCTAGTTTTGCTGTTCACACCTCAAGCTGCAAAATTTACAGCCACAGTGTGTATTAAATGCTTGGTTAAGATGGAAAAGGCATTAAATTGGTACAATAAGATATTTTGAGAGAGAACAATTCACATAACTTTTATGACAGTGTAAGATGTAATTGTTCTATTTTATTATTAGGTCTTGTTGTTAACTTCTTAGTATGCTGAATTTATTAATTAAACTTTGTCATAGGTATGCATGTATAGGAAAAAGGGTAGTATATTTCCATAACACTATCTGAGGTTTCAGGCATCCACTAGGGGTCTAGAAAGGTATCCCCTTTGGATAATGGGGGGCGACTGCATTTTCTGTGTTTCGGAGCCCCAGATGCATTTGTCACACCATGTCTAGTGAAGCTGTTAACCAGCTGCTATCCATTGTCAGTACCCCATATCCCTCCAAGCACCCAGTGCACAATATTGCCTCCTGATCATCTGAGCTTCTCCCCAACCCTCATGTGCTTCACTTCTTCAGGACCTCAACTGCCTCACCGTTTCAAATCCTTCTTGTCTCCACTTGCCTAATCAGTGTTCCATAATTCACTTGCAGCCATGGTGACTGCTTGGGCCAAGAGAATACGTTAACTACAGTAAGTTCCCTACATACGAACCTTCAAGCTGCGAACTTTCAAAGATGTGAACGTGCATCTGGTTCCAGCAAGGAACCAGAACCTGTGCCATCCACGTCAGGCGTGAGGGAAATTGCAGCTTGCCCTCCGTCTCCTACTGCTGACGATCCTTCAGCTCTACCTTCTCCCACCTCCTCTCCCTCCTCCAGTCAGTAACTCTTCTTGCCTGTTCACTCGATGCCAGCCCCTGTATGCCAGCTGCTGTAGTACTACTGTACTTTTCAAGGTACTGTACTGTAAGATTAAAAATGTTATATTTTTTCCTGTTTGTTTTTTATGTATTATTTCTGTGAAAAGTATTATAAACCTATTACAGTACAGTACTATACAACCGATTGTGTTAGTTGGGTACCTAGGCTAACTTTGTTGGATTTAACGAACAAATTGGACTTACGAACTTGCTCTTGGAATGGAACTCGTTCATATGCAGGGGACTTATTGTATTGATAATAGTGAGCTTTGCAGTATCAGTTGCATTCTCTAACACCTGCAGAGGGTTAAAGTCTTTCCCCATCTCTCAACTTCTCCGATAAGGCTATTGCAGTCCCATGGGGGAGTCAGTGTGGTACCCAGAGGAAAGCAGACTTGGCGTGGAAAGCTTAGGGGAATGCAAGAAACTCTCCTTCCTCGGGACACCAATTCAAGGGCTCATCTTCCTTCTGCTTCTTCTCACTGTCAAAGTGGTAAAACCTTGAGGGTCTAAGCTTTGTCGGCCCAGGCTAAAGGAATGGGGCCAAGGAAGCTACTTACCTGCTTGGATCTCCAGCTAACACAGGGGTTTAGGCCACTGACTCGAGTCAAGAATCCTAGAAAGGGTGAAATAATCAGACAGAGAAAGACAAATACTGTATGATATCACCTATATGTGGAGTCTAAAAAAGACAACAAACCAGTGAATGTAACAAAAAAGAAGCAGACTCACAGGTACAGAGAACCAACTAGTGGTTACCAATGAGGAGAGGGAAGTGGGGAGGGACAATATAGAGGTAGGGGAGTAAGAGTATAAATTATTAGGTATAAAATAAGCTATAAGGATATTGTACAACATGGGGAATATAGCCAATATTTTATATTAACTATAAATGGAGTATAACCTTAAAAATTGTGAATCACTATATTGTACACTTATAACTGATATAATATTGTACATCAATGATACTTCAATTAAAAAAATTAAAAGGAGTTGGGAACCATATGTATAGTAATAACCACTACTGGGATTACAATGGGAAACTGAAAAAGGACTTGTATTTTGGGGTCCCAGCCATCTCTGGGAGCACCACCCCTGCCAGTACTGGCATTTTAACTGGGCAATTGTCACTTTAACCCAAGAAAAATTCATGTGCCTATTTCTGTCTTTAACAAAGGCCTTCTTATTTTAGCTATCCCCCCAACAAAAATAAAACCAAACAAAACAAAGTAGGGATTTCAGGTTAGTAAGATTGAGATTTGGGAATCAGAAAGCCTTAAGACTCCCAAATTACATCATTTAGGTACGTATTACTTTACCTACAAAAAAAAAAATCCTCGATGGACATACCTTTAGGATTACATCACTTCCCACATTTTCCCCCCAAATCTATAATCCCAAACTTCACTCAGGATTAGTCCGAAGAGACGGCAACACTCACCACGCAGATCCAACAGCTCTGCTAAAACTGCGTGGATTAACAATGTGCGCTCAGTGAGCTGAGGGGAAGGCTGATTTAATTCACTCGGGATTAAATCAGAATTCGTTCTGTTTCTCATAGGGGGAAGGTGAGGTGAGAAGCGAAGTGATAAAGGAAAAAATATGTATGTGGTGGCTTAATTGACTTGTACTCATTTATAAGTTACAGCCCATTGTTTTTATTATTTTCATATGTTCTTGAACTCTTCGAAATTCTCAAAGGAACAACTCCATATAAGTACAAAACCATGATGATACGCTATTGCTTTTTCCACTCCAGTTCAGCCGGCTCTAATGGTCTTCATGAGACAAGGGGAGATGGTGGTGTTTTTCTTAGCATGGAAACCTTCAAAATATCAAGGAGAGGGTGGCTTAGACAATGTCTCAAAATTTCTTTTTTCAGGAGCTCTGACTTAACAATGTTGTTGCAAAGAACAAAAAACGGAGGAGTGGAGGTAGGGGGTGAGTGAATCTATATGACAAATCTTGTAGTACAAGTGTTTGTGGTTAACCGAGAAACACATTATGAGTCAAACCTTTGGAAAGAGGTGAGTAATTAAAGACAAATGCTATGACATAATCATTTACACACAGCAGAAAGATTTTAGATTAAATCTGGCCTGACCCACTGCTCGGCAAGTGTTATCATGGATTCTTGAGAAGTATTCATTTATTTACTTTCTAATTTGGCCCATATGTTCTATTGAAAACAAAAAATTTCGTATTTCCCGGAGGAAATAGCCTGAGTCCAGCGATGGTTAATAAGGCTGGTGTATTTGGGAACAGACCCCCCCCGCCCCCCACCGCCGTGTGCACCACAAACCCGATGAACAACATGTCAGCTGGAAAACACCTCATCTGAAAAAAGCCAAGGAGCTGTGCTATAAGGACTTTTGCTGAAACAAATTCTCTTGTATTTAGGAAGATTACTGTGTGTACCGTGAGGTAATTCAGAGAAACGTCAGTTAAACCAGTCATTTTGCCATGATAATGAAAATCATGTTTACTCAGTTTTTAGCTTTGCTACTCTTCAACCTGCCCCTCAAACACACACACACAGAGACACACACACTTTTTGGCCTCATCCTATTTTCAGTTATCATAAATATCAGCCTGGTGTCGAGAAACCCGTTTTCAGAACAAGAACAGATTCTAGCCTCCCTCCTTTCTTAATCCCAGCCCTATAATATAAAACATGCCATGTAACTCCAGGAGACGGCTTCATGGTTTTCCAAATGCTATTAAATTTTAGCTGCTGCTTTTATTAAATGCAGGAAACAGGAGTGGGGAGGGGGAAGGGAAGACAGAGAAGGCCTGAGTCTCTACCTTTTGTTCTTTTTCTCTGCATAGATGTGCAATTGTTAAGGTAAGGTAGGTTTTCTGCAGAATGAAACAAGAGTCGGTTCTGTTTGCTGAGCTGGCCCAGTTCTTCTAGGAATCTTGGAACATTCTATTGAAGAGCAATACATTTGTCTCAGGGCAGGAGAAACCATGGTAACACTCATCCCTTCCAGAGAGAAAGAAACTTAGAATTCATGGTCCTAAACCCAAGAGTCACAGAGCGAGGATTAAGTATTAGAAACTGGCATGCATTTCCCTTACAGGATGATTATTTCCTAGTAACCACTATGTGACCACATTCTGTTCTTTGGCAGGGTAAAGCATGAATGTGTATTCCTGGAGAAACACACATTTAGAGCTGGTGGTAAAACAAATTATATATATGATACAACTAAAATAAAATAAAATAAAAATTAGAGTTGGGGGTAAAGACAGCATGCCTCGCTGGCCAGTTACTGTGTTCTTGGAAACTCCACTGATGTGTCCAAACTTGACAGATGTTCAGAAAGGTGAGGAGGCTTATGTCACAGCCTTTGAAAAATTATTGTGTGAATGTATGTAGGTGTGTGTGTGTGTGTGCACAGTCATGGGTATATTTCTTCCCGCAAGTTGAAACCATAATTCCATCAATACTGTTATATGGGAGAAGTAAAAGCCACTCTAGGAATCTACTGTACTTCTCTCTAGGGCTCTTATGATTGTTTTCGCCTTTGCTCTCATCCTTTCCAAATCCCTTTGTTTATTATTGAAGCTTATATTATACATTGTTGAACGAACGCAGGTCCCACGGGAACCACAGTTCTCCCCGTCCATGGGTCACTTTCATACCTGTTGTGTTTGGAGCAGTGGTAACAAAGCCCAGAGTCAAGGGAGCACACTCACGAGAGCGGTAGGCAGGAATTTCATTACACCTCATGACACAGGTGGGATGCTCTTCCCACTTCAACTACTGCCAACCTCATGGGGCAGAGACAGATGGGCAGGGATGCTTCACTGCTTGCCTATTTGTCTCAGGGCCTTTCCCTCTCACCTCTCCCAAAGCCAACTATTTGGTAGAAGAGGATAACGCTTCTTGAGAGAGAAGGACTATTGTCAGGCAGTCAGTACAAGGGTCTGAGTCCCACTTAGCTCTCTTATTCTCTTCCCTCCCCACAAGGTATTCTACCCTAGATTTTTTTTCAGCACACTTTCAATTCCATGACTGACCAAACCTTAATCCATATGTTTTCACCTGCAGCTTTTCACAGTGTACTTTGTGACTTTTCCCCAAACATCTCTGTTTTTCAGAAAAGGACAATCAGCCTTCTGTGTGTACATCAAACAGTCAAGCTAGGTCTTGGATTGTTTAGCTAAATAGTTGCACTTGCTTATAGGAGTTAATGAATAAAACAAGGTCTGGATTTCACTAGTATCTTTGAACCTGAAGTCTTGCATTTCACACCAGGAGCCAATTTCATGCAGAACTTTCCTATTATAACACCTAAGATGAAAGAAAAAAAGCATTACTTAAACAAACTGGCATTTAGAACGTAGCATTAAAATCTAAAAACTGAGGCTAACTTCAGAATTTCTATTTTTCCCTTGCTGCAATGTTTATGTGTTTGATTTTTAATTGGAACATGTATCTATGCTGATAAAAGATCAGAAACAATAGAGCTCTGAATAACTGGGACAGAAAACAGTCTCAATGAGGAAGAGAAAAATAACACATAGGAACCCTAAGACTCCTGATTTGTTTTTTCTCAGATATAATACAATTTAAACTTGGAGAAGACCTACGTGAAATATCGCTTTCTTTATTTCTCAGAAGTTTCAAGTAAACAATTTTCCCTTTGTTGGCTTGACTTTTGGAGGAATGTTTAAAAGTGTGAAAGATATAAGAATAAGTTGCAAGAAAAGGAAAATACATCCCATTATGTATATCCTAATGTTATCTGATTCCAAAATCACTGCCTGGGGGTTTTAACACCTCATTAAGTTATTCACCTCATTGTCTTCAAGAAAGACTTTGCTTTTGACTATTATGAACATCTATTGATCTAATGAAGCCAGTAGGTTCAACACACTACTACAGCCCCTGCTCCTTTTAAAATCAGCCTGGATAAATTTGTCAACTGAGCTAATGAGAGAGCCCAGAGGTTGGGTTTTAGACAGATGTGTTTAAATGACTAATACATTATGGGCAGGTTCTATAATCTTGGGGCTCTATGAGGTTTCCCAATGCGGATAAACACCAGTGAGGGTAAACTTGGACATAATGGTACCAAGGAAAGTCGTACAACAGAGAGAGGAGGATTCTAAGACTCAAAGTTGAAGTGAGGAACTTGGGAAGATGCTTTCTACATAAATATTTCTAGGCCAGTTTTTGTTATTCCACAAAATGCAACTTAGATGTGCTAAATAGAATCATCTGTGTTTCTGTTATGCTCCAGATTCTGGCCAACTTTATCCAAGGCACTGGACCTCCAATTCGGCAAGAAATGTTTCTTCTAATTTCCAGTACTGGGGGAACTGCTGCTTTGACCTGGGATATACTACTTCTCAGCCACAATGATGCCATGCCATCATTCCCACTTCACATTATAGTTCTCTTTTTTTTTTTTGAACTAACACACACGTATTTTATTATAATATTAATGAAGAGTAACTGGACTTTACAGTAGGTTCCATTCACCTAAGTCAAGGAACAGATTCTTAGTCTAGCGCATCTAAAGCTTTAATGTAGATGCGTAATCAGTTCATGTCTAATGTTTACAGGCTCTATGCCACAGGTGAGAGCCAACAAAGGTTTTGCAGTTTCATATACAACAAAAATACTAATCAAAAAATGCTGAAATGTATGCCTATTAGCTTTCAATCCAAATTCAAGAATGATTTTTTGACTGTGTACTTTTTGAATTTTTTTTTTTAATTGAGGTATAGTTGCATATAGTTCTCTCTTTCTACTCTCCCTCTTCCTTATCTCTTTGAATGAAGCCTGGCATTCAAAGAGATAAGGCAAACTCCTAGGAGTAGCCCCCAAACCAATCTCCAACACTTGTTGAATGAGTCTGGTTTATGCTCTCCCTACCTCAATCATTTGATGCTACCACTGACCACTTTGGCATCCTCATGCTATTGAACCAACATGCAAAAAAAAGGAGCTCACTATTTGCTATCGTGCTTGATCTTGATGACCCAGGGGAAATTGGATGACTCTGTTCACTGGGGACAGGAAGAATTATGTCTGGGTTCCAGAGGATTCTCAGGGCATCTTTCCATGTCTCATGCCAATAGCAAAAGTGAATGGAAAATAGTGGCAACAAAAAGATGGCAGCACCAGTGAGGACTGAAGGTTTGTGTCACCTTAGCAGATAAAGAACTAAATTTGCTAAGGAGCTGAAGGCTAAGAAAACATGGAATAGAGAGTGGAGGGAAGGAATGATAAATATCTACTATGGCCTGATGACTACTGACAAAACAAGAGCTATAGCAGGCATGCATATTTACTTCCTTCTTTATTGCGTTGTGTGGCATATATGCTAGTAATTTTCTTCTTTTTTTCTTCCTATTATATTATGTAAGGATTGTTGTATTGTCGGGTCATTTTAAAATTTAGTGTTTAGGTTACAGAATATCCTGGTGGGACTGTGACTGGATTATGAAAATAGAGACTGTCACTCACAGATGGATGCCATGCTCGTTGCTCAGGGATGGAGACCTTGACTGTTGGGACTTTATGTCTTCTCTTTTTGGTGAGAGGGCAACAGAGTTTTCATTTGTATGAAGGATGGTTGAATCTTATTAGAGAAAAGTATAAAGAGGTTCTTCCTTTATGAAAGTTTAAATATATGCAGAAGAGTATGTGTCAGTGTAAGAAGACAAAGGGTGTGAACATGTGTTTTATTGAGCTCTTGCCTCTCATTCCAATCAGCCCTTCCATGATCTGTTTTTTGATGTTGGGGCCGGGACTCTGCACAACACACTTCTCCTTTGTCATCTGGCTTCTGTCAATAAGAGATACCAGAGGGAGACTGGGAGACAGGAATAGGGAGAAACGATTTGCTCCTTCCTGCTCCTGAAGCATCCTCCAGAACTTGCCCTTTGCCACCAGGCAGCACAGTTGGCTGCAGTCTCCAGCTCCCTTTAGCACCCCCAGAACCAGTCTCATGAGTCCCCTCAACGTTCCTAATGTAGCACCAAATGTCTGAGTACAACTCCATGGGGACCCTGCCTCCAGCACCAGATACATGGCACTTTGTGTTTAGGGGCCTGAGTCTCAGTTTTCCAAGGTCTTTCCTCCGAGTTCTGAGGGTCGACACAAGCCCTCCTCAGGTCTGAGTCCAGCCCCTCTAAGACCTCCTCTGAGCTTCTAGGTTCCAACTACTAACCTCTTCCTTTGTTTCCCCAGGCCCTACTTCCTGCAGTTGCTGTCTCCATGTTATCTCCATGTTCCCCTTCTGTGTTTTAGTTCTCGAACACCTACTTAACCTATTCCCTGTATTATATTATCTCTGCTGAAACATGGATTCTGTTTTATAGATTAGACCCTGCCTGGAAAAAAAAAAAAAACACCTAATTACTATAAAGTGTTCCATTCGAAAAAGGACAGAATGGGAAACAACCTCGAGGGGTCACTGGTCCAAAGCATATACCATATTCCCATGGAAAGGAAGCCAAGGCCCCCTACACTAGCAGTAGACTAAATTCCTTGGCCAACCCACCTGTCAGCCTTCATCTGCCCTCTGGGAATATTTCCCTGTTCATTTTCCCAGGGATGCACTGGGGGTTCTCCACTTCCTCTTGGTGAGTGTGTGAGGACATGGTGATTTCATCAGGGAATGAGCAATCCTAGGACTTCCTTGATTAGCTTTGTCTTTCTCTAAACACACAATTCCCTGATGACCTTGGTCAAATTTTAATCTATTTTATTCATTCAATTCAAGGGCTAGTAAGCAAAACTAGAGCTATTGTAGGCTGTAGTCTTTGAGACTGGAATTCGGCATGGGCATTTCTCTTTCCAACCAAAGACCTTGGTTCTCTTATTATTAGCAAGTATTTATTAAGTACATGCTGGGTAGCAGAAATGCATCAGTGAATAACATGCATTCCTTATTTTAGATAAGCTCACAGCTGAGTGGGGAGGGATTAGGATGGGAGAAAAATGAGCAAATTGGGCATTTTAACTTAGGTAGTTCTGGTTGCAATGAATAAAGGTAACACTGATGTCTGTGTGTGGTGGTAAGAGGATGCTTCTCTCAGTCTCAGTGAGGCAGGGAGAACTTCCTGGTGAAATGAACTTGAGCTGAGAGTAAGACGAGGGGAATGAGGAACACTCTAGGCAATGGAAAGTCAGAGAAGTATGACAAGTATTAATTGTTCTTGCAGAACTGGGCAAAGGGAAGGGAGAAATCTACTTTTACTTTTTTAACTCAAAAGAAAACTAGTTCAAGTTCATACACATCAGATTAGCCAAACATTCACTATCTCCACCTTGCAATTCCTCATTTTTCTGAGTTTCCTAAAACTCCAAAGGCTTACACAGTCCAACGGGAGGTCATCACTCTGACCTAGTCATCCAAGAGTGATGAGCTTGGGGTCAGGTCAGTCTGTTATTGCTTTTGCTTCTTGCTGCCACTTGGTGACACTGTTGACAATTGGACCTACAGTCCACAAAGATGATGATGTGCCAGGGACCTGCTGCTATGGATCTTGGAGGTTGGAGGATCCACCTCTCAGAATCAGCCTCAGTGGAGTGAGGGGTGCCTAGGTTCAAAGCTCTTAATCTTTGGTCTCCCATACAGAGCCGTTCTCTGAGATGACAGCTTCAGCAGGAGCGTGACGTCAGGACTGAATCAAGCATTTATCCCCTGCAGATCTAGAATTTCTTATCTCTTTCCTTCTCTAAGCACAGATACCAGCAGGGATCAGACAGCTTTCTTCTTCAATTCTGGAAATAGATAAGTTCTTTTTACTCACTCTTCCCTGGACAATTAGAATAGCTACCTACTTCCTCATGGCCACCTCATCTTCTCCAGAATATGAATATATATAGCTCTCTCTATACTATCCCCTCTTTGGATTGACAGCTCTACATCCAGTGCCTAAAGATTCTTTACTCTTCTGAAGATGATCAAGGTGGTCTCCCAGTATCACTTTCAGAAGAGCAAAAAAGAAAAAATTCCTAGTTTAATATTCATCAGGACATTCCACTACAGAAATATTATAGGGACAGAAAATAGTTTATAGGAATAGAACATAGGAGTTTGGGGGGGATAGTAAAACATGAGATAGTGCAGATGAGAGCCTAGGTACAGAAAGGACTTTGGTGCCATGCTAAGGAGTTCAAGCTCACTTCTGAAGGCAGTGGAGAATCCATGAAGGATTTAAGTGAAGTGGAATGAAGTATTTGAATTTCAGAAAGTTGCTCTTGCACTAGTGAGGAGGACTGACTGCAGAGGGCAGGCAAGCTTGTAAAAATGTAACAAGAAATTGTATCATGACTTTACTATGGTTAGTACAAGTCTTCATCAACGGAGCCACTGGCTATGATCAAAATTTGTAGAAGCATTTAACCCTAAAGAGTGATCTTATTGGATCTTTGATATCGCCTTCTCTGTACGATCACACTGACTGTAGCTTGTCACCAAATTGTCCCATAATGGAGCTTTTTTAAATCAGAAGTTTTCTTAAAATATTAATCCATCTATATTTGTTATATCTTTTTCTGAAATAGAAGAAGGAATTTAAATTATTTCATCAGCTATTAAGGATCAGATACTTCATCCCTAAGCTTCTGAAGACAGAAACCCAAAGTTTGAACTTATTTCTAAATTTTTACTCTTTCCTCATTTCGGACATTTTGCCAATATCTGCTAATACTTTTATAATATTTGTAATTACCAGAACTCCCAATAGTTCTATCTTGGAACTAGAGATGGGTGAAACCAGCTGTATTGGGGGTTTGGTGAACATCTGGAACTATTTTTCAAATCGTGTTTGGGGTTCAAGGAAAACCAAAACATATTTTCATATTTTACCAAGAACTTTTTTTCTACCTCAATTTTAAAATGATGTCTATTTTAAGGAAAATTTAATCCATATGTTACTAAATTCCTTACACTTACCTCATCAAAATTTTGTTCTGTAAGAGCTGTTTGATGTGCAAAAAGCCTTGGGAGTTATTTTATGAGATTTTTTTTTTAAGAGGAATTTTTTTTCTTAGAAACAGGAAGTCAAATTTGCTAGGTGAAGTGTACATTTTGCCATTCTAATAAGTGTACATTTTGCCATTCTAATAAGTGAAGGTGGAATTCCTAGATTTTGAGAAGGATATTTTAAACACACATCCCAGAAGTTATCAATTCACATGACTGTGTTCTCCAACATTATCACCTCTGCTCTTATTCCAATGATGCTGTGTATCACTTAGGTAATGCCAGCTACTAGCAAACATTACAGAGTAGTCACACTCCCAACATCTCAGTGGCTTAACAAAATAGAAGATTATTTATCACTCATGTAAAATCTAAAAGGGGTTTTTCTGGTCAGGTCTCCTTCAGTTGGGAGGAGGGACCTGGGTTCCTTCTATCTCACATCATACCATCTTCAATACATAACTGAATCACCACTGAGCAGAGAAGAACATGAGGACTCTTGTGTGGGAGGTATTTATGGGCCATAACTAAAAGGAGTAGATATATTGGAACTCAGTCACACACTGGGCAACTGGGAAAAGTAGTCACGGTGTAGTCTCAGAGACAGGGAGAAATGGATTTGGTGATCGGGTAGTGGTCTCTTCCACATACCTTCATTGTTCAAGATCTATTTGGAATTCCCATTTAAAAATTATTTTCAAAGCTAGCTTTTGATCCTTTAAGAAAAATAAGGGGTGAAATATCTATCAACTACATGTATAGAGCTCATTGTCTTCTAGAAAGTACTAGTAATAGCTGGGACTCTCAGCCTGTCTGAAGATTAGGATACCCTTCATGTATGGAAATAACCTGAACTAATGCAATATCTCTAATCTGGAAATGGGAGAACAGTAGCCATCAACAACCCTAGATTAAATCAGAAAATACTGTATAAACAAAGTGAAGTTATGGTAGTACAGTGATGGTAGTGGTGGTGATGGCGGTGCTGTTGAAGGTAAGAGGTTATCACTACCAACAACATATGTTAATCCTCCTTTCTACCCCAATTGTAGTTTCCTTTCAGCTGAGGAATCAGCCTTGTATTTCTTTCATGTTCTGACAGCATCTGGTTCAGAGCCCAACACATACTGAGTGGTCAAGAACTTTTGTCTGTAAATTTTAGGTTTTACAACAAACATCTAATGCACTCAACACCACATTCTGTATCGTGTCACTATTCTGCATTACCAAGTTGTGTGCATCAGTTAAGACATGCACAGTTAAGCACTACTTACAATAGCCAAGACATGGAAGCAACTGAAGTGTCCATTGACAGATGAATGGATAAATAAGATAAGGTGTGTGTACACACACACACACACACACACACACACACACACTGGAGTATTACACAGCCATAAAAAATCGGTAAACTAATGCCATTTGCAGCAACATGGGTGGACCTAGAGATTACCATACTAAGTGAAGGAAGTCAGACAGGGAAAGACAAATACCATATGCTATCACTTGTAAGTGGAATCTAAAATATGACACAAATGAGCTTATTTACAAAACAGAAAGAGACACAGACGTAGAGAACACACTTACGGTTACCAAGGGGGAAAGGGGGAGGGGAGGGATAAATGAGGAATCTGGGAGTAACAGACACACACTACTAATGTCTGGGAACCCTCCGGCTGATGTCCTCCTGTGTGGGGACGATTTTTTCACTCTCACAAGTTCTCAGAGTGTCTCTCCTCTACGAACAACATCTGACACTGGAACTTCCGAAACCTGCAGTACGGTGTCAAGCCAAGCCTCTTCCCTGATAGGAGAAATGAAAGTCAGTTTTGCTCTTCGTTCTTCTGACTGATTCATTGTGCTTTGACCTTGTGTGGACCAACCTTTTTTTTTTTTTTTTTTTTTTTCCAATACTCCAATGTCATTTTATTCTCACGACAGAAAGATAGCTCTGTTCTCCTTAGCAGTGATAGAGGTCAAAAGGAAAAGCATAAGATTCATAGACAGAGAATACCCTAAACTGATACAAACTGTGTTAGCTGGAAGAGAATATTTATAACACTGATTCTTTCTTTTTATTGGGGTATAGTTGCTTTACAATGTTCAGTTAGCTTCTGCTGGACCAGCCTTTGATTCCCTTTGAAGTCTGTGTAGATGATTTGGCACCTCAATGCAGTGCTTGGTGCTTTCATGGCAATCCAGGGTCTGGAAACTTCCCTACGCTCCACAGCCATCATTTAGTGATGACTCCTTCAATTTCTGCCTCGCTTACTTTCATTGCACAACTTAGAATTTAGTTATACACATCTTTATATTTTTGGACTCTTACTTCCCAGTCTAAACTGCTAATTTGCTAAAGGAATGGGCTGTGTTTTGTGTTTCTCCTGAATCCTACTCAAAGCACCTAGTATCCTGTCTGAATAACCTAACGGTCACTCACTAAACAGATGCCATGATGATGAAATCATACTAATTGCTTTTGATGATATCCCAGATCTTATACTTTCACATGAATGCTTTCCTTGTCAAGACTGCCACCTGGGGAGGCGATCCACATATGCCAATGATGTTATCAGTGCTCAACATAATGTTTCAATACTTCTCTCTCTTTGAATGTGCGTCAGAATCTGTGACTTTTATTTAATGCTTGATATTTAGCACAAACTATAATGTAAGACACTGTTTTCAGTGAGTACCCCAAAGATTATTCAGACACAATTCCCACTCACGGACATTTGCCATCTTATGTAGAAGATAAGGCAAATGTGTAAATAGTGATGATACAAGGCAGAATGTGTCAGGTATGACAGTGAGATACAAAGGATGTTAACGACCAAAAAGAGAAGAAGAGGTATTTAGACCTGAGCCTGCAAGGTACTGTGCAATGCCAATGACTGTAAATCCTTATCCTATAATTGGCTTGGTCTCAGGAAGCAGCTAAAAGCTCCCTGAAACTAGGTCTAGGAATAAATTAGATGAATACACTAGGTAATACCATCTGGAGCAATAAGTCGTATCCCTAAGTTAGGAAACGATTTCGAAGGCAACTGTGTCTTCAAACAGAAGAAACTGATGGCCAAATGAGCCTATCAGGTATCAAAAGATTCCTGTGATATGGGTCACACTTGCCTGGCATCTAGCTTTTGATCATTCATCTCTCTGCCCCATCTGTACCTCCATTTCCTCATTTGTAAAAGAAAATATCATAAACCAGGTCAAAGCTTTCCAATGGAACTGTGAAAATATCCAGACTTTCTGTGAGATTTCACTTGTACAAACAAGTTATACGTTATGTGTTACATGGAAGTGATATAGCATTTGAGAATTGCTGGGCTGTGTAACTGCTGAGTCCTCTTCCAGTTTGCACGTTCTACACTCTGTACACAACAGATGAGGGGAAGCCACCAACGCCGTTGGGTGACAGAAAACAGCCATTTGCCAGCTGCAGATCATCTGTCCCACAGCCAGAAAGCCGAGGGAATTCCAAGACCCTGGGCATAGTCCTGCTTCTCTGTCATCGGTTCTCCTGTCACCCTATTTTATTTCTCTCATAGTATTCACGACTCTTAAATTATTCATTTACTTACCTTTGAATTGTGTGTTTTCCCACTAGGGAAATGGTAAAAAATAAGTCTGAAATTAATTTGTTGTTGGAATATGCTAAGATCCTTGGATGGAATTCTGTACTGTAAGTGAAGATATGAAAAATTCTTACCAATGGGGTTGACTCTTTGGAAGTGTTAATTTAGGAAATTTCATCTGAATGGATTGAAGGTCAGGGATAGAAACAAGGAGGTCAGTTAATGGTTACTATAACATCTCTGAGATGAGGGGAATGCAAATGAAGTAGGAAGAAATAGGAACAATGGTGGACCTACCTTTTTTTTTTTTTTTTTTTTTTTTTTTTTTGCTGTACGCGGGCCTCTCACTGCTCTGGCCTCTCCCGTTGTGGAGCACAGGCTCTGGACGCGCAGGCCCAGCGGCCATGGCTCACGGGCCCAGCTGCTCCGCGGCATGTGGGATCCTCCCGGACCGGGGCACGAACACATGTCCCCTGCATCGGCAGGCGGACTCTCAACCACTGCGCCACCAGGGAAGCCCCCTACCTTTAAGAGTGAGAGAATTCCTGAGTCATCATGGGAACTAAGTCAGAAATCAAATACAACCTTAGTTCTGCTGGCCGTTCTCTACTGCCATGCCCATATCCCCTTTGTCACACCTGTAGTACCTTCTTCTGGTTAGAATCCCTATCCTCAAAACACACACACACACACAGTCACAGTCACAGTCATAGTTCTTTCTTTGCTTTTGCGTACCCTTATTTTGTAGTTTTTTCTCTAAAACAAACATGGGTTATTGGGGAATAAAAAAGAAATTTAAAAAGAGAAAATGAGTTACTGGCCACTTTTTGCAAATCATAAAAAGAGAGGCATTTAATATATACCAAGAATGGAAAATGAGAAAGAGAGTTAAATTATATGTTTAAGAAATAAAGAGTTATATTAGATTATAAAGAGAAGAGTATAGACGATTTTTTTTTTTTTGGAGAGTTGTAAAACTTTAAAGATTTTTACTGAACAGGGAAGTAAATGAAGTTATAATAGACATTCACCTATAAATTAGAAATAATAAAAGTACCTGCCTCTTTCCACTTCCCTGAAACTCTACAAGGTTAATAGAAGGCATAATGCATTTGAAATTGCTTTACATTTTTTTGAAGAAATGTTTATTAAAATATATTTTAAAAGAAAGGAGCATGCTCTAAATGGAATAAAAATAAACTTGTATTTTTCCTCACATGCTACCATCACAATTTTCCTATATATTCTAATGCAATTTTTGTTCAGTACAGTTCTGATTTCTGAATATCTGGGAAATTAGAAAGCCCAGTTATGCTCACTGATATGTTTATATATCACACATAATCCTCACTATTTTGTACCATAATTATATGATTTTTTTACCTGTTTTCCTAGACTACTGTGAATGCCTTGGGGAAGAAGATGTGTTTCTTTATTTTTCTTAACCCTGGTCCTTCGACTAAATGAGTTGCTTAATAAATGGGGTTAATGAATGAAAAGATTAACAGTACAAATCATTCTATGACATTTCACTGCATAAGAATTAATAATATTGAATTACTATTGGAAAAACAACCTATTTTGATTTCTTGTATAACAATCAGGAAAATATGAATATTCTTGAAAGAAGAAACAAATATTTAAATATCTAAAAGATAATTTCCACCACTGGTTTACTCTCAGAGAAAGTAGAAAATTTTAGATTCAAGAATCTCTTAGGTTCACCAAATCCCTTCTTTTCTTTCTTCTTGTATAAATCTTTTTTCCACCTATTCATGGGTTACAAGTAAAAAAAAAAAAAGGTGTTTAAATAGGAAAGGGAAAGGGAAATTTTCTGTTAAAAATAACAATTACATTCACAGAATAATCTTACCTCTTGACATAAGTACCCTGAAAAGTACTTATATTTTTCCCTGTGATTATATTTATACACATGTTAGAGGATAAAGATTATATCTAGTATATAGCTATATATTATATATCTATATAGTGTTTTACTTTAAGCTGATTACTTTTGATTACATATACAACTAATTATACATAATATTATTTAAGTAGAAGTAAATGAAGATTTTACAAAAAGTAGTGGGAAATGACCACTTTTTCCCTTTGGCTGTTCTGAACCATTAATACACTTTGCACATGTGGCTCTTGTCTTCATGTTTTCCCATCTCCATTTAGGTCAGCCCCAAAAAAGAGCAACACACTGCCCTAGGAAGAGAATCAACTTTACAGTCAGATATTCCTGGCCTTGAATTACTCCCACCCACTATTTTAAAGTCATGAGTCCTCCTTGAACAAATCACTTCACCTTTCCGATTCACACTTTCACCATCTGTGCAATGGGGGTGATTCCCCCTCACCCCCTCCAACATGCCTTCATACCTGTCACCTACTAAGCCTTCAGTAAACACAAGTATGCATGCTCTTACTTCCCCACACCTAAATCTCTTTCAAAAATATACAGAAATCTCTTTGAATCCATTACCTCACATGATTCTGCCTTTTTTTGTGTTGTTAAACCTTCCCCTATGGTTTCCCAAACCACACATATGCAATAACACATAGTTCATATGACTAAGATGTAATACCCTCTAACAGCTTTTGCTCATCCTGGTAGGTTGAATCTCAAATTGGCGGCCTCCAACTGGTTATCTGTTGAAACACTTTATCCTTTCATAAGGGTGAATCCAGAGTGCACTGAGTAATGCATAATAAAATTAGTTTTGGGAGAAAGGAACCAAGTTTAATAGAAAAAAAAAAAAAGAAGGGACAGATAAGCACAGTAAAATAATCTCCAATGACTTCATTGTGAAGTAATGACTTTTACCAAATAACTGTATTGTAGTTTTATCTTTCCAACCAAGATTGTGTTAATGCTCTAAAATTAAATCTCTTGTGAAAGTTATCTGGAATTTCTCAACAAGTTTTTAAAGAGGTTTTATTTTTTCATTGGAGGTCATGCCTCAAGAATTTGTAGGAATTCCGCCTGGAAAGTAATAATCAGTGGAAACTGGCAGTCAAAGCTAATTTATATTACTCTTCCAGATAAAAATTCCTTCCGTCTTAGACCTGCATTTCAAAAAAGATTATTATCACTCTGGAGAGAATACATCAGTGTAGAAAAAAAAAAAAAGAATGACCTCAAAGATGTCTTTGCTGCCTCTGTGCAACTCCAGGTCTGCTTCTTTTTAAAACTCCCTTTTTAATCCTCTCTTTTGAAATGTTTTGAGGCTATTCAAAGTAGGAGGATGTCAGAGGCATGCCTGAGGAGGACTCCCAAAATAATGTTTCCTAGTTTGCCTGCTGTGGGAGTTCATGACACATCTTGGGTGGTGGGAAAAAGGAGGACAGAAGAAGGAAATATGGGGGAGAGAGAGGTTCAGCCCCTGGGCTAAGAGGAAGAAGGTGTTTTCCCTACAGCAATATATTCTAATCCACTTAGTGGCTAAAGAGATTGGTCATTCCCAAACCAGATTCTTTGCTCTTCCTTTAGCTGTTTGTATTTCCACATGCATGAGACATTCATGAGGGAGCATGCTGAATGGAAAAGCCTTGGCTATTTTTAAAGACAGACCTAAATTTAAACCTCAGCTCCTCCATTTACAAGTTACTGAAGACTTCCCTGGTGGTCCAGAGGTTAAGACTCCACACTTCCAATGCAGGGGGCAATGGTTTGATCCCTGATGGGAGAACTAAGATCCCACGTGGCATGCACTGTGGTCAAAAAAATTAAAAAATCAAAATCAAAAAATTTTTAAATTAAATTAAAATTTAAAAAGTTACTGAACCCCTCAGTGTCAATGTCTCAGTCTCCATACCTACAAAATGGGTTTCATAGAAGTGTTAGGAGTCAACTAGATGTTATATGTAAATCATTCAGCTCAGCATTTTTTTAGTGCCAAATAAAAGTTTGCTGGAAAAACAAATGGTCAATAAATATTCATTTCCTTCTACTCTCTCCATCCTATCCAGAGAATGTGAGGTATTAATCCAATGTGGATAACTTGTCTATTCAAGGATCCAATCAATGAAACACTAGCGCTCTCTGTGGTGATTCTGAAAATTGAAGTCACCAGATATTTTTGAATCAATACCAGTGAAAATCCACAAAAGAGATATGACAAATCATAATCTGTATGATCAGACCAGGTATTCAGAAGTTCCACCCACCTCTCAAGACTAGAAGCCTACACCGAGGGGACTAGGAATAACTTTTAAGGGCCATTTTTTATTCATAGGATTTCAATCTGAGATACAGCTAAAAACATATTAGTGTCAAAACCAAATGGCCTGCCTTTTCTATCATCCCAGATGTATGTAACGAATGGATCAGACCCACCAAACTTCCAGCATTCAACAGACCAAAACTGAACAGAGGAAGCATTTCATTTACTAAGAATTCAGTCACTCTTATTGAAATATTTCAGCAGTTAAACCAAAAGTTGCTAGCATCATAAATACAATTTGTACAATTCCACAAAGCATATATTTGGGACAAGGCCATTGTTAATCCTATGTGGTTTTTCAGTGGGTAGGTAATTCTTTAACAGTAGAAACAGAAGACAGATTTGCTTCCAATTGTGAGCTCATTCCTAAGGTCAGAACTGAAAGCTGAAAGAGAAACAGAGTCCAAAATAAACATCAGTTCGGACTACAAAGCATTTCTCTCTGAGGGTGCCCAGGTTTAGATGAAGGAATTCCACCTCAAACAAGGAGAAATCTAACTCACTTTTCCCAGTTAATAGTGGGCATGCCTCGTGTCTGCCTGTTCACATTGATCCATTCCCCCACCTCAAATCCATTTTCCTAAGACCCTGGCTTAAGAACCACATGAACCCAAAGTCCTCCTGACTCGTTGCTCTTTAGTTGCTCTAGAGGAGCAAAAAATAGAGTTATAAACTATCTGTAGGAATAGTCACTAACATGAGCAGCCAGAAAATCTCGGTAAGAGAGCCAACAAGTTTAATTTGTTCTAACCTATGATTTCTTAGTAAATATTAACTAATGTGGGAAGCATGCATGGGTTTACTTCTCTAGGCTGTTTGAACATTATAAACCATAATTTTTTAAAACAAAAAGTTTAAGCAAGACCTCAAAAAGTGACTCAGAAAGGATGGATGTTTGGTTTGCTTCCCTCACCTCCTCTAGGCTACACATCTTCAGAGTGATGTTTTCCTTTCATGAGCTTGTCCCTTTCACTATGTGCCTGGTTGATGCATAATTCCCTCTGCAGGTGTCTCCAAGGCCGCAAGTCTCCCTTTGGTTAAGTGCCCAAGCAAACCAACCAATGTGCGCCATGGCACTTAACTTCCTTTACCTCAGTCACGTTTGCCAGTTGGATGCTCAATCACACCAAGACTGAAGACTTAACCATTGACCCAGGTGCAGACTCCCAGGAGCCCTGCACAGAGTCATGACTGAGACATGAACCAGAAACCTACATGTCTCCTAACCACAAAAGTCCTCTTCCTAGCCCAGCCTGCAGAAGTTCAGTTGATCTGTAAATAGCTATCTGTATGGACTGGATTCTTAGAAGCTATTATTGCTTTATGGTCAATTCATTTACTTACTGATATATTTTCAAGATGTCAGATGCTGTCTTCCTTAGATCCCATGGACACAGAACTACTCTAGAATTTAGGAAATTTCCAATATGTATACATTAATCTATTATTTATCAGCTATCAATTTAATACCAACTTTATGCCAATTGGAGAAATGATGGAAAGGGCGCACTGAAAAAGAGAAAAGCAAGAAAGGTTACATAATATATTGCAGAAAATGAACAGGCCAGTGTGGATGGAGCTTGGCATTCATTCATTGGAGATAAAAGGTACCAACTGGGGACTGGAAAGCTGGGGAAATTTGTGGGGAGGTGTTGAGAGAACCCATTGCAAACATCTTCCAAATGCCATTGAGTTTAGACTTGATTCTGCAAGCTAAAAGGGAACTAAAGGAAGCACATGAAATTCATGATGTGGAATGATAGTGTTAGCTGCAGTTTGGAGAATAGCTAGAGTGAAGGAGTGACCAATGACAAGGATGTTAGTACAAAGGCTCTGGCAATGTGGAAGTCCTGAGTTAAGGGCAGTGAAGAGAAGCTGAAGAGGATGGGACAAATTAAGGAACTTGGCTAAAATTAACATGGCCTCAGGACATTTCTCTTTTGGAACAGACATGTTTTCTGGTAATGAATGTAGCTGAAAATGAAAAGGTTTCAAAACTAGGCATTGGGAATCCCTCTTAAATACTGAATTTATAACTATAGCTGGGGGATTTATCTTGTATCTCTCTTTACTAATGCATGACCTCAGAGCTAAACTGAAATCATATCAAACACATTCACAATGAACTTGTGTGGGAAGAGGGGGGTGGTACAAAGATCAAAAGATACAATCTCTGCCCTTAGAGATTTTATAGACTAGTTCAATGGCTCTCAGTGGTTATGTGTTATGAACAACTGTGCGGTGGGCCATAATGAAATTTTTAAAATGACAATATAATGCAGCCTATGTAAGTGTCTAGTAGCAGTGATGATAAATATTATAATTTCATTTTTGAGCTCTTTAAGTCTTGCATTTCATGGATTAGCTCATATAATCCTTAGGAAAAAAAGAGAAGTTACTGTTTCCTCCACTGTTTTGAAATAAGCTACAGAGGCATAGAAAAGTTAAGAAACTTATCTGCAATCACACAGCTAGAAGTGGGAGGGCCAGTGTGTACTCACCAGGTCTGTAGTGGATGCTGTGGTGTGTTACCCAGAGCTTCTTTTGGGACCAAGGAAGGCACTCATCCCCCAAGAGCAGGGAAGGAGTGTTGACTACTCATGATTCCTGGTCTCTCCAGGAATTGTCTTTGGCTGAAAGAAGCTGCCTCACCCAAGGTTTAGCCTGGTGGTGGGAGTAGCATACAAATTGGTCTCAGTTGGAAAACCTTGAGAGGATCATCCCACCTCCAGACCTCCCAGGATTGGCCAAAGCTTCTGCGACAATGGTGCTGCAGTTCAACTTCTCCCTCTGCACAATATTACCTCTTTCCCTCCCCCAAAGATATCGATCCCAAGCCCAACTTGCAATAATTCTCATTGTGACCCAGGAATCTGAGCTGTAGGAAGACTTAACCCCAAAACCTGTGTGCTTAGCTACCAAGCCATGCAGTAGAAGAGTCATCACAGCTAATTTGAGCCAAATGTGAAGGAAAGGTAGATTTTCAAAGACGAAGATTAGATGCTTCAGGCACAAGGAGTAATAGAAATAAATGAAAGTATACTTGGGGAACAAGGACAAGAGCAGGAGGTTCATGTAGTTATTAGAGGTCAGTAATGAGGGTTGTCCTCAGGCTGCTTCTCAGATGCCAGGGTCAGGAGCTTCTTGCTTGCTCTCTTCTTGAGAAGAACAGAAGGTTGACATGATGTAAATAGTATTTTAAGAAAATCAATCAGGCATCTGTGGACAGGATGAAATAGAACAAGGGTGCCAGACACCAGTGATATTTTGTGTTAAAAAAAAATCCACAAGAAGTTTTGGCTAATTGAACAAGTGAAGCCAGGGAAAAGTAGGAGTCATAGAGACTTCAAGTCTGGGTGAATGGGAGAAAAGAAGTTGTCCTTCCAGAGAGATGTGATATGGTTGCTCTCCTTGGGATATCTTCACAGTAGACATAAACATATACTATATTACTATAGACATAAATAGCTAAATCTTAGGACATCTCCCTCTTATCAAATAGTTTGTGAAAATTTTCCTCTTTTCTGAAATGTCTCTTGATTAACCCTCTCCAGAAAACACTCCATTTCAATGTTTGCCTTAAGAAGATGATAATGAGGAAATAGTTAAGCTGCTTTGGGGATAGTCTGCAGTTTTTTTAGTCTGCAGGTATTTTTCCAAGAATCAATGTCATAGAGCACACTGCTCTGTGCTGAGCATGTGACATACAGACACTGAAGGCACATGGAGGGCAGGACAGAGGTTGTAACTTCTGAAATGCAAGGCAAGTGTTCATCCTCTTATCCAAGGTCAATTTTTCTCTACTTTGAACCTCAGGTTCTTATTAAGCTCAGCTGCCATATTTGAAATGCAAGCTGCTTTAATAGATAATAATTTTATTCTGTATATATTATCTATTAAGATACCCACACTATTAGTTTCTATATATGCACACATCTAGTGGCTTGGTCATAATCAGCTACTAATCACTTGGTGAAATCAAGTAGGAAAGACATACACAAGCACAATTTTGTGCTTTGTAATCAGCCTTCCCAAGATAAGTTCTTTCTGGCTTTCAGCCACAGGAAACAAGATGTTTTATTTCAATGTGAATTTCATGATTCCAAATTTAAATAAAATAACAAAACATGTGACAGCTGAGGAAAGCAATGACCCCAATCATATGATTGCACTGAATTGCAGAATTGGGGGGAGTGAAGAGACATGGGGAAAGAGAGACTATATTTTCAACTGTGAGCCAGAGGTGTAATAATTAAATTGCAAGTTTGGAAAGCAGGATTGTTTTATTCGAATCTCTTCTATATAATGTCATAACAAACCCATTACATGGGGGAAATACCCTATACCATTTCATTTTTACTGTCTCTCCCACTTCCTCTGGTTTTTTTTTTTTTTTTTTTGGTTTTTATTTTTCTGTTCAGCTTTTACATAGTTTGCTCAGACCAGAAATGTCAAAACTCTGTGGAGAACAGCTGTTCTCATTGCTGGCTCCTCTGTGACTAAGTGTTCAGAATGTCCTAAAGGAGCATGTCTCCTATGACATGTCCCATTCCAGATGTCAACTAGTAGATTGATTTTTTTTATATTCCAAGAAAGAAATAGAGGCAAAGGACTTAACTTCTCTCTTAGGTACCATATGGAAATTATTTGGAGCCAGAGCTCCAAGATGGCAGGGTCCCCAGGAGGTCCCGATGCAGTGGACCCACTAGGATATTAGTAAGACATTAACAACCCGGGCCTTTTGGGTGGAGTCAGAGAAGATTGGCTGACTCTTATTCCAGGAAGCTTCCTCTGAAGCCCCATCTGCCAATCTAGGTCAATAGTCTTTTAATAAGTGACTGGGAATCCTTGCCTCTCTCTCAGGACACTGACACAAAACACATATTTTTATAATAACTCCCTTAAGTGCCCCCTCCCCAGCAGATGAGGAGCAGAGGATGTGTCATGTTTATGTTGTAACCACAGTGTCTGGCATAGTATGCAGCACATTTAAAGTGCTCTGTGAGGGCTTCCCTGGTGGCGCAGTGGTTGAGAGTCTGCCGGCCGATGCAGGGGACACGGGTTCGTGCCCCGGTTCGGGAAAATCCCACATGCCGCGGAGCGGCTGTACCCGTGAGCCATGGCCGCTGAGGCTGCGCGTCCGGAGCCTGTGCTCCGCAGCGGGAGAGGCCAGAACAGTGAGAGGCCCGCGTACCGCAAAAAATAAATAAATAAATAAAGTGCTCTGTGAGTATCCTAAGGATGCAATCAGTTTTAAATCTAGCTGGATGCAGCTAGAAGAGAGTTGAGAAGGTGTAAAAGACACGCTGTGATGGGGAAATGAAGAGAACAGAAGGGCCCCAGTCCAAATTTCAGGCTGGGGGCTCTGATACACAAGTTCCCTGCAGGCTCACAGGGCACCAGCAGAGGAGGGAGCGTCAGTGCTCAAGACGTTGCTCATACAGGCAAAGAGTGAGCTCTTTAGCTTTTTCTAAACCTCTTGATTGGCTCGCAGGTAGGGTGGGTAGGACTCAGAAATTCCTACTCATTCCCACTGGGGGATGAAACATTGCTGAGAATCTGAGATTACCAGAGGGGACTACAATGGTTGGTGGAAAACATTCTGAGGTGGAAGACTTCTGGGTAGATTCTCTGGCCTGGGGACTAAACTGGAGTCACTCTGTGACCTCAGGGGGTCCACACTCCCAGGAGAGGTGTGGAGGTCAGTGCGCGGACAGCTGGGCCCTAATTAATTCAGACTTGGGAATCAGAGAAGAGCAGCACAAGGTGGTGTTAGGAGAGAGAAGGGCATTGCTGCAGTACCAAAGGAGCAAGAGGCCAGTTCCCGAGCCCACGCGGGCCTCTGCCACAGGCCAAGGCAGCATCTGATAAACAGCAAGGAGAACAGAAGAAATGTGTTCATAAACCGCCTGGCATATGTTGACTGTTTCAGTTATTACTATAACCAGTCCTGGAAAACAAGAAGTAAACTTTTTTTTTGGCTTTACTCTCCAACCCTGTTACCAGTAGGTAGAGCCTTTTGATGACAATGAGATCATTTTGCCACGAAACAAAGAAGCTACATTTTCCCTGTGCGTGACAATGGAGTGTGAGAAAATTTGTAATCCTGCAATAGATCATTTCAATTTATCATCTATACAAAACTATATTTAAAACAAAAAAGCTTGGCTTAACTTGGAACGTAAATAGAGAAGTAAGGACTGGAGGAGAGATCTTATCTTTGAGTTGAAGTAAGATGAATTGGTGACATATACTTAATTATCACCACCTCCATTCCCACCAAGGGTCAGGACCCGGTGAAACCTGATTAGGGAAAAGATGCATTAATGCTTCACTGATGAAACATGGTAAACATTATTCTAAGAGAAGAATCATTAGGGAAGTCAAAAGATAAACGTTCCCAACAGAAGAAAGGACGTAGGATGTAGAGAAGCTTGAGAGCTGGTACTTATTTTCACATATCTGTCTACTGTTTACTATTGTACATCCAAATCATCCAGACAAAAGAACAGAGATAAATATTTTCCTCCACATCTAATAGAACCCAGAAGACTGAAACACAAAATGACAATATCTGGATTAGAGATAATTTGGTCTTGTATTATATAAGGTACTAAGAATTTATTAAATATGTATTTTCCTTTTCTTATTTCTTTTTTTCTGACACCAATCATATCATATTAAATTATATATAACGTAAAGGAATCTAGCACTTACTACTATGTGCCAAGTACTATTTTAAACACTTTATACAAGTTTACTTAGCGTAAACTGTATGAAGTAGGTGCTATTAATTCCCCACATTACAGATAAGGAACCAAAGAAAAGGATATTAAGCACCTCGACTTACAGGTTTCACAGCCAGTAAGTAGCAGACGTGGGATTTGATGTCAGGTTTTCTGCTACCTTAGACTATGTGCTTAACTTTTACACTATAGTGCTCTGTGAATAGAGCAAATCCAGCAAAACTTTATGAGTACCTACCACAGGCAAGGTGCTATGGAAAATACAAAGATAACTCATGCAGCCATGGTCACAGGTAAGATGTAAGCTCTAGAAACACACTATAGGAAGAGACTATAAAAGAAATAGATTTCACCATCCTTGTGCTTAAGGATCTGACAGATTAAAAGCAGAGAAAACATGGCAAGAAGGCTAGATCAAGAAAATAACATATCACGTGCATAAAAATCTATACGCCAATGGGCTGTAGAATGTAGGAGTAGTCAGAAAGAAGAATTGTGTTGAGGGAACAGCCTTTGATTCAAGTAAAGAATCACTCTCAATCCTGGGCCTAGATTTGTTCAGCTGTTTTTTTCTTTTTTGAGCCCCTGGTCCTGTCAAGAGCTTTCAAGTGCATTGTTTTCCTTAATGCTCACAATAACTCACGTCATCCTCATTTTACAAATGAAGAAAGGGCAGTTCAGAGAAGTTAAGTAAACATTCCCAAGATGACACAATGAAGTGACCAAACTTGGGTTTAAATCCGAGAAAATCTCCCTGATTCTAGAGCCACTTGGTCACCCTATTTCACTTTAGAGAAACATGTCTAGTCATCAGCTGTTCTTTAATCAAATGAGAAGTAGAATCTTGTGACTAATCTCAGTCACGCAAAATCTTCCATGCCCAGACAACCCTTTGGTTTAGTGAGCACTGCAGATAAACTTGGCTCTGCCTTGCTAATGCCAGATGGCTGAGAGACGCCTACCTACAGGAAATGACAGGTCTCCTTGACTGTCTTGCTAGAACTCATCAGAATTGTCAAGTGTGGTGTCTTGGTAATGATGTTCCAAAAAATAAACAAATAAATAACAATTGAGCATGTCTGGGGCTCTGTTGTGCCATGTTATTGTAATAGGGAAGAACAAATCTGACTCCATATTAGATCTGTTCCATTTGCTTTAACCTTTGTGCTTTGCTGCCTGTAGTCATGCTGACTTTGCACTTTTGTAAAAGAATGTTGCCTATAGCCTGAAATATACCGGATAGCCTATTCTCAGGGCTCTGACCTTTAAGAATCTATTCATATAGAGATAAAAATTTGCAGAACAGAGAAAAACATTTGTTTTGTTGGAGGTTTACAGGAACACTGTGTCCTGACCTATGTGGACAGATGCGCTAAAAAAGGATTTCTACACCAAGAAGTTTGCAACTAACCACGCCTCTCCCTCACCTTGCGTGCTTTGCTGAAACGCTTCGAGGAGTTGGCACTTTTTGGGCATGAGCCACCCGTCTCTTTGCATGGCCCTGCAATAAACCTTTTTCTGCTCCAAACTCTGAAGTTTCCGTATTGTTTGGCCTCACTGTGGGTGGGGCATACGAACTTTCACTTTCGTCAGGTAACATCATTTGTACAACTGTTTTGTTTCTCTTCCCATAGTACCTGATATAATCTTTCCACAGAGCCTGCAATATATGGTAAGAATACAAATATATGTCACTTGACAATTTACAGCACTATATACTATGCTCTGCAATTTACAAAATAATTTCACATGCATCACCTCATGTGATCTCAGCATACCTCTGAGGCTTTCTTGGTTCTCAGATCACTGTGATTGGGCGGTGGTCAGACTAAGTAATGATCAGGTTTCAGCATGAAGCATGTACTCTGATACTTAGCGAATTTTTCTTTGCCACCTCCTTCTTCTCTCTAACCTTGTGCCCTCAGAAATATATCTCAATTACACACCCCCAGGTCCTGTACCTCCAAAAAAGGGTTCAAACAGCCAAAGAAAACCAAAAGATAATGCACTCCAGCACAGTCTTGTACTCCCTCCCTCAAAAGAAAACAGCCTAAGTTTATCACCCAGACTCGTTTTGTTGGAGACTCATTAACATTTTCTGACCCAACTCAAGCAAAATGATTTAAATGAGACCATGTCTCATGGCACTGAACAACAAATGAAGTATTTGAAAAGCATGAGTTGATTTGAAAGCTTAATTCTACTAAAATTCTCACCAATTAAAATGAATGTAATTCTTAAAATCTTCTCCAGGAGCCAACTGCACTGGCATCTGTGTAGCATGGGGTAGCAATGGATATCATCCTAAAAAACTATTCTGTGGATGGGTTAACTCTCTGTTAAAATAGTTAAATTATTTACATCTAGGGGAGACTGGGAGGTCTGGGAAGCAAGTCTTTGTCATTCTTCCTCTTTTCTATCCCTGCAGCCACGAGAAAGAAAGGATTGTTGTGGTGTCCACAAGTACAAAAGGTGAGGCCAACAGCATCTCTATAGAAATTCTAAGGTCACAGATCCAAACCTCATACCTCAGAGAGCAAAAGGATGAAAGAGCCTTTCTGAGCAAATGCACTGTGGATATGTTTTGCTGTTGCGTCCTGCCATTCAGCTGAAAAGATGATACTGTGTGTTTTGCTCTCATTTTGTGTCCTCCTTCCTCACCATCTCCTAAATTTAATTCTTTTTCAGATTTATTCAATGAAGAAGGTGAATGGAAAAAAAAGGGGAAGAAAACTTCTACTGGGAAGTGTACAAAGCAGAGGTGGTGGGCCACGAAAATCCAGACCAGTAGCCAGAACTGTTACCACATAGAGAAGGACAGGCAAAACTCTTTGGAGAAAAGTATTTACTGTTTTCCTGGAGCTGAAATTTGGCTGAGCAGAGAAAGTAAAGCATGTTTTTCAGAATTCACGATTGAGCTCCTCTTCCTGAGAGGAAGGGTGTCACGTGACTTGTTCTGACCAGTAGAATGCAGCAGAGGCCACATGGTCCCAGGCTGTGCTGGAAGAGGCCTGGCAGCCTCTGTTTTCACTCAGGCAAGAGGTACTCCTCAGTGAGGTACAGTGCATTGTGCAGAAGGAAGCTGCAAACTTTAGAGAAAAGGAATTTTTAAGCAAAAACGCCTTTGATTTTTTTCCTAGGGACATTGACTTAGCCTCCCAAGCAACATATCCTCCTTGCTCACGTGATAGGTCAACAATCACAATATAATAGCCATCGTTATGAAATTGTGATTGTTGACCTATCACGTGAGCAAGGAGGGTATGTTGCTTGGTTCAGAAGCATAAACTGATTTCGGTTCTAATCAGAGCTGAAATTCAACTAGTGCTATGCTTGTTGTGAAAATATAAAATATTTCATTGACTATTTGTATAGAGCTCCTTCCTCTAGCTCTTTGAATGATCTCCAGGTCCCAGGATTCCCAGTTTGTCACTTCAGGGGAGGCCACTAGCCAGCCTACTGCAGCTCTCCTCTACCAGCGCCCTTTCCTGGCTCCCCAGTGCAGGAGACAGCACCCCTGGCTGCAGTATAGACACCCTGGTGGCTGAATCCCCAGTGGATATCTGGCCCCAGTAAGCTTCAGCTACCTGGCTATTTGTGGGAATTGTAGTCTTCCAAGTGCACTGTGCTGGCTGGTTGTATGAGTGTGTCTGTCTATGTCTGTCTGTCTATCTACCTATCATCTATCTATCTATCTGTCTATCTATCATCTATCTATCTATCTATCATCTATCTATCTATCATCTCTATCTTGAGAGAAAGAGAGAGAAATGAAGTTCATGTAACATAAAATTGACCATTTAAAGTGTGTAATTCAGTGGTATTTAGTATTTTCACTCACAATGTTGTGCAATGACCAGCTCTAGCTCCAAAACAATTTCTCACCCCAAAAGCAAACCCCTACCCCATAAGTAGTCTCTCCCATTCCTCTCTCTCCCCAGCCCCTAGAAATCACCAAGTCCCCATGGGCTTGCCTATTCTTGATATTTCACATAAGTAGAATAATATAATATTCGGCTTTTTGTGTCTGGTTTCTTTTACTTAGTATAATGGTTTTGAGGTTTACTAGCAGGTGTTAGTACTTCGTTCCTTTTTTTTGCTGAATGCATCCAGCAACCATGTTGTCTGGTTTCCAATCCAGACCAAACGGTCTGGATTCCAACACACACTCCCTTATGTATC
The DNA here is from genome assembly GCF_011762595.2 of Tursiops truncatus. Classification (NCBI taxonomy): domain Eukaryota; kingdom Metazoa; phylum Chordata; class Mammalia; order Artiodactyla; family Delphinidae; genus Tursiops; species Tursiops truncatus. The sequence goes on along the minus strand of NC_047034.1, from coordinate 17,364,673 downwards.
AGCTATGGGCCAAGGCAAGGTCTTCAATGTCTCTTTGATATAAGTTTCTTCATCTGTGAAATGGAGATAATACAAGTAGTCCCTACCTCATGGGGATATTGTAAAATTAAATATTACTATATAAACAGCATTAAGAACAGTGCTGGACACGTATTTACTACATGCATAATTTTTGCTTTTATTATTCATTCTTGTGAATAGGATGAAAGGGACAGAGTGGTCCTTTGGGGTCATCTAATCTCGTAACCAGGAGAGCAATTTGATTCTGAGTCTCTATCTCCTGACTAGTGCCCAAGAAAAGAGCATGTGCGTTTCCCACTGTATCCTCACTCTTATGACATTATGAATGAGATAACAGAACACAAATGCAGCAAGATAAAATTTTAGTTGAAAATGTACAGGAATATACAAGGTAATTTCACAGTTAAACTGTCCTACAGTTACTAGTAAACATTTTTGCCTCTCCCCTGCCCAAAGGCCAGAAAGGTAATTGTCAATCACTACAAAAGTTATTTTTTTTAAGTTGTTTTGATTTTGAACAATTGTACCATTACTCTTATTTTAACTAGAATAAAAGGTGTAGAATTTAAAACTCAAAGAGCACTGGACAGCCAACGATAAAAAATGGATTTTTTTTCACTTTCTCTTTCCACACCTCAGTCCTACTCAGGCAAATACCCTCAACAGATTTGTTTCTCGTCTGCCTTTAACCCCATGTGTTTAAATAATTTGTGGGTACTGCTGTTTTTCTCTTGATAATTTTAGGTATGGATTTCGATCTCTGTCCTAACCCTGCTCAACAGTCTCTCTCAACCAAGTTATGCCAGGATTTATATCGTATCAATAGTTAGAGTTACACCACAAATGACATGGCAAAGAGCAATGCACTGTCATCACTTCCTTGTGAGGTCGCACTGGTTGAGAGCACTGACTCTGGAACCGGACTGCCTGAGTTATAATCCCAGCTCTGTCATTTACCAGACAGGTAACATTGGACAAATTACTCACTCTGTGCTACCTAGTATTATTTCCCAAACATCCCAACATCTCTGCCACAGGCCTATCAATAATCTATTCACTCAAACAGATCAGTCCCATCTGTCTCCCACTCATCTCTTTCTTGGAGCCCCACTTCCTCTCATTCTTTTACAGGCAACTCATTTTCTAGAGCCACTCTGCAGTCTTCGTGGGACTTCCCACCACCTCTTTCCTGTGTTCGGTAACAATTTCCGCATCTTCTTAGCAGAAGCTGCTATGAAAGAATACAAAGGGGACTTTAAAAAAAGTTTTTCCTGCATGACAAAATTTAAAACAGCAAATGTTTTATCTTTATGATTAATTGATAGTTTGGAAGGAAATAGAATTTTAAGTTGAAAATCACGGTCACTCAGAATTTTTCAGGCTTTGTTCCACTGTCTTCTAAGATCCAGTTGCTGTTAAGAAACTCAAAACTATTCCTGTATATTTGACTGGGTTCCCCCGACCCCCGCCAGCTCCTTTGGAAGCTGCTGGGATTCTTCTTGATCTCACGTATCCTCAGCTTTACCATGCCCTACTTGAGGCATGTGCCCTTTCAATAGGGAGACACAGAAGTTTCAGTTCTGGAAACTTAAAAAATCACTTCTTTACTTATATCACCTCTTCATTTTCTCTCCTCTCTTTCTGGAATTCCTAGTTATTAGCTGCTGAATTCTGGAGAATGATTCTTTAATTTTCCTTTTCTTTTTCTCTTTGTTCTATTTTTGAGAGTTTCTTGACCTTATCTTACAACTTTCTATTTAAGTGTTTAATGTCAGTTTTTTAAAAACTTTTAAAGGATAGGAATTATTTCTTATTCTCTGATCCCTTTTCGTAATGATCTGTATCTATATTATGGACTCACTGTTCTTGTGCATATTTTTGAGGACATACTTTAACTTTTTTAAGGTTTACTTCTTATTTCTACATTGACTCTAATCCATCTAGATCTTCTCTGTCTGTTTTTTTATTTGTTTTGTTGGTTTTGGTCTCCATGGTGCACATTTTCCTCAAATGTCTCTGACTCCTGTCTGTTCGTTTACATCTAAGACTGAGTTGCTGAAACTGCTGGAACTACTGTATGCGTGGGCAGGGGTGGTGACTGGCAGGGCCACTGTAGTGTCCTTGTGGGGGGAATGACCTACCCTTTCCATGGAGGAACCTTAAATGTTTATCTAGAGACATTTTTCCTGCAGCTGTTCAGAAAAAAAAATCTAATTTCTGCCAGGGATGGAGCAGGAGGGTAGGTGTGGACAGAGCAGCATAAGTTTGACCTGGCCCCCCTGGAAGCACATAGAGAATGAGAAGCTGAGGGGAGAAGTTCCCCGTCCTCCATTTTTCCTGGTACTCCACGTTAAGAGCCTGTCCTCTTTTGTTTCTCTAGAGAATAAACTTCCTTTGGTCCCGTCTGTTCATCCTTGTGTGTGTGTGTGTGTGTGTGTGTGTGTGTGTGTGTGTTGGGGGGAGGGTGGTATTATTGAAGGTACATGGTTGTATGGAGTGCGGGCAGAGACTTGGGACACTTGGATCCAACATCGCCTGAATTCCACCTTCTGTTGAACCTACATCCTCCAAGTTCTGAGCTTTTCTGGGGCTCTGCAGGGTGAATTAGCTCAATTCTTGTCATTTCCCTGATAACAGATGCTTAGGTTTTATATTATCTCTCTGTTTTCACTACTGTTTTCCAGTTTTTTAAATTGCATCAAAATATTTTATCCACTGTTGTCTTTTTTTCCAGCTCTCTTTATTTTTATGAGCTACTGATTACCTTTTCTTCTCTCTTGTATTATTATTTTTTACTGACACGGGACTGGGGGTTGTATAGCAAAGTGGGAGGAGGGCATAAGGTATTAAAAGCCTCGGTCTATATGCTAGTTCATGCTGAAAGGAAAAGATGCTGCACGTGCTTTTTGCATAACATCCTGTGAATCCAACTGCCAACCCCATCCTGATCAAGGAGATCCCAGTGGAATGTCCTCTCACCCACCCTGGGTAGTTCCTTAAAATTAATTAATAAAGCCTCATTCACTTCTTTACTATTTACCTTTTTTAACTGTTGGAGTTTCTTTGCACTGAGTCCTCAGAATGGTAGACAAGGTTTATCAAGTTGGCAAGAAATGGATGCATATGAGAATGGATTGTGTTCAGCCATTAACTGTATTTTGATGCTATGGAAATTAATGTGTGTGCTTTTCTCAAATTAAACGTATGCATTGTTCAGTAAGGTAGTAATAAGCAACTCATTAATGTGATTCCAATAACTGTGAAAAAATTAGTCATCTTTTGAGATGTGTATACACCTCAAAACAATAGGCGAAGCGGTAGTTTGGCAGGATGAATAAAAATAGAGCTTCAAATCCTGGAAAAACAGATATCCACTTGTCTAAGTGAGTTGTCATAAGGATATTAGGGATAATAATAGGATAAAAGCATCTACCTTTTGAGTGCCCAGTTCAGGTAGTTTGCTAAATTTTAAAATATCCTTTTTGAAGCTTCAGAAAGCTTTATGTAATAGTTATCATCTACACATTTACATATGGAAATGAGGCTCAGGGAAGTTATGAGGATCAGAGAAGTTCCAGCGGGTTTGAACAACTGTCTGAACATCTCTGAAGCCCACAATATGGGATACCATATTGCAGTAGTGAATGATGAAAATAACATCCATTTATAAACTTTTTAAAACTTGTTGGTGACTCCCCTTGGGAATCATCTGTCTCAGTAGTTTTTATTCTATTCTGCCACCACCTCACCTCAGGGAAAGAAGTTAAGATGTTTGGTACATTTGTAATCAGATTTTCAAATATCTTGAGCTCTCTTAAAAGTGCAATCCTATCTGTAATTTCTTCTCTCATTTTTTTTTTGCTTTATCTGATGCGATTTTTATAAATGTCTATGGAGGTTTGGGAGTCTTTTCTGACATAACAATAAAAATTTGACTTAGAAAGTCTTCATTCAAAGGAAATATAAATCTCACAGTGAAAAATTCTCTTGACTTTGGTTTTCTCTACACAGTTGGAAATACTGTTTATGATAGGATGGCTATGCCACAATTAAACAGCCTATAAAGAAATTCAACTTGTCAAAACTGGCTTGTTAAATAAGCTTGGAATCATTACTTGAATAACAAACTCGATCTGAACTTGGATACCAAACTTTAGTTTTATGGGTCTTCCAATGACCTCATTGTTATTGTAAATGAGTACATCAGGTTTCCTTATCCATTAGGAAAGCCCTACACTCTGTCAGATGACTCAGAAGACACACAGATGTCTCCCATGCTGAAAGATAAGCAGGTTCTGGGTTTTCTCCATCCAACACCACTTACAGCTACGTTAAAGCAACATCATCTCAAAGTCAACTCCTAACTGGGGGAGGAGTCTCAGTTCACCTGGGCATCAGATCTGTTACTGCACAGTGAGACTCATTCCTTTCTTTTCAGGAAGATGCTATAGGCACAGGCATGTGGTCTGATAGGAGCATCAGCACCACCATTAAATCCTTTCTCCATCGGAGATCCCTGAACCACCCACCATCCTCTCCCTAATACAGTTGGAATATTGCCTAGATTCAAGGATGTCATCCCAACAGGCACTATCTCCCAGCTGCTGGGAGAGAAGGCAAAGATGCACAAGGCGCTCCATTCTCTTTCCAAGGCTGTACTGAGAAAAGGTAGTCAAGTGGGAGCATCCTTGAAATGGGATTCCTGGAAAGGCCCAATCAGCCATATTCCCCTTCAAGACTGTACCTCCTTTTTATGCCCTTGGCCAGGACTTCTCAATCTGGGGGAATATCACCCCTACTCCCCTTGGATATTTGGCAATATCTGGAGACTTTTTTTTTTTGCGGTACGCAGGCCTCTCACTGTTGTGGCCTCTCCCGTGGCAGAGCTCAGGCTCCAGACACGCAGGCTCAGCGGCCATGGCTCACGGGCCCAGCCGCTCCACGGCATGTGGGATCCTCCCGGACCGGGGCACGAACCCGCGTCCCCCGCATCGGCAGGCGGACTCCCAATCACTGCCGCATCCCCCGCATCGGCAGGCGGACTCCCAATCACTGCGCCACCAGGGAAGCCCTGGAGACATTTTTGATAATCACATTGGAGCACACTACTGGCATACAGTAGGTAGAGGCCAGGGATGCTGCTAAACCTGCTACAAGGCACAGAAAGGCCTCCAACATCAATAATGCAGAGTTTGGAAAGCCCAGCCCCAGGCCCAGAGGCAAGTAGACAAAAGTGTATCATCCTTTCTTTCCCAATCCGTAACTCACTTATTAAGTGTTTTTCAAGTGGTGAAGATTGTGTTCAATATCAAGGGAGATAAAAAGGAGCTGGACTGAATATAGAAAGCAAATAAAGTTTGGTGGGTAAGAGCACTGACTCAGGTGCAAGCATCCCTTCAAAGGATGCAAGCATCCCAGCTCTGTCACTTAGGAGCTGTGTGAACTTGGGCAAATTCCTTATCCTCCTTGAGCATCATTTTCTCATCTGTAAAATACCACAAGCAATAGTACATATGTTATAAGTTTGTTGTGATGATTAAATGAATTGTTACATATAAAAGTGCTTTGAACAGGCCTGACACTCTTTTTCCTCTCCCTTCCTACCACTTAAGATGACTAGGACACATTAGGAGTCCGTTGGACAAAAAGAGGCCGGTTCCCCTTCAAACAGGTGAGACCTGGCAGCAATGTAATTTATGCAAAAGAGCCTAGGGTTAGGCTCTGTTCTAGTTCTACTTTCTTAGCAGTCTTGGCAAAATGACTCACGCAACCCAGGCCTCTATTTCCTTATGTGCAAAAGGGGAGTGTTGGCACCTGTCAAATCACAAGGTAGCTGGGAAGATAAAATGAGATAATAAATGTGAAAACAATTTGAAAATTTGTTATCACAGATTTAAACTTTGGGAGAATAATGTTTCATGCTATATATGTTGCATCTTTCTGCCTTCTCACATCTTCTCCAAAACTATATATATATATATATATATATATATATATATTTTTTTTTTTTTTCTTGAAAATAGTAGAACTGGAAGACTTTAACTTATTCAAAGTCCCTAAATTTGTTCCTGGATATAGACCAGTGAATTAATTTCCAAAGCTTTGCTAAAATATTTTTTAAAAAACATGGTGATAACTTTCTGGTTTTAAAAGATGAGGTTAGATAGAATATATCGATTACTGAAACCATTTTGTTAAATGCCTTCAAGTGCATAGTCATCTGAACATGAGTCATTTAGTGAGTAACAGTCAAGCAACCGAGGAATCACATCAGATACAGCATATGAGGCTCTGTTCTTTTGTTTTGCAGTTTCTGAGCCTAAAAGCCTGTGCTTCTCCTAAATCTCTTAGTTCTGACTGGAATTGCTGATCCTAGTGTGGCATCCTGCCTTGAACCCACTGTGCTTCTCACCTCAGTTCCTGTCTACCTCAGCTGTATGGAACAAAGCCCAGGTTTAGACAAGTGGAATGATTTCTAAACCTGCAGCCTCACTCTCCCTTTCTCCCTCCCTCCCCAAGCCCACGCTGTTTTCTATGATCAAGGGAACACTGCAGCTACACTCCATTTGCAACACCAAAATGTACTGACCAAAATCAATGAGTATTCTCAACAGTAGGTGAAAGGAGCTGTCAAAATGTATCATAATGGACACATGTCCACCTCATAAAGCTCTCCATAGAAATACCAGAGAAAAGGAGCTTGACCCCCTTGTAAAATTAATTGTTCCAATTGGGGATTACAGAGGATTAGGGGGAAGGAAGTCTTATGCTGTTCTGTGCTGTCACTATTCTGCCAGGGTAGAAAGAGCCTCTGCCTCCAAGGACCAATGCCCTTCTCAGATGTTAGATTTATTTTAACCAGACCTTTTATATGTACCACCTGAAGTCCTCCAATTTGCCTGGTTATCAGAGTTCATTTTCCCTGGGGAACTGGACGGGAACAAATATGATAGTCATTTCACAGGTCCACGGTGCGACTTGGTATTGGTGGGATAAAAGCCATTCACCACCAACCCCACCATCAGGACAACAACTGGGGTGCGACATCTCAGTTTCTCTACCTGAGCACTTGTAATTCTTCATAGTGAAGGCTGCTATGTCCTGGATATGTCCTCTAGGGCACTGCCTTCCACATTCCTCTCTGTCTTTACTTCTTTTGCAAACTGATCTGTCTAGGTGTTACGGAAACGTGAGGCTGAACTGAATTTCCCATCCAATAGGCAACATGATCCTCACTCAGAACAAAACCAGTCTTTATTTGTCATTTCCCTCCGAGGCCTTGAAGACTGTATCAGTACATTTGTGCAAATATGGTAATTTACACATGGCCCCACCCCCTGGGGCAAGAAGCTATGCCGTGTGCTGTAAGTCCACAACAACCTCTCCGAGTTTTCATTATGATACTGGAAGGGTTTTCGCTGAATTTATCCTCTGGCTGACTCAATTCTATGTCTTAGACAATGGATGCTTTTATAAAGAAAATGTTCTTGGCATTTAAATCGGTTTTTTTGAGTCCACCGCAAATGTAAAAATTGATTTCCTTCACTGCCTTTTCCTAATTCCAAATAACGCTGCGTGTACTGCTGCTGCCTCAAGAAGCAGGAAGGGCATAATTTACCAGATGTGAGGCTATTAGGCCTTCATTTCCTGAAGCAATGAATTAGCAGCTCTCTTTCCCTGTCACAGAAAATTGTCACCAAAATAGCCCAAGACACAATGGCAAGTCCAATTAATGTTTTGTTTCTTCAAGAGGGCCCAGCTGAAAGATGAATTGACTGAGTGAGAGGCAAATTGGGGAGGAAAATACTCAGCTCCAAAGCGGGGAGGGGGGCTGCAGTAAACATTATTTTATATATTCTATAACGTAAATGTTTCAAAAATTACATAAGGATTATTCTTTTCTACTAGTTAAGATGAAAGATCACAGGTGATATCTTTGATTTTGCTTGCTCCAATTCTCTGATGGAAAACACCCAATTTCACTTTTCAAAGTGTAGCAGCAGAAAGTAGCAGCTGAAAGATAAATTTCAAGTGTGCAAAATTCTGTTTTAGTTGGAGTAGTGTCTTGGGGGCAAAGAGTAAAGCTAGATTCTGGGATCCTGAGCCTTAAGATGAGTTTAGTATTTTTCATATTATTTTTAATTTACAATATATTCAATGCTATATTTTCATATTATGTTGAATTTTATATTAATATTTTAATATTTATAATGGTTAATAACTTGAGAAGAAGCATATAATTTTATTTACCTGTAGCTTACCTTAATAGGTAGTATATTCTTGACCTACTCTATGGAAATATCTGTAAGATTTATGAAATATTAATAATTTGCTTTTAGAAGAAAATGTTCTTTGACTTTGCTGCATTCATTTAATAATGGAAAATCTACTTAAATCTGATGAGAAGAATAGAGGTAAAAGTTAATACAATATAGTCCATGTTTCTGAATATGTAGAAAATTATAGATGCTTTTCCCTTGTTGGTGCACTTGTTTAATAATCATGTTGAAACCATATGAGATTACATTGGATACACATAAGAAGTGGAGGACACAGTCCTTGCCCTTGAGGAACATGGGACACAATAGGAGACTGAAAGGATGTCCCTGAAACATTTGGAGAATAATTACCCAGCAGCCCACAAGGAAAGCTGAGTCAGTGTGGTAGAGTTACAGACATTGGAGCCAAGGACATTTGAAATTAGGGAAAGCTTGCTGTGGGTAAGAGCAGTCAGGAAAGTCTGGCATTCCTTTTCCTAAGAAATTTTCCAAAAGTAAGAAGAGAAGTGTGGGTGGAGTCAGGAAAGGGCATTGGGGTCCAAATAGAGAACATATGCTGAAAACCATTTTTGAAAATCCCAGTATTTTCCTTTAGATTTATGTAAAGGTTTTCATGAGACTGAAGGGGCAATAGGAATGATTTAGGAAAAATAACTTATTGATGGGACAATACTGAAGAAAGGAGAGTAACCCTGTGAAGAATAGTATGTAAAACTCATAATAATGATTAAAATCATTTTTTAAAACCTGATATAAGAGGAGGGCATGTGAACTTTTAGAGAGTCCTTATGGATCATCTCACCTAATAATGTCAGGAAAATCCATCCCTTGGCCTGCTCTGGAAGACCATGTATCCTTGAAATGCAACATAGGGAATAGAACTCGCCTCCTGAAAGATGCTGATTAATTCCACTTAGGTCCTAAAACATACAAAACTAAGCCTTTCGTGCTTCAAGTTTTCCTCAGGTAAATGGTGAGAACCACTTTTTCTATTTTATAATTTCCGGGTCTTTTCGTGTACCCCACTCTCTGATGGATTAGTCAGGCTGCTGATCCCCTAGGTAACCTGTCTGCTTTCCTTCTGGCATCTGTTTGGGCATGCTGTTTTCAGTGCCTGATATCACTGACTCCACTATCTCACTTCATTGCATTTTCATTCAAAATCCTTCCATTCTCTAGATCTGGGTCAAATTCTACACCTACATTCCCCCCCCCCCCCATCTCTTTTCAGCTAGTCAGTCAGCAGTGCTTGTAAAACACACTCAAAAAGCACAGAAAGGGAGTGTGGAGAATGTCCTCTTTCTCACAGAGAAAGAACTCTGTTTTAGAATAAAGAACACACACAGGGAAGAATACTTTGGAACACATGTTCAGTGGCACATCATGCGCCCAAAATAAGAGCATAAATACTAAAGGAATTAGGTCTGTTAGTTTAGAATTGAAAACGTCCCACCTCCTGTCCTTAGTCATTTAAATTCTATCACAACAGTAAAGTGAATCTTCCTAAGCTGTCGTCATCAGGTGCCTAAGAAAAACACAAATAAATCAAAGTCAACACAATTTTATTTATTTATTTATTCAGAGTTGAGGGGAAAAATGATATCACAACGTGGGTGCTGGTTTGGAATGAAGTATATTGAAAAAGTCTTACATCAGAAAAGTGTATGTTGGCAGTTCTACATGACATCATACGATAGGTACAAGAAGGATTTTATGCTGATACAAACTACTACTTTATTGCAGTTGAATCAAATAAGTTAGGCCTCCTCTGATGGACTTTAACAAATGTTTACCTTTTCTAGGCAATTACTTAACCTTCCAATTATCCAGAAAGTGAGCTCATGTGGAGAGCAAAATATACTAAATAATCTGAACACATGGTATTAAAAATCAGAGAACTTTGCTCTTTGTTTGCTTGTTAATATTGAACAAGGAGGTACAGACTTGACCTTGAGCATTTTGTTAATTCCAAAGCTTCTCTTTTTATTTGAAACCAGCTGTACACTTTGCTCTCATATTCCATCCACCCATTTAGATGCAGGTTTTCAATTTCCAGGGTCCTTAAACTCTAACAACATGGGGAAAAGTGTGGCTATACTCTTCTTACCTGTTTAGACCATCCAGAATTGATATTTTTCTATTATTGTCATCTGTGGGAGAATAGGATGCCTGTGGTTACCAAGGCATCCTTCCTAGGATTCTCGTACAGCTCTTGATAGAATTTTCACTCCTTAGAACATTGCTAAAATAATCAGCATTGTTGGTATTGATCAGGTTTCTTGATCAAGATCAAGTTGGATATAGCCTTTATCATTAATCCATTTTTCACATATATCTAAGGATATATATAGAACCTTTACTCAAAGGTATGCATCAAAGTATTGGAATGAAAGGTGGGACTCCAAGTCTTCACTTGTATTTAGTGCAAAGTCTGGGTAAACAGTTTCACAAAGTGAAATCCACCCCAGCCTCCTTGATCGATGATGCATCTGCTAGGCGTTTAAGCTTCTGACACTAGAGTTGTTTTCCTCTCTATGTTCTCTTTTTCTTTGGCTTTCAACATTTTGACCATGTTGTATGTAGGTAAGGACCTTTTTATGTTTACCCTATTTGGGATTCATTGAACTTCTTAGATCTATTAATAAATATTTTTTCATAAAGTTTGGGGAATTTTCAGCCATTATTTTTTCAAGTATTTGTTCTGTCCCTTTTTGTCTACTTCCACTGGGACTCCTTACTACACATAGGTTGATATGATTGGTGGTGGCTCTCAGGTCTCTGAGGCACCGTTCAGCTTACCTTCAAATTTTTTCTCTCTGTTCTTCAGACTGGATAAACTATTGATTCATCTTCAAGTTCAATGATTCTTTTTTCATTCATCTGAAATCTGCTGTAGAGCTCATCTATTGAATATTTCATTTTGGCTACTGTATTTTTCAACTCTAGAATTTTCATCTGGTATTTTTAAATAGATCTGACTTATCAATGGTCCCTATATTACCGAGTCATTGTCAGCATATTCTCTGTCAGTTCCTTAATATGTTCTTTGAACATATTAATAATTGACCCTTTGAAGTCTTTGTCTGCTAAGTCTAACTTATATAGGGCTTCTCAGAGTTTGTTTTCATTGACTGCTTTTTTTCCATTCTGAGTATGGGTCATATTTTCTACTTTTTTGCATGTCACATAATTTTTTAGTTGAAAATTGGACATTTTAGGTAATATAACACAACTTTGGTTCTAATATTTTGTTGGTTTTTTTTCTCCTGAGGGTTTTTTTTTCTTGCTGAGTTTTAAATTTTCACTTCCTTTTAAACTAAATTAAATTAAATTTTTCTTAACTAGCCTAGACTTAATCAGCAGAAACTATCATCCCTGTAGTGTGTGGTTACTGTCTGTCTCTGCTCAGATTTTTTTTTGTTCAATGTTTAATTCCATTTTCAGACTGGTTTCCTAGAGGTAACCCCTGTATCTGCACAACTTAGTGGTCAGTTAATAATTGTTCACAAATTGTGCCCAAACACCTCAAGTCTATCAGGCTTCTACTCTCTGTTGGATCTGTGTTTGGTTTGGGGAGTACATTCCAAATACAGGCCGTTTTCAAGTCTGCCTCAGTTCTTACTTTCTGCAGGGCATTCTCAGGTGTCCACTTCACAAGTACACAAGCTTCCAGCCTGGGATGTATGGAATGTTTATCAAGGTCTTCCATGGCCATCTCATTTCCGGGATCTCCCTGTCTAGTCCTCTGGTATTCCACTCACATCCCAACAAAGGCTTCAACCTCAGATTAGGAGAGCTGCAGGCTTTTCTCATTTGCTTCTGGTTGTGGGTCTTCCTCCTTTCACTCTAAATAAAGTCAGCGCCTCCAACAGCAAAGCTGCTGGTTTTCACAGACTGCTTTGGTAGATTTCCAGATCACTAGAATGATTGTTTTTGTCAAATTTGTTTAGCTTTATAGTTGTTTTAGGGAGAGAGAGTTTGCTGATCTCTTCATTCCTCCACGCCTGAAGTTCAACCTCATTCTTGACACTAGAATCATGCTCTTTTTAAGAGATTTTAGAAGTTTAGCACTGGTTTACTTGTGGCCCTGGGCATCATTTCTTGGCAGGTGGCCACACATTACTACACTGGGACAAATGGTCCGATCAGGCCAGTGTGATCTTAATATGCGTCTAGTAAGGGAAGAAAGGGACTAGCATTTCAGTTTTATAAACTGTTAAAGACAAACATTGGCTAATCAAATTCCATATTTCTAAATTACGTGTATGGTCTTTTAATTGACAATATTTTTCAAATGCTTTTTAACATACAGTCAGAAAGTCAAAGAGAAAAAGACTATAATCTTTTAATCTCATGGAACTGGCTTCCTAGCTAGGAATATAGAAAATGCCTAAGGAAAAATGCCTTCAGAAGGGAAACGCTTTAACAAGCATGAATCAGTGAACCTAAATTCAACCCCACTCATGCTGTGGGGATTAGCAGAGGTTAGTTCTCAAGAGGAAACTCTTCAAGGTCTCACTGTTTCTGGAAAAGTCAACAGAATCTTTATAAAATGTTATTTAAAATTGCCTAATACATGAACAAAGGGTAGCCGCAAGTATACCGAGACAGGGTGAGCTTTTCTTTTTTGTTTGTTTTTCCTTATTGCGCCCCTGCCCAGCACCTGTGGCTGAGAGAAGGGTCGGTTTTGGTTCTACGTTGCTGCTCCTCCATCGGGACCCAGCTGGTGACTTGAGGGAGGTCTAAATTTAGCCTTTGTGTTCCATTTTCCATCAGCAATATGTAAGCTTGAGACTCATAAGCTATTGGACTTAAACCTTCAACCAAGCATTATGAGATAGGAATCTAAGTCATTTTTTAAAAAATAATCATGTATACCTTTGCCACTTCAGGAAGATAGTAGTTTGGTACCTTTATGATTTTTAGTTGCATCTCTATTTTTCTCTATTCTTGAAAATAAAATGGCAAGAACACATTTAGAAAATGATGACTTCTATATCAGAGAGATTTTCTGCTTCTTCATAGTATGATATATTTATAATTATGATGTGTGATATATTTATAATCAAGATCCCTTGTAAAAAGTAAAAATTCCATTTATCAGCTTAAATTCTTAGGAATAAAAAATTGAATGGGGAGGTAGGATGTATCCCAATCATCCCTTAGGCTGACATATTTATGAAACAAAATAATTATGCCATAAGGTTAGCATAGTATAGCATTGGCCTGGAGGTAAAGCACTAAGAAAAATCTCTTAAATTTGGCCCCTAAAATATCCTTGTATTAAAGTATAGTTAAGATATTAATCAGATTTTTTATTCCTGTCCATTTTTCCCTCCTGAGTAAGAAAGCTGATGTGACTACCATTCTGTGACGTTGTGCATTACCACACTATTTCCACTACCTGTGAAGTCTGCAAGCTGAATCATCTGAAAAGAATTAGTCACCATGTTCAGCTTTTTTTTCTTTGGCATGTCTTCGTTCTATGTTTTGCTATTCCTCCAAAGTATTTTCCCTTTCAATGGCGATAAGTTTAAAATATATACTATGTACGTAAAAGCAACTACTTTGACTAATGTTTCGCCTCTAATCCCCAAAAGCTCTGAGCAGCACCTTCTCCATCTCCCCCACCTTCAACCTCAGGAAACAAGAGAAAGTTCTCACCTTCTACTGCCTTTGCCCTCCAATTTCTGATACTCTTTCTTCTCTGCCAATAATCTCCAGTCTTCCCATTAAGATAAACTTGTGCATACAACACATTTCCTTCCCTATAAAACTTTGGAAGAGACTGCCAGCCATAGCTTGTCACAGAAACAGAACTGGTGACCATTTTGACTGATGACATCACCTACTGACAATCGGCCAAAGGGGGTTTAACTGCAATGGAAGTAATTATGTTGGAAATAAACGATTGCTTCACAAGCAGCTTGGACCACATACACTGCTACTGAGGCCTGGGAGCATAAATCCATGAAGCCCTCTGCGCTTAGCATAGCACCTCACACAGGGTAGGCTGTGAATTTAATAAATCTTTAGCTAATGAATGGTTGAATAGAGTGGTTAGGTGACTAAAGAATAATGAAGCCTCGAAGAGAACTATACTCAGTATCTAGTAATAACTTATAAGCAAAAGAATCTGAAAAGGAATATATACATATGTATATATACATACACACACATACACACACACACACACACATAACTGAATCACTTGGTTGCATACCTGAAACTAACACAACATTGTACACCAACTGTATTTCAATAAAAAAAAGAAAAGAAAAGAGTCATGAAGTCTCCTTTCATGTGAAATTGTAACCATTTTCCTGGAATAACGTAGAAAAACACCTGCCTTTTCAATGTAGTCTGCACTACAGAGCTTTCCAAATATTTTTCTGGCCTTTGCAAACAGAATTCTTTGTTTTTCATTTATATAACTTTTTTGTCCCAAACCTGACAATTGTTTCCCATTTCATTTAGAGTGAAAGCACTTAACAGTGACCTGTAAGACCCAACACAAGTTCACCTGGTCCTTCCCCTCCTTGCGTTTCTGACTTCAAATTTTACTCCTCTCTCTTCCTCCCTCCCTCTACCCACACTGGCCTCCTTGGTATTCCTTGGATGCCCCTGGCACATACCTGCCCTAGGGCCTCTGTACTAGCTGTTCCATCTGCCTGGTTAATATTCACAGAGATGCACATGGCTCATTCCTCATCACCTTTAAATATCGCCTTGACGGGGAAAACAACCCTGACCTACCCGCCACTGATCCCCTTACACTTCGCTACTATTTTCCTTAGCCCTTACCATCTCGTCATATGACACGTAAGTTGCTTATTTGTCATGTTTTTGTCGTCTCCTGTGACCTCCCTCTACACCCACACTAGAATGGAAGCTTCATGAGAGCTGGAATTTTTGCAACTGCCATGCCTATAACAACGTCAAAGACATAGTAGATACTTAATAAATATTTGTCAAATGAATGACTATTTATTAAGCGTTTTGGACCAGTTACTGTATTATGAGTTGGAAAACTAGTGTGTTGTGTTTTAGTTATTCCTAACCTAGCTACATATCAAAAATCACGTGGAACCCTTGTTAAAATAGATTCCTGGGCCCCAGCACAAAAAATTCTTTTTTAAATAATCCAGAATGGAATTCAGAAATATATATGGGGACCCCAGATGATTCTGATGGAGCTTAGGTTTCAGAGCCTCAGAATGGTTGAAAGAACATGAGTTTGGGGTCATATCTGTCTAGCTTCAAATCTCTTCTTTACAATTTATTAGCTGGCTGGGTGATCTCAGGCAAATGACTTGTTGAACCTTATTCTCCAGGAGCCTGTTTCCTCGTCTGTAAAATGGGAGCAAACATTTAGTGAATGAATGATTGAATGAATGGACGAGAGGCCCTCAAAAGGATATTCTATATATGACATACCACAAGTAAAGGAGGTAGACTTTAACATGAGGCATTTAAGGGATTTTAATTTCCTAGCTGCCTCTAGGCATAGTTACATTTAACAAATAAACAGAGGCATATCTTGTCCACTTTTCAGCCTTCTTGGTTTGGCAAAGGCTGAACTTGCTGGGGCTTCATCCAAGCTTGAACTATTTAATTTCCGTACTTAAGAAGAAAAGGGTTGACTCAGGCTGGCAGGCTATTTTGTTGTTGTTATTGACTTTGGCCAGAACTTCTATGTCATTAGCTCTTTGGAGAATGTCCTAAGTTTATGTGATGGGTACACTTTGATATCAATAAGAAAGCGGTTTGTTGCTGGGGTCTTAACGAAGGCTGTGTTTGAAACGATCCTGTGTTTTCTTGACTCAGATTGTGTCACCCCAGAAGATTCCTCTGAGTTTGGGAAATACAAAAAAAGAATTCATGCACTGGTTTAAGAAGAAATGCCAAGGTTTATGAATGCTCATAGGTAACTTCATAAAAAAAATAGTTTTCTTGCAACTTTGAAGTTTATTTTCAAAGAATAGTTGGGGTAATATTTTTCCAGCCTTAAGTAATTCATCCATAAATCTACTTTGATCCTTCTCTGACACAACCAATAATAGATACCATGTTCACACAATTATTTATCTTCTGCACACTTTTAATTTTATCCCAATACTTGCATACGCAGTTTACTTAACAATCAGGCACTGCTTTGCACAAAATTATTTTTGTCATTTTACAATAGACTATTGTATATCTATTTTACCACAACTTAACACTTATTGGTTTATGATTCATCTCTTCAAAAACTCCTTGATGTAGCAATAGGTATCATATTCTTCATTTCAAGGCTTTCATGAGACCTGGATCCCAGACTTCAACATAAGAAGAATGTAATAAGCCTCTACTGTTTGAGTGATTGGCTTGCTGTGTTTAATCCATGTAATCAGGAAAGGAACATGAGCTAGAAAATCATAGAAAGTGTGATGTATATCCCAGGGCCACACCCATGCTACGTCAGCCTGCCAGGCATCCCTTTGCCTAATTTATTGCCATTAACACTCTTTATTTAAGAACAAAACACATAAAATTAACAAAAGTGAATTGAAACTTTCAATATTAACTTTTAACACAAAGACAACAGGCTGATTAAGAAAAAATATTGTTTAATATGCCCACCCAAGCAAACAATAAATTATATATGTTTTAAAATGCTGTTGGCAAAGTAACGGGGCTAAGGGACTGAAATCATAATTGGCACTACTGTTTTGGCCCCATGACCAGTTTTACTTCAGGGACTTATTTTCCAGTTTTTTTCCTCTGAGTTGTTGTAATCATTTGCTCTAGGAGAATCTAAATTGGATGGCATGAACAATAAACGTGCTCCCTTCTGGAGCTCACACAGGCATTGTAAAATGCAAAGGAGGCATTAAAGTGGATCACACACTGACCTTTAAAAAAATGAATAGGAGAAAAGAACATCTAAAAGCCCGGGTTTGTTCAGGATCCCACCCACACTACTCCAGACCGTCTACACCCCAACCCAATCAAACATTCATATCCAGTGTTACAAAGGAGACAGGCCCAAAGACAATGGGGTCAGGCTGGAGCTATAGGTATAAAGCCATCAGGTGAGGATGAATTCTACTTTGGAGAGTCTATGAAGTGATTTTGCCAAAGGTAGTAAGTATAGTTAATATTTGCCTTGGCAATGTAAATCTAAGTTAAATAAAAGGACCAACTAATCAGAAGTTTTTTCTAGCTACTTTTACAGGACTTTCCAGGAAAAAAATATATTTTCAACTGACCAGAAACACTGTCAGATGTGCCCGGGGGAAAAAAAAATGGTGATGTATCTAAATCTTTCTCTCTCCACCCAACTGGTGGTCTGAAAATGCAGTTTCTCTTTCTGACACCATTGCCAATAATAAATGTTCTGCTGTTAGAGCTGACCCTTTTGTCAATAACTGTGATGGCGACCTGGATATAGGCTGGCTTTTGAAAGATTCTGGCTCTGGAGATACATGCAGCAGTGATTAAAAGGAAAGAAAAATATGGAAGACAACTCAACGAAACAAAGTAGCTGATATACATAAATGATCATTTTCACTTAAAAATTGGAATATGTGAAAACTAATGAATATGACTAAAACTAGCTTGATTAATTAAATCAGTGACCTTATAACTTTTAAAGAATATTCACAATTTAAAGTTTACTCTAACTTAAATCTCAGAAATGGTCCCACTACCATGTCCCTACCACTACCCACATCTTTTTCTTCCTGAGGTAGTAGATAGTATCATAGTAATTTCCTAACACATTCTTCCCTGGATCAACTCCAGAAATGAAGCCAACTAACTATAATAGTTCTCAAATTATGACTCTTGTCCTGGAGTCCTAGCTAGCAACACAGTCGAAAATTCTCCCCATTGATATCTAAGCCTGAGCAGATAATCACTACCAAGTGGTGACAAGTCATAAACAGGACCATGAGGAATTTACATTTTATTGCTGGACCATAACTGATGTATAGGCTCATCCAGGTCATTTCAATAATTATGTAAAAATGTAATTGAATGTTTTGAACCTTACTTACCATGTTATGGTGGGGTTTGATGACAACTAATTTCTTAATTTTTCATCTTATTTTCTCTAATGAGGAAGACATTTAAAGCTATTCCTTTTCCTCTGAATACAGTATTACTGGGCTCCATGGACTCTGATATAATGTATTCTCCTTTCCATCACTTTCTATCTTGTTTTATAGTCTTTTTTGATGTTTTCTTTTTTATCCAAGGATTCCTAAAGGGCATGTTTCTTAATTTTTAAGTTTTATGACTTAAAATCTTAATTATTTTACAGAGAAGAGAATCACCTTTTAATTATTTTAATTATTATGATCAAAGAATGTGGCAACTCTTTGTGGCTTTAATTAGCATTCCTTTTTTTTTTTTTTTTTTTTTTAGATTTTTTTTTTTTTTTTTTTTAACATCTTTATTGGGGTATAATTACTTTACAATGGTGTGTTAGTTTCTGCTTTATATAATTAGCATTCCTTGATGGCTGGTAAGCTCCTTTTGCTTGGAAGCTTGGAATATTTTTCTTTATAACCTTTGAGTTCAGAAATTCTGTTCCATATATGACAAGATAGGTCTTGTCTCATCCCATCCTGGAATACAATGAGTGTGTCTAAGCTTTAGAGTCAGCTCTTTCTTCAATATAGAGAAAATCATTTTTTCCTTTATGAATTTCCCATATTAAATCATTTTCCCTCCTTCATGGGTTTTATTTATTCCTCTGAAACATATTCTCACCTTAGGCTTTCTATTTTCAAATTTTTTCATGTTAAATCTTATAATATCATTCTTTTTGCATTTTTTCTGTGCTTTGAAGTATTTCATTAATTCTTTTTTTTTTTTTTTTTTTGGTACGTGGGCCTCTAACTGTTGCGGCCTCTCCCGTTGTGGAGCACAGGCTCCAGACGCGCAGGCCCAGCGGCCATGGCCTACGGGCCCAGCTGCTCCGCGGCATGTGGGATCTTCCTGGACCGGGGCACGAACCCGTGTCCCCTGCATCGGCAGGTGGACTCTCAACCACTGCGCCACCAGGGAAGCCCCATTCATATTTTAAAACATAGTAATAGCTTATGGCAGCACAACCATCCATCTGAGAACAACTAGAAACACTGGACAAATTTAAATGTTAGTTCTAAAACACTGGAGGACTACCAAGGCAGAGGAATGTGATGAGCCAAGATACAATACAGAAGGGAGAGGCAGAGAAATGAGTGCAACATTTATCTACACGTCTCCTCTTAAGATGTTTGCTAATTTGAAAGACATGAGTGAAGAAGCCACTAAAGTGAACAAAGCTTCTTTCAATCTTCCTGGGTTTGGGAATAAAACTTTTAGTTTAGAAACTACCATGGAGGTAGGGCTTTTTTGAACATATAAAATTGTCACTTAGATCCTTGAAGGGATCCACACTAGTGCTAGGAATCAACTCTCTGTAGCTGAAGCCTCAGAAAGGCTGAGAACTCTAATATTTAATATTTGACATAATTAAATATCCTTAATATATGATTTAATTATGATACTATTGCCCTAGATTAACTGCCAATTAGAATAAAGTTAACTCTCTGAACAAAGATAACATCATCCAAAGTTTCAAATTATTTCTCAAGTTTTTCCTTGAAATAAAAGGCATTACAAGAGACAAAACCAAACAAGTGAAAATCAAGAGAAAAAATCGACAGTAGAAACAGAGGCACAAGAGAAAATTGGAGTTTTTGGGTATCACTGTTGAATTAGTTGTAATTACAAGATCAAGAATACTAGCAGAGAATTGCTATTTATTTATTTATTTATTTATTTATTTATTTATTTATTTAAAGAAAATTTAAATTCCCAAACTGAAAAAATCATACCCCAAATTAAAAATTTGATAAATGTGCTTAAAAGGAGATTCAATGCAGCTGTAAAAGTGTTGGCAAACTGGAAGATGGTCAGTAGAAAATATCCAAACTGAATCATAGGGACAAAAATAATAATAACACAGAAAAGGAGGTAAAATGTATGGCACACAGTGAAAAGGATTAACCTGTGTAAAATGGAATTCCAGAAGAAAAAACTGAGAAAACAAGACAGAAATAAGTGTTGAAGAGACAAGAGCTGAGAAAGACATCAATACAGAAATTCAAGAAGCACTATGAACACCAAGCAGAATGGCAGAAATTCACAACTAACACTGTCATATTAAAACAGCTGAAAACAAAATATGAAGAGAAAAATCTTAATAGAAGTTAGGGGGAAAATACTCATTATTCTTAAAAAAAAACAATGAAATTAAAATTGACTTCTCAACAGAAATAACAGAATATAAAAGTCAATGGAATTATACAAAGTGCTGAAAGAAAATAAGTGCCAACCTAGAATTATATATGCAGTATATGTATTCTTAAACATAAAAGCAAAATAAAGACATTTTCAGACCATCTACCATACTCCCCTCCCAAGTGAGAAACTTAAAGAAATCGTCATCAGTTGACTAACTTGAAAGCAACGATTTAAAAAAGGTTTTAGAGGGGAAACTTAAAGATGGTGGAGGAGTAAGACATGGAGATCACCTTCCTCCCCACAAGTACATCAAAAATACATCTACATGTGGAACAACTCCTACAGAACACCTACTGAACGCTGGCAGAAGACCTCAGACTTTCCAAAAGGCAAGAAAATCCCCACGTACCTGGGTAGGGCAAAAGAAAAAAGAGAGACAAAAGAATAGGGACGGGACCTGCACCTCTGGGAGGGAGCTGTGAAGAAGGAAAAGTTTCCACACACTAGGAAGCTCCTTCACTGGTGGAGACAGGGGGTGGGCAGGGGGGGGGCTTTGAAGCCAATGGGGAGAGCTCAGCAACAGGGATGCAGAGGGCAAAGTGGAGAGATTCCCGCAGAGAGGAGCGGTGCTGACCAACACTCACCAGCCCGAGAGGCTTGTCTGCTCACCTACCGGGGCGGGTGGGGGCTGGGAGCTGAGGCTACAGAGTTCAGATCCCAAGGAGAGGACTGGGGTTGGCTGCGTGAATACAGCCTGAGGGGGCTAGTACACCACAGCTAGCCAGGAGGGAGTCCAGGAAAATCTCTGGACCTGCTGAAGAGGCAAGAGACCATTGTTTCAGGGTACGTGAGGAGAGGGGATTCCTTCCCCATCTGCCCACAGAAGGTGAAGTACCACCTAAACAAGCTCCAGAGATGGGCATGAGCCACAGACCCCAGAGATGGGCATGAAACACTAACACTGCTGCTGCAGCCACCAAGAATCCTGTGTGCAAGCACAGGTCACTATTCACACCCCTACTCCAGGAGCCTGTGCAGCCCGCCACTGCCAGGGTCCCGTGATCCAGGGACAACATCCCCAGGAGAGCACATAGTGCACCTCAGGCTGTTGCAACGTCACGCAGGCCTCTGCCACCCCAGGATCGCCACACATTCCAATTATGACTACCATACCCCTCTCTCCCCCTGGTCTGAGTGAGCAAGAGCTCCCTAATCAGCCGCTGCTTTAACCCCCTCCTGTCTGGGCAGGAACAGATGCCTGAGGTCAACCTACATGCAGAGGCGGGGCCAAAACCAAAGCTGAACGCCAGGAGCTCTGCGAACAAAGAAGAGAAAGGAAATTTCTCCATGTAGCTTCAGGAGGAGCAGATTAAATCCCTACAATCAACTTGATGTACCCTGCATCTGTGGAATACCTGAATAGACAACGAATCATCCCAAACTTGAGGCAGTGGACTTTGGGAGCAACTGTAGACCTGGGGTTTGCTTTCTGTGATTGATCTCTCTTTGATTTTTATGTTTATCTTAGTTTAGTTCTTAGCACTTGTTATCATTGGTGGATTTGTTTATTGGTTTTGTTGCTCTCTTCTTTTTTTATTATTATTTTTCTATTTTAATAATTTTTATTATTATTACTATTTATTTTCCTATCTTTTCTCCCTTTCTTCTGAGCCGTGTGGCTGACAGGGTCTTGATGCTCTGGCTTGGTGTCAGGCCTGAGCCTCTGAGGTGGGAGAGCCAAGTTCAGGACATTGGACCACCAGAGACCTCCCAGCTCCACGTAATATCAATCAGCGAGTGCTCTCCCAGAGATCTCCGTCTCAGTGCTAAGATCCAGCTCCACCCAACAGCCAGCAAGCTCCAGTGCTGGATGCCCCCTGCCAAACAACTAACAAGACAGGGACACAGCCACACCCATTAGAAGAGAGGCTGTGTAAAATCATAATAAGTTCACAGACACCCCAAAACACACCACCAGATGCAGCCCTGCCCACCAGAAAGATAAGATTCTGCCCCACCAACCAGAACGCAGGAGCCAGTACCCTCCACCAGGAAGCCTACACAACCCACTGAACCAACCTGACCCACTGGGGACAGACACCAAAAACAACAGGAACTACAAACCTGCAGCCTGTGAAAAGGAGATCCCAATCACAGTAAGTTAAGCAAAATGAGAAGACAGAGAAATATGCAGCAGATGAAGGAGAAAGGTAAAAAGCCACTGGAGCAAACAAATGAAGAGGAAATAGGCAGTGTACCTGAAAAAGAATTCAGAGTAATGATAGTAAAGATGATCCAAAATCTTGGAAATAGAATGGGGAAAATACAAGAAACAATCAACAAGGACCTAGAAGAACTAAAGAGCAAACAAACAACGATGAACAACACAATAAATGATACTAAAAATTATCTAGAAGGAATCAATAGCAGAATAACAGACTCAGAATAATGGATAAACGACCTGGAAGATAAAACAGTGGAAATAACTACCACAGAACAGAATAAAGAAAAAAGAATGAAAAGAATTGAGGACAGTCTCAGAGACCACTGGGACAACACTGAACACATCAACATTCAAATTATAGGGGTCCCAGAAGAAGAAGAGAAAAAGAAAGGGTCTGAGAAAATATTTGAAGAGATTATAGTTGAAAACTTCCTTAACATAGGAAAAGAAATAGTCAGTCATGTCCAAGAAGCACAGAGAGTCCCATACAGAATAAATACAAGGAGAAACATGCAAAGACACATATTAATCAAACTACCAAAAATTAAATACAAAGAAAAAATATTAAAAATAGCAAGGGAAAAACAACAAAAAACATAAAAGGGAATCCCCGTAAGGTTAACAGCTGATCTTTCAGCAGAAACTCTGCAAGCCAGAAGGGAGAGGCAGGACATATTTAAAGCGATGAAAGGGAGAAACCTACAACTAAGATTACTCTACCCAGCAAGGATCTCATTCAGAATTGATGGAGAAATAAAAACTTTACAGACAAGCAAAAGCTAAGAGAATTCAGCACCACCAAACCAGCTCTACAACAAATGCTAAAGGAACGTCTCTAGGCAGAAAACACAAGAGAAGGAAAAGACCTACAATAACAAAACCAAAACAATTAAGAAAATGATAATAGGGACATACACATTGATAACTACCTTAAATGTAAATGAATTAAATGCTCCAACCAAAAGACATAGACTGGCTGAATGGACACAAAAAGAAGACTGTATATATTGCTGTTTACAAGAGAACAACTTCAGACCTAGGAACACA
The DNA here is from genome assembly GCF_011762595.2 of Tursiops truncatus. Lineage (NCBI taxonomy): Eukaryota > Metazoa > Chordata > Mammalia > Artiodactyla > Delphinidae > Tursiops > Tursiops truncatus. The sequence continues at coordinate 17,340,823 of NC_047034.1, read as the reverse complement.
TACAGACTGAAACTGAGGGGATGGAAAAAGGTATTCCATGCAAATGGAAATCAAAAGAAAGATGGAATAGCAATTCTCATATCAGACCAAATAGATTTTAAAATAAAGACTATTACAAGAGACAAAGAAGGAGAATACATAATGATCAAGAGATCAATGCAAGAAATAACAATTGTAAATATTTATGCACCCAACATAGGAGCACCTCAATACATAAGGCATATGCTAACAGCCATGAAAGGGGAAATCGACAGTAACACAATAATAGTATAGGACTTTTAACACCTCACTTTCACCATTGGACAGCTCATCCAAAATGAAAATAAATAAGGAAACACAAGCTTTAAATGACACATTAAACAAGATGGACTTATGGATATTTATAAGACAATCCATCCAAAAACAACAGAATACACTTTCTTCTCAAGGACTCATGGAACATTCTCCAGGATAGATCATATCTTCAGTCACAAATCAAGCCTTGGTAAATTTTAGAAAATTGAATCGTATCAAGTATCTTTTCTGACCACAACGCTATAAGACTAGATATCAATTACAGGAAAAAAACTGTAAAAAATACAAACACTTGGAAACTAAACAATACACTACTAAATAGCCAAGAGATTGCTGAAGAAATCAAAGAGGAAATCAAAACATACCTAGAAACAAATGACAATGAAACATGACGACCCAAAACCTATGGGATGCAGCAAAAGCAGTTCTAAGAGGGAAGTTTATAGCAATGCAATCTCAGCTCAAGAAAGAAGAAAAATCTCAAATAAACAATCTAACCCTACACCTAAAGCAGCTAGAGAAAGAACAACAGAAAGAAAAAAAAAGTTAGCAGAAGGAAAGAAATCATAAAGATCAGATCAGAAATAAATGAAATATAAATGAAGAAAACAAAGATCAATAAAACCAAAGCTAGTTCTTTGAAAAGATAAACAAAATTGATAAACCATTAGCCAGACTCATCAAGAAAAAAACAGAGAAGACTCAAATCAACAGAATTAGAAATGAAAAAGAAGAGGTAAACACTGACTGCAGAAATACAAAGGATCATGAGAGATTACTACAAGCAACTATATATCAAAAAATTGGACAACTGGGAAGAAATGGACAAATTCTTAGAAAAGCACAACCTCTGAGAATGAAACAGGAAGAAATAGAAAATATAAACAGACCAATCGCAAGCACTGAAATTGAAACTGTGATTAAAAATCTTCCAACAAACAAAAGCTCAGGACCAGATGGCTTCACAGGTTAGTTCTATCAAACATTTAGAGAAAAGCTAACACCTATCCCTCTCAAACTCTACCACAAGAGAGCAGAGGGTGGAACACTCCCAAACTCATTGTAAAAAGCCACCATCACCCTGATACCAAAACTGGACAAAGAAGTCACAAAAAAAGAAAATGACAGGCCAATAACACTGATGAACATAGATGCAAAATTCCTCAACAAAATACTAGCAAACAGAATCCAACAGCACATTAAAAGGGTCATACACCATGATCAAGTGGCATTTATCCCAGGAGTGCAAGGATTCTTCAATATGTGCAAATCAATCAATGCGATACACCATATTAACAAATTGAAAGAGAAAAAAACATATGATAATCTCAATAGATGCAGAAAAAGCTTTTGACAAAATTCAACACTGATTTATAACATCTCTCCAGAAAGTAGGCATAGAGGAAACCTACCTCAATATAATAAAGGCCATATATGACAAACCCACAGCCAACATCACTCTCAATGGTGAAAAACTGAAACCATTTCCTCTAAAATCAGGAACATGACAAGGTTGCCCACTCTCATCACTATTATTAAACATAGTTTTGGAATTTTTAGCCACAGGAATCAGAGAAGAAAAAGAAATAAAAGGAATCCAAATCAGAAAAGAAGAAGTAAAACTGTCACTGTTGGCAGAAGACATGATACTATACACAGAGACTCTTAAATATGCTACTAGAAAACTACTAGAGCTAATCAATGAATCTGGTAAAGTAATAGCATACAAAATTAATGCAGAGAAATCTCTTGCATGCCTATACACTAATGATGAAAAAATCTGAAAGAGAAATTAAGGAAACACTTCCATTTACCATTGCAACAAAAAGAATAAAATACCTAGGAATAAACCTACTTAAGGAGACAAAAGACCTGTATGCAGAAAACTATAAGGCACTGATGAAAGAAATTAGATGATACAAACAGATGGAGAAGTATACCATGTTCTTGGATTGGAAGAATCAACATTGTGAAAATGACTCTACTACCCAAAGCAATCTACAGATTCAGTGCAATCCCTGTCAATCTATCAATGGCATTTTTCAAAGAACTAGAACAAAAAATTGCACAATTTGTATGGAAACACAAAAGACCCCGAATAGCTAAAGCAATCTTGAGAATGAAAAGAGGAGCTGGAGGAATCAGGCTCCCTTTCTTCAGACTATACTACAAAGCTACTCTAATCAAGACAGTGTGGTTCTGGCACAAAAACAGTAATATAGATCAATGGAACAGGATACAAAGCCCAGAGATAAACCCAACCATGAGATAAACCCACCCACCCATCTATGACAAAGGAGGCAAGGATATACAATGGAGAAAAGACGATCTCTTCAGTAAGTGGTGCTGGGAAAACTGGACAGCTACATGTAAAAGAATGAAATTAGAACACTCCCTAACACCATACACAAGAATAAGCTCAAAATGGATTAAAGACCTAAAAGTAAGGCCAGACACTCTAAGACTCTTAAAGGACATAGGCAGAACACTCTATGACATAAATCACAGCAAGATCCTTTTTGACCCACCACCTAGAGTAATGGAAACAAAAACAAAAATAAACAAATGGGACCTAATGACATTTAAAACTTTTGCACAGCAAAGGAAACTACAAACAAGACGGAAAGACAACCCTCACAATGGGAGAAAGTATTTGCACACGAAGCAACTTGACAAAGGATTAATCTCCAAAATATGTAAGGAGCTCATGCAGCTCAATATCAAAAAGACAAACAACCCAATCCAAAAATGGTCAGAAGATGTAAACAGATATTTCTCCAGAGAAGATAAACAGACTGTCAACAAACACATGAAAAGATGCTCAACATCACTAATTATTAAAGAAATGCACATCAAAACTACAATGAGGCATCACCTCATACCAGACAGAGTGGCCGTCATCAAAAAATCTACAAACAATAAATGATGGAGGGGGTGTGGAGAAAAGGGAAACCTCTCGCACTGTTCGTGGGAATATAAATTGATACAGCCACTATGGAGAACAGTATGGAGGTTCCTTAAAACACTAAAAATAGAACTACCATATGACCCAGCAATCCCACTACTGGGCATATACCCTGAGAAAACCATAATTCAAAAAGAGTCATGTACCACAATATTCATTGCAGCACTATTTGCAATAGCCAGGACATGGAAGCAACCTAAGTGTCCATCAACAGATGAATGGATAAAGATGATGAGGCACATATATACAATGGAATATTACTCAGCCATAAAAAGAAACGAAATTGAGTTATTTGTAGCAAGGTGGATGGACCTAGAGTCTGTCATACAGAGTGAAGTAAGTCAGAAATAGAAAAAAAAAATTCCATATGCTAATACATACATATGGCATTTAAAAAAAAAGGTTCTAATGAACCTAGGGGCAGGACAGAAATAAAGATGCAGACGTAGAGAATGGACTTGAGGACATGGGGAGGGGGAAGGGTAACCTGGGACGAAGTGAGAGAGTAGCACTGACATATATACACTACCAAATGTAAAATAGCTAGTGGGAAGCAGCCACATAGCACAGGGAGATCAGGTCAGTGCTTTGTTACCACCAAGAGGGGTGGGATAGGGAAGGTGGGAGGGAGACGCAACAGGGCGAGCATGTGGGGATATACATATATCTGATATAGCTGCTTCACTTTGTTACACAGCAGAAACTAACACACCATTGTAAAGCAATTATACTCCAATAAAGACGTTGAAAAAAAGAGATATAAATGTATAAAGAGGTGGTATATATATACAAGTGAATGTTACTCAGCTATGAAAAAGAATGAAATTTTGCCATTGTCAATAATATGGATGGTCATGGAGGGTATCATACTTAGTGAAATAAGTCAGACAGAGAAAGACAAATACTATATATTAACACTGTGGAATCTAAAAAATAAGACAAATGATTATAATAAAACAGAAACAGACTCGCAGATACAAAGAATAAACTAGTGGTTACCAGTGGGGAGAGGGAAGGAGGGAGGGGCAAGATAGGGGTAGGGGATTAACAGATACAAAATACTATGCATAAAATAAATAAGACACAAGGATATATTGTACAGCACAGACAATATAGCCAATATTTTATAATAACTTTAAATGGAGTATAATCTAAAAAAAATTATTGAATCAGTATGTTGTATACCTGAAACTTATGTAACATTGTAAATCAATTTTTCTTTAAAAAAAGAAGAAGAAAAAAATAAATAAGAAAAAAAATTTTAAATGTCATTAGGTAGAAGAAAGCTTATTCTGGATTGACACATGGAAATTCGGGAAGAGGTAAAGAGCAATTAAAAGGGTAAATATGTACATCTTAATAAATACTGACTGTATTAAATAATGATGATAATAATAATGCCTTGTAGAGCTTAAAATGCACATAGAATGGAAATACATTTTAAAAATAGCAAAAGTGGTGTCAGAGGAGTAAATAAATTGGCCCTAAAGTTTTTGCATTGTCTTGGAAATGGCAAAAGGATTAATCCACATTAATGTTGTAATAAGTCAAGGATACCTATTGCATTATCTAAAGTAATCATTAAAAATAGTAAAATAATACATAATTTATAATCTAATAGAGAGGAAGTGAAATGTAAAAATTATTTCATCTTTAAATGCTTTAATATAATTTTTAAAAAGATAAAGTAGAACAAGCAGATCAAAAATATCAGCAAATATATAGAAAATCTGAAAAAACAATTAAGAAATTTGATTTAATGGATAAACTAGTAACTAATAACAAAATATACATTTGTTTGCAGTGCACATAGAACATTTACTAAAGTCAACAGTATGCTGGACCTTAAGGCATGTCTCAATCAGTTTTAAAAGCAGGGAGAGAGAGAGAGAGAGAGAGCGAGCGAAAGAGAGAAAGGGCTCAAATTAGCCTCTAGTAAAAGAGGCCATCACTATGTTTTGTACAGATATTCAAAACATAATGAGACAATTATTAATAATTATATGCTAATAAATCTGAAATATTTAAATAATCTCCACCAAAAGAAAACTCTAAGCCCAGATAGTTTCACTTGTGAATTCTCCCAGACATTTAAGGAAGCAATAAAACCAATATTATAAAAACTCTTCTAGAGAATAGAAAAAAAGGAACACTTCCTAACTTATTTTATAATGTAATTAAACTTTGATAGAAAAACCTGATAAGAACATTATAAATAGGAAAATTACAGGCAAATTTATCTTAGGAACAGAGATAAAGAAAATTCTAAACAAAATATTAACAAACCAAATCCAGCAATACATAAAAGGAATAGAGCATCATGACCAAATGGGGTTCAAAATTCAAAACTCAATCAATGTGATCTACCACATGAAGAGAAAAGGGGAGAAAAATCATGTGGATTTTCTTTTATCTTCATCATCTTTATAGTTACAGAAAAATAAAATTCAATATCCGTTCATGATAAACACTCAGAATCTAAGAATAGAAGGAAACTTCCTTAATCTGATGAAAGGTATCTACAAAATATCTACATTATATTTAGTTGTGATTTGTTGAAAGATTTCCCGATGCTGGGAATGGAAACAAGGTTGTCCACTCTTGTTACTTTTATTCAATATTGGAATAGAGGTTCTCCTCTGTGCAACAAGGCAAGAAAAAGAAATGAAAGGCATAAGAATTAGAGAGGAAGAAATACAAGTGCAATTTTTGCAGATAAAATGATTTTAAACATAGAAAACCCAAATGATTTACAGCCAAACTATTAGAATTAATAAGTGAATTTACCTAGTTTGCTGCATCCCAGATTGATAAAAACAAATTGTATTTCTATACACTAGAATAAACTAATAGAAAAGTAAATTTTAAAACTACTTTTACAGCAGGAGCAACAAACAGCACATATAATAAACATAGTAAAAGATGTACACTACCTCTACATTAAAAGCCAAAAACAATGAAAGAAACCAGAAACATTACTGAGAGAAACTAAAATTATCCTAAATAAATGGAATGATATATAACATGTTCATGTATAGTAAAAGTCATTGTAGTGGTGTCAATTTCCCCCAAATTGATCTATAGTTTCAATAAAGTTTCAATCAAAATGTCAATTGTTTTTTTGGATATTGACATCCTGATTCTAAAATTTGTAAGGAAATCCAGGGGACCTATACTAGTCAAGTCCATTTTTAAGAAGAAATAAAAACTGGAAGACTTATGCTACCAGACCTCAAGTCCTATTATAAAAATGATAATAATTAATACTTTGAGGCACTGACGTAAGAAGAGGCCAGTGGAACAGAGGGAAAGAAACAGGCTCAAATATGTATGGTCACCAGAGTATAACAAAGATAACAGAGCAGTGTGGGAGGAAATAATAGTTACTTCAGTTGATGGGATTAGGTAAATTGAATACCCATATGGAAAAAAAGTGAACCTTGAGTCCTATCACACCATACACAAAAATCAGTTTTAAACAAAACACAGGTCTAACTGGTTTACTTCTGGAAATAAACATAGGAAAATATCCTTGTGACTTTAGAGTAAGCAAAACTATTTCTTGAACACAGTTGGTATTACACAAAAGGTACTAGTCATGAAGGGGAAAATTTTTAAATTGGACTAAATTAAAATCAAAGAGTTTCTATTCATCAAAAGGTACCACACAGAGAGTAAAATGGTAGGACAGAGAATGGAAGAAAATATTAGCCACTCAGTTATTCAGCAACAAACTCAGAAGGTGTTATTTTAAATGCCTGCAATTAAATAAACAAAAGAAAAAACCCAGGGGAAAATGAATAAAAGATATGAGTAGTATCATTATAATACTCCTCCATGTCAAGAACATGGAGCAACTAGTACTTTCATGCACTTTTGTGTACTTTGGGTGGGAGCATAATTGGCACAATCCACTTTGGAAAATAATTTGACATTTTATCGTACAGCCAAATATTAGCATAATCTATGACCCAGTATTTTCATTCCTTGATGTTTTTGCTCATGTGTCAGGACACATGCACATGAATATTCACATCGGTGGTGTTTATAAGAGCAACACACACACACACACACATTCCTAACAACACAAATGTCCATCAACATTAGAATGGATAAATAGGAATATTTCAACACTGTGGAATATTACACAGGAATTAATTACATTCAGTAATATGGATGAATCCTAAAACATTCATAATGCTAAGGGATAAAGAAAGCCACAAACAAGATGATCCTATTTTTACAAAGGCCAAATAGCAGAGAAAATAGGCCACATATTGTACCCTCTCATGCACATGTGTGTGTGTGCGTGTGTGTGTGTGTGTGTATAGTTTGTTTTTTAAAAAGGAAGAGAATGATAGAAACCCAGAAACTTAATGATAGTGGTTTCTTTTGGTGGGAGGGAAAGGAAATAAAATAGGAGAGAAGCTTGGGGGTCTACATAAATCATTGGTGATCATCTAGTTATTTGGCTGGGTGATGGTTTATTTTTTTTTAATTAAAGTTTTTTATTTAACATTCAAAAGTAAAATGTCCAGCACCAGCCTCTAGCCCAGTCTGGCTCATGATTTGTGGTGCAATTTGCTGACTCATCAGATTTTTTAAAAATATGATTTATTTTATGAAAGTATAGTTGATTTACAATGTTGTGTCAATTTCTGCTGTGGTTTATTAGATTTTGGTTGCTGAAAGCAGTGCAGGGAAGACAGGTCTGGCCTTTCTTTTAGAAAGAGATGGTACCCATCCATATAATGGAACATTATGTAATCATTAAAATGAATATAAACACACACACTACAGAAAGTGCGAGAGGGAGAGAGAGAAATAGATTGATTGAATGATGGTCCTAACATATTATGTGACAAAACCACTATCTTAAACAATATTAAAAAATAACATGGAGTCCACGTTATGTAAGAGAAATCAATGTATGCCAAAAGTGGTTATTTCTAGATGGTGAAATTCACTTCCTTTTTGTTTATCTATGGTATATAAAGGTTATATAGTGAACATATAATGCAAGTTTTTAAAAGATGTGTGCTACTTTTAGGTGTCTAATTTATCACTACAATACTCCTCCATGTCGAGAAAGATATCCATTTTCACTATAGCTTTCATGCTCTGAAGCAGCTCTGAAAGAGAACATTCTACATGGAGCGCATTCTCTGTGCAAATCAACCAGTCCCCACGGTGGCTGAAATAACTGTACCAACTATCTCAAAATCCATAAGCCATGATGACACGGCCTCAGCAACTGTCATAATATTTCTGCAGCCTTTGCTCCTTGCATCTTTTACAATTTGGTGTCTTCTGAGAATATTTGTCCTGAATGTAAAGAAAATAAAGGCACTTAGGTCAGCACCTAAACCTGAAGCTGTGTGTTAATTTGGATTTTAAAACTTGCCACTCTCATCTCATAGAGAGCCAGGTGTGGGAAACAGATCCTCCTGCCTAAGTCTATAAAAGCAGACCTCATCACTGAGTGTGTCAGAGCCCAGAGATTTATTATAAAGTGATATATTTTCAAAGAGCAGCTCAAAGAGCCTTTTAACACTGAATTTGTCAGAGACCTTGCCTACATCAAACAGATGCTTTTCACTTGGAGCATCTGACTCTTAAACTTCAATGTTTCATATGTTAAGTGATTGGAAACTTGGGAACCATGAAGTAATACTTTTCCAGAGAAAAAAAAATTTGGAAAATTTGACTCTTTAACAACGAAACTTTAGATGCATATTAAGAAATACTTTGAGAAGCGGTAGAGTGTTTTCTTTATAGAGGGACTATCATTTGGTCCAGTAATATCACTTTTCCAAAGATTAAAAAGTCTCTGAAATTGATTTCATGTTAACAAGTTTTTTTTAACCCTCTCTGCACTTTCCCCCTTTACTCACCAACATTTCTTGTGATTTCTCCTAAAAATCAAATAAGCACTACATGCCTGAGGCTTTCATAAGACTTCTAACGTGGGTCATTTGATTTTTGGCCTTAAGAAATGTATCATATGCCAGGAGCTGGATTACCATCATGCCATATTCTTGAATAAACATGGTGCCTCTCCTCAGCTGAGGCTGCTGCCAGTGTTTATAATTTTGCATACATTTTAACCCAGATGAAATGAGCTGGTTATATTGAGCTTTCCTGGTTACCAATCACATTATAAACCACAGAAAGCATGCAAACTGGAAGAAGAAAAGCCCAGCTTTGGTTTATGGCCCTACTCAACTTTTGGTCCAACTGACTGTAACATCTTCTGAGCTGGATCATAAGGGAAAGAGCTATTGCTCTTGGATTTAAGAAGTGCCTGACATTCCTAATGCACAGGAGGAACAGCTGGGCCACCCAACATGATCTTAAACCTGCACCATAAATAACAGGGCACAAATGAGAACTTTCCCAAGTAGGGAAACTTATGAATTTCATTTGACAGATGTTTCTTTATAAGATTTTTACATTGCACTTTTCTATTTAAAAAATAAAGCAAAACTTCTTTAGTTTGGATTCTATTACTCATTCTTCAGGGGCAAAGTCTGAACTAAAAGGAATTAATATTAACTATCCAGACAGAGGGAGACAAATTGTGTATGCTATCACTTATATGTGGAATCTAAAAAATACAAGAAACCAGTGAATATAACAAAAAAGAAGCAGACTCACAGATACAGAGAACAAACTAGCGGTTACCAGTCAGGAGAGGGAAAGGGGAGGGGCAATATAGGGGAGTAAGAGGTACATACTATTGTCGACAGAAAAATGCACAACGTGAGAGTATTAAGTTTTACTGGGGTCGAATGAGGATTATAGCCCAGGAGGCAGCATCTCAGATAGCTCTGAGAAACTGCTCCAAAGAGATAGGGGGGAAGGTCAGTATGTATGTGATTTTGGTGAAGGAGGAGTCCATGAAATCAGGCACATATATTTTGCAGAGGTTTCTGCTAGTCTCACACAGGTTACTGCTAGTCACCAGGAGCAGACGTCACCATGAAGAATTCTAGTGCTTTTCTAGATAAGAGGAGATGCAAGAACTGGGCTCATAAAATCTTCTGAAAATATCTAACTATCTGAAGACCTGTTCTGCCAGTTTTTCCCAGAGCACAGGGTGCCTTATTCCTGATCTCCACCCTGAACTCCTTTCAGGGGGTGTTGAAGGTCAGCAGCTGCAATGAGTCATGATTTAATCCTTACAGAGGTAGATGGCAAGTGCCAATTTGTAGTTGTCACTATTAGGTATAAAATCAGCTCCAAGGATATGTTGTACAACATGGGGAATATAGCCAATATTTTATAGTAAATATAAATGGAGTATAACCTTTAAAAATTGTGAATCACTATATTGTACACCTGCATTTATATAATATTGTACAGTAACCATATTTCAATAAAGAATATTTATTATCATGTACTAGAAACGGTGACACATTATCTCAAAAATTTGCTTTTGCTTAATAAGCCATTACCAATACTAGCAAAAATAATCTATGGTTGAACAACCCCTGGACATAGTATTAGGTGCTTTTTTTAATATGCCTAATTTAATACTCAAGATAGTTCTGCCAGAGAGAAAAAAAGTTCAGAGAAGAAGGTTTCTTGTGCTCATATTCAAGTCATGATGAACCTAGAGTTCTAATCTTAAGTTTCTGGCTTTTCTACTACATGTTGTTCCTTAACTTTCTGGAAAATGGAAATTTGGGTTAAATCTACTCATAAGTTAGGCATTTGTTTGTCATAAAGGGAGGAAGTTCTGGTGTCAGTCACTCCAAGCTGGGGCAACAACACAGGATGCAGAGGTATAAAGAGCTCTTTGAGGCTTCCGGGAAGATGGCGGAAGAGTAAGACGGGGACATCACCTTCCTCCCCACAGATACACCAGAAATACATCTACAAATGGAACAACTCCTACAGAACACCTACTGAACGCTGGCAGAAGCCCTCAGACCTCCCAAAAGGCAAGAAACCCCCCACGTACCGGGGTAGGGCAAAAGAAAAAAGAATAAACAGAGACAAAAGAATAGGGACGGGACCTGTACCAGTGGGAGGGAGCTGTGAAGGAGGAAAGGTTTCTACACACTAGGAAGCCCCTTCGCGGGTGGAGACTGCGGGTGGTGGAGGGGGAAAGCTTCGGAGCCGCGGAGGAGAGCGAAGCATTGGGGTGCGGCGGGCAAAGCGGAGAGATTCCCGCACAGAGGATCAGGGCCGACCGGCCCTCACCAGCTCGAGAGGCTTGTCTGCTCACCCACCAGGGCGGGCGGGGCTGGGAGCTGAGGCTCAGGCTTCGGTCGGAGCACCGGGAGAGGACTGGGGTTGGCGGCGTGAACACAGCCTGCAGGGGGTTAGTGCGCCACGGCTGGCCGGGAGGGACTCCGGGGAAAAGTCTGGACCTGCCGAAGAGGCAAGAGACTTTTTCTTACCTCTTTGTTTCCTGGTGCGCGAGGATAGGGGATTAAGAGCGCTGCTTAAAGGAGCTTCAGAGACGGGCGCGAGCCACGGCTAAAACCGCGGCCCCAGAGACGGGCGCGAGCCGTGGCTAAAAGGACGGACCCCAGAGACGGGCATGAGCAGCTAAGGCTGCTGCCGCCACCAAGAAGCCTGTGTGCGAGCACAGGTCACTATCCACATCCCCCTTCCGGGGAGCCTGTGCAGCCCGCCACTGCCAGCGTCCCGGGATCCAGGGTCAACTCCTCCGGGAGAACGCACAGCGCGCCTCAGGCTGGTGCAACGTCATGCCGGCCTCTGCCGCCGCAGGCCCGCCCCGCACTCTGTGCCCCTCCCTCTCCCTGGCCTGAGTGAGCCAGAGCCCCCGAATCAGCGGCTCCTTTAACCCCGTCCTGTCTGAGCGAAAAACAGACGCCCTCCAGCGACCTACATGCAGAGGCGGGGCCAAATCGAAAACTGAGCCCCTGGGAGCTGTGAGAACAAAGAAGAGAAAGGGAAATCTCTCCCAGCAGCCTCAGAAGCAGTGGATTAAAGCTCCACAATCAACTTGATGTACCCTGCATCTGTGGAATACCTGAATACACAAACGAATCATCCCAAATTGAGGAGGTGGAATTTGAGAGCAAGATTTATGATTTTTTCCCCTTTTCCTCTTTTTGTGAGTGTGTATGTGTATGCTTCTGTGTGAGATTTTGTCTGTATAGCTTTGCTTCCACCATTTGTCCTAGGGTTCTATACGTCCATTTTTGTTTGTTTGTTTTTAAATTTTTTTTCTTTTTTTTCTCGTAATTATTTTTTTTATTTTAATAACTATTATATTTTCGTACTTTATTTTATTTTACTTTATCTCCTTTCTTTTTTTCCTTCCTTCCCTCCTTCCTTCCTTCCTCCCTCCCTCCCTCCCTCCTTTCTTTCTTTCTTTCTTTCTTTCTTTCTCTCTTTCTACTTCTACTAATTCTTTCTTTCTACTTTTTCTCCCTTTTATTCTGAGCCATGTGGATGAAAGGCTCTTGGTACAGTAGCCAGGAGTCAGTGCTGTGCCTCTGAGGAGGCAGAGCCGACTTCAGGACACTGGTCCACAAGAGACCTCCCAGCTCCACATAATATCAAACGGCGAAAATCTCCCAGAGATCTCCATCTCAAGACCAGCACCCAGCTTCACTCAACGACCAGCAAGCTACAGTGCTGGACATCCTATGCCAAACAACTAGCAAGACAGGAACACAACCGCACCCATTAGCAGAAAGGCTGCCTAAAATCATAATAAATCCACAGACACCCCAAAACACACCACCAGACGTGGACCTGCCCATCAGAAAGACAAGATCCAGCCTCATCCACCAGAACACAGGCACTAGTCCCCTCCACTAGGAAGCCTACACAACCCACTGAACCAACCTTAGCCACTGGGGACAGACACTAAAAACAATGGGAACGACGAACCTGCAGCCTGCAAAACGGAGACCCCAAACAAGGTAAGATAAGCAAAATGGGAAGACAGAAAAACACACTGCAGATGAAGGAGCAAGATAAAAACCCACCAGACCTAACAAATGAAGAGGAAATAGGCAGTCTACCTGAAAAAGAATTCAGAATAATGATAGTAAAGATGACCCAAAATCTTGGAAATAGAATAGACAAAATGCAAGAAACATTTAACAAGGACCTACAAGAACTAAAGAGGAAACAAACAACAATGAACAACACAATAAATGAAATTAAAAATACTCTAGATGGGATCAATAGCAGAATAACTGAGGCAGAAGAATGGATCAGTGACCTGGAAGATAGAAATAGTGGAAATAACTACTGCAGAGCAGAATAAAGAAAAAAAGAATGAAAAGACCTGAGGACACTCTCAGAGACCTCTGGGACAACATCAAACGCACCAACATTCGAATTATAGGGGTTCCAGAAGAAGAAGAGAAAAAGAAAGGGACTGAGAAAATATTTGAAGAGATTATAGTTGAAAACTTCCCTAATATGGGAAAGGAAATAGGTAATCAAGTCCAGGAAGCACAGAGAGTCCCATACAGGATAAATCCAAGGAGAAATACGCCAAGACACAGATTAATCAAACTGTCAAAAATTAAATACAAAGAAAACATATTAAAAGCAGCAAGGGAAAAACAACAAATAACACACAAGGGTATCCCCTTAAGTTTCACAGTTTTTCTTTCAGCAGAAACTCTGCAAGCCAGAAGGGAGTGGCAGGACATATTTAAAGTGATGAAGGAGAAAAACCTGCAACCAAGATTACTCTACCCAGCAAGGATCTCATTCAGATTTGATGGAGAAATTAAAAAATTTACAGACAAGCAAAAGCTGAGAGAGTTCAGCACCACCAAACCAGCTTTACAACAACTTCTAAAGGAACTTCTCTAGGCAAGAAACACAAGAGAAGGAAAAGACCTACAATAACGAACCCAAAACAATTTAGAAAATGGGAATAGGAACATACATATTGATAATTACATTAAATGTAAATGGACTAAATGCTCCCACCAAAAGACACAGATTGGCTGAATGGATACAAAAACAAGACCCATGTACTTGCTGTCTACAAGAGACTCACTTCAGACCTAGAGACACATACAGACTGAAAGTAAGGGGATGGAAAAAGATATTTCATGCAAATGGAAACCAAAAGAAAGCTGGAGTAGCAATTCTCATATCAGACCAAATAGACTTTAAAATAAAGACTATTAGAAGAGACAAAGAAGGACACTACATATTGATCAAGGAATCAATCCAAGAAGAAGATATAACAATTGTAAATATTTATGCACCCAACATAGGAGCACCTCAGTACATAAGGCAAATACTAACAGCCATAAAAGGGGAAATCGACAGTAAGACATTCATAATAGGGGACTTTAAGACCCCACTTTCACCAATGGACAGATTATCCAAAATGAAAATAAATAAGGAAACACAAGCTTTAAATGATACATTAAACAAGATGGACTTAATTGATATTTATAGGACACTCCATCCAAAAACAACAGAATACACATTCTTCTCAAGTGCTCATGGAACGATCTCCAGGATAGATCATATCTTGGGTTACAAATCAAGTCTTGGTAAATTTAAGAAAATTCCATTTGTATCAAGGATCTTTTCCGACCACAATGCTATGAGACTAGATATCAATTACAGGAAAAGATCTGTAAAAAATACAAACACATGGAGGCTAAACAATACACTACTTAATAACGAAGTGATCACTGAAGAAATCAAAGAGGAAATCAAAAAATACGTAGAAACAAATGACAATGGAGACACGATGACCGAAAACCTATGGGATGCAGCAAAAGCAGTTATAAGAGTGAAGTTTATAGCAATAAAATCCTACCTTAAGAAACAGGAAACATCTCGAATAAACAACCTAACCTCACACCTAAAGCAATTAGAGAAAGAAGAACAAAAAATCCCCAAAGTTAGCAGAAGGAAAGAAATCATAAAGATCAGATCAGAAATAAATGAAAAAGAAATGAAGGAAACAATAGCAAAGATCAATAAAACTAAAAGCTGGTTCTTTGAGAAGATAAACAAAATTGAAAAAACCATTAGCCAGACTCATCAAGAAAAAAAGGGAGAAGACTCAAATCAATAGAATTAGAAATGAAAAAGGAGAAGTAACAACTGACACTGCAGAAATACAAAAGATCATGAGAGATTACTACAAGCAACTCTAGGCCAATAAAATGGACAACCTGGAAGAAATGGACAAATTCTTAGAAATGCACAACCTGCCAAGACTGAATCAGAAAGAAATAGAAAATATAAACAGACCAATCACAAGCACTGAAATAGAAACTGTGATTAAAAATCTTCCAACAAACAAAAGCCCAGGACCAGATGGCTTCACAGGTGAATTCTATCAAACATTTAGAGAAGAGCTAACACCTATCCTTCTCAAACTCTTCCAAAATATAGCAGAGGGAGGAACACTCCCAAATTCATTCTACAAGGCCACCATCACCTTGATACCTAAACCAGATAAGGATGTCACAAAGAAAGAAAACTACAGGCCAATATCACTGATGAACATAGATGCAAAAATCCTCAACAAAATACTAGCAAACAGAATCCAACAGCACATTAAAAGGATCATACACCATGATCAAGTGGGGTTTATTCCAGGAATGCAAGGGTTATTCAATATAGGCAAATCAATCAATGTGATACACCATATTAACAAATTGAAGAAGAAAAACCATATGATCATCTCAATAGATGCAGAGAAAGCTTTTGACAAAATTCAACACCCATTTATGATAAAAACCCTGCAGAAAGTAGGCATAGAGGGAACTTTCCTCAACATAATAAAGGCCATATACGACAAACCCACAGCCAACATCGTCCTCAATGGTGAAAAACTGAAAGCATTTCCACTAAGTTCAGGAACAAGACAAGGTTGCCCACTCTCACCGCTCTTATTCAACATAGTTTTGGAAGTTTTAGCCACAGCAATCGGAGAAGAAAAGGAAATAAAAGGAATCCAAATCGGAAAAGAAGTAAAGCTGTCACTGTTTGCAGATGACATGATACTATACATAGAGAATCCTAAAGATGCTACCAGAAAACTACTAGAGCTAATCAATGAATTTGGTAAAGTTGCAGGATACCAAATTAATGCACAGAAATCTCTGGCATTCCTATACACTAATGATGAAAAATCTGAAAGTGAAATCAAGAAAACACTCCCATTTACCACTGCAACAAAAAGAATAAAATATCTAGGAATAAACCTACCTAAGGAGACAAAAGACCTGTATGCAGAAAATTATAAGACACTGATGAAAGAAATTAAAGATGATACAAATAGATGGAGAGATATACCATGTTCTTGGATTGGAAGAATCAACATTGCAAAAATGACTGTACTACCCAAAGCAATCTACAGATTCAATGCAATCCCTATCAAACTACCACTGGCATTTTTCACAGAACTAGAACAAAAAATTTCACAATTTGTATGGAAACACAAAAGACCCCGAATATCCAAAGCAATCTTGAGAAAGAAAAACAGAGGTGGAGGAATCAGGCTCCCTGACTTCAGACTATACTATAAAGCTACAGTAATCAAGACAGTATGGTCCTGGCACAAAAACAGAAAGATCAATGGAAAGGATAGAAAGCCCAGAGATAAACCCACGCACATATGGTCACCTTATTTTTGATAAAGGAGGCAGGAATGTACAGTGGAGAAAGGACAGCCTATTCAATAAGTGGTGCTGGGAAAACTGTACAGGTACATGTAAAAGTATGAGATTAGATCACTTCCTAACAACATACACAAAAATAAGCTCAAAATGAATTAAAGACCTAAATGTAAGGGCAGAAACTATCAAACTCTTAGAGGAAAACATAGGCAGAACACTCTATGACATAAATCACAGCAAGATCCTTTTTGACCCACCTCCTAGAGAAATGGAAATAAAAACAAAAATAAACAAATGGAACCTAATGAAACTTCAAAGCTTTTGCACAGCAAAGGAAACCATAAACAAGACGAATGGACAGCCCTCAGAATGGGAGAAAATATTTGCAAATGAAGCAACTGACAAAGGATTAATTTCCAAAATTTACATGCAGCTCAATAACAAAAAAACAAACAACCCAATCCCAAAATGGGCAGAAGACCTAAATAGACATTTCTCCAAAGAGGATATACAGACTGCCAACAAACACGTGAAAGAATGCTCAACATCATTAATCATTAGAGAAATGCAAATCAAAACTACAATGAGATATCATCTCACACCAGTCAGAATGGCCATCATCCAAAAATCTAGAAACAATAAATGCTGGAGGGGGTGTGGAGAAAAGCGAACCCTCTTGCACTGCTGGTGGGAATGTGAATTGGTACAGCCACTACAACAGTATGGAGGTTCCTTAAAAAAGTACAAATAGAGCTACCATATGACCCAGCAATCCCACTACTGGGCATATACCCTGAGAAAACCATAATTCAAAAAGAGCCATGTACCAAAGTGTTCATTGCAGCTCTATTTACAATAGCCCAGAGATGGAAACAACCTAAGGGTCCATCATCAGATGAATGGATAAAGAAGATGTGGCACATATATACAATGGAATATTACTCAGCCCTAAAAAGAAACGAAATTGAGCTATTTGTAATGAGGTGGATAGACCTAGAGTCTGTCATACAGAGTGAAGTAAGTCAGAAAGAGAAAGACAAATACCGTATGCTAACACATATACATGGAATTTAAGGAAAAAAATGTTATGAAGAACCTAGGGTTAAGACAGGAATAAAGGCACAAACCTACTAGAGAATGGACCTGAGGATATGGGGAGGGGGAAGGGTGAGCTGTGACAAAGTGAGAGAGAGGCATGGACATATATACACTACCAAACGTAAGGTAGATAGCTAGTGAGAAGCAGCCGCGTAGCCCAGGGAGAGCAGCCCGGTGCTTTGTGACCACTTGGAGGGGTGGGATAGGGAGAGTGGGAGGGAGGGAGATGCAAGAGGGAAGAGATATGGGAACATATGTATATGTATAACTGATTCACTTTGTTATAAAGCAGAAACTAACACACCATTGTAAAGCAATTATACCCCAATAAAGATGTTAAAAAAAAAAAAAAGAAAGCACAGTATACTGGCCCCAGATAGCTGAGGTGCATATCAAAGGAATGATATCAGTGAGCCCAGACTCTTGCATCTTCCCATACATAGAAAAGCGCTAAATTCCTTAACTTGAGATGTCTGGTTTCTCTTAATTAACAGTAATTTTTTGATGTTCTGACTACTTGGTCCCTGTTGCAAAACCTCCTATGTATCCTGGCTCCCTGCTTGCCTCTTCAGAGCCGTCCCTCAGATTTATCTGAGATGCTGTGTCCCAGGCTTAAGTCCTCAGTTTTGTCTACTGAATAAAACATAACTGTAAAAAAAAAATGAAATTACCATCTGTGTTTAAGACTGATTTAACTATTTTCTTGACTGAAGGCCAAAGCAGTAGCAGGAAGAATCCTTGAAGCGCCTTCTAACATTGCATTTCCTTCCATTTTTAAGGCATTTTGGCAGAGTATCACCTTGTTCGTACACAATGACAGTGAATATTGGTATCACTTATCATCGATTAGTAGACTGTTCCTTGAGATCTTGGTAGCAATTACATTTTACTGATAGTATTAGAAGACCAAGGATGAAAGGAAGTCATTCAGATGTCTAGACAGTGAGTTACAGAAGTTAGGGTCCCTGGGAGAATGTGAATTAAGGATTAGCGAAGAGAATGAGTATAGTATGCAAAGAAAGTCATCAGTTTGCCCTTGAAAAGAGGAGATGAAACAAAAATTACAAAACAAGCACCATAACTGTCTAAATTCAATTTTCTCATTTTTTCTGGGCAGATCAGGTCCGTATACTGGTCAAATCTTTGTCCTGCTTTATAGCAGTTTTTAAAACAAATTTTAAAGAGTAAAAAGAAAGAAAAAAAAGAAAGAGCTCTTTGCTGAGGTCCCTTTTGTCTCCTCGCTTTAGCAAAGTTATATTGTAACTAACCTCCAGCCCAAGCACAATTTTCAAATCTTAGGATCACACAAAGCCTTGCCTAACCTCTTGGTTCCCTCCTTAGATTTATCAAAGAAATTTAAATGAAGAATAAGTAATTAACAGATGACCAGATCTATTCCCCAGCTTCCCCTTCAGTAATCTCACGAGCAAACTGTGTGAACAACACAGGATGCATAGGGAGGAGTGTCGATGTTCAGGGAAGCAGTAAACAATATCCTTTTCCTCTCTTCTCATGTTCAGATACATTTGAGAAATTAGACCCAGATGGAGATGAACATGTCAGCTGTATTACTGATAAAGCCAATTGGATAACATGACTTTAGATCTGTTGATGAAAGGGTCTTCCTTCTGCATTTCAAGTCTGGACCTTGGGCCAGCCTGCCTACAGGAACATTCAGAGCTAGAGAATAGAATTCCTCCCTCTCATTCATCTCTCATTGCCGTCTTTGGATCAACTGAGAAATATGAACCATGGGCTCCATCTACCAATCAGATAACTCAATTCTCTCTTGGAGCAAGTAAGAGGTGGGGCAAGCAGCTGGGTCTTCTATGCTGGCAGAAGTTTTTTAGAGAATCGGGAGGCAAGGCAAAAAGCAGTGCTCTCCTAATATCCTCCAGCATCTTCGCTTTATTTTTAACTTTTTAAAAATTTTTATTGGAGTATAGTTGATTTACAATGTTGTGTTAGTTTCAGATGTACAGCAAAGTGAATCAGTTATACACACAAATATATGCACTCTTTTTTTTTTTTAGATTCTTTTCCCTTATAGGACATTACAGAGGATTGAGTAGAGTTCCCTGTGCTATACAGCAGGTTCTGATTAGTTATCTATTTTATATATAGTAGTGTGTATATGTCGATCCCAATCTCCCAACTTATCCCTGCCCCCACTTATCCCCTGGTAACCATAAGTATGTTTTCTACATCCATGACTCTTTTTCTGTTTTGTAAGTAAGTTCATTTGTACCCTTTTCTTTAGATTCCACATATAAGTAATATATGATATTTGTCTTTGTCTGACTTACTTCACTCAGTATGACAATCTCTAGGTTTATCCATGTTGCTGCAAATGGCATTATTTCGTTCTATTTTATGGCTGAGTAATATTCCATTGTATATATGCACCACATCTTCTTTATCCCTTCCTCCATCAATGGACATTTAGGTTGCTTCCATGTACTGGCTATTGTAAATCGTGCTGCAGTGAACACTGGAGTGCATGTATCTTTTTGAATTATGGTTTCTTCTGGGTATATGCCCAGCATCTTTGCTTCTTAACCATTAAACTTAAATTAAACCAGAAGTATGGCTCACTGCCTCCCCTCCCCTTCCCGGAACTCCCCACCATGCACACACAGAGGATATTCCCTCAGGATAGTTCAGCTTCTCTCCTCATCAAGGCTTAACCCCTCTTTTGTTTATCCGCCTCAATCCAGAGTGTGCAGTTTAAATTATGTCATCATAAGGTGCTGAAATGGGTCAAATTTTATACTAATCGAATCCACTCCAAGGCTGGTTCTATCCTAGGATACAAGTTCTCTCCTTACTCTACTTCCTATTTCAAATCATGTTGACACATGTACCTCAACAAAATTTACCAGAACAAATGCATAAACAAAATGACATAATCCAGATTCTCCAGTTGTAAATAGTGAATCAACATAGAGAGGCCTCCAATTTAATTAAAGAGTCCCTTTCATTATCAAATAAGTGAATAATTAAGGTAAAAATTCCCTTGTTCTGAGTTAAACTGCAGTAAAATGTAAGTTCACAATCACTGAGATCTGAAAACCATCCTCCCCAATTTATCATTGTCCATTCAATGTCTTGGTAGAGCTATTCCTTCAACAACTGTAGCTCAGAATGGATGAAGTTCCTTTAGGACTCCGGAAGCTGAGCAGTCTAAAATATCCTGAGATGCTAATCTTCTCTACCCGGTGTCTTCAAATGCTTCCAAGTTGTAACTTCATTCCTCCTTTATATCCTGTAATGCTGAAACTGTAAAATGATACTGAAGATGAGCTCTCCTAAACATTTAAACTTGAATGAATGAATGAGTGAGTGATAAATTCATGGCAAATAGGCCTCTTAAGACCTGTTTCATGGTTGCTACCATGGCCTCTGGCTGTGGAATTGTAGGAATGATAAAATCTGACTCTCCAGGACTTTTTCTACAGGTGGATCAGTTGGAGGAGCCCCTTTGGCACATTCCTCACTGAAAGCTATTGATGCTTTGAGGCCTGTTTCTCTTATTAGGCACTATACCTCCACCTTGTGCTCTACAAAGCAGAATCCCTCCTTCACCTTAGAAATTTTTCAGGTCTTAAATAACTTATGCTATCTCAAATGGCAGGAGTTGGGTAATTCTCCTACCAGGCCAACATCTAACCCAGAGCCACTCTATTAACCATTGTCCTACCTGGTTCTCCTTTAGGAATTTTAACTTCCCTGTGTCTTCCTTTATATTTCTCATTGGACATGCTTCCTCATAGCATAGGCAACAACCGAATCGCCCACTCACCGTATCAGCGTCACTACAAAGGTCACCTAGTAATTAATGCTCAGTCTTCAAGGGCTGATTTTCCAATCACACTTACTGACTCTACCAGTAACTTTGAAATCATCCATGTCAATAGTTTCCTATTGATGGTTCCTCTGTGGGAGGGGGGGACTATTTCAGTCTGCTCTCTGAGGTCTTGACTGCCTACCTCTGGGAGATTTCTTTGAGCTTGGTCAGAGAAAGGAAAAACCTCTTCCTCCACTCCACATCATTTTATTTTAAAGTAGCTACACATGGGTAGCTTTTCCTTTTCCAAAATTCTAGCCTATCCTATTAGATCTCATTTTCTTTGTCTTATCTGATCAGTCTGCCTAAAATGTCAACATTTCTAAAGAAATCCCTATCTCCCTTCAGCTTAATAAAGCTGGTCTTCTTCTTGCTTTCATTCTTACTACTCCTTTTTTCCCTTCTGATATTAAGATTAAAACATATACCTCAAAACACCCTAATTCCTCATTCATTTTCTGATCACAATTGATTCCTGGAGACAGTGTTCCAGATATAGTTCTTTTATATTTTCTCCTTTGCTTTTGGGTTTGCAAATATTTAATTGTGTTGTTTCTTTACTTCATTTCTGAAAAATAAAGCATTTCCATTTCTTTTGTTTATAAATAATGTCCATCACCTTTTTGATGGTTGTCTTAGTCAGCTCGGGCTGCTGTAAAAAATTGCATAAATTAAGCCATAGGTGGCTTAAACAACAGAAATTTATTTCTCGCTGTTCTGGAGGTTGAAAGTCCAAGATCAGAGTGATAGCGCCATCAGGTTCTGGTGAGGAATCTCTTCCTGGCTTGTACATGGCTGGCTGCCTTCTTACTGTATCCTCACATGACAGACAGGGAGAGGGGTCTGGCTTCTTTCTCTTATAAGGGCACTAATCCCAACATTGTGCTCCACCCTCATGACCTCATCTAAACATAATTATCTCCCAAAGGCTCCACCTCCAAATACCATCACACTGGGGATGAAGTCTCCAACATATGAATGTGGGGGAGATTTAAACATTCAGTGTATTGCAGTGGATGAAGCCAATGTCTGGCCCTCTGGAATCTGAAGCCATGATCAGAGCTTATGTAATTAATGAATGTAAGGCCATATTGAGACCACATGTTTAGGGAACATAAAACCTGTGATCAAGCTATGCGAACCCAAGAGGCTAACAGTCTCTCCCACCAATTCTCTTCCCTGTCCTTGACTGCAGTGTAGAGGGGTCTAAAATTTAAGACAGTTGATTTAGCACAACCTGCAGATGCCTGGTTTGATACACACTGGTGCTCTGTAGTCTACACGGGACTGGGATGCTGTAACAGTTTAAAGCCCCAAACTGCAGATCTGGCTGAGAAAAACTGTCAATGCGACAACAACAACAAGAAAAAGCTCTGCCAAACTCTCTTTTAATTTCCACTGCTGCTTGTGCATCTCCAAATATCTTGTGAGTATCATGAGATTTCAGTTCTAGAACTGTATTAATTTATTTTTATAAATATACTTATTTAGTTTTAATAACAAATCCTTACCAGTTTATTTCCTCACTTTTTTTGTATCCCTCTTTTTCTTCTTGGTTGTATATTTTTTCCTAGAGTATTATTCTCTAATAATTCTTACAGAGAAACTCATTGGGGGTCAATGTGGTGGGGACTAAGTGCCCTCAAACAATGTACAGCTATGGAGCAAGGACGGATAAACCCTAATTAAATCTCCCATTCAGAAAAAGAAAGAGTGGAAGCACATGCTGTCATAACAAACCATCTCCAAATCTCAACGGATAATACAATAAAACTGTACTTCTCACTCATGTCTCAGTCTTATGTAGGTTGGATGAGTTCTCTGATTGTTTTCCGCCAAGTGGGAAGTCAGGGATATGGGATTCTTCTATCCTGTGGCTTTGCCATCATGGCTATTTTCACTTCTAGTCATGTCAACAGGAAAACACCATAGAAGATCCCATGGGACATTTTAAGGTCCAGGCCTAGAGATGATAAACACCATTTGTGCCCACATTCCATAAGGGTAATGAAGTCTTCTTGTATGCACAGGAAGAAAGAACAGAGTTGGAAACATCTAAGCCCATCTAAGCAGATACTGTTGTTGTTGTTATCTCTGAGTAGTGTTTATTTTTGTTTTTGCTTTTTATTTCTTAAAGTCCTATGTACTTTCTAAGTTTTCTACAAGGAATATGTGCAACAATTTTCAAAGTTAAGCTTTTTCATGTAAATGAGTTTATCCATGAGCAAGAAAGAAAATATAAGAGAAATATCATCTGAGAGTATCAGAGACAATGGCAGCTCTTAGAGTTTTAGTATATACATTTTTCCCACAGTGTGCCTCAAATGAGTATTGAATTGGTTTTTATAAGCATGTTTGAATTTTATGAACTCCACACTGCATAGACCAAGAAGTCAACCTCAGCTGATATTTTGTAGAGCAAGTCTTCCTTTGGAAGAAAGGTGCTTCTTTACAATGGAATCTTACTCTAGTGATTAGGAAACAGATGAGCATGTTTCACTTATAGGGTTTTTGAAAGCCACTGTTGCTTTAAGTATAATCTTTACTGTCTAGTAATAATATCTAAAAACAAAAAGTGGATATGACTTCAAATTTCACGTTTGTGACAGCTTTTCCAATTTAAATCTATCTCATTCTCTGAATAGAATACAAATAACACTGCAGTATATGCAAAGCATCGATGAAAAAAAGCAAGTATTACTAAGAAGGAACCATGATCATACAAATTCATATACTGAGAATTAAGAAATAATTTCCCACTTTCATTTTGCTTCACAGGGGCCTTGTTAATACATATGTCCTGCTTATACCAGATAAGACTATTCATTTTTGTAAGTTCTTGGAGGTCAACTCAGTTTCCTTTCTGTACCTAATAAATATTACTTGAACTATTGAATAGAATTTCATTAGAAAACAATAGAATTGATAAGAACTTAGGTCTGCAATACTCAGTTTGGGGAATTTGGCTTCCATAATTTAAAATCAGAGAGCAAAATGTTATTTCCACTTAATTTCTTGATATTATAAGGCTATTTATATTTTAACAGCATTTTAAAATAACTCTAAATAAAAAGGATAAGTAGCCCATATGCAAATAGACTTAAGGATCTCTAGATATCCCAGTTTAAGCATTTGGGTCATAATTGTGGATTTTTAATCCAATGCATCTTGTAGAAAATCTTTTAAAATGGTGTAAAACCCTAGGTCTATCATTATGTCCTAGACAGTTTCATTGAAGTTATGCCTTGATAATTCTAAGAGTTTTTCATGCTTGTTTAAAAACATGTAGTTTCAATATGTACACATTTATAAATTCTATTTTTTAAGCTATTTCCATGGTACATACACTAATTTACTCACATTGCTGTTCTTAGGTCCAGAAAGATGGACAACTAGTATTATATGTATATATATATATGTGTGTATATATGTGTGTGTGTGTATATATATATATATGTAAATATCTTTCAGCAGTGATTCTTTCACAACTGCATTATGAAAACCACACAAACATACAACTGCTAGTGCAGTATGCTACAGAATCCAGTTTTTATTTTTCCATATGCTTTATAACCAGGACCTCCAGATTTCAGACTAAATCAAATTGTCTCTTCCCATTTGGAGTCATTGTTTGACAAATATTTAATGATAGTGGAAATACTGTGATCCTTTCTTTGTCCCAGTTTAAAATATTTCATCTTAATGCGTCTTTTGCAGATCCATTGATCAGTGTCTGATGAGTGGGGAAAAGTTCAATGATCACTTCAAAATGAGCAGCCAAGCCAAACAGATTCAATTATAATTATTGGATTAAATGTCTTAAGGGAAAATGCTGTAACTTAACTTTATTCCAGGCCTAAATATGAAGAGTTAAAATATTATGATGTATTTCTAGAAGCATACTTGAGGAACTGCCAAGATTTCCATTATAATCCTTCCTTGTCAGGAGTTTATATTCTGTCACATTTAGTTTGGCTATAAATTAGAATATAATACCTAAATTTCACTTTTAAGTTTAGGCGTTATCATTTTAAAACTATTATATATGCTAACACAAGAAAACACACACACACATACACACACACATATTGTGAATCACACAGATATTTCTGACAAAATCCTTTCTCTATATCTTAGGATAGTGCTTCTTTCATAAAGGGAATTCCACTGCCATCTTGATCAACTCCCCAGACTATCTTCACATTTCTGGGCTCCCCAGCTACTTCTGGAATCCTAC
This sequence comes from Tursiops truncatus, assembly GCF_011762595.2. Classification (NCBI taxonomy): domain Eukaryota; kingdom Metazoa; phylum Chordata; class Mammalia; order Artiodactyla; family Delphinidae; genus Tursiops; species Tursiops truncatus. The sequence continues at coordinate 17,314,781 of NC_047034.1, read as the reverse complement.
CTATTTAACTATTTATTCATTTATTAATTCAGCAAACATAAACTGAGCACTTACTATGTGCCAGGAACTAGGTTGTATGCTGGAAATACCAGCAGACCAAGCAGGTGGCAGAGATAACACACAGTAACAACATGTTTGGTCTTTATTCCTATAGCCCACATTCAAATCTCAGTACTCCCATTTATTTTATAACTACCTAATCTGTAAACTAGAGATAATAATACATTTCCTGTCACAGTGCCTGACACATAGCAAACTCTGAATGAATGCTAACTATTATTATCTGACAGTCTCTTTGGCTGGGCCAGGGCCAGAGTGGTTAAGACAGATAAATAAGAAGATAATTAAAGAAATTTCTCCTGATGTACAGATTTCCTGGGACAGACCCTTATCAGTACATAATCTACACAGATTTGAACATCTTCTCAAGGTCATTCACTCTATACCCAAGATAACATCTGCCATATTCTTCCCCTCTTTCTTCTAGTTAGTTTCTGATTGAATGCATATAGACAATGGACAAAACATATTTATCTGCATAGTGGTAGTGAGATTGTATGTTCATTTTCATACTCTAATTGTCATTTTATATTAAGTTTATTGTTTAAATGGGTAAATGTAAATTTTAAATAAGATGAGGTTTATATCGTTCTTTATCTGTGCTAGTATAGGTAAAATAAGGTCCTATTTTATTTTATTATCTATTGTTTGATTTTCTATGATAGTCTCAACACTATACAGCAGATGGTATGTACAAAGTCTGCAATAAAGACTCTGCCTCAAAGGCTAAACAAATGCTCCATATTTAAGTTATTAGCTACAAATTTGCTTATGGAAGCAATTCTCCCTCAACATGGCATATGAAGTATTTCTGAAGTTTTTCCCCAGGCAAATGAAATGGTACTCTGAAGAAAGGGTTATTCTGAAGGGTTCATCACAGAAGCATATACATTGTGATTTGTAAAGTTTTAGAAATCATCTTGCCCACACCTCTCATTTTAAACTTGAGGAAACTAAGACAGAGAGATGTGAGTGATTTGCCAAAAGCCATACAGACAGTTAATGGCAAGTCTAGAAGCCAAGTCTACAGATTCTCATTCATACATTTCTTCATTGATTTTTCATTCACTCATTATGTCATTAATTCAATAAGTATACATTGGACAAATTTTATGTGCCAGGGACTGTGCTAGTTGCTGGGGATAAAGTGGTAAATGAGATAGTTCTGCCCTAGTCGAGCATACCAGGGTGGGGGCGGCTAGGCCGGAACAGACTATTAAGCAAGGAATTATAATATAGGGGAAACAAAAGAGGAAGTATAAGGAGCTATGAGAAAACCTATGGGAAGCCCAACTCAGCCTTGATACTCCCAGAAAGCTTCCTGGAAGAAGAGAAGCCTAAGCTGAAAACTGAAAAAAGAACAGACAAAAACCAGACAAAGAGAAGAGAGAAAACAGAGATAGTAGAAAGTTTATGATCAAACTGGACCCAGCGGTAAGATAACTAATATAACTTTTTATACAAAATGAAGACATCACTGCTGCTTTGAGAATGCCATATGTTGTAATTACTAATACTGCCTTGAAGCTTAGTATCACATTACCCAATACAATGTGTTGACAAAATCTTTGTTAACCATTGGAAACTTCTGCCTACCACTTTTTTCTCCCTCACACAGGGTCTGAATCTTTGTTATGAGCCATAGTTTGGTCAATATGATCCCCCAAGTAATGTTACTTGAAGAAAAAAGATAATTTTCTGTTGTACTGAAAAGAAAGTACAAAACATTTAAACAATGAAATTTTATTCTGCTGATGATTGAGTTAACACAATAGCTCACTCAAAAATTTCTCAACCGCAACGTGTAGTAGGGAATTTCCAACAAGTGTGCATATTCATTTGTGCTGACCTGACTTTTTTTTTTTTTTTTTTGCTGCTGCATTGGGTCTTTGTTGCTGCGTGCGGGCTTTCTCTAGTTGCAGTGAGCAGGGGCTACTCTTTCCTGCAGTGTGCGGGCTTCTCTTTGCAGTGCCTTCTCTTGTTGCAGAGCACGGGCTCTAGGCACGCGGGCTTCAGTAGTTGTGGTGCACGGGGCTTTGTTGCTCCGTGGCATGCGGGATCTGCCTGGACCAGGGCTCGAACCTGTGTCCCCTGCGTTGGCAGATGGATTCTTAACCACTGCGCCATCAGGGAAGCCCCTGACCTGACTTTTTATGTTGCTTTAGCCATTAATTTCCTGATTATCAATATACTCAGTTAACAGCATTAGTTTCTTGTTAGTATTTTCTATGAACCCATACAGTCTTAAGGTTTTAAAACTAAGAAGTTCTTTCTCTTATATTCAACTGGCATTTACCTGAAAATTCATAAAAAGTTCAAATGGATTATTTAACTGTAATTAAGTCCATTATTTCAGTACTTTACACTTTCACAGAAGACTAGGGAAGCTCTGGGGTATGTAAAAAGGATTGTTACGTGGGTTATTTGAATGAATGGACTGTTTAGGTAGAGATACATAAAGTTATTATACATTTTTGTTTATTAGGAGACTCTTTTATTGATAGGTGTTTGATAAAGGTTTTAAATGAATGAATGTCTGAAACTATAAGTAAATGTATGAAATTAACATGAAGTCTGATGTAGACAACCATGCAGGTTTTTGTAAGATAACTTTTTTTTTCTGTAAGATAACTTTTTTTTTGTAAGATAACTTTTGTAAAATAACAAAAACCATGCAGGTATTGGTAAGGTAACTTCACACAAAATAGAGGCACCATTAGTTGCTTTGAGATAATAGTGAATGCTATAATTGTTAATACTTCCTATGCCCTGACTCTCAGTATCCCATTACCCAATAAAACGTGTTGAACAAAACTGTGGTAACTGTTGAAAACTTTGCCCCACCCCTTTTTCCCTCCACAGGAAACCACATCTTCTCACTTGCAACACCCCCAGACAGTAAGAGCGGTCCCCTGCCTGAAAGGATCTTGCACTCCTAAGTGGATAGAATCCAGACACACATGTTAGTGGATGACTTCAATCATCCCACATGGGACCCATATAGTGCACATTTTCCTTTTTAAAATTTTTAATGTCCATATGTTTGTTTGGCTGGAAATCAAGTTTCATTACATGCTCCTATTATTCCACTGTATAACAATTTTATTTATAGGCCATTCACATAAGGACTAATTTCTTTGATAGAAAGACTGTTAATACTTACTTAAGCTCACTATAATGAAAACAATATTGTTGGAACTCCAAACAAATGCCGAACCTTAAAGCCACGTCCTTGGTCCTCTCCCTGAAAATGGAACTTCACAATGTCAACCTCTTCTCTTGGCTCCATACACAAATGTGCCAAAGGTAGACAAGGACTTTATGAAATGCTGGCAATTTGCGTAAATCTTATATAAAATAAGCATGGTGTGCTTAATCTCCATACTGGCTTTGAGAAGTCTTCCTGATGCCAAGACTATGCTTGAATTCAGAGGCTCACATACGTAATGAATATGTCTTAGAAAACCATGTAGGAAGTAGGTAATTTTATTTTTGAATACACTCTGTATGTGTATGCATACATAGTAGAAGGGGCAAGCTTGATTTCTGTGCTACTCTGCAAAAACATTTTTGGTCAAGTCACACACTCACTCCAAGGCTGAATGTAAAATAGATTGTCTGAAATTTTAAAAGCGCATTGATGTCAAGTCAGATCCTGGCCCATTTTACCACACTGATCCTTAGGTAATTAGATTATGCTCTGTAAACAAAGGCTTGGCTTGACAACCTCACTTTCTCATGCAGCGTGGTCTGGTAGTAATCAAAGATGCCTCAGTATTAACTTTAGAAAGTGTATGTTCTCAGTGAAAGAAGTTTTCTGTTTCAAGAATGTCACCTTTATGTTTCAGATGTTTACACTTTTGCTTACCGATGTAGCCGTGAGCAAGTACACCGGTTAGTGTGTGATTTAATGGTGTGGTTATTTCAACCTCTGCAAAGTGTCTTGTCAGCCATCAAAAACCATATGTTCAGCAGTCAAAGCCAAATAATATGTTAATTAAATTAATCTTTTCTTTTCCTCAAGACATTTTGGTCAAAGTGAATTATGATATACACAGATATCAGGTTACATTATATAAGAAGTACATAGAAAGCCAGTGTGAAAAATTAGTACTTTTAAAAAATCACTTTGAGTGACTTTGATCTTTGTTGTATTCTTATTTACATCAAGTAGAAGGATAAAGAAATAAGTAATCTTCAACATTTAAAGGAAAGATATAATCCTCATTCTACCTCCGACCTAGAGGCTGCATGTACACTATCCATCATCTGTTTGCAGATAGAACTTCCTTAGGGCCTCCACAATGTGGACTCAATAAATATTTCTAAGTGATACAAATACCAAGTCAGCAGTAATCAAATGCTGTGTTTTATAAAGGAACCAAATACAAGATATTTCAAAAATTAGTAAGAATTCTACAGTAAGAAGATGTCCGCAGCCTCCAGTTGTTTTGTAGCAGTAGGTAGGAAAGAAAGCCCATGGAGTTATGGACAGTTACTAACATAGAAGCAATTGTCTTCTTCTTGCTCAATGTGCAGATTTTCATTATTATTTTTATAACTTTCAATATTCTCTAATTTCAAATTTATAACGTCTCTGATTATCTTTAGTTTATTCTTTGTGCCTAAGTAAATGTGAGACACTTTACACTTAGAATTCTATGAGTATTTGTTATTTGATTAGGGAAAGATACTATAATTTAAGGAAGTTATCTAATATTTTATACATTTTTAGACTCATCAATAATTTATCAATTTAATAACTTAGGCATAAGATTCTATCTATTAAATATAAGCTCTGGTATGTTATTTATTTTCCAAAGTTCAAAACAATGTTTACTTGAAGCAAAACATTTTGATTTGAAGAACAGTGATAATGATAGTAAAAGCAACAAGAATGTATTTGTATTTTCCTTGTTCCAGGATAGAACAAGCACACATATATCAATTAATCTTCAAAATAATCTTATAAGGTTTGTATATTTGCCATATATATAAGAGAACCCAGGATCAGAACACTTAGTGACCTTGGCTCAACATAACAATACTTAGCATGGTCAAGCCCTAGTATGACTGACCCCAGGTGTGACAGTCTTTCCACTGTATTATTTACTGCTTTCCCCACAATTATGTCACATCTCTTCTTCAAAATGCCTTTCACAGCCTGTCCCCCTTTTACATGGCAGTGCTTATAGGCAGAGATTATCACTCACTTGGAAAGCATCTTCCATTGTTATATCTAGCTACATTTTGTTACACTTTTTTTATCTACCATCTTAAACATTTTAGTGTACAGTTTAGTAGAGTTAAGTATGTTCACACTGTTGTGCAACCAATCTCCAGAAATTTTTAACCTTGCAAAATTGAAAATATATATCCTTTAAACCAGCAGTCCCCAAACTTTTTAGCACCAGGGACTGGTTTCGTGGAAGACAATTTTCCACGGACCGGTGGTGGGGGGATGGTTTCGGGATGATTCAAGTGCATTATATTTATTGTGCACTTTATTTCTATTATTATTACATTGTAATATATAATGAAATAATTATACAACTCATCACAATGCAGAATCAGTGGGAGCCCTGAGCTTGTTTTCACTTGCTATTCACTGATAGGGTTTTGATATGAGTCTGCAAGCAATTGATTTATTATGGTCTCTGTGCAGTTAAACCTCTCTGTTAATGATAATCTGTATTTGCAGCCACTCCCCAGCGCTAGCATCACCGCCTCAGCTCCACCTCAGATCATCAGGCATTAGATTCTCAGAAGAAGCCTGTGACCTAGATCCCTTGCAAGCTCAGTTCACAGTAGGGTTCGCGCTGCTATGAGAATCTAATGCCACCGCTGATCTGACAGGAGGTGGAGCTCAGGAGGTAATGCGAGCGATGGGGAGCGGCTGTAAATACAGGTGAAGATTTGCTCGCTCACCTGCCACTCACCTCCTGCTGTGTGGCCCAGTTCCTAACAGGCCACGGACCAGTACCGGTCTGTAGCCCGGGGTTTGGGGACCCCTGCTTTAAACAACAACTCCTCAATACGCTCTCTCCCGGTCCTGGGAAAACCACCATCCTAATTTCTGTTTCTATGAGTCTGACTACTCTAGATTCTTCACTTAAGAGGAATCATACAGTATTTACTGTTTGGTGACTGACATTTCCTTAGTATAATGTCCTCAAAGTTCATTCATGTTGTGGCATATATGTCAGAATTTCCTTCCCTTTTAAAGCTGAATAATATTCCATTGTACATATATACCATATTTTATTCATCCATCAAGGGACAATTGGGTTGCTTCACCTTTTTGGGTATTGTGAACAATGTTGCTGTGAACATGAATGTACAAATATCTCTTTGAGACCCTGCTTCCAATTCTTTTGGATATATACCCAGAAGGGAAATTGCTGGATCATAAAGTAATTCTATTTTTCATTTTCTAAGGAACTGTCATACTGTTTTCCATAGCAGCTGCACCATTTTACATTTACACCAAGTGTACACAAAGATTCCAGTTTCTCCACATCCTTGCCAACACTTGCCTTCCTTTTTTTTCTCTTTTTGGTGATAGCAGCCATCCTATTGGGTGTGAGGTGATTGCTCGCTGTGGTTTTAATTTGCATTTCTTTAAAGACTAGTGATGTTGAGCATCTTTTCATATGCTTTTTGGCCATTTCTATAGCTTCCTTGGAGAAATGTCTACTTAAGTAAGTCCTTTGTCCATTTTTTAATGTTTTTATTATTGTTGTTGACTTGTAGTTCTTTATATATTCTGGATATTAACCCCTTATCAGATATATAATTTGCAAATATTTTCTCCCATTTCATAGGTTGCCTTTTCACTCTGTTGTGTCCTTCAGTGTACAGAAGTTTTTGATTTTGATATAATCCAGTTCATCTATATTTACTTTTTTACCTGTGCTTTTGGTGTTATATTCAAGAAATCATTGCCAAATGAAATGTCATGAAGGTTTTCTCTATGTTTTCTTCTAAGAATTTTATAGTTTAGCTATTATGTTTAGGTCTTTGATCCATTTTGAGTTAATTTTTGTGTATAATGTAAGATAAGGGTCCAACTTCATGCTATACTGTATTTTAAAAAATGTGTGTGTGTGTGTGTGCTTAAGTGAACAGTAATCAGGTTATCTTAGCTTGGGCATTACTGTTGAGTTAGCAAAGAGTAAAAAATACCACTTTATTCCAACTCAGTGTAATAAATATCTCCCTAAAACCTCACAGATTTTAGCTGATATGGGTAATACTTGCTTATATAAAAGAAAAAGTTTTGTTTCTGAAACAAACATCATGACAGAGAAGAAATAAAAATTTAGAATTTCAAGAGAAAATTTGTCTCCTGAAAGCTGACAGCCAGTTTCATGGAAATAACTGTGGTAGAAACATACAGAATTTCAATTACATATATATGGACAGCTTCCACAGTATCATGAAAATTCTGTACTAAGTATTCTCTATGTATGTGTTATGGGGAACATCAGAAAAATCTCTATTTCTGAGACAGCTTAGTATTTAGTGAAAATAAGGCAGCTAGTATATGGCACATAGAAATACTTACATATACATATTTATTGGTGATTGTTTGACATAGCCTTTACCCTTATGAGAATATATACGTAGTTGCCCATAGATATTGATGCTCAACAAGGAAGGGAAGCATGCCAAGCTTGTCAAGGAATGCCAGATAGTCTGCAAAGAAACTGATGCAGACAAAACATCAGTCTGGTTGTACTTCCCCAGAGAGTGTATTTCCCATCTGTTTAAAAAAAATGAAGATCCTTTTTATTTTTATATTTTCTTGCTTTGGTGGTGGTGTTAAGAAAATAAAGGTTTGAAAATGAACATTTTCCATCAATTACCAGTGACATCTGTCCTCTAAAAATCCTACATACATATGAATACATGCAAACATATATATACACACATACATGCAATATATGTAATATATGCAACATGTTGCATAAATGTGTTTATTAACGTGCATGTTTGTCTGAATATATTTATATATTCAAGTTTCATCTCTTCTTGAAAGGAAACACAAATATTTTTAGTCCAGAGAAAGACTAAATGAAGATGCCATGGGTTTTGATATCTTCATATTCTTGCATTGTTTCAGAGTTAGGACAGTTGCTTACAATCACAGTGTTTGATGTTTTCAATGTTCTCCTCGAATATGTTTCAAACAACCCTTTCTATGTTCTCGTCATCTGGATCTCGTCCTCATGCATGCAAGATATTCACCCACGTGGCCCTCCATCTGTACAAAATTGTTAAGGGATCTTAAGGATGATTTACTTAAAATTCCAAGCGTTTCAATATACTGGCAAGAGGGACTAATTTAAAAGTAGAATTATATTTCTTTAGAAATGCCTTCTACAAGTTAGCTGTCATTGTTAGTAGTTTTATGAGCTATTTTCAGGGATTTATACAACTAAATTTTGACAAGTAATTTTTTAAAAGGGCCTATAAAATAACTTCTGAATCAGAACAATGTCCATTTGGGTGAGTGACCAAGTGTGACTCTGGCATAAAGATTGGATTGAGACTTGCCCTGGCATGGTTTTCCCACAGAATTAAACTTTTCATCTAGAACAGCCTGAGTGAAAGCAACTTTGCACCAGCACCCTAAAAAGCTTCTTTGCACCAATTATTGGGGATTTAAAGTGAACAAATGCGGATCTCAGCTGAACATTTAGATAATGTCTCAGGCATTAAAAACCAACTGAGGTAATAGAATAAGGTTAAAGGAGACACAGATGGAGACAGATTTTTTCATTTGGGGATTGGAGGTTGTCTGTTAAACTTTAATTGCAATTACACCTAAGATTTTTTTTTTTTTTTTTTTGCGTTACGCGGGCCTCTCACTGTTGTGGCCTCTCCCGTTGCAGAGCACAGGCTCCGGACGCGCAGGCTCAGTGGCCATGGCTCACGGGCCCAGCCGCTCCATGGCATGTGGGATCCTCCCGGACCGGGGCACAAACCCGCGTCCCCTGCATTGGCAGGCGGACTCTCAACCACTGCGCCACCAGGGAAGCCCAAGATTTTTTAAATGACATGAGATTCACTTCATACATATTTTGCTTTTAGACACTATTGAAAACATATGGTCCAGGACAATACAATCCTAGTTAAACTAATTTTCTTTTGACCAATGGATTGACATTGCTAAACCAATCGAACAGCAGCGAGAACCCACTCGGCGGTTATTAAGTGGTCACTTCTTGAGCATCCATTTCCTCTCCTTCCAGCTTCTTCTTTCCTAGCAGAATCCAATTTCATTCAGGTATCTGCGCTCCACAAAGCGTGTCATGAGAAGATGATCCAGTCCCCAGTGCTGGGAAATGGACCCTGATTTAAGCAAATCAGGAGAACCCCACTTCTTGCCAGCAACTGGTTTAGAAATGGGCATATGACCCAAGTCTGGTCAGTAACATGTGAGAGGGAGTCTTCTGGGGACCTTTAGGGAAGTTTTCTCACTTCCAAAAAAGAATCAGAAAAAAGGGTGGTTCTTCTTCTTCCTCTTGATGATGCTGCATCTGAATGGAATGCCTGGAACTTCTGAGGCCATCACTCGACCAGAGAGGAGTTGGCCTGAGAGTACAGTCAGCCCTCTTGGGATGGCGGTGCCATGAGATGGAATGAATCTGTGTCCCTAACAGCCTGGCTGCACGGTGGAGGAGCCTGTGCAACTTCTGGACTTCTTGTTTTGTGAAGTAATACATTTATTTCTTTACTCAGTTTAAAAATATGCTATAGGCTAAATGTTTTTGCTTCCCCCGTCAACCCCATTCCTGGTGCAGTCAAACTCATATTTGGAAACCCTAATGCCCTACGTAATGATGATAGGAGGTGGGGTCTTTGGGGGTGATTAGGTCATGAGGGAGGAGCGCTCACGAATGGGACTAATGACCTTATAAAAGAGACCCTAGAGAGCTCCCTCGCCCTTTCCATCATGTGAGGACACACTGAGAAGTCGTCACAACCCAGAAGAGGACCTTCACCAGAACCCCGCCATGCTGGCACCTTGATCTTGGACTTCAGGCCTTCAGAACTGTGAGAAATAAATTTCTGTCCTTTATAAGCCACCCAGCCTGTGGTATTTTGTTACAACAGCCCAAATGGACTAAGACGGAGTCTGTGTTTTCTATTTCATGCTGTTCCAAAGCATCCAAACTGATAATATGTCCTTTTAAAATAGACATTAAGCAGTAAGTTATTATTTAGTTAAACATATACTGTTCTCTTCTAAGAAAAGCATATCATGGAGAAAGAGTGATATAATAACATTCCCTCTTTTCTTCTCTAAGGTGTCAAAATCCGAGGATTATTTTTTAATGTCATTCTTTAACCAATTATTTTCATTGCCAAGTCCTATACAATCAAAAAACATTCCTGTGGCAATTTTCCAAAGCCATATTGTACAGCAAAAGTTTCCATTTAAAGTATGAGTTTCTTCCCAAGTGGGACACACTAAATTTAAGGAAGAGTGGCTGTTCAAAGAGCAGGACTACAGAATTCTCAACACTATAATTGACCAAAATGAACAAAAAGATGCAAAAATAGCATTGCAAATGTTAGTACTTAAAAGTAGGAAGAAGCCCAAATTCATTTCACAAACTCAGAAATATCAGCCAGGAAAAATATAATTTAGGTCAGAGTCAAATATACACCAGAAATGAACAGCCGACTTCTGTTTTTGAAAGAGTAAAGCAGAGTGATAGGAAGTAAGTAAAGGTAATTCTGAAAAGTCTTTTGATCTCCTCTGATCTGGATTTAGATTTCCTCTAATGGAGCACGCCACTAGAATGCAAGCTCCTTCAGGGCAGGAATTTCATATTCTAGCGTTTACAATACTATCCAGTGAATACTCATTGAATTAATAAACACATATTCTGTCACCTTGGTGGAACTGGGTCCCTGCATTGGAGTGTCAACAAGTTTAGAAAGCACACAAGTGGTTTTCTCTACATATTCACCCAGCAGAAAGACAGAAGAGTTAGTGTAAACTTCAAACTAAAAATGTGTGTATATATATATATTGTTAACAAAGTCAGAAAACTTTGGCTAAGCATGACTTTTTTTCTAAGGGATCTGGGGCCATGTAGCATAGTTCTGAAAATTAGTATGGAAGGAGGAGACAGTTGGGAGATTTCTGGGAAAAACTATGTTGCTTGAGAAAAGACAGACAAGTGATGAAGTCTTTCTTGGCCATGCCTTCTCTTTCTTCTTGCACTGAATGCTGCACTGTGAGGATGCACTGTTTGGTTCTCTGGCAGCCATTTTGTGACCATAGGATAACAACTGTCAGGAAAAAGGCCAACATGCTGGGGATGACAGCGTGAATAAATGGAAAAGTCTGGGTCCTTAATGACGGCATTGGACAGCTATACCAAACCAGAGAGCACTTCTCCAACTTTTCTTTGTGAGATTTATAACTGTTTTTACTGTTTAAGTCATAGTTGATCAGGATTTCTGCAGCTAAAGTCACTCTGTACTGATTACTTTAACTTTTAATACGTTTCAGAAAAGTCAGAAGGTATTCCATTATCATACACTATCTCTCATTCATGTATGAACTCATTCCATATATGCATATATGTATTTATACAACATAAATACATGTAAAGGTATGTCTATTGTATAACTCATAGAACATACATATACCTAAATATCGTTGTTAATGTGTGTGTGTGTATATATATATATATATATATATATATATATATATATATATATATATATATATATATACACACACATACATTTATCCCCAGTTCTTTCCACTAAGGGCCTGGGAACAGCAATACCCTAATAGAATGAGTCTATTTAGTGCCCAGATCTTGGTTTCTAAATTTCATGTTTCACTAAATAGGAACCAGGAGTCTTTGGAGAAATGATTGATTCAGTGGCTTGGGCAAGAAAAGTGCGAGATGCACCTGAAACATCTTTGTGAGCTGTAAAATAACACAATGTTCAAAGAATGAAAGGGACCTGTGAAAAGACCATTGAAGCCAACTCAAAAGGAGTTGGCCAATTCTGGGAAAATTTTGGTATCAAAAGGAAACGACAGAAGCATATTACAATCCATTGAATAAAATAGGAAGCCATGAGTTGATTCTGATATAATAAACAAATGAAAATTTTAATGAGGAATATGATGCTGCCATAGTCTCGAAGTATGTCCTCACAAAATACTTATTAACTGCCAAAGGGAAAGGAGTAACTTTACAGTGAATAACACTTACGTTACTATCCTTACTGATAAAATGATCAAAATGAACATTTCTAGTACTGGGAAATATTGAATCCATGAGCCACTTGATAGGATACAATGAGGAGTATACACCATCACTTCTATATTTCTGCACAAGAGGAACTAACCCAAATGTAATTGTGAGGAAACATCAGAATAATTCAGTTTACAAACCTAACTGGCCTAAAAGTTTCAAGAGTATCAAAGTGATAGAAATCAAGGAAAAAGTGAGGAACTGTTCCAGACCAAAGGCAATTAAACAGACATAACAAATAAATGTAACGTGTGATCTAGTGTGGATTTTTTTTCTATAAATGATATAACTGAACACTTGGTGAAACTTGAATGAGGGTCTAGTCTAATGAGGATTAAACTGTAGTAATGTATTATTTTGAACTCCTTGATTACTATGGTTGCACTATGGATGTGCAGAATGTTCTTGTCTGTAGAAAATATGCACCAAAGTATCCTGGATGATGGGGCATTCTGTTGGCAGCTTACTCTTGAATAGTTCAGGAAAAAAAGTTCTTTGTACGGTACTTGCAATTGATTTTTATACAAATTTTAAATTGTTTTAAAACGTACACTGGCCTATCCTACCTTCCTACTTGTTATTAACTAAACCAGAAGACACTAAATTAGTTTTACAAGTTAACTACCTCATCGTATATAATATTTTAACTTAACAAAGTTAAGGGCAGGAGATGAAGCTAAAATAGTAGGTAGGGACTAGATTGCAAAGGGATTTGCTGCTTAATTAAAAATTTTTAATTTTTTTCTGAAGACAGTGGGAAGCCCACCCAGACAGTGAGGTTGTTAGGTAGTAGAGAAGGCCATCCTGGAGAATGAACAGACAAAAGAGGCCAGAGGCAGACAGGTCCAAAGGTACAATGAGACCAGAACTAAGGCAGAGACGATTTAGAGGTTTAGAGGCGAAAACAGAAAGATGTTTCACTGATAGAACATCAAAAGGAATTGTTAACTGACATAATGAAAAGATGAGAGATGGAGAAGAGTAGGGTATGACACAAAGACATTGTTATGTGGAGGGAAGGTCATTGAAAACAGACCACAACAGGAGAAGTAGGTTCTGGAGTGGACAACAAAGCAATAACTCTCCACTTGCTGTGCTGGGCTCTTCACATTTAATCTCATAACAAATCCACTGTACAGGTGAGGGAACAGGAACTTGGAGAGATCAGTTTTTTTTTTTTTTTAACCCAAATCACACTTGGTAAGTGTGAAAATTTTGCAATGTTGTGAATATATGACATATATCTTGGTTGTCTGACAACCAAGGTGGGAAGCTCCAGCAGGAAGTATAAAATGCACATGTGGAGCAACAAAGAGAGCTTGGGGCCAGAGGTGCAGATAGGAAGCCAGCCTTCTGAAGCCATAAAAGTGGAAGATCATCCAGAGAGAGAATAAAGACAAAAATAGAACCAAAAGGAGTCTCCACATTAAGGGACTAACAGTAAAGAAACCATTGAAGGAGATAGAGAAATCATAGTCCAGAGATATTAGAAAAACCAGGCTGGAAGAGCTGTTTCCAGAATGAGGGGTTCATCAGCGTGTCACATTCTATAAAGATATCGAGTAAGATAAGGACTGAAGCAGGTTATGGGATTCAGAAATTAGAATTCTGATAGAAATGGTTCATAATCTTTAAAAACTCTTAAATCTGTACCATTACTTAAAAATGAGGCTGGGCCTGCTATTACATTGAGGCAAAGGGAGAGACCACTACATTCATTTTAGCAAAACAGTACAAATGGAGCCAAAAGGAGCATGAATATAAAATGTCTACAAAGGTTTAAATCTAAGACATTTGAAATTTATGTGAATATTTCGCTATACTTTCTGAACAGTTACTGCTACGGCAATGTGGCATAGTGAAAAAAGCATCAGAAAGGGAAATTATGTTTTAGCCCTGCTTGTTCAGGACTATGAGTACATCACTGACTGTCTCTGAATCTCAGTTTCCATATGTGTAAAATGATCATCTCTGAATTCCCTCCAGCAGTAAAAATTGTTTGATTATATGGCAGAACTAAGACAATGTTAACCAGATGCCCTAAAGCACACTTGACATTTCACAGGATAATTAAGAAACGTTAAAAAAAAAAAAAAGGATTTCAGCTACTATTTGAAATTGGCATATTTTTCATTTGCCATTTAAAAATCCTGTTTTTAGGTTTAACTAGAGATTTATTGCTCTTGAAGTTAAATTTTTAAAGAGAACCATTTATTTGCCTCTGCCAATTGCATGCCATGAACTTTGGTTTTAACACTTCTCTCTTGTTATATGGTAGAGAAACTGGCTTAATACTTAATGCCTAAGGGAAAGACTTCGTTTCTCATAGAGACCCGCACGCAAATTTTCAATTGCAATAATTTCATTGGCAAAAGAAAGCATACCAGAAGTGGCCAAAATTAATATGTCAAGTAACTAATATGTCAAGTGTTTCTCTAGTTTCAATTGGACAAGCCACCAACTGACTAGAAAAAATTGAGGTGGGAAGAAAGAGAGAAACAGAAAATGAAAACAGAGTGATTTCCTTTTTTAATATTTATTTATTTATATAGGCTGCACCGGGTCTTAGTTGCAGCATGCAGCGTCTTTTTAAGTTGTGGCATGCGGGCTTCTTAGTTGTGGCATGCAAACTCTTAGCTGTGGCATGCATGTGGGATCTAGTTCCCCTAACAGGGATTGAACCCAGGTCCCCTGCATTGGGAGCATGGAGTCTCAGCCACTGGACCACCAGGGAAGTCCCCAGAGTGATTTTTAATTAAAGTAATACTCTGCCCTTAAGTGTAGGTAGTGAAACACCAAAATAAAACAAAACAAAACAGAAAAAGTATGAATTTGTTACAATAACAAAAAATGAAGTAACAAGTTGTTTTGAAATCTCCCCTAAAACGAATTTAAAATAGAATGCAAAAGCATCAAATTTTCTCATTTCTTTAAAAAAAAAAAAAAAGAAAGAAAAGATCCCTGAGGCTCTGCACTAAACTATTGGCAAAAACATGTCTCTTATGGGCATTTTGCCCAAAATATGATTTCTTCAAAACAGGATGTCCACTATTCATCATAGACTCATTAATTCTATTCCCAATATAAAAATCACATATGGCTTTTGCAACCAATCCAAGACAAAAAGACCTAAGTAAAATCACAAAGGTAATGCACATAATAACTGGAGGACAGCACAAAGAAAATGTATTTTAAGATAATATTTTACATTTTTGTAAAAGTGCACTCAATATTTCAAATTAAATTTCACACTCATTTTCTAAAATGCTGAAGTATGAGAAAGGAAAGAATGAAGGCTTTGCAGGATGATGAACAGAATTTGAGGGAAGTCCATGGGAAATGGCAGCAAACACATTGAAGAAATTGTATGTCAACTGGGCAATAAATGGTCTTCCAGTGTATTCATTCTTAATGAAAAGAAATTATGTAATAGAGAATAACAAATCTGACTCCATATTAGATCTGTTTTGTTGCCTGTGCTTAGTCATGCTGGCTCTGCACCTTTTGCAAAACAATGTTGCCTGAAATACACAGGATAGACTATTCTCATGGCTCTGATCTTTGACTCCATTCATATAGAGATAAAAAGTTGCAGAACAGAGAATAATATTTGTCTTGTTGCAGGGTTACAGGAACATCGTGACCTGACAAACAGGGACAGCTGCAAGAACAAAGAAATCCTACCCCAAGAAGTCTGCAACAACTAACCATGCCCCTCCCTCACCTTGCCTTTAAAAGTGCTTTGCTGAAACCCTTCAAGAAGCTCGGAGTTTTTTGGGCACGAGCCACCCGTCTCCTTGCATGACCTTGCAATAAACCTTTCTCTGACCCAAACTCCAACCTTTCAGTTTGTTTGGCTGTGCATGGGGCACACAAACTTGTGTTCAGTAACAATTGGGGGGGGGGGCCATTGCAGGCTAAGGAACGGGATCCAGACAGCTATCCAATTGGTACCCTATCCATTGCTAATTCTCCTTCAGTGGAAGGACCTCGGTAAACCTCAGCTTCGGGCCCACCCCTTTAGAATAACTGATACTAACATTCATTCTGTATGGGTAGAAGTATCTTTTCTCTTTCAGACAACAGTTACAGAGACACATATCTGCCTTGAGTGTGAAAGGAGTGAAATTCACAATCCCTAAGAGGAGAGACCAGGCAAATCTTTAGAACGTTCTCTGGTTCACCCGGTAGATAGAGAGCATCGTGCAAGGATGCTCCTTAAGGAGGAACAGAACAGCTGGGTTGGCTTATGGCTCAGACCCTCCTGTAGTCTGTTATGCCAACCTTAGATCCATTTGAAGATGGCAGTAAAAAGTCTCAGAGCTTTGTCTTATTGTTTTGCAGTGGGTCCTGCCTGCTTTCAGGAAGTTTTGGCCCCACTTCCCTGAGACAATTTCCCATGGGAAACCACAGAGAGGGCATTGACTGGTATTCAGGCTTTTAGTGTCCTAGGTTCGGTTTACAATGCTGATGAGGCTGATCCTCTGAATGAGAAACTGACTCCAACAATCTAAATAAATTATTGCTTGCTGCTGACACGCCTCCCCAAAGTGAAATGTGACTTGCTTACTGCATGGAGTCACCCTCCCTCTCCATACCCCTATGACCCATCCTGTCTCCTTTCACTGACCTCAGCTGGTTTAAGGAGTAAGATGGTTGGGGCTAGGTGACATTGCTGTGTTCCCAAAAGGGATGAGAAGCCATAATCTATCAAAGGGGTTAGGGAATGTCGGGAAGAGAAGGGATTCAAACTTTTGTGGCTCTGGTGGATACTGGCACCTGAGTTACCATCCAACTGGGTCCCATTAGTGAGTTTATGTCCAAATTCAACTGCTGGGGTCGGGACAGGGTTCACAGTAAGAAAGGAACGTTAACGTGTCCAGGGAGTGGAGTCCTCTGTGTTAATGCAATGTATTGTTGTTCTGGCTTCCACTGCTGAATGTGTAATTGGTATTTATGTTTTATATGCTTATACTGTAAATGCCCATAAGATCCAAAAGGGATTCTCCTGTTTGGGAAGAGCTGCATGTAGAGAGGTACTGATGCTTCTGGGGCCTACATCCTCAATGATCCCTTTGAGCTACAAGTCTCTGTGAGTAATGATGCTGCCAGTTGGAGCTTCTGGCAAAGGGAGGTGGCCTCTATTTGGAGGTGCCTCATTGACTCATTGACTCCTTGACACAGCAACCAGTTTTACTTTTTTTGAAAGCAGCTCTTAGCTCACTATTGGGCTCTTACTGAAACTGAGTGCCTGACCCCTGGAGCAACTGTGACTCTCTGGCCTGGTATTTCCATTTTGGGATGGATCAATTCAGACTCAATGACTAACAAAGTGAAAAAGGATCTGGTAATGGAAATGGTACATTCAAGAATGTAGCCAGCCTGGCCCTAGAAGCATCTTGGCTCTACATGAAAAAATGGCAGCTATTCCACTCCACCACCTGTAGCAAAGTTGCTGGCTCATCGGGGCCCTTGATTCACAGAGGTTCCCCATAATGTCTGGGACTGCTTCACTGATGGTTTGGCTAAGCTGACAGCTGGTGGTGTCCACTGGGCGGCTGCAATTGTTCAGGCTCAGGGCCAACTTATTCAGAACTCAAAGTGGACAGGGTCATTCTGCTCAGGGGGCAAAACCCAAGGTCATTCTTATAGCTCTGACAAATACGACACTTGATAAATCTCATTATATTTTTACTGACTCTTGGGTTGTTGCCATGGCCTGATTATTTGGACTGTCACTTGGAAAACCACAGACTGTAGGATTGAAGACTACCCCCTTTGGCACTGAAACCAACTGGAATCAAGCTGCTGGTTGAGTCTGCACTGCCAGACTGCAAGTGTTGCTTACTTGAACCATCATCAGACCAGACAGAGTGACACATCAACCATCGTGTTGGGTACAAGGTAAAACAGCTTCTGTTTTTGATACACAGGCTACCACTACATGCCAAACTTTTTGAGTCCTGACAAAAGCTGACCCAGTTGTCTGTCAGTGAAGGCAACCACATAGCAGGGGGCACTGCCCATACTTGTTCCTGACACACTGATTACATCTGACCTTTCACCTCTTCTTGGGGTTATAGGTGGTGCCTCACTACTTATTAACACTTTTTCAGGTTATATGTTGACGTTCCAGTGTGATAAGTTTACACTGGCCACACTATTGTGGGTCATGAAACTCATCTGTGTTATATTTTTGGCTTATATTTCTGGACGGCTTTCAGTCTGGCAATGGTGTGCCTTTTGTTGCAAAACAGTGGGCTGGTAGTCAGGTATTTGGTAGTCTTTGAACATTCCCTGCAATTCGCTGGGATTTGGTATTGTTGAGAATTGGGGGATTCTTGTCAAAAATTGACTCAAAAGATGTCTGGCTCTACCTCCTTCACTTTCTTCTGGTCCAGGCACCTTGGTAAGGTCAAGGAATACACCCGTCCTCAGAAAGGGATCATCTCCTCTCAGCTGTTTCCTGGGTAAGGGTCAGAATAAAATTATTGGGAGATTATATAAAGTGCTTTTGAAAATTTGTTGTTCCTCCTGACCACCGAGTGTAATGCTGCTTCTTTCCCCTAATGGCAACCCAGGCTGATCTGGTTGGTACACCTTCCTGGAGGTTGCTTAGTCAAAAGCAGGAAGGAGATTTAAACTTACTTCTGGTTTACAAGTATGGATTTATTTGTTTCAATGACATGATCTTGGAGAAACAAGATCATGACTAATTGGTTGAGCAGTGTTTGCAGAGTCCCCCTATAGTGGTCCATGTGGCCCAAATGGGGGGCATAATGGGTCTCTGTAGGTTTTATAAAAATGCCTTTGCCCTTGTTGTACCCAACCCTTCTGGATGAAAGGTCTGGGCGTAAGGGGCAACTAGAAAAAAGATGAAGTTATAGCTACTGGAATAGGACATAAATTATGTATAAGTGGAGAGAAAGCAATAGGAGAGAGCATTTTAGACCCCAGGAACTTATGGGGAAGAGAGGGACATTAATGATTGTTGTCTTTTAGGACCACCCTGGAGCTTTCCTCAAGCTGGAAAACACCCTGGTGAGGTTTCCCACACTGTTACAAGCACCTTAGATTTAACTGACTGCCGGGTCTGCCATCTCTCTACAGAGGATTCAAGATTTGATCACCATTCTTCTTAACCTTACTAAGTCTGTGGAAACAGCAAAGGATGGCCCCAGCCCCTGTACCAAACCCTTCCCTCACAAAAGACAAAAACCAACCATCTGTCAGCACACTCCCCAGATATCTCCTCCATACCCATTCCCATAACTGTCACTTATTCAGTCTGTGGTATGGACAAATGCAACACAGCTCGTGGTGTGGACAAACAGCACAGGCTGGGGTGACTTCTCCTGGGCATTCTCTGCAAAAACAAGGACTAGACTCAATTGCTGAACTGAACTGGCCAGGAGTCATGCTGGAGACACTGTCACCTATGCCTTTGGCTGATGTAGGTCCCATTTGAGGGGGCCTCAGAATTGCGAAGTAGGTATTAACTTGTATCGCTGGAAAACATGGTGACTTTCACCTGTCATAATAGACTTTCAAGCGTTTTAGGAAATACCACAAACAGCTCATGCAGATCTAAGATGACTGGAGATCTCTCCAAAATGAAGCTACCTTGATCATTCGGGAAAGCTTTCTAGAGAGATGACAACCAGTTTGCTATTTATGTACAGCCTAAGGGCTGTGACCTTATCATGGGAACCATCCAATTGGAAAAACTGGTATGAAATTTGCGTGTATCTTTAGCTAAAATGATCAATGACACCTTCTTGTTCCTGGGAGCATTCAGGTCCACCTCAGTTCATGGCCATGGTTGCTGTGGAGGATACCTTGTCCTAGACTGTGTCCTCGCAGGCCAAGGTGGAGTCTGTGCAATTGCTCCTGCAATGCCTGGATTAATGCTTTGGTTCAAGTAGGAAGGTTAATACAGAAACTTAAGGAGAAGGACAGCTGGCCTCCTAAGGCACATCCTTACTAGGCCATGCAATTTGTTCAGCTGGGTGGCACCAGGGCCCTGGGGAGCACAGCTGAGAGCAGGGCTGTAGGTTGACCTCATTCTGGTGCTTGGAGTCCTGTTCATAGTCTTACTGCTGTATGAAACAAACTGAGCTGATTTGGTTGCAGCTAAATGGCAGAATTTAACAAATATGACAGAGAAAACACATGCATGGGTCTGCATCTTACCCTCAGTGTAGGAATATGCTGAGGCTACACTCCCTTCAGAAGACTGTACATGTATATACTCCCAGAAACATAGTTCTAAAGGGTAAATTTTAAAGGAGAATCAAAATGTACATAACAGTACATTTGTTCTCTGTAAATATAATTCTAGCTTTTCATGTATTAAAATTATATACAAAGTCTTGTGAACCAGTGGTCTTTGTGTATCATATAATCTGACTTTTCTTGAAATGTTTACATGGCTTTCTGTTCTCTTATTGTATATCAGGAAATTCCTTTTATATGATAAAGACGTATTGTTTAAATATATTCTGGCTAAGTGATATCTGGACTTTTTTTTTTAACGTATTAAAGTACTTTAAATTCTCAATAGCCAAATTGCCAGTCTGTTTCATATTTTGTTCTCAGTTCATTTTGTTAATTGAAATTCTTAACTTCCTATAAAGAATACATTTAATTTTCCTACCACTGATGGTGATCTTTCCTACTCAGTCCTTAGCTGAGAAAAACTGCCATCAATAAACATTTTCCTTCACTTTAAGGATTACAAAACCAATAAAGCTCATTATAAAAATTCAAACAGAAGAAATATATGGTAAAAAGTGAAACATCTCCCTTCACTTACATACTAGCTTTATCTCGCCTCTCTTGAAAAATTCCAGTCTCCCCAACATATAAACATATATAATTTACTGTGATACTGATTTATGCTTTCTTCTTGTTGCTATTCTTCCTCTCCCATGTAAGAAAGTATCAAGATCATTTCAACTCTCTTGCCTTAGGAAATGTTTATGTGGGTGAAGCAACAGAACATGAGGAAAATGGCTGAGCTGTTTCCTTAGGAGGATAAAACCTTAAACCCTCGTGTGTCTAGCCTTAGCAATGACTTTTCAGGCTCAAATACTTGGCTTTAAGAGACCTCATGCGTATGGACAATAGGTGTCTCACGGTGAGTGAGCACTGGATAATGGAGGGCCTCCCCTAAAGATACTGCCCTTTGCAAGGGGGCCCAGACTGGCATGATTTGGAATGAGGTAAAGCAGCAAATGATAACTAAGATTGAATATCCTATCAGCCCAATGGGTAGGGGAGTAGAATTGGATCAAAGATTATCATATAAAATATTTAGATATATCTTCCATGCATAGATCAGTTTGTGGAGAAAGATTTATAACCATTACACACATACATCCCTCCATTTCTGGCAAAACAATACAGGTAATACCTTCAATTTCTTTAACTTTACATTTTATTAAAGGCTCTTACACATGCTATACAACTTGATCCTCACACAACAATTTCACAAGAGTATACTGTAGCAGAGGCTGAGAGTTATCCAAGAATACACAATTATCAAGTGATAGGACAAATATTCACCAAAAAAATCTGGGTTCCTTTCTCTTATATTTGGTATGTATATACTCCACACATATAAGCCTGACACCCTTATCTATGATATGTATATATGTTACTCCTAAGGCAAATTGCAGCCATAAGGGCTTTAAACATGAGTGATCCCATGTATATTCAAGCCAGGGCATTTAAAATTTCAAGAAGTTGAAGGTCATTAAAAGCTTAAGATAATTAGAACACTGCACGAACTGAGTCTTCTCTGAGGGGATTTGGACTTTATTAGTTAAAGTCTCAGTCTCTGTCTCTCTTCCTCTCTCCTTCCTACCCTTTCTTTCTCCTTCCCTCCCTCTTCAAATTTACAGTTTATAGCTTCAAATAAAAGGGGAATGAAGGGACTTCCACATATGACCAAGACGGCCAAGGTGGAACAGGGACCAGATTTATTTTTTGACCTGAAACAACTGAAAAGGTGGGCCACATATATATTTTCAGATATTGGGCACTAGCAGTGCAGGAGAGTCATCCCTTAAGAAGGAGAAGCAAATGCAGTGAGCTCTACAAACGCCCAGCTTACTGTGTGAAGAGTTTCAAGGCTACAGCATGGAGACGGAGACCCAGATGGAGCTGAAGGAGGAGACAGAGTTGGGAGTCCAGAAAGTCAAGGAGCTTCGAGTTCACATGACAGAGTACTGGACGGCTGCAAGACTGCCAGAGATCTTCAGAGGGTCCCCCTCAAATCTTCAGCAGAGTACTAACCAACAGATTTGTGTAAGGCAAGTATGAACTACCTAGAAGGAACAGAAGGAATGATCACTGAGGCTCAGAGAGGACTGGGAAAAATTTGAGTTCCCACTAGTCAGAGTGTAAAACCTCACAATCCAGTGAGTATCAGCTAGAGTACTCAAACATGTGTTGCTTGAACGGTGGGGCAAAGTTAGTCCTGGAGCAAACACTGCTCTCGTACTACCTAAGAAAGCTTAAAAGGAAGCCTTAAAAGGAAGCCTCAAAATACTTCTAAGTACTTTCCAAGTAACTTAACTGCATTCCATGGCAAAGCTCATAAATATTTATAGAAATGCAAACTGATCTAGCACTTAACAATGTAGAATTCACAATGTCTGAAATCCAATAAAAAATCACTAGGCATATAAAGGAAGCAAAAAAATTTATCCTTAATAAAAAGAAAAATTAATTAAAACAAAGTCAAAAATGACAGAGATGATAGACTCAACAAATAAAGATATTAAAACTGCTATTAAAACTATATCCCATATATTCCAGAAGGTGGAGAAAAGACTAAGCATATTAATTATATGAATTCAAGAAATTAAAAAAAAGAACTAGAGATAGGCAATATCTGAGATAAAAAAGATGGGATTAATGACAAATAACTGCAGAAGAGAATATCAGTGAAATTCACAACAGGAATAGAAACTATCCAAAATAAAATGGAGAGTGAAAACAAATTTAAAAAAAGAAAAAAATAAGCACAAGTAAGTTGTGAAACAACTTCAAATAGTCTAATATAAGTATAATTGAAATCCTACAAAAAAGGGACAGGAGATAGGCAAACAAATATTTGAAAATGCAATGGCCAAAACGTCTCCAAATTTCATGAAAACTATAAATCCACAGATTAGAAACTCAAGAAATTCCAAGCACAAAGAAACTGGAGAAAACAACACCAACGCACACCATAATCAAATTGCTTAAAACTAAAAATAGAGAAAATTGTAAAAGCAGCCAGAGGATAAAAGATTAGAACAACAGTAGAAAAAATGCAAACTAGAAGATGACAGCATAAGATCTTTAAAGTAATGAAAGAAAGAAAACCCTGTCAAGTTAGAATTCTATACAGCTCTCAAAAATAAAAACAAAATAATACTTTTTCAGATAGAAAAATGTTGAAAGAATTTAACAGCAGCAGACATGTCTGTCATAAATGTTAATGTATTTCAGGCAGAAGGAAAATGATACCATATGGAAATCTGAAGCTATATTAAGGAATGAAGAACATTAGAAAAGGAAAGAATATGGGTAAATATAAAAGACTTTAAAAAACTTAAAAAAATCTCTTTAAAGGATAATTTAGCATTCAGACATAATGTTATTAATAAACAGGGACTAGATGGATTCTTTCACCTGAAACAAACAGAAAACAAAAACAAAACAAAACAAAACAGACAAAGGCAAAGTACTGGAGATAATGTTTTTCAAAGCAGCATACATCAGGCAATGAAGGATAGTGATCACTGAGAGAAGGAAAGGAAACACGGTGAGCCTTATAATGTCCCTAGCTTATTGCCTTGAGAGAGTTCCCAGACTGCAGAACAGAGAGGAAAAATCCATGCAGAGCCTGGTGGACTCCCTGAGTTGACATGCAGAGCTAAGAGTCTGAGTAGATGATGTTGGCTAGAATTGAGAGGACAGAGTACCAGAGAAGAGTAAGTTTCACAGAGACAGAACTCCAGAGATCTAGAGATGGTCCACCTGGAGTATTCACAGAGTAAACTATCTGGGGCCAGAAAGAACCACCTAAAAAGATTAGCAGGAACCCCTGGGATAAGAAACATGAAAAACTATACCAACCAATATATGTCATAATCAAATTGCTCAATATCAGTGACAAGAGAAACTCTTAAAAACAGCAAGAGTAAAAACACATACCAGATATAGAAGAACATATTATTAACAGGCTAAAGAGAATAATTTTATATTATTAATAACTATAATATAATAATAAATTATATCATTAATAATTATACATAATTTTATCCCTTGTTGTGGAAAAAGCATTTGATAAAATTCAACAACCATTCATGATAAAAACTCTTAGAAAACTAGGAATAGAGAGGAGTTTCATTGACTTGATAAAGAACATCTACAAAAAACCCTACAGCTAACATATTTACTAATGAAAGACTGAATGCTTTCCCCCTAAGGCTGGGAACAAGACAAGGATGTCTGCTCTCACTGTTCTCATCCAGCATGGTGCTGGAAGTTCTAGTCAGTGTAATAAGCAACGAAAAGGAAATACAAGGACTTCATTTGGAAAGGAAGAAATAAATTGATTCCAATTTGCAAGTGACATTTTCTTTGTAGAAAATCCCAAGGAATTTACAGAAAACCTCCTAGAATTAGTAACTGACCTAAACAAGATCATATGATATAAGACACCCACACAAAAAACAATTGTATTTCAATAAGCTAGCAATGTACACAGGGAAACTGTATTTAATAATACAGTACCAATTATAATTCCTCAAAAAATAAAATACTCAGGTACAAATCTAACAAAACATGTACAGAACTTGTATGTTAAATGCTACAAAAAAATAATGAAAGAAACTACAGAAGACCTAAATAAGTGGAGTAATATATCATGTTCATGAATTGGAAGATTCAATATGGAAAGGATGTCAATTCTCTCTAAATTGTTATACAAATTTAACACACTTCCTTTCAAAATTCCAGCAAGATTTCTTGGGTGGATATAGATTAGTGTATTTTAAAATTTATATGGAAAGGAAAGGAACTAAAATAGCTAATACAATTTTGAAAAGGAGAATAAATTAGGAAGAATTAACTGTACCTGACTGCAAGAATTACATAACTATAGTAATTAACGTTATGTGGACAGACACAGAGATCAATGGAACAGAACAGATAAACAAGAAACAGACACACAAGCAACAGACAACTGATTTTTGATAAAGGTACAAAAATAATTCAATGGAGGAAGGATAGTTTTTTCACCAAACAGTGCTGGGCAACTTGGTATCTATAGGCAAAAACATAAAATGAATGTCAACCTAAATCTCACACCTTATACAAAAATTAACTCACAATAGCTCACTAACACCAAAAGCATAATCCATGAAAGAAAAAGTCAGTAAACTGGACTTCATTAAAATTTAGAACTTTTGCATAAAAGGACCTAAGAAGTTGCAAAGACAAGCTACAGACAGTGAAAAAGTATTTGAAAACTATATAACTAACAAAAGACTCACATCTAGAAGATATTAAAAGAAACTTTCAAAACTCAACAGTTAACGCAAACAAAAAAGAAAATCCAATTTGATCATGGGCAAAAGACATGAAGAAACATCTACCAAATAGGATATAGAGATGGCAAATAAGCTTATGAAAATAGGCTCAAAATCACTAGCCATTAGGGAATGCACATTTTGACCACAATGAGATTTCATTATATACCTATTAGAACAGCTAAAATAAAAAAAAATAGTGAAACTACAAAATGCTGATGAGGATGCAGAGAATATTTATCTCTCCTGCCTTGCTGGTAGGAATATAAGATGGCACAGCTACTCTGGAAAAGTCTGGTAGTTTCTTAAACATACACTTATTATACAACCCAGGAATCACTCTCTTGGGTATTTATCCCAGAGAGAAAAAAAATTACAGCTAGACAAAAATCTATACAAGAGTGTTCAAGGCAGCTTTATTCGTAATAGCCAAAAAAAACTGTGTTTTAATTGGAGAACAGTTTAACAAACTATAATACTGAATACATTCACGTCATGGCATACTACTCAGCAATAAAAAGAAGTAAACTATTGATGGTTGCAACAATTTGGATGGAGTGAAAAAAGTCAATCTCAAAATGTCACATACTGTATAGTTCTACTTCTATAACATTCTCACAATGTCCAGTTATAGAGATGGAGTACAAATCAGTGGTTGTTATGGGTTAGATGGTGACAGAGGAAGGGATTGATATGACTATAGGCAGCACAATGGGCATCTTTGTGGTGATGGAACAGTTCTGCATATCGATTGTAGTGGTGGATACATGAATCCATGCAGCCATGTGAAAAAATGGCATATAACTACACACACATTGTACCAATGTCAGTTTCCTGGTTTTGACATTATACTATAGTTACGTTAAGATGTAACCATTGGGCGCAGGGTACATGGGACTCCTCTGTACTATCTTTAACACTTCCTGTGAGCTTGTAATTATTTCGAAATTTAAAAAAGTTTATAAAAATTATATGCTATAAACCCTAAAGTAATCATTAAAATAAAAGTACAAAGTATCATAACTAAGAAGCCAGCAAAAGAACACATAATCCAAGGAAAAAAGGGGGAGTAGAAAGAGAGGAATAAGGGAGCAAAGAAGAAGAGATGGAATATAGAGAAAATAAACAGCTAAGATGGTAGCTTGAAATCCAAACATGCCAACAATCACATTAAAATGTTCTAAATAATCAATTAAAAAGCAGGGATGACCATACTGGATAGAAAAGGAAGGCCTAACTGTGTTCTGCCTGATGGAATTGCTCTTTACAGATAAAGACACAAATAGGTTAAAAGAGAAGTATGGAAAAAGATGCTAGGCTAAAGGGAGCTGGAAGGACTATATCAATATCACACAATGAGTATTTCAGAGCAAAAAAATCTATCACGGATAGAGATGATCATTTCATAAAGAAGAAGAGGCCAGTTCATCAGGGGAACATAATAGTCCTACATGTTTACGCATCTAATAATGGAGCCTCATAGTACATGAAGCGAAAACTGAGGGAATGGCAAAGTGAAACAAATTCAGTTATACTTGGAACTTTCAATATTCCCCTCTCAATAATTTATAAAACAAGCAGGCAGAAAATCAGCAAGGATATAGTAGATTTAAACAAGGATATCAACCAACTTGATCTGATATGTAGAGAACACTCCACCCAACACTAGCATCATATATATTTTTCTAAAGTGCACACAAAACATTTACCAAGATAGACCATCTTCTGGGCTATAAAACAAGTCACAATAAATTTAAAAGGTTTCAAGCCATACAAAGTATGCTCTCTTGACCCACAATGGAATTAACTTAGACATCAATAGCAAAGATCTCTAGAAAATTCCCAATATACTGAAACAAAATAACACAATTTTAAGTAACCCAAGGGTTAAAGAAGAAATCAAAAGGGAATTTAGAAAGATTTGACCTGAATGAAAATGAAAACACAAAATATAAAAGATCGTGGGATGTTACTCATATAATACTTGCGGGAAGATTTATAGCACTAAAGGAGTGTATTAGTTGAAGAAAATATAAGAGAAACTCTTAGTGACCTAGGATTTCTTAAGATTGCTTAAATATGACATCAAAAGCACAAAGTATAAATGAAAAAAAACGAATAAACTGGACGTCATCAAATTAAAAACTTCTGCTCTTTTGAATTACACTGTAAAGAAAATAAGGCAAGCCACAGACTAAGAAAAAAAAAAAAGGTAAAACATCTGGCTAACAAAGAATTTCTATCCAGCATATATAAACAGCTTTTACAATGCAAGCTGTTACAATGCCCTAATAAAAAATGGGCAGAAGATCTGAATAGAGATATCATCAGAATTTATACAGATCACAAATAAGCATATAGAAATTGCTTAACACCATTAGGTTAGGAAAATGCAGATTAAACCCACAAAGTGTTACCACTGTATACCCACTAGAATGGATAAAACTGAAAAGACTGGCCATACTGAGTGCTGACAAGGATCTGAAGAGCAACCGGAACCCTAGGACTGGAGCAGAGCAGCAATCTGGTCTCAGAGAAAGGGAGCTCCACTGGGACCAGAAGGTCTGGATTCCAGTTTTTACTCTTGAGGCTTTGGGAAAGTTTTCAATCCTTCTATCCCTATTATAAAATACCAGTAACAACTACTCAGTCTACTTCATCAAGCTCTTGTGATGGTCAGGTGAGGTAACGGGAAACTACTCTATAAATGTGGGGTACTAATGTTATTCTGTCAAAAACTACATGAGCATGAATATCTCCGGAAAGGCAATTTAAAGAAAGTGACAACAAAGATAAAATAATATCATGTTAAAACTTTTCCTGGTTTCTCATTGCCTTTATTTAAGCTAGTTTAATTATTTTCTAATATTTCACTATTTACTTACTTACAAGGCCTTCAAATATTTATAAAAATGTATCTGCCAAATAATACACAGATGTTTGTCTAAATTAACGTTAACCATTAATAAGATTATACTACTCTCTATGGTGCTAAGCATTTCAATAACTAATAAGTCAGTAAACTGCTGATATTTTTTAATATTTTAATTATTGTTTATCAAATTAGAATTTGGCAGTAAAAATCACTTTTCATAAAGACATTGCTTATATATTAACAAATCAATCTTGACTCATTCAGTCTGGCAGCTTTGTAAGAATCCATGACTTCAGTTTTTCTAGCTCAGCTTTGCTTAACTCATGGTAAACACCTGGGAAACTATGAAACTTTGTCCTCACGCCTAGAGATTTTAACACTGAGTTTGTCTCTTCACCCCAAGAATGAAGAACTAACTCATCTGCGGTACCATGACACTGAAATAATTCAGGGAGGACACCATCACTTTTCTGAAGAGCCTAGAGAAGAGAACATAAAAATGGAGAAGTTTAAGAAATTCATTTAAGAACATTATTCTCAGAAATCAGAGGGACGGAAAAACTCCAATTTAACCAAAGCTTCAATATTTAAAGGGGAAGAAGAGGCAGTGGTAGAGCTCTCTGAGGTATATACTGATGGGCCAGGACCAGGAGCTTAGCTGGTTGCTGGCACCACTGGAGCTGCAGCTGTACGTGATCTGAATTTACTCCGTAGAGGACTGTCTCAAAAATGGTCAAAGCATTTCCCGCAGAAACCTTGTGTCTTGGGAAGACAAACCTCTTCACATGGAGTGGAAAGAGGGAGGAACACAGAGCTCAGGTACAATCAAGGAAAAAATAGCATTCTTGTTCTCATTTCCATACCTACTGGTTCTACTTCTGGTAATGAGGCTGCAGCACTATAATATGACATACTCATAAATCAGGATATTGCTGAAAAATAGGTATCAGTCATGTAACTGATTCTTTGGTTTGATTATGTTCATGACATAATAAGCAAACCTAGTTGTAATCATCTATATTTTTAATATGTATGCAGGATACATATATAGCATACACATATTTTTTATCCTTTTCTCTTTGACACTTTGCTTAACAATAATCTCTGTACAAGGCACTTCCTAAACATGAATGACCAGCTGGAATTTACCAATATAACTAATCTGAATTCCCAGGAATGCTCTGTGAATCAATTGTTATTGTGTAATTATCAATGTTGTTTTAGTTTCAATGTGTGAATGTCTCATTTCTTTTCTGTTTTGTTTTTAAAATCTGGAACTTACCTGGTAAACAGCAGATGTCTTATTCAGAAAACTAGAAAGAGCAAATACTCCTGCCACATCCTGATGATTTCTGTATGCTAAATGCATTGCCATGCACCCTCCCATAGAAAATCCTCCTAAAAGAAGCAAAAATTCACTTATCAGAAAAAGCAGAATATATGTAACGATAATTTAGAACAAGATATAGCTATGCCAATCTTCCATAAATATTTGGAGACCTAAAAGAGATACAATGCTAAAGAGAAATTTAGCCTCCTTTAGATCTCATGGAAAAAAACCTGCTATGAGTAAATAACACTGTTCTATCTATGCCATCACTGGTAAAATAATTTGTTATAAAAGGAGCTAGAATTGAAAAAATAAATTTTGGTCATCAAGTAAAAATATTTATTATATTTCAAAATATGAGTCATAGCACAAGTGTTATTTATTTAAACTTCTAGTGTCTACTTACATTTTGTTTATACTTACAGGAGTCCTCACACTGCAGCTACAATTAATAACATGCACCTTTCTGTCTTACTTGCCAAGCTACAAGCTCCATGAGGATTATATTTCTAGAGTTTGCCATATAATAGATGCTTAGTGATCTCTGAATTAGGAAGGATGATCAAAAATTTGGTGAGAAAGATAAAACATCTTTGTGTTATAATATTATTTTGAAAACTGACTTGTGATGGTATAATTCAAACATAGGTACCCATATGTCCTTTTAAAAAAGAGTTTGGGGAAAAAATATTCACTTGACAAACTTTTATTGTCTTTTATGTGCCAAACACTGTCACTGGAGTGACACCAGTCACCAGAGATATGCAGATTAAAATACCTGGACCCTTCTGTTCAAAGGCGAAAACCGACACAACACAGAATATGGAGGTAGGGACCTGACCGTGACATAGCAGAGAGGATGGCCCAGCTTCAGCTTAGAGACTCGGTGTGATATTCCCCAGCATGACTGAGAGTTAAGAGACATCTCATGATTTAAAAGAAATCCATATGTTAGAGATAACAAGGCTGTAGGAACACAGTTTTTAGTTTTTGGAGAAATTCAAGAGCTTGAGTTATATTTTTTGTCAAATGTACCTAAGTAACATATTAAATGGGACTAGTATGACTAAGGAATTAAACATTTACTTTAATTTTACCTAGTTAAAATTTGAGTTTAAATACATGTGGCTAGGGGTTATCATATGGGACAATGAAGTTCTAGATAATCTAAGCTGCACCAATGATGGAAAAAAAGCTTTAAATTTCATAAATGGAGCAAAATGAAATTAATGTTCCATAAAAAACATAATGTGGCTAATATCATTAAATGTGATCTTTTAATGTGATATTTTAAAAAAATCATACAAAGATAAAATGTGAATAAAAATAGACCAGTGAGCAAAAACATATTTAAAAATTATTATAAAAGCACACCTACTGAGAAAATTTTTACACATTAAATGCACCCACCCCATCACTGCGCTTTTATTGACTAGGGTAACTTAATCACTTTATGGGATTCCCGAGCCCTTGGGGACCAGCCTCACAGCAAGAACAGCAACAAGAACAGCAACAAAACTAAGAAAGAAAACACTTTCCCACGTATGAAATGCCATTATGAACAAAGGCATCCTTGAGACATTTAACCTCATGTTCAATTCTCCTAATTTATAATGAAGAAAAATGTACTCGTTGAAAACTCATTATTTTAAGATTCAATCTAAGTTCCTTGTCCATTTATAATCTCGTGAGGTAGCCTGCAATTCCTCACCAGCGATCTTTGACAATACAGTCACCTTTAACGTTGCGGACACCGGTGTGAAAGGGACTTTATGTATTTTTTTCTAATGGAAGAAAATTTAACACAAAAGACTAGTTATTTCAATTTTCATCTAAGTGTTTAAAATGCAATATAAAATATACTGCTCAATAAGTAAATACCAATGAGTAAACTCATTGTAGGTAATAGTTATGATGTATATTTATAGTCGCTGGTGAAGCATTAAAATGTCAAGAGTTAACATTTCAACATACATTTAAGATTAATAGGCTGAATAAAAAACATGTTAAAAAATAACCTAGTTTTTATGAACTCTTTAAATTAAATAAAACAGTAATAATGTATAAAAACTGTACTGGGAAAACTAAGCTAATCTATTTGAAAACAAAGTCCAGGGGTGGGGGGGTGCGGGGGGGAGGCAGGGAACTTACAATTCAAGTTTACCGTCAATTGAATGGGATTTTAAAAATGGAATAAAATCCACCCTCCAACCAAATTGCAACAATTTTTCCACTTTATACATAATTATTTTTCAGAATGAACTGTGATAAAGTCTCAAAAATTTGGGAATATATAAATTATGCCCACCATATTTGTATATTTTCTCTCATATAAAATTGACAGGGTAAACAAAATATTTATCATCTTCTATGGAAAGCTATTAAAACAGCAGTCCCAAGCCTTAAAAGTTCTGATAGTTGTTGCTGAAGAAACATACATTATTTAAGATATATATATGTTAAAAGAAAGTAGAAGGATGCTATCATTCTCCAGTTCCCTCCAAGAGCTTCAAAAGAAACTTATATAATGTCAGGAAAGTCAGCCTGGAAATTGTGGAGCTAGGTTTCATCTTGGTAACTACAACTATCCCTTCATTTTAATTTTAAATCTTATTATAAAATTAATATGTGAATATATGCCCACTGTGTAAAGTATTTCCACCACACAAAAATAAAGAAAATGCGTTATCCAAAATCTCACTACTCACATATAATTTTGACATGTTTTTAAAAATTCATTTTAACAGTTAAACTCACTCTATATGTACAATTTTATACCTTACTTTCATGTAATACTGATTTGAATGTCTTTAAACAGAATTACAAAATTCCACAATTATTTTTTTACTACTTGAACACATACTAAGTATACTAAGTACCTTCTAAATGTATGTATATAGTATATAATGGTTACATAATAGTCAGTTGTATTAACAGACCATTACTCCCTTAACCGCTTTCCTCATGATGGGTATTTAGAGCATCATAATGGGTATGTAGAGCATCCATGTAAATTATTCAGGTGTAATTCCAGAAGCACTTGATTATCCCTGCTTCAAAATTCTGATAATATTATCAGAGAACATGAAAAACTATACCAATAATCTGGTCATTATCATTTGTCAGGTTCTATACATCCTAGATCAAAGTTAAATCTAAATTATGTCAGTTTTCTCTTAACAACAAATTATCACCACCTAGTGGTTAGAAAAAGGAATCTCATTATGGTACAAAGTTCCTAAGTCAATGCATAGGATCTGGGTTCTAGTCCCAACTCTATTTTAGCCAGCAGTCTCTTTGAACTTTAGTTTCTTCTTATCTGAAATGAGAATAATAATTTCCTACT
This sequence comes from Tursiops truncatus, assembly GCF_011762595.2. Lineage (NCBI taxonomy): Eukaryota > Metazoa > Chordata > Mammalia > Artiodactyla > Delphinidae > Tursiops > Tursiops truncatus. Next base: position 17,281,285 of record NC_047034.1, on the reverse strand, counting down.
TCACCTATTACAAGGGTCAAGAAAGATACTGTATTTGAAAAAATGTGTATAATTTAAACACATTATAGTGTTAAACTATATTCTTAATAATTTTTTCAGAATACAGAATCTGAATCCAGGTTTTAACAATAGCTATGTTGCCAAATTCAGAAAGTAATTTAAAAGTCACTATTTTATTGCCTGTGTTTCCCCTAATTTTTACCATACCCTCTGTAGAATCATGTGTGGTATTATTATATAAAAATAAATAAACTTTCTTATACCTGATCTTCTTAATATGCATAGTAAGGATTCACGAATGTCTCCAAGGAACACATTTAAAGCTTTTGCCCAGTTCCTCCTTTCTAACCAAAGTTTATTCTTTCCATTAAGAAAGAAATATATTTCCATTGTTGAAAACAAGAAAACAAAGGATTTTTCTTAGCTAAACTCGCAGTTGACTGCAATGTTCTTTAGTGTAATCTTACTCATCCTTTGTTTCCAAAGTCGTGAAACACTGTACGTGTTGGTCTTTCATCATTCTACTGGATCTATTGCATTTGCCATCTTCCTATTCCCCCGGACTTCAGACTAGCCAGCCTCCACAGTGCTGTCAGTGTAATCTTTTTAAAATGCTCATCTGATCATGTCATTCTCTGTATATAATTCAATAATCCTGGGAGTTGAAGCGCATATCAAACTAGTAGTCCCTGAGAGATTTTAATGTGTCCCTTGTTTTCTTTCATGAATGTGTTCCCCTATTTGTTTACCAGTCATATTCTCACTCATTCTTTAAAACTCAATTGGAGATTATCTCTTCTAAGAAGCAGTTCCTAGCTCCCCCCAAAATCGACTTGTTCTTTAGAACACTTTACTTCTGTTATCTCCCTCATTATACTGTAAAGCTTTTGATAGTTTTTGGTACTCCAGCACTTATTAACAATTTGGAAATTAAATTTAGTATGAGAAGTTTCATTTTTGACCTGACTAAGCTGTGTAAACTACCTAGAAAAGGTGGTATATCATACTCTATAAAAACATTGTTTTTAAACTAAGTTTAATATGATATCACTAATCAAAACAAAACCACAGAAAAAGAATGGGCTGCCACCTATGCAAATATAGAGAATAGTTTTGTTTACAAAGCTATATTTATTAAAATTACAATATCAGAGAAAAGGGTTCCATGAGGACACAATGTGTGATATTAAATCTGAAATTTTATCACATATTAAACAAAATCAACAAGGGTAACAATTTTGTACTATTATCTCTATTTTTTCCTTTTTTTAAAAAAAATTATTTATGTTTGGCTGTATTGGGTCTTCACTGCTGCCTGCGGGCTTTCTCTAGTTGTGGTGAGCGGGGGCTACCCTTCGTTGCGGTGCGTGGGCTTCTCATTGTGGTGGCTTCTCTTGTTGTAGAGCACGGGCTCTAGGTGTGTGGGTAGTTGTGGCGTGCGGGCTCAGTAGTTGTGGCTCGTGGGCTCTAGAGCACAGGCTCAGTAGTTGTGGCACACGGGCTTAGTTGCTCCGCGGCATGTGGGATCTTCCCAGACCAGGGCTCGAACCCGTGTCCCCTGCACTGGCAGGCAGATTCTTAGCACTGCTCCACCAGGGAAGTCCCTTTCCTTTTTAATCTTGTAATTTTTCTAGTTTTTCCTCTTATAATTAATTTTTTAAAATAACCTATGTTGTTTGTATATGTGTGTCTAGCATCTCAAATGCACTTTGCTTTGACGTCCCACTAGATCCCTCCTTCATTAAAATGTTATATCATTTAAATCTTACTTAATTTAAAATGTTCTATAATAGACACTTGACAAAAGTATTAAACCAGTAGAAAAATATGAAGCAGTACTTCTGTTTAAAGAATCTATGAGCAATGAAAAAGAAAGAGGGAAGCACAGCACGTATACTACTGAGAAAAGAAAACAGCTGGTAGGGAAGGAACGGTGAGCTCCCTAAGTCTCCACAGGCAGCACTGGTCCAGTACGGCCTTTCTGTTGTCTGGAGAGACCATGGGGAAGGTGGTATAGAGAGTGTTTAATAACAGCAAGAAAATTTCTTCAACATTACCTGCCAGGCATATTTGTAAGTGTTTCACATGAATTGACTAACTGAATCATCACACCTCTGTAAGATAAGTACTATTATTATCATCCACACACAGAGGTTAAGGAAACTCATATACCTACAAAATAGTGAATCTAGGATTAGAAACCTGCAGTCTGAGTCCAGAGCCCAAGTTCTTAACCATGTTATACTGCTGTCAGTTGCACTCATGCATTTGCAATTATGATATTCACAACTCAAGAAATGCATGTACAAATATTTGAATACATAATGATATTTTGCTTCATGTGCCATGTTTTCAAATAAGTGAGAAGTTCAGTTAGATCAATAAGACAAAAAAATAAAAAACAACTACAAGAGAAAATCCCTATAGGACTAGAGTGCTATTTCCTCTATGCATCAATAGCTAATCCATGTAAAGAAAAAGGAGGTAGTAAAGTAATGTTTTGTCATAATAAAAGAAGGTCAAGAATCACGTGTATTTTGGCACACTTGTTTAACTCTACAGAAATGTAAGTGAAGATTTATTTTCATTGACTGCTTAAATAACTAAAAGTAAAGTAACAAGGACAAACAACCTTGGATCTGCACTTGTCGTCTCTTTCATATCTCAAGCTAGGAAAGAGGCTTTATAGGAGTTCATAAGCTCATCTCACAAATTCTAAAAAAGCATTTTTTTCTTTCCCAATTTTTATATTCATAAGTGCATATAAATATCCTATTATACGCACTTTGTAATAAATTTCAAATTTTATAATTTTATAATAGTTTATAACCCTTCCAAAATGAAATTTTGTTAAAAATTCAGTGGAGCTTTGATAAAACATCGACTACATTACTGATTGCTTTATAAATAAGATCATCTTTTAACAAGGTTCTCTTGGTACTTCAGAAAATAATTAAAACCTTCCATGATATGGTAGAAAGAAACTAAAAAACAATTCCAGATGAATCAAATAATTAAATATTTAAAAAATTATAGAAAAGCCAGAAGAACACCTATTTGAATATTTATTCAAGTTCTAGAGAAATACCTTCTTAAACTGAGAAATTATTTGGAAAAAAATAGACAAGTAAAAATAGCTTTCTTGTGTCAAAACATAAACAGAATTAAAAGAAAAATAAATTAAGTGCATATTGATTACCACTTTTGTTTACTTAATTTTAGCAAATATTTTTCAAGACAATATTATTCAGTGAGGTATAATAAGATGGACATTCTAATATAGGTGGGAGAAGTATCAACTGGTACAGTTTTTTCACAAAAGGAATTTGACAAGATGTATTAAGAATTTTACAAACGTTCAGTTAAATGGAAGAACCATGGGCTCTGAAATGAAGTAAACCCAGATTCAAAATTCTTATCAGCTCTCCGACCTTACAACAATCCATAACCTCTTTTCAAAGATGAATAAGATGAAGTAACTGATGGACACAGGGAAGGGCGAGGAGGAGGGATGGGGCAGGAGACAAGCAGACAAGCAATTACAATTCAACGTGATACGTTCTTTAACACATATACATTAGAAGTACGATTTGTATGTTTTCTACGTTTTTATGTGTGAAGATTTTATAATTTTAATTTAAAGCAATTTCTTACAGTACTAATATTTTGTTTTCCCACTGTCATTACGTGACTTCAGGATCTCATTACCCTATAATCATAAATTCAGTAACTGGTTTTCCCATACCCAAATTGTTATCTCTTCACTTACCCCTTCTGCCAGATTAATTTTCCTAAAGCACAGTTCTAACTATATGACTCAAAGACATACTTTAATCATCTCTCCTCAATTACCTACAGAATAAAGGATAAAAGGGGAACCAGAAAGTATTTATTGAGAGTGTAAAATGAGCCAACTGTTTTACAAACATCATATCCCAGTAAAATAGTATTTTTATAGTATCATTATTCCCACTTTGCAGATGAGGTAGCAGAAATTCAGTGTAGGCAATTAAGTGATGAACCAGCTAGGCAGTGGTGGACTTTAGATTCGACCCATTTTGGTCACTATACCATTTGCTCTTCAGGTTGTTAGTCCAGCTAACAGATCAATAGGCATTTTCCAGTCAGACAACAAACTTTCTGCTAAAGCCATCTAACATCCAGACAGATAAAAACAAGCACTATTTTTTTTTTTTACTTCTATTTACCATTCATATTACTCTCTATGTTTAGACCTCTACACTATAATAGTTAAAATTTTACTTATTTGCACATCTCAAAATCTCAAATGCCTCTGATACTTTCCTATTAAATTGTTCTCTAATAGCCCCAAATACTTATGACCTCTTTTCATCTGAATTCCTGTGATACTTAACTACTTAAGTCATCAATTTACAGATCAGGTCATGCTGCTCATTATAAATGTTTAGCTCTGTGCTAAGCATTGCGATGGGTCCTGAGAAATAAAAATACATACAGATGATCATTCCCTTTGAAGAGCTGTCAGTTATATTGCTTTAGGGCAATCATCAAGGCTGGCTGGCCTTACAGTTACCATTTTAAGTACCTCATGGGCTCTTCTAGGTTGTAAGCAACTGTGGCATTCCTGTTCTATTTATCGGTGTGTCTCTTTGAGCATCTAACTTACTGCCAGACACACAGTACTTAGAAACTTAGAAAATATTTGCTAAATCATTGAATGACAGAATCTGTTACACATTCACATATTTTGAATTCTATCTTGTAACTGTTTCATGATGCCCTCGACTGAATTGGTGCCCCTTCACTATGCTCTTCCCAGTACTCCCATAACGTTCTGTATTTATCTCTATGACACAGATGTTAAACACAGAAACATAGAAATATAGAGTTAAACACTGATGAGGAAACAGAGGCCCAGAAAGGTGATGTTACTGCACTGGAGGGCACACTGCTTTTAACAAAAGTGAATGCTGAAGCCAAGACAGAAAAATGTATTCCATCCATTATATCATATTGCTTCTCAACTCAATGAATAGTTTAGTACTTCAATAAACACAAAGGAAGTTTATTAATTTGCCCAAATCCTGTCTACACAGGATTTCAATGTACATTTTAATGTTATTTAGAACATGATGAAGATACTTAATTTGCTTTATAATTTCAACATTAAATACAACTCATTATAAATTAAATAGTTATTTGGAAATAACTCTTTAACAAAAATCCATCCTGTATCATTCACATTCTATACAGTTTATCTTATTTTTGTATGTATTATAAAATGGTTTATGTATTTTATGATTGCAGAAAAGGAAAGGGGTGTAAGTAGAATAAAGCTTATATAAAGGCATGCTATATCCCCTTGGGAAGAGAGATTGCTAAAGACATGTTTAACAAAAGTTTATGAATACCTTATTCCTACAGTATTAACTCTGAAGAGTTTACTTTTCACGAATTTGCTGTTATATTTTGACTATGTACTCGAATTTATCTTAATTATGGCGATAGTAGTTTAAACATATAAAACTTAAGCTAATTAAAATAAAATGTTTTAAAAACTGGAATGAATAATCTCTTAATTGAAAATTAAAGTAGAAAGAAAATTTTAACCGCCATGGGAGTCTTAAAGTATGTTATTATTAAAAAGCAAATCATTTAAAGTTTCATGAGTTTTTGCTTATAATTCTATTACCCTTAAAATTCTTAATATGTAAAGTTTATCTGAAACTGTGAATAGGTCAAATGATATACAAAGTGCTTCCAAATAATGTTCCAAGTAAAATTCAATGTATAGAATTACACAAAAGTGAAAAAAATATTTAAATTCTCAACATCTAAAGATCTTACCTACTAATATCCTGTTCTTCTTGATACCACTTTTTACTTCACCATCAATCAAATCTGTAAGCACCTGACACATTACATCAATTGATTCAAGGTGTTCTGGGCAGTCATTAGATATTTGAAATCTGTCAAACCATACATTGGAGAATCCTCCTTTCAAAGGAGTATATGGCCTGTTTAAAACCAAAAAAAGAAAAAGAAAAAATTAAAATAGATGTTTTAATTTCTAAAAAATTAGTGTTTTGAATAATTACAATTTCCTCCAAGTTTTAAAAGTTAAATAATTCACATTAAAAATATTCCCATGCTGATTGCCTTAACTCTCCTATACTTACCTTGGTTCTATTAACATTTATTAATGCCAGTTCATCATCTTAGTTTCTCTCCATCTTTTAAGTTTCATAAATTCTCCAGAAAATCCCCATGAAAAAAGAGTAATTATCTATTGCGTGTGCATGTTATTTTTTCCACTCAATTTAAATTATTATTTAACTATTTACAGCTAAATAAATAATGTCTGGCCATGCAAAAAGTCAATGCCTCAAGAGTAGAAAATATGATTTACCAAAATGCTTTTCAAAAGGTGGTTAGTTTATAGCACATAAGTATGAAGGCTACGTTAGTAATTTAAAGGTTTCTTGATCACACCCAGGTAGATTATCCTTAGAATAGGAGTCTTCAGTATTTTTGTTTTGTTTTGTTAATCAAGAGTTGGAGCTATTTTATTTTTAAATCTTCTCAGGAACCTTGAAATGAGTTTAATGGGATACAAATAATCTTTGGAAGTGCTTATCATACAGATATTCCACACTGTTTGCATCATTTGGATCTCAAATTGGGTGCCTTGTTGGACTTAAAAACATTTTATGTGATAAGATGCCCTGAACTGGGTGTCTTGTTGAACAAGGCTGATATTATAAGACGCTTTACATTTAAGTATGAGATGGGGTGGTTACAGTATTAGTGAATCTTGCTCTGGATGCTCTGTTATCTTAAGTATACATGTGTGTATGCACACGTTTGTGTGTAACCCAAGGTATTCCAAATATTCTGTTTTAATCAATTATAATGGGGTCAAGGGGTCCTGTATCAAGTCTTACGTTGGTAAAGGTAAATGAAGGGAATGAAAACACTCTTAGAGCTTCCTGTAGCAAACACACAGACGTTTATGGGGATATATAAGACACACATGGAGAACAATAGTTTTCCAAAGATGAGGAATAGGAAAGTTTAATAAATGATACAGCTTTTCACTTAGCAAATCTTGCTTTCTCCTCATGTGACCGTGAAAAAGTTTTATGTTATAAGTAAGAAGACCACAGAAAACACAAACAGTGACAAAAGTATACACTATAATTTGAAAGAAATCTAAACCAGTGATGACCACAGATGCAGGGTTTCTCCTAGACCAACACCTCTACTACTTTGCCCCATCTCAAATTTAGCTACATATACTCACCCTCCAGAGTCAGTGAAATAAAAGCATTTTATAAAATGTACAGCCAGAACAAAAAAATGGAGGGCTGGAAGACACCAGCTGAGATCTGAATGTGCTTCTTTGCATTTTCTTTAGTGAAAAACCAAGTGGAATCCTGGCAAACCCAAGGAGGTAGAACTATTCAATTCTCATTCTCTCAACCACTGTAGCAAAAGGACTCTGCAGTCTGTGCAGATCCGACCATCAGAAACATCCAACTGTTAGGACCAAAGGGTGGTGCTGAAGGGAACAGGAGAACTACACAACTGTTGTTCTGTATTGGTCTTAACACTCTAAAATAAACGGATATCCACTTAAGGAGCCTAAAAGTCAACAGAAATATTTTGGAAACTTTCTCAGAGAAAGTGAAAGAAATCTGGAAACAAGGCAGTTGCTCTGACTCAGATTTAACAAGAACTCATCTTCAGAGAACCTCGTATTTACTAAAATATAATCGTGTTATAAACTTTACTTGGTAACATACTTTCTAAAATTTGAATGTATATTACAAATATCTCTGTAAGTCAGTACATAAAACCCTAACATTTTCTCCTAGTTTATGCACATGCATGAAATCTTGCAAATACAGGCTATTTTGTCTGTGCGTGTATTGTTTTGATGTCTTCCAATTAAGTCCTTTTTATTTTTTTGCTCAACTCTCCATTCCTCCTCTCCTCTCCCACTCCATTGTACATCCTGCCCTTCACATTAGGTAAACTATGTTAATGATCTGGAATGTTTTTCTTTGCACATACATTAAAACATGTTTCTTTACATTATAGTTTTTAGAGCATTTGCTTTTCAAAAATGAAATAAGCCTATTTGGTTTTCTTATGTGTGTCATACTTTTCTCCTTTAACAATACCTCATGGAAATCCTTTCATCTGATATAGCTCTTACCTATCCTTTTAAACAGCTATATAATATAATAAAGATGTTCCACAATTTAATCTGCCCTTCACCTACTAATGGGCATTTATTTGGTACCCAGATTTTAGCCACTAAGAACAATTCTGCATCAAACATATTCACGTACATGTTTTTACATACTGGGACTTTTATTCCTATGGAACAGAGTCTGTGAAATAGGACCACTGGATGGAGAGGTATGATTTTTACCTTAATAGATGTTTCAAAGTTGCTTCCACAAAGGCTATAAAAATTCACCTTTCTACAAGAAAGGTCTGAGAACATCCTTTTGCCCAACAGCCCTACCCTAATTACAATAGGTACTAACATACTTTAAAATATTACCATTGAAGGGTATCAACTATGGTTTTAAAATCAACTTTACTGAGGTATAGTTTACATATATAAATGCACACATTTTAAATACAAAGTTCAAAGACCTTTGACAATGTATTTCCATTATGATACAGAACATTTACTTTACTTCAGAAAATTCCATCATGCCCACTTACAAGCACGTTCCATTCACTTCCCAGGAAACCACTGACTGATTTCTATCACTATAGATTAGTGCTGCCTTTCCAGAACTCCACATAAATTACTTATTCATAACGTTGGCTATTTTATTCTATTGGGGTTTTGATTTTTTTATTAGTTTAGAACCGCATCTGTGTATTATTGCCATTAATATTTTTCATTTGTATTTCAAGTATTTTTTTTCAAATCAATTTCTGTATATTGACGTAATGTATTTAAAGTATCTATCTTTTTTTAAAAAGCCAAATAAAAGACTTTTACAATTGATATAATCTGTCCATTTTTTTTTGTATTAAACTAAATTTCTGGGTCTTCTGATTTATTTAAGGTATTCTCAGTCCATACATTTTTACATATAGAATCCAAGATTTTCTTCTAAGGTTTTTTTTTTTTTTGGTGGTACGCGGGCCTCTCACTGTTGTGGCCTCTCCCGTTGCGGAGCACAGGCTCCGGACGCGCAGGCTCAGCGGCCATGGCTCACGGGACCAGCCGCTCCGTGGCATGTGGGATCTTCCGGGACCGGGGCACAAACCCGTGTCCCCTGCATCGGGAGGCGGACTCTCAACCACTGCGCCACCAGGGAAGCCCCCTTCTAAGATTTTTGTTTTCATTCTTACATTTAAGTTTTGAATTTTTCTGGAATTTACTTCATACATGAAGTGACCTAAGGGTTCAAATTCATTTTCTCCCAAATGGATAGCCAGTTGTGCCTGCACTACTACAAAAAACCAAAAACTTTTCTCATAAAGGTGAAATTCTACCTTTGCCATATTATAGTTCTGAATTATCTAGTCTGTGTCAACCTAGGTAAATAAGAGAATTAAACCCTAATACCTAATAACATTTACTGTCTATAATGAATGGGCTTCTCTCCAAAGCATCTAGATTGGTACTAGTTCTGTTCCATCCTAGGCAAAAATCAAGAAAATGACAAGTCATTTTGTGTGTTCTGTGATTCAGGTGGAAAATTCTGGTTGGGAAAGGCTCTATTTTGTTCCACTGATCTGTTTATCTACTCCTGTGTTAGGATCATGTCGACTGTATTTACAGTGGTTTTAGAATATGTTCTGAGGTGGAGTCAGGTGGGCCACCTCTCCCTACCATCATTACTACATGTCTTCCAGACTTGTCCTGCCTATTCTCAGATATCTAATCTTCTTTCTCTAAGAAATTAATCAAATATTTAGTAAATTCTTAAATAATTCCCCTTAAAAGTCCTTGTGGGATTTCAGGACTTCCCTGGTGGCGCAGTGGTTAAGAATCTGCCTGCCAATGCAGGGGACATGGGTTCGATCCCTGGTCCGGGAAGATCCCACATGCCGTGGAGCAACTAAGCCCGTGTGCTACAACTACTGAGCCTGCACCCTAGAGGCCACGAGCCACAACTACTGAAGCCCGCACACCCAGAGCCCGTGCTCTGCAACAAGAGAAGCCACTGCAATGAAGAGTAGCCCCCGCTCGCCACAATTAGAGAAAGCCTGTGCACAGCAACAAAGACCGAACGCAACCAAAAAAAAAAAAAAAAAAAAAAAAAATGTCTTGTGGGAATTAACATTTTATGACATGAATCTGGGAGGTGGGAAGATTTCTGCAGACTGTGCTCTTCCCAGGATCAGCCACATTCTGGGCCTTACCTAAGGCTTCTCCTGCCTCGTTCCCCAGGCTCTAAGTGGGTACACTGGGTGCAGCAAAGATAAAATCCTGCGCCAGCTCTCTATGGGGACCCCCACAGAGCCTAAATTCTCCCTCATTCCTGTAGGCCTTCTGACTTCAGAAGCTGCTTGGCTCAAGAGAGGTAGATAAATTGGAATCAGAAAGGGAGAGAAGACAGAAAGCATTCTACCCTCCCACCTCCCAGAATCCCTTCTCAGGATTAACTTTCTTAAAGTACTCTGAAAATGAAAGCAGGTGCTTTCCATATAGCATTTATGTCACTGTTAGAGAAAAAGAATTCTCAAACTATTGAAATTGTCACTTAAATCACAGTGATCTTCTGAATGAAAACAATATACAACACTCATACTAAAGCCTGAATTAGACTGGTACTTTTTTGACTTGTTTCTACTTCCCTTTTCATTTTCTTCTGTTTCTCTAAGGGTTTATTTGCCTGTCGAAGCACTTAAATAAGGATGATATCATAGGCTAAAATATGAATCATTCTGGGAACTCAGCCATTAATAGAAAAAAAATGACATTCACTTAACTTTTTGTCTTTGACAGTACCTTACTTAATTAGAGATAGATGCTCCATAGAATATAAGTTTTACTAATATAGTAGCCTTTTGTTCTCTCAGTTCTCTAAGAAAATTAATTCTGTTCAAAGGAGATAATAGGAAAAATGTGATGAGACAAAGAATAATTTTGAACTTTTTTTGTTAATAAAACCATCAACAATGTATAATTCTCCTAAGATGTTAGAAAAACCTTTCAATAAAGCATGAAAGTAAGATTGTCTTTTAAAGCAGGTAAACAAACTGGCACATATATTACACTCATTCACCTTCTTCCTCAAATAAACCACTTTATTAGCTGGTATAAAACGGCTCAGACATTACCACCATAAATAAATATGTTTGGCAAAGAACATCCGTGTGGCTCCTCAATCAATCAGTCAATCAATCAAACCATTATACACTGGTAAAATATTAAGCGGGAATGAATGTCCAAGGTCTAAAAAAATAAAGAGTTGACATTTCAGCTTGACACCAGATTTTGTTCCCTATAAGTCATAAAATCGAAAGGTCATTCATAACCTTTCAGATAACATCATCGGGTTCCAGGCTTCCTCTCTGTGCTCATTTCACTGCTCTTCCCCCAACATTCACTAGGTTCCAGTCACGTTTCCCTCATTTTTCTTCAGGACCACCTCACTACTGATCCAGGGACTTAGCACCTGACATTCCCTCTCCTTGTAATGCTCTTTTCCACAGTGATACCCCCAGTGCCAAGAACAAGTATTTGTTGAACGATGAATGCCAATAATCATTTGTGATTTGGGAATCATTTTTGTCAGCAGAATACCTAAAATTATTTTATTTTGCTCTGAATATCTTTTGACTTTAATTCTTGTAATATCCATTCTGTGATTTCCAGAAAAAGGTCAAAATTTTCTTTTGTTGGTTTTTTTTAAAAAGAACATGTTTCTAAGAAAATAAGCTTTTACATACTAATAGATATTTAAATGTACCATTTAAAATACTTACCAAAGAAGTATACTATTTCTTCAAAATAGCATTTTTTAATGAGGGTTCCTTGCCAGTGGAGTGTACTTATAGTACAGATCCACCGTTCTCAGGAGAGAGATCTCCTAATATCATGCTTCAGGTATGAATCCTAAGTGATGGAGTAAAGATGAACCCATTACTAAACCTAAATCAAGAGTGCCTAACCCTGTTTCAGAATATATGTTTAGTGAAAAATATAAACATGCACTTCATGTGGAAAAACAGTGGATCTAAAAGTAGAGGCACTACTGACTGAATCTTATTACTTTTAGAATTTTTCAAAACACCGAGAAACTATATCATCATATAAATTACTGATGGCCTGTTAAAAATTACTGTTATTTTTTAAATGGAAATTCTACTAGTAAACCCAAACCAAGAAAACCTCTAATTACAAATACAGCTAAAGTATGTCACAAAATAAAAACCTTTATTGAGCACTTCAATTAAATATAGTCTAAATTAACATCATAAAACAATGAAGCAATATTTTCCATTTAAATCAACACAGCAACTAAATGCTGATTTTAATATGCCCCTCACTCAGCTGATTAAAAACATCTATTAAATAGGGTTGAGAAAAGGAATACCTTATAGTCAAAGTGGCAATTCACAATTTAATCAAAACATACTGATATGTTGTAACAGGCCACACCTGGGTAGCCATAATAGACTATTGTTCTCTTCTTAAGTTCTTTAAAACATGTATGATGTCTGAAAGCAAAAATTATAACTTTGTTTGACAGAGTTTTCAATGTACATTGATAAAACATATACAACAAACATAAAGGTGGGGAGGATAAAGGAAACTATATGGTTGTAAGGCTTCAACATCTTGTGTAAAGTGGTAAAAAGTAAACAGGTGAAAGGTGTGATATGTATCTTATAATCCCTAGAACAATCAGGAAAAAAAGGAATAAATGAAAATAGAGTATTAATTTTCTTAAATCCAAAAAAGATGGAAAAGGAAAAAAGAGTAACAAAAAGCAATAAATTTAAACATATCAATAGTTACAGTAAATGCAAATGGTCTAAACAAATCACTTAAAAGATAGAAACTGACAGATTCGTTAAAGAAAAAACAAAGCCCAAATATATGTTATCTATAAGAAACCTACCTTAAATATAATGATATAGGTGTTAAAAGTAAAAAGATGAAAAATATACGCTATATAAACAGTAAAGATAAAAGCTGATATATACTATATTATTATTAAACAAAGTACACTTTGAGGAATTACCAGAGATAAAAACGAACATTAAAATATACAAGTAGCTATTAATGAGGAAGACAATAATCCTACCTGGGAATGTACATAATACAGCTTAAAAACCATGAAGAGAAAACTGACAGGACTAAAGGGAGAAATAACCAACCTACAATCATAGTTGGAGATGTTAATACCCAATCGTTACTAATAGAATGACTTAGAATTACTAAGAAACTATAACATTTGACTAATACTATAGCCACCTTAAGCTACTGACATTATTGAACCCTATACACAAAGGCACAGAATAACAGTCACCAAGAAGACCTTATGCAAGACCATAATACAAGTGCCAAAGAGTATCAGAAGACTGAAACTGTACAGAATATTGGCAGCAGTAGAATGAAATCAGAAGTCAACAGCAATAAGAGATTGAGAATAGCCCCAAATATTTGGAAATTAACAACATATTTCTAAATAACTTACGGGTTAAAGAAGCTTGCAGAACTCTGTTTTCCATATCTGGCCAGAACAATATCTTTCATCCCACATGCTCTTCTTGAGGAAAGAGCACTATGTAACTTCTAAGACTATGTCTTAAAAGGCAATACAGCTCCTTTCTGGTTCTCCTTAGGGCATTTGTTCTTGGAACTCAGCCTCCACTCTGCCAGGAAGCCCAAGACACCAGATAATGAGAACTCATGCAGGTGTCACAGTAACAAGACCAAAGGAAGGTCCCAGCTAATATCTAGTATTAAGTGCCAGATATGAGTGAACCTTCAGATGATTCCAGTCCCTAGCAGTTGCCCAGTCATCCCCAGCCTTCAAGTTTTCCCAGCAGAGGCCCCAATTATCATAGAACAGAATCAAGACATTAGTGTCATGCCCTTTCTGAATTTCTAACCCATAGATGTTTCACCATAATAAAAGTTGTTTGGGGTGTTTTGTTACACAGGAATAATAATGGGAACATAAGAGAGATTAGAAAATATTTCAATATAAATAATACTAAAAATACAAAAGAGAAAACTAGTGGGAATTAGCTAAGGCAGTAATTAGTGAGAAATTTAGAGCTTTAATGTAATAAATAGGAGGAACTAATAAATATAAGAGCAAATATAAATGACATAGAAAACAAATAAGAGAGCAAATTAACAAAGCCAAAGCTGGTTCGATGAAAAGATTAATAAAATTAATAACCCCTTGGCAAGATAAAGCAAGAAAAAAGAGAAAAATATACAAATTATTAATATCAGCAATGGAATAAAAGATATCAACACACATCCTAAAGGCATTAAAAGGAAATATCACAAACAACTTTATGCCAATAAATTTTGTAAATTAGATAAAAATTCCATGAGAAACACAAATGATCAAAACTGACAGAAAAAGAAACAGAAAATCTTAATATTCTCATTATATGAAAGAAATTATCAAAATCTTCACAGAAGAAAACTTCAGGTCCAGATAATTCCACTAGTGAATTTTATCAAACATTGAAGGAAAAAATAGCACAAACTCAGAAAACAGAGAAGGTAACATTTCCTAACACATTTTAAGAGACAGTATGACCTAGATAACAAAACTTTATAAAGACATTAAAGAAAACTACAGATCAATATCCCTCATGAACACAGACACAAAATTTCTCAACAAAATAACAGCAAATCAGGGGCTTCCCTGGTGGCGCAGTGGTTGAGAGTCCGCCTGCCGATGCAGGGGACATGGGTTCGTGCCCCGGTCCGGGAGGATCCCACATGCCGCGGAGCGGCTGGGCCCGTGAGCCATGGCCGCTGAACCTGCGCGTCCGGAGCCTGTGCTCTGCAACGGGAGAGGCCACGACAGTGAGAGGCCCGCATACCACAAAAAAAAAAAAAAAAAAAAAAAAAAAAAAAAATAACAGCAAATCAAATTCAGCTATATATAAAAAGGATAATACATTATGACCACGCAGGGTTTATAATAGGAATGAATAGTTGGTTTAACATTTGAAAGTCCACCAGTGTAACTCACCATGCTGACAAAATGAAAGATAAAAATCAAGATTATCTCAAAACAATATAGAAAAAGCATCTAACTAGTTCATAAAGAAAACTCTCAGCTAATTAGGCAAAGAAATAAATTTCCTTAATAAAAGGTGCAAAGAAAAAACCTATTGACTAACATCATACTTAATGGTGAAATACTGGACACTTCCCCTCTAAGATTACACAGGAATGCATTCCCTGATTCTATTAAACACTTTATCAGAAGTTCAAACAAGCACAATAAGGCAAGACAATAAAATAAAATAAAAGGAAGACTGGGAAGGAGAAAGTAACACTGCCTTTATTCATAGATGATATGATTGTTTATATAAAAATCATAAGGAATCTACTAAATAACTACTAGAAATAAGTGAATTTAGGAAGATAGCAAGATAAAAGAACAAGATACAAATATAAAATGTTTCTATGTACTTGTAACAATCAAATTAGAGATTTAAATTAAAAAAAATTCCATTTACAATAACAAAAAAACATAAAATATTTGTGAATCAATTTGGCAAAAGACCTCTATACTGAAAACTCTAAACCACTGCAGAGAGAAATGAATAGAGATCTAAATAAACGGTGACACACCATGTGCATGGACTGGAAGACATCACTTTTCTGTAAATAAACCTGCTATGGATTACATGCAATTCTAATCAAAATCCAAACAGGTGTTTTGTAAAATTGGTAAGTGGATTCTAAAATTTACATACAAATGCAAAGAACCTAGGATGAAAAAGTGTTAAAGAGAACTTATACAATTTGATTTCAAAGTTCCCTATAAAGTTATATTAATCAGAACGGTTTTATATTGGCATAAAATTCAAAAAATAGACCAATGAAACAGAACAGAGTTCAGGTAAGAATCCATTAAAATATGTTCACAAAAACACAAAAGTACTTATAGCAGTGACATACATTGTTTTCAAAAACTGGAAATAATCCAAATGTCTATCAACAGTAGAATGGATAAATAAATGTGTGGTACATTCACATATAATATCTACTCAAAAATTTTTAAATGAACTACTGATAAGCACATAAACACTATGTTGAGTGAAAGAAGCCAGACACAGAAGGTTAAATTATCCCATTTAGTTGAAATTCAAGAACAGGCGAAACTACACTACAGTGATAGAAATCAGAACAATGGTAATCTATGTGTGGTAGGAATTGATTGGAAGGAGGCACAAAAAACTTTCTGGGGTGGTGGGAACATTCTCTATATTTGAAGTAAACAAGTGCATATATTCATAAAAACTGATTGACCTGTATGCTTAAGATGTTTGCATTTCACTGTAAATTTTACTTTTAAAGAAACGTATTAGGACTTCTGGTCACAGGATTTCATTAAGAGAGTGACAATGCAAACCAGACAGGGACAAGATATTTGAACGCATACATCTAACAACAACAACAAGCTGTATCTAAAAATATACAGAGCTTTAACAAATCAGTAAGTAAAGGATAGACAACCAAATAAAAACATGGGCAAACAACATGACTGGGCATTTCTTCTGAGGATATCATCTGGAAATTTGAGCACTGTCTCCTCACCTAAATTAAAATAAAGCTTCAAACCCAAATAAGGCTTAAGAATACAACCCAGAAACACAGATCTGGAAAATTTCCTCAAGGATTATCGGTAATTCTTTGGATATTTCTATATCTTGCCCACAAGGATATCATAGACTACTCTAAGTAACTAACATTTATTGAGTGCTTATTTTATGTCAGACTTCATGCTGAAGAATTTATGTGCATTATACGTCCAATTCTCACAACTCTGAGGTAGATACAATTATCTCTACTTCAGTGCTCAAGAAACTGGGACACCATTAGGGAGGCAATATACCTTTGCTCAAAATCTTATAGCATTAAGTAGAGAAATCAGGATTCAATCACAGGTCTGCCTAATCCAAAAACTGCATTCTTAAATACTGTACCACAATACTTCCATGTATCTTCAATCTCCTACTGAATAATATTATCATCTTGGGTATTTCCCTGACCTACTGGCCTAACAAGTACAGCAAAAAAGACGATGAGTATTACACTACTGGTTCTTTTTTTTTAAATGATTTTTGTTTAGCTTGGTTTTGAACTTCACATAAACCCAGTTTGCTTTTTATTTTATTTATTTATTTAGAAGTTTAAAAATTTTTTATTTCTATTGTTGGCTGCATTGGGTCTTTGTTGCTGCACACAAGCTTTCTCTAGTTGCGGCGAGCGGGAGCTACTCTTCGTTGCAGTGCATGGGCTTCTCATTGCAGTGGCTTCACTGCGGAGCATGGGCTCCAGGTACGTGGGTTTCAGTAGTTATGGCATGTGGGCTCAGCAGTTGTGGCTCACAGGCTCTAGAGCGCAGGCTCAGTGGTTGTAGTGCACAGGCTTAGTTGCTCTGCGGGATGTGGGATCTTCCTGGACCAGGGCTTGAACCTGTGTCCCCTGCATTGGCAGGTGGACTCTTAACCAGTACGCAACCAGGGAAGTCCCACACTACTGGTTCTTACTCTATCTTTACTAGATAAAATCTGAAGGGTCCCCAAATCCAAAAAGTTAATCATTGTAAGTGATTTTAGAGATCTAGTCAAATCTGTTAATTTCCGACGTGAAAATTAAGACACAGAACTGACAAATTCTTCATTAATAGTCCTTATAATTTTATTTTAATTAAGAATTAGATGACCTATTTCTAAAAGTCTTCACTTCTTCTCTTTAACTGAAGTACTGGTTTCTCAAAGATTCCACGTTGTATAGTACATACCAGATTTTTCATTCAAACTAATTACAAGGAATAACAAGTGGATTTATTTTTGATTTATTACTATATTTATCACTTAGATATGTATTACATATGCTTCACTCTTATTAATTTATGATATATCGAAATATAAATGGCATTAAAAATGTCTAACTATAACATAAAAGTGACTTCAAATATATTTCCAAAGCACATACCCGTTAACTAAGCTTAAAATTGATCAACAAATTAGTAGTCTGTTCTTATTTTGACACAACTCTATACTTTTCTTTTCAGTCTTCTTTGAGAGGCTGTTAAATTATAAAGTAGGTATCACTGTAAAGGCAACAATTAATTTTGTGACCAAGAAAAAATATTTAAAAATTTTTGAGTGTACAAGAAAAAAAAATCACACATCTATACCTATTTATCTAACTACCTATCTACTTTTGTTTTTTTTTTTTGGCCGTGCCACGTGGCTTGTGGGATCTTAGTTCCCCAACCAGGGATCGAACCTGGAGCCCTGGCAGTGACACCACTGATTCCTAACCACTGGAAAGCCAGGGAATTCCCAATCTACTATTTTTTTAACCTAACCACATTACATTAATAACAGGCTAAGTTAAATAATGCAAATTGTTCCATTTTTGGAAAATAATTTGGAAAAGCTAATCCCCTAAACAAAAAGAAATTGACTTTAAGACCTCTGAGCACTTTCTAGGAATCTTTCCTGAAGGAAAATAAGAAATAAGATAAATAGGTATGCATAGTGATAAACTGAGGATAAAAACTAAAATGGTCTACGACACGAAAATGAACAGAAGAATGTAAAATATCATTTTAATAATTTCATATTGATTACATGTTGAAATGATAATATTTTGGATATAAGGGTTAAATAAAATAAGCTATTAAAATTAATTTTAGCTGTTTCTTCTTCCTTTTTTTAATTTGGTGCCAAAAATTTAAAATGTATATATGTAGCTTATAGTATATTCCATTGATAGTATGGTCTAAAATGTCTGTTGATCTGTCCAAATAGCTATTGACTATGAAAACATATAATAAAAAGTTACTATGAATTCAATAAAAAATTTCAATGCTTTTATATTTTATTAAATCACAACAGCACCTACAAATAATGCTTTAGAGCACATGGAGATTTCTGGACTCTCAGAAACATCTGTGGCCTAAGTATAAGGTACACTGGTCTAGAATTCATATCATAATTGGTGATGACATGATATTCATAAGTGAAAAATAGTAATTCCTAGAATCATGCTTCCAATGATCTTCCATTCAATTTTATCAGCCAATTACATTTATATTTAGCCAAAACTGAACTTATCTTTCCCATTCCCATGGGAAATACCACTGTCTTCCTCCCTCTTAACTTCACTCACCCTAAAAGCCAATAGTAAATAATAAGCTCTTTGGACATTTTCAAAGACCTTCAATTTACAGCACAAAAATAACCCACTGGCCATTAGGTCTTTTATCTTCACTACCAAAATACTAAACTGCTCCAAAATTATATTAAAATAATAACTTTTCTTTGAATCTTAAATCTTACAACAAAATTACCATTTTATTGTTCTACCTTTTTCAATTCTATCAACTCAGGTAAGTAAATTTTTAACAGTAGATATGAAAAGGTCCTTGAAGTTCTGCTTCTATCAATACTTCTCCTTAATACTAAGTTTCAGAAAAATAAATCAAAGCATTTGCATAAGCACACAGTGTGCTAATAAGACCAAATCAAGAACAGATTATTGGAAGTCAGATTGGGTTGCATAGTTCAGCACAATATTTCACTTACACACACAAAAAAAACTTGTAAATCCCAGTTTAAAAGACCATGTGGATGTTAATTTAATAATCATAAAAAAGCAGTTTGACTTCAAATCTATACCATGATTGTGCATTTTGTTAAACACGTCTACAGGATGTATAAATATGGATTAAGTAGTTGATTCCATGTTCCTATTCTGGTTTACTGATTCAAAAAGCTTAAAATTATTTCTAAAACCTTCTATGTGTAGAAAGAATGCCACAAAAGCCTTTTTCCAGAGATTATGAACTCTGGTTTAACTGAATTATTAGAAAGATTATCCTTGTTTGAGTTATTAGTTTCTTTAGGGGGTGAATGAAGGGGAAAAGAGTTTGAAAGATGAGCAATCTGCAGGGCCACAGAAAGCAGAGTCCTGTAAACCATGCCTGGGACAAAGTTTAAGTTAAGAGCTTCAGGGAATGCTTTTCAAAGAATAAATTACCTAGCAAAACTTGGTCTAACAGAGTAATTGCTAAAACAAAAAAAAAGTTCTGGAAAAAAGAACCCCAATTTAAAATATTTTAAATACAGAATTAAGCTGTAAAACCATCTAGCTGGTACATTTATATATATTTTATGCCACAGAATTATACTGAGTAATGAATTAAATTACTGCATACCTGGAAGGAGCTGTTGGATAAATAACTTTTACATGTTGGAATGTGAAAGCTTGATTTAAAACTTGCTCGATCCATGTTCTCAATCCTTGTCCAGAATCACCTGATGAATCACAAAATCTAGATTAAGTTAAAACAGTTTGACAATACAGTGTATTTAAAAGCAGTCTATAACTTTCATGTCACACAGAGGCTGGAACACAGAATAAAAAAATCTTCATAAATAAAAATAACTGTATAGAATCCGATTTATTAACGGGAAATAACTGATCAGCCATCAATAGTTAGAAATAATTTTGATTATTTTACTCCTGACTTCACTTTAAAGACCTGTTTAACTTTGAGTTTTAAGTTTCCTCATTTGTTTAAAGGATACAATAGGAACAAATAAATCAATTGATTTTTCTAAAAAAGAAATCCTTTCCATATCTGATTTTAAACACTGTCATTTATTTTTTTTACTCTTAAAAATAGTAAATTCCTAAAGTGCTTATAAAATTTTGTAACTGTAACAACCTAAAACAATTTTCTTGGTTAAAAAACCAAATTTCTTCAAAAGGGGTATTCAGCATACTTTTATTTTTTACCTGAAGAAATGAGAATTTAATTTTGGCAATGTTTAATCTAAAATATGTTTAATTTTGCCAAATGTTTAATTTTGGCAATGTTTAATCTAAAATAATGACTGTACATCCCATGGCTGAAAAACAACCAAGCCTCATGCAAGAATTAATATATGTGTATTTCCATAAAAAAATGGAAGGAATTATAGGTTTACTTTATGTGGTCCTAAAGAGAAAATTTTCAAGTTAACAACTCTAGTTTTTAATCAATCAATTCATTAAGGCAGCAATTAAAAAAGTATCTATTGAATACCTACTAATGTGTCAGACACTGTGCTTACTGCTAGAGAGGCAGTGATGGGAAGGTGATGGGGAGAAAGAATTCCTATACTCATGGAGTGTATAGTTTATTGTGAGAAACAGACATTAGTCAAATAATCATATAAATAAATGTGAAAGACAAATGTAACCACTGCAAAGGTAAGACACTTCGTACCTCAAGGGTTTATTAGATTCAGAATTGACCCAGTTAAGGATTCAGGGATAACTTCACTAGAATATAAACTCCACAAGGCAAGGTTCATTTTGTGTTTCAGCCAGTGAGTTACTTGTTCATCTGATGCCTAGGACAGTGCTGACACAAACTAGGCATCCAGTAGATAGTCGTTGAATGGTCTGAACTGCGATCTACAGGATGGTAAAAACTGAAGTGCACAGGGAAAAGCATCTCAGACAGGATATGGCAAATGCTGAAATGCTGTACAGGAAGCAGTATGGCATTGAAGAAATGAAAAGCCGAAAATGAGAGGAAAAGCAGTGAATGCAGGATGGATCCCAACATCCCGACAAAGCCTGAGAGCATGGAGAAGCCATGAAGGTTTTTTGGGGGCAGAAAGGGGGCATGCTTCTAAGGATTACTCTGGAAGCTATGTGAAGACAGACCTGAAGGAGGACAAAGATAGATGTGGAAGGATAGTTAAGAGGCTACTGTTCAGAAGACAGATGCTTAGACTACAGTGATAGCAGTGGGATATACAGAAATAGATACTAGAGATATTTAGGAGATAAAATTAAAAGAAACTGGCAACAGATTAGTTATGAGGGGTCAATTATGAAGGGTTTCTAGGGTGATGGCAAGGTTTTTGGCCAGAGCTATATACACCAAGACAGGAAACACAGGAGGCAGCAGGTCTATACACACTGAGTGTGAGGTACCCCTTTGTAATGCATTCTAGGTCCTACACGAAGGGTTGAGCAAACTACAACCAGGTGGAGGACAAAATCCAGGTTCTTAAGAGCTGAGAGCGTAGAACAGTGCTTTGCACAGTGGCCATGTAATAGATATTTCTTGAATGAATAGATTAATGCATGTATGACTATTAGGCAGTTGGATAACCAGGTCTAGAGCTCAAAGGAGATCTAAAATGGAGACACATATTTGTGTCACATGAACGGAGATAAAAATAGAATCTGTGGGCTTGTATGGAATTTAGCCTGAGGAGAAAAATGGAGAGGGAGAAGAAAAGAGAACCTAGGACCGAATTTTGAGGAAGCCCAACATTAATAGCCAGGGAGAGGAGAATGAGTGTGCAAAATACATATAAAGATACAAAGAACCAGGAGAGTGTTTCAAGAAGAAAGGTGAATGCTGCTGACAGTTCAAATAAAATGATGACTGAAAAATGTCCATTACATTTAGCAACACAGAGGTTACTGGCGAATTTAGTAAGAGCCAACTCAGTCAATTTGCTGAGATTTACTCTACGGGGAGAAATCAAGTCATGCATGATTTGGGCCTGTGTGAACCTTAGAGCTCAGTGTGGAATACAGACATTAAATTAGGTAATTACAAATACGGTGAATGCCACTGGAAGAAGAACCTCAGTGTCCTAATGGAGCGTATAATAGTGAATTTATCTAATCTGAGAAGCTGAGCAAAGCTAATTAAGCTATCATTTGTTTTCATCATCCTGAAAGAAGAAAGTACTTTTTTGGTATTTTAGTAGTTGGAAACACTCAAATTAAGTTGGCTAGATATAACTTCTATTCCTATATGAAGTTCTATGGCTGCCACAGCCTGGAAGAGAACCTCAAGTTTTCAAGATTTTTTAAAAAAACAAAATCTGCCTCTAAACACTTTTTCAACCTTGAAAAGCAAAACTAAATGCTACAAAACAACATGCATCCATCCATTCATAAAGTCCGCTCTTTAAAAAGCCAGCACCTTATTCCAAGAGTATGGTAAAACTGTTAAAATCGGTTTGCCCACATTTGTATTAACCAGAAGCCAAACATATCCTATAACATAACCACATATATTATTGTCTAATGTAAAATCATATTCCCAATAAGTTGGAGCTCAAAATACACAGGAACTGCATTATACTTGCATATCTGGCAGGATTCTTTGGATAAACTCTTCGTTCAAAGCACAGAGGGAAAAAATATATACGTACAACTTTGGCTTTCAGAGACATATGGTTACAAATTTTAAAATGTCAGTAATTTGAAATTGAAAAGAGTGAGGATAGGAACTTTAAGCAAAGCTGTCCAGGAAAAAAAGAAGTCTCAGACTTTTTATGAAATTATTTACTTATTAAAAGGACTATGGTATTGGGGAATTTCTGGGTGCTTATAAACACCCTTGGAGCCCCAAATAATATTAGTATTAGTCTCCGAGTTATAAGCATTGCTGTCATCTTAGACCCCTCATCTTCTAAGTATATTTCATTAGTCAAGTCTTGCCCTTCAAACATCTTTGGTCTTTTTCTTCCCTATTTCCAAAATGATACACCCTAATTCAGAGTTTTTTCAACTTACCTCTCCAGAGCACTGATTCTGGAGTCAGAGATCTGGGTTCAAATCCCAGTTCCACCACCACTCACAGTAATAGCTGAGTGACCATGGACAAACTATTCAATCTACCCAGACTCATTTTTAAAATGAGAATATTTCCTACAACTGCCCATTTCCAGGTCTCCACCCTGTACCTTTACAATCCTCTCCACTATCCAATGACTGTCCTCTTTAAGCCTACATAAGTCCCAGTTTAAAGACCACTTCCTCTGGCAAACCTAACAAGCTCTTCATTTTCCAAAAGCCTTAACAATGCCTATCCAAAGTTTTTTTCCTTACAATTCACTTGGCAGTAAATCACGCACCATCTTGTGATCTCTTGTGATCTCCACTGCTGAGTCAAACTAAATGAATTGTTTTTAAATTTAGGTAGGCCCCCTGAGGACACAGGCTACATTTCATTGCTTTAAAAAACACTTCCCAAGAACTTACCCTGGGCCGCACTAGGGATGCAAAGATTCAAACAAGCGTCCTTACTCTTGAGGAAGAAGTGAAGTGGGGAAGACAGAAGTAACTACAGGTAAATGTAAGAAACGCTATACAGAATTAAACACATCACTAAAGGCAGGCGGTGGAAGGAGAATACCACCCCTGGGACTCAGAGTTGACTCTGTGCTTTATCTTGGGGTCTGAAAGACAAGGGGGGGTGGGAAAGGAGAAGGAAGGGGGAGCAGGAAAGAGTGAAGGGGGAAAGGCACTCCAGCCCTGGCATGGTCCCTCACAGAAAGGAGATAAATAATCCACTGCGGTTGAAAATTCCAATCGCTAGTAGCTGACTCTGAAAAGTACTAGATAATGTTATTTGTCTCTAGCAAAAGACTTACCTTTCTAACTTGCTCTGTTTAACTTTGGGGGAGAGACATGGGGCGGGGGAATGTGTGGCAATGGTGAGAATGTAAACAGAGGGCCTCTGGCCGAATGACGGGACACAAAGGCCAGAACAGCGGGCCAGTGACTGCAAGACAGGCAAAAGGAAGACAAGGGTGGGATGGGGGGTAAGGACGGCCGGGGACAGGTTACCAGACCCGTGTGTCCACAGCCGCGGGGCTACCGAGGGGAGAGTCACACTCTCCGAGTCCACCGCGCCCTACTGGGGCCAGCGCTTCCCCCACTAGGGCAACACTGGGGGAACCGAGTGGGGGGGGGCGTTTCCCATGCTGCAGTAACCGGGACGGAAAACTGTAGTCCACCTGAGCCATGCAGGAAGATCAGAGAGGCGCTGTGCCTCCCAGCCGGCGACACCACGCAGCGCTGTAAGCGAACTGAAACCGACGCAGCCGCCATGACTGCCGCCACGACTAGAGATTCACAAGCCCCGCCCTTACGCTGTTCCGCGGGCCCGCGCACGTAGGCCGGCAGGGAGCGCGCCTCGAGACGCGCATGCGCACTCGGGCTGCGCAGTCCGGCCTCCGGGTCAAGTCTGAGGCAGTTTAGGCTGTACTGAGGCTTTGGTTTTGCCAAGACTGGTATCACACAGGTGACCCCTTCGGTAAGGCACGGATATACTTGTTTGCTGTAGGATTTTCAACTGCAGTTCGAAAACTCTGGATTGCTTTTGATTTGGAGAAATATTGGTGTTAGGATGTTTAAAATTTAACATATAATAACCATATTTTACCTTCTCCTGTGAGACTTACACAGGATGTTTGTAGCATTTTATATACAGGATAAGACAGCCGTGTAATAATAACTCTTCGTGTAGTTTATAAAAATAGTTTGATTAGGATAATCTGATTGAAAGAGGTACCATTTCATACCTATTAGGGGGCCTTTTTTTTTTTTTTTTTTTTGCGGTATGCGGGCCTCTCACTGCTGTGGCCTCTCCCATTTGCGGAGCACAGGCTCCGGACGCGCAGGCTCAGCGGCCATGGCTCACGGGCCCAGCCGCTCTGCGGCATGTGGACCTTCCCGGTCCGGGGCACGAACCCGTGTCCCCTGCATCGGCAGGCGGACTCTCAACCACTGCGCCACGGAAGCCCTAGGGGCCATTTTTTAAAAAATTTAATTTAATTTATTTTTTATACCACAGGGTCTTTCTTATTAGTTATCTGTTTTATACATATTAGTGGTTTTATGTCAATCCCAATCTCCCAATTCATCCCCCCTGCCCCACTTTCCCCCCTTGGTGTCCATAGTTTGTTCTCTACCTCTGTGTCTCTATTTCTGAAGGTGGCCATTATTGAAAAAATAAGTGTTTGTGGAGAAGTTGGAAAACTTGTAGATTGCTGAGGGGAATGTAAAATGGTGCAGCAGCTGTGGAAAAATTTGGCGGTTCCTTAAAAAGTTAAACAGAATTACCATATGATTTAGCAATGCTCCTTCTAGGTATACATACAAAAGAAATGGAAGCACAGCCTCAGATACTTGCGCACCAGTGTTGATAGCATTATTCACAATAGCTAAAAGGTGGAAACAACCAAAGTGTCCATGGATGGGTGGATGGAAAAGAGAATGTGGTATACACATACAATGGAATATTATTCAGCCTTAAAAAGGAATGAAATTCTGATACATGCTACAACACAGATGAACCTTGAAAATAAACTGGACATAAAAGACAAATATTTTATGATCCCACCTGTACGTGGTCTCTAGAATAGACAGATTCTTAAAGGCAGAGTCGAGTAGAATAGTGGTTACCAAGGGCTTTAAGCCAGGGCGGGGGGCTGGAGGGGAATGATGGGAAGTTGTTGTTTAATGAGTACAGAGTTTCTGTTTGGGATGATGAAAAATTTCTGGAAATGGTGATGGTTATACAACATTGTGAATGTGCTTAATGCCACTGAAACTATACACTTAAAAATGGTTAAAATGGTAAATTTTTTGTTATGTATATTTTATCACAATTCTTAAAGTACCAAAAAAAAAAAAAAGGCATTGCTTTCTATATCAAAGCCTAATCATAGGCATCTTTTAATACTGAGGGCTTCAGTCCCAGCAGGTGGCTCACTCCTCATGTAAAATTCAGCAAACAACCCAGTGGAACTTTAAGAGCCATTAAACACCAGCCTTCCATTCATTGTAGTCTGCTCCATATTTAAGCAATTGCAACATATCTTTTATTTGTTCAAGGTAATTATGCTACTCCCAGGTGACTAAACTGCTTATCTTCAGATGCCAAGATAAGCTCTATGCTATCAGTGTTATATCAATGCTGTCCCTGGGAATAGCCCTACATGCCATTAGTTAACTAGATCAAAAAGGAACTCTTGTTTTCTTTCACAAGCCTCTAAATCTTCAGCAGAGAGTACTGAGAATGAAGTCATTAATGAGGACAGGCTGGGATGGGCAGAGCTCTGACAGCCAATTCTCAAAAATTGCTTCTAGATTAGGATTGACATATATACGCTACCATGTGTAAAATAGATAGCTAGTGGGAATCTGCTGTAAAGCACAGGAAGCTCAGCTTGGTGCTCTGTGATGACCTAGATGGGTGGGATGGGGGGGTGGGCTGGGAGGGAGGTCCAAGAGGGAGGGGATATATGTATACATAGAGCTGATTCACTTCATTGTACAGCAGAAACTAACACACCATTGTAAAGCAGCTATACTCCAAGTTAAAAAAAAAAATTACTTCTGTCTCTAGATTGGCCTTCCCCACTTGAATTCTCGATAACTTTCAAGAGCCAGGTGAGAAGAGGGCAGGGCTGTATGAGGAGTGACCACTGGAGATATGCCAGGTAAGGCTTTGAGTTCTACTCTTAGAACTCCATTTACTGCCGGAAAAACTTTTTGTGCACTACTCCATGCTTTTGAAATGGCAAAAAAATCAGAAACATAATTATTATGATTATTATTGCTAATAATAGTAAAATAGTAATAGTAAAAAAGAGTAAAACATTGGGACTTAACTAGGTATCATAAGTACATTCCCATAAAACTGAGACAGGCTGGAATCTGGGACCCTTTGCTGCAGTACTTGCACCTGGACAGACGTCTCCTACAAAATACAAAGAAACTATAAGGGACTAAAAATAACTGCTTGCATGCCAGTTGGGTCAAATAATGAACAACAAGATACAAAAAGACCAAAAACCCAGTTGCCACTTCTGAAGAGCCAGGAGCAAAATCAGGGGACTGCACATGCCCCCTGCACACAGCACCACCAAAGGGGTAGGCAGACCATCTAAGGCACCCCTCCGGCCTGACCCTTGGACACATCCCTTCCCTCACCCCATATAAGGAACTAGCTCCCCCCCCACCCCCGCCGCCTCCAGGGAGGAAGCAAGGGGACCTGTTGCTTGTTCTTGCTGCCCGCGGCTGCAGCAGGGGCCCCAGTAAAGCCTTGCCTGAATTTCTTGTCTGGTTTCTTATCAATTTCTATTGATTAAGGAGGCCAAGAACCCTGGTCGGTAAGAAAACTGTGCACTGTTACTATCTGCTTTTGCCAGTGAGGCTCAGAGGGGTAAAGAACTTGGCTCAAGCTCATACTGCCAGTCATTTGTAGAGCCTTGATTTGTATATTGGTTCTATCTGACGCCAAAGTCCAGTCACACACATTTACACAGTAGCTCACAAAAATTAGGGTATGTACCAACTCTTCTATTTTAGGAAAAAAAATGCTTCTGGGATTTAGATTGTAGCCCTTTAGAGTCTCTATCGATTAGGAGTTCTGTGTTACTTCAGATTATCCCCAAGTCTCCTGGTTTTCATTCCTGGTTTGCTCCTCCACCTTGAATGAGCACCAGTTTGCCTTGAATGAGCATCACTTTGAGCAAGTAGATAAGCAGTACCTGAATGCTGGGATTCTGAGTTTCACCTAGAACTTGAGCCTTCCCACATTTAGGATCATTATTGGAATAAGCCAGATTCTTATAAACCTAATCAAAATACTCTTTTATTTCCAGTGATTTCAATGCTTAGCTATTGTTGCTATTCCTTTCATCTTTATTCATAGAACAAACAGAAGGTTTTAGATTACTGTATTTAGAAATGCCATCTGGTAGGAAACTGTTGAACAAAAATGTTTTGTTCCTTTCATGTAACTTGTTTTGTAACTTTCATGATCCTTTCATGCATTACTTTGCAATGTAATTACGTCCCAGGATGGTTGTTTGCTTCTTTTCTGGTGGATCTTTTGCTCTTTTGAACTTGGGGGAAGAGTTACCCCTGGAAGATTTTTCTTCATACATTCTTTTACTCTTTGTGTATCTCTTAATTTTTTTGTTTTTTACTCATTTCCTTTCAGCCAATCTATATGCCCATTATTGATGCACTCCCTTTTTGGTAACTTCAGTGTTTAACCTCAGAAAAACAAGTAAATAAAATAAAAGCGAAAAACAAACAAACAAAAACAAAAACCCTCCCTTTTTGCAGTGTTTCAATATCTGTTGGGATCTAAAGATAAATGGTAAGGTGAGAGTTTAGTTTGCTGTGACACTATGTGTTTAGAAATCCTTTAGGACACACTTACTGGCTTCAGAAAGATGATTGTAAGATAAGCCATTTAGAGTAGTATATTTGGTACTTTCAAATGATCACAGTTAATTGGGATCACTTTAGTCATCAGACAATACACAGTTTATGCATTTGTTGTTTTCCTCATTCTTGAGCATCAAATCTTACCCTCTTTGTGTTGGTTGGTTTTTATCTGTTGCATTATTCAGAGAGAGAAACACATATACATTAACAGTACGTACAAATTGGACAAAATACGTCAGTGTTAGGTAATACTTAAAATTTTATAAACTAACAAAGTAAGTTCCTTTATACTTTTCCCTTATCCATTTATGAAAGAAAAACTAGAAAATACTTAAAAGTCCTGAATTCTTATTAAACAATAAGAATGAACTCTTTAGAAATGAATGGCTATGTGAGATTATAAACTTTAGTATAGCCATTTCCTCAGTTCTAGGGACCTTAAGTTTTTTCAGTTCAGTCCTTCTAAATGCAGGTGTGGGGAATCCTCCTTTTTTCACCCACTACTCCTACTAGATATGCATGGCAGACATGGGGCCATTTCACAGCAGATGGGTCACCTGGGGTACTGTGAGCTAGGCTGAGGCAGCATGGGGGGATGACACATGAGTTACTCAGATACAGACTAAATACAGTCTTGCAGCATGGGCACTTGTCACTCCTGATGGACTGTTCACAGTCAGAGTGATTCACACCAAAGCAGTGTACAGGACTTGGTTGAGGACGGTGGAAGTTTCTGCCTCAGACGTAGGCTGGGTGCTCAGTGTATGTGACTGGAAACTGCAACAATGTTGTTTGCGTTGCGACATGACTCTTCTTTAGGAAAGGGATCACCTCCCTTTCGAGCACTTCCCATGACTGGTTCTCATATTCCTAAGCTCTTGATACTTTCTGGAAATGCTTCCTAGTCACCTTCCTCTACGTCCTCACATCCCTCATGGGAATCCCTCCATTGATCTTCGGGATGTCTGTGTACCCTAGCATCCATTCTTTACCTTCTCTAACAGATCCTGATGGCTCTTCAAATTCAGAGCAAGAGGTATTAGCAACGCCTAACCAGATCTTGTTCCCTTGAGGGCAGGGAAGTCTCAATCTTCAAACCATCCCATAGGCTGAGGGAAAGATGATGCATTCCGTACACATGTTTTTAAAAAAAAGCAAAGCAAAGCAGAAAGAGTAATTTCCCTATTAATACAGTCTGAACATCTATGTCCTGCTACGTTCATTTAAGAGCAGATGAAATATGTATGTAATCATAATAGCATAATGGCACAATAGCATGCAGTGAGCAGAATATTGAAGTGATGTTCCAGCTTCAGGAGTAACAAGCTATGTAACATTAAACAGACCATTAGTCTCTTTGAACCGGTTTATCCAACTGAGAAATCAGGGAGTAGGGCTTGATAAGCTCTCAAGTTCTATGATTCTAAGATCATGAAGGAGTTTAAATTTGTGACACATGCCACTTTTATAAGTATACCTCTGATATTTGATTATGCTTGGCTCAAAACTCTTAATTGTACTGCACAAACTTTTATTTAGTAGTATCAGAAATATCAGCAAATATAATTCTCCTCCTTTCTTGTGTGGCTGATTTTAGTACCTTTACTCTCTCTTTCTACTCGCTTCCTGATGATTTCTAAAGCCAGGGAAAAAGAATTAAAAAAGATCTTTTAAGAAGACAATCAGATCATATGAACCAATCTTTGCAATTTAGAAAGTAAGTGCAATTTATTCTGAAGTGGACTATTTTCTGCCTATCTGTCTATATTATTGACCAATGGAAAATATTTTATGTAAAGGTATGACAATGGAT